>NC_133535.1:69723285-70384952 GCF_048544455.1 Silene latifolia | reverse complement strand
GTTGAGGCTAACCTTAAATATGGACAACCCGTGAGTTCACACGTACTTAAAATGATTGAGTACGTCGAAACTCTATATGGGTTGGGATGCAAGATCCCTGGTGAGCTTGTGGTAGACCCGAGTACTCCACTCTCTCTCACATGTCAAAGGATTTACCCAATTTAGGGTAAATTATAATATGATAAACATGAAGAGAAGTCTACATGAGCTCCATTCTCTGCTTGTGCAAGCAGAGAAGGACATGGGATTGAGTGGGAGTACGAGGTGGGATGTACTTGCGATGAATGTGAAGGGGAAGAAGAAGTTTAAGAGGAATGCAGGTAAGAAGCCCGTACAGGTAGAGGGCAAAGGGAAGGCTATTGCGAATAGCTCTACCAAGCCTAAACCTAAGAAGGGTAATCCTCTTAAAGACACTTGTAATTATTGTAATTACAAGGGACATTGGAGGCATAATTGCTCAAAATGCTTGGATGACATCAAAGCTAGCATTGTGAAGTCAACATGTAATTTCTCAACCGAATCTTTTATGGTAGACATAAATTACGCTTCAAATACAACTTGGGTATTAGATACTGGTTGTGGTTCTCACTTGTGTAATCACTTGCAGGGCCTAAAAAGCGTAAGGAAGCTAAATAAGGAAGATATTGATCTCTGAATGAGTAACGAGTCTAAAGTAGCCGCCGTTTCAGTAGGAACCTATGTACTTAATTTAGCTTCGGGTTTGCAGTTGTTTCTAAATAATTGTTATTTTTTACCGACGTTGTCTAGAAATATAATATCAGTATCTGTGTTTGACACAGAAGGTTTTGATTTTGTAATTAAAAACAAGTGTAGTACTTTTTCCCTTAATGGGATTGTATATAGCCACGCTATTTCAATTAATGGTATTTATATTCTAGACAATTGCAGTGATGTTTATCATTTAGATAGTAAAAGACTCAAAACAGGTGATCTCGATCTATCTTATTTATGGCACTGTCGATTATGACATATCAACGAGAAGCGCATTAGAAGACTAATGTCGACTGGTATAATTAAACCTTTTGATTTCGAATCATTTGGCATATGCGAATCATGTCTTCTTGACAAGATATCTCGTGCACCTTTTCCAGGAGAAGGAACTCGAGCTAGTGAGTTGTTGGGTTCAATACACACCGATGTATGTGGTCCAATGACTATCACTGCCAGAGGCAATTATGACTATTTCATTACTTTCACCGGTGACATTTGTAGATATGGGTATGTCTACTTAATGAGGTATAAAAGTGAAGCTTTTGACAAGTTCAAAGAGTTTCAGAATGAAGTAGAAAACCATTTAATTAAGAAGATTAAAACATTACGATCAGATCGTGGTGGGGAATATTTAAGCAATGACTTTAAAGATAACCTTAAAGACTATGGTATTGTATCTTAGTTAACTCCTCCTGGCACACCACAACTGAATGGTATGGCTGAAAGGAGGAATCGAACTTTATTAGATATGGTCCGATCAATGAGGAGTCGAACTGAGTTACCTAAGTCATTTTGGGGATTTGCCATTTTATCTGGTATACGCTCACTTAATCAAAGTCCCACTAAAGCAACAAACAAAGCTCCATATGAGATATGGAAAGGGAAGGTCCCGAATTTGCGATATATGAATGTATGGGGTTGTGATGCTTATGTCAAGAGCAAGTCTGACGATAAGCTTGCACCTCATTCTGACAAATGTATATTTGTTGGCTACCCTAAGGAAACTTGTGGATATTACTTCTATAATAGTACCGAGAACAAAGTGTTTGTGGCTTGTGAAGTTGTCTTTCTAAAAAAAGAGTTTAATTCTAGAAGACAGAGTGGGAGAAAATTTAAACTTGATGAAGTTTAAGAGCCATAAACTCAAATGACAGTGCAAGAAGATGTTCCTTCTACGTCTGAATCGGTTCCTTCTGAACCTAGGAGGTCATGAAGGGTGAGTCACCAGCCTGATAGATACCTTGGTGTTATCGAGGAAGATGGTGACTATGAGGTTTTGCTTTTAGAAAATGATGAACCTAAAACCTACAAAGCAGCTATTACTAGTTCTGACTCAAAGCTATGGCTCGAGGCCATGCAATCCGAAATGGATTCCATGTACGATAATCAGGTATGGGATCTGGTTGACTTACCTAAAGATGTTCGACCTCTTCCGTGTAAGTGGATATTTAAGATTAAAATCGGCATGGATGGACATAAAGATGTCTACAAAGCTAGATTGGTGGCAAAAGGTTTCACCCAAGTTCATCGTTTACACTATGATGAGACTTTTGCACCAGTTGCTATGCTTAGATCTGTTCGGATAATGTTAGCGATTGCTGCATTTCATGATTATGAGATATGGCAAATGGATGTCAAAACCGCCTTCCTGAATGGGTTTCTGGAAGAGGAAGTGTTTATGACACAACCTGAAGGTTTTGTGGATCCTAAAAATCCTAACAAAGTATGCAAACTTAAGAGATCCATTTATGGTCTTAAGCAAGCGTCTAGGAGTAGGAATCATCATTTTGATCATGTTATTAAACAGAATGGTTTTTCTCGAAGTGTTGATGAACCATGTTTATACATGAAGTTTAGTGGGAGTAGAGTTGTCTTCTTACTTTTATATGTGGACGATATATTACCCATTGGGAATGAAGTAGATATGCTTGCTTCTGTCAAGAAGTGGTTAGGAAATCACATCCAAATGAAAGATTTGGGCGGAGCTCAGTGAATCTTGGGTATCCGAATCTATAGGGATAGATCCAAAAGGATATTAGCTTTGAGTCAAGAAGCCTATATCGATAAGATTCATGACCGATTCAATATGAAAAACTCCAAGAGATGTTTTCTACCTGTAGGTAGTGGGATTACTTTGAGTACGTCACAGTGTCCTACTGAGCCTAAGGATATTGAACTCATGACATTGATTCTATATGCTTCCGCTTTTGGATCGATCATGTATGCTATGCTGTGTTCTCGTCCTGACGTCTCGTATGCTTTGAGTATGACGAGTCGTTATCAGAAAAATCCAGTTGAGAGTCACTGGATAGCCGTCGAGAATATTCTGAAGTACTTGAGAAGGACTAAGGATTCATTCTTAGTGTTTGGAGGAGAATCTGAATTACGTATAAGAGGTTATAAGGATACCAGTTTCCAAAACGATAGGGATGATTTGAAATCCCAGGCTGGTTTTGTCTTTTTGTTGAACGGAGGGGCGGTTTGCTGGAGAAGTTTTAAGGAGTCTGTGACTGCTGCTTCTACAACGGAAGCTGAGTATATTGCAGCATCTGAAGCTGTAACACCCTCATTTATTCGGGAGCCTTTAGCTAGACATTCCCAAGTAAATGAGAGCGTTACCATCTCGGTTACCCGTGGTAGTAGATAACAAAGTCCAACTCACCAAAGTATTTTAAATAAAAACTTTAATGATTACATATGTCTTACAATTTTTAATCAACTAGAACTTAATGTAAAAATAAATACAACTCGCAGCGGAAATTAAATAAGTGATATAACTACATTTGTGATCTAGACTCCTGCAGGTCCGAAATCTCACACGCCCAAGCTCCCCATATCCAGCAAACTCAAAACCTGCTATTTAAATCTGCTCCTCATTTAACCGGAAATATTAAATGGTTCACCACAGGATGCCATCAATTAAAGCAGGCATCAATTTTAGTTTGACACAGAAGCAAAAACGTCAACCAATGGTTGAGTAGGATAAAATACATTAAAACAACCAATCTTCCACAACTATCAATATTCCAATCTCAACTGTTCACATGTCACATTTCGACATCAACTATCCACGTTGTCCACCAGAGACTAAGCCTAGGGCAGTCCAAATACTCACACACGTTATCCACCAGAGACTAAGCCTTGGGCCTTCCAATTAATCACACACGTTATCCACCAGAGACTAAGCCTGGAGCAGTCCAACAACCACTTACATTATCCACTAAAGACTAAGCCTAGGGCAGTCCAATTCTCATAAACCATTCCACAATATAATCGTATAAAATATACACAACTCCAACAATTAACAAAGTTAATCACTCAATTAGCTTAACTAAATAAGCAATCATACACCAATCATCCTTTCAATACATTCTCGTATTAAACACGCAAACCAGATATAGTTGAGTAGATTATCCTACCTTTTCGCAAATCTTTGAGTCACGCGAGTAACACAACCAATCAAAATTGATTCTTTACCAATTCATAACCTACATAACGTAATTATGTACAATTACTATATAACAAATAATCAACCAACTAATCATGCACTTATCCTATGCCCATCACGTCTTAATCCTTTTGATAACTTCAAAGCTAAATCTCTAATTCTACCGTTTTACAGCACTGTTCAGCCTCGCTATAAAATTCATAATTAATTCATCAAAAACCAAAACGATGCAAGACCAGTGAGGTTGGAACCCTAAGACACATATCTACAATTCTTGTGAAATAGACTTTCTTCAAATTCCAGACGTATCAGGGTTTTCTTGAAGGAATCATAAATACTGACGAATTCCGTCGCATAAAAAGTATTGACCTCTAAAATAAGTTTAACAAATCCTTTTCAAGTGAAACAAAATCCTAACATCATCTAGACTCTCCAAATTTAATGTTTGCAGAAGAATCAACTCAATTCCAATTTATAAATTAGGTTTACAAAATAAACTTTAGACCACTAGTGCATTCACGGATTCTCAGTCGACATGTTCATAACGAATTTATTCTGGAAAATCTACATGTTCAATTGCTACGGAATTTTACAGGCATCAACAAGACTTGAAAATAACCTAAGTCTATTTTTTACGTTTTTGAAGACAACGACTTTAAGATAGTCTGGTAGTTCGTTTAAGACAACTTACAGATTTATTGAATTGCTGTAACTTTATTCTAAACATTGAAAGATTAAAGATGAACTTACAAAATAAAAGATGATGAACTTATCTTCTTTTTTTCCCTTTTAATTCTCTCTCTCTCTCTCTCTCTCTCTCTCTCTCTCTCTCTCTCCCTCTCTCTCTCTCTCTCTCTCTCTCTCTCTCTTTTATGTGATATTATGTGTTTTTATGTGGAATAATGATTTATGGTTAGGTTAGCCTTGCTTATATACTAGTAAGATAGTATTATTTTAGGAAAGTTTCTCTCTTTATTATTATTATATTAGTCTTACCATAAGTAGGATTACCATACATCTCTTTTACTAATTTAATTATTAAGATATTAATATAATTATTATTACTTTCCCATATTATTATTTCCATATTATTTATTATTAATTCCCGATACAAAAACCCGATCACACCCATACTATACTAATAAATTTCGGTCCATATAAACAATAGCACACGACCCATATTATATTAGCTAAACCCAATTCCCGACTTGTACACTTAATTTATTATTTAATTAATGTCTTAATGGTATTTATTATTAGAAATGTCATTTAATCAATTATTAAATTACATAAATTACTTTCATAAATTACTATCAAAATACGAAGTATTACAGAAGCTGCAAAGGAAGCTGTTTGGATTAGGCAATTCTTAGAGGGATTGAAAGAAGTTCCGACCGCCGAGGATCCAATCACTTTATATTGTGATAACAGTGGGGCAATTTTTCAAGCAAAAGAGCCCAAGTCTAGTAACAAGTCTAGACATATACATAGAAAATTTTATGTAATTAGAGATTTAATTGAAAGGAAGGAAATTACAGTCTGTAAGGTTGGGACAGCTGACAACATCGTTGATCCGTTAACCATGTCATTGTCTCAAGCTAAACATGATAGTCATGTAGCTTCTATGGGATTGAGAAGAATGCCAGAACTGTTATAAATTATGTGATATGTAATAGTTAAGATATTGTATTTATTATTTCATATATGATAATTACATTTATCATTGTATTTAGTTTTATATCTGAATTTAAATACTTTGTTTTATCCAAATAGGTTGTAGTGACAACGTCGAACCCTATTAAAGTGAACAGGATTAACATTGTATTTTTGTCCCTAGTTACTTAATGAGGTGACGTCTCAGAGTGACTAGATTGTGAGGAGATAGATGAAAAGTTCGACTGTCATATGGTCAGAGTGATGGCTGGTCGATTACATAGGCAGATTGTGAGACGATTTGTCAGACATTGATCATTTATAGAGTCCTTTTGTTGCTGGATCGTGGCGAGGATTTCTATATATTCCTTCGAGTCAATTCTTTAGACCGGTGACTATTTGTTTGAGTTGGTGCGGTTTTCCGGTGGTTTTGGTTTCTGTTCTAGGTTGTGCCGTAAAAGGAAGCCAATGAGCATTTACTGGTTCATTGTGATCTGCATCGAACAAAGAAAATAGGTCAACAGGATTGTCCACCCATATCATATTTAATCTCAAGGCCACTCGAGGAGAGGTGACTGGAAATGCGTGGCCACGCTCAGATAAGATCTATAGTAGATTATCCGGTCAGACAATCATTCTCCTGATCGAGGAAACCACTTTATGATATGATCACGTGCAAGAACGACCTGAAAGACATCTTGCATTGAGTGGGAGATATTATTGGACAAGAGAATTGGTAAGGCACACTTGTGTCAGACAAGTGGGAGATTGTTGGAGTAGTGTCTTCCATAATAAGTGCGTTTACATATTAAATCTCGTAAAAGGAATATCAGGGATTTATTTATTTATTTGTCAGCTGGTCATCGTTAATCGATAATGATTGGCTGACTAGAGTTTGACATTTCTGTCGTGTGACGGCGGTGATCAGCTGATCCCTTTAGGTCACACCTATAAGATGATGCCCAAATGGAAAACCTAATTATGTGTATGAGATACAAATTAATTAAATCCTTGTATTAACCGACTTTTAATAAGTCAAGTGAATGTATTATTTGATGACGAGTTACGAACTCGGGTCAAGGGAATTTATTATTAAATTATTCGATAATTAATTAATAAAAGTTAAATAAAATTTAATAATTAATGGTTAATTAATTAAATTTATACGATAAGTGTATAAGTTTTTAGGTAAAGGTAATTAGCTGTTTAAATTTACAAGAGGTTGTAAAATTAGCTAATAAGGGTTCATAAGATACATTTTTATATTGATAAAATGGTCCAATTACTACATAATAGTTTAGTAGTCATTAGTTGTTAATTTGTATTATTTAAGTGTTAAATAATGAAATTAATATCTAATTATGTAAGATAATTAAATATAAGACTTATAAGCATTTGTGGGACAAATGTCGAAAATCGAAATGGATCAAATGATACATTTGGACTGTTTTTTTAGAGTATGTATTAAGACCACCACATGTCAATAATATTGACAAAATGCACATGAGATGTTCCTCTCATTTGTTTACATTTGAGAGGCCTATATATACCTCATCTTACACAATTGTATCGGTGAATTTTAAAAGTCAAAAAATTAGTCCATTTTGGTGTCTCTTGGTTGGTTTTAATAGAGAGAAAAAGGACACCATTTTTCCGTCTTTTTCCTCTCTTAAAACTTGATCAAAAGTTGATTCTAATCATCAATAAATTTACATATAATAATATACCTCAAATATTATTAGTAGTAATACTATTTTTAGTAATAAAAACAAGGTTTACTACTACTTTTATCTAGTTAGTAATTTTAGTAGTATTTTGGGATAGTCTTGGGTGCATCCTAAGGTGATCACCTAGGTTGGTGATTTAGAGTTTGGAGGATAATCCTTTGAATTTTTAGCTCAAGAACTACAAAGGTAGGAGACCTTTGTGGTGCCCTTATATTGCCATATTTCTCAATGTAAGGAAGTTTCTACCAATTAATTATTGCATGCATGTAGATTAGACCATTACATAAAATTATCTAGTAATTTTATTGTCATAAGATGAGTCTAATATGGTCTTATAACTAACATGGACCCTCAGCTTTCATGCATCTGATGAACCAGGTCTTTAGTCCATTCTTGGACAAGTTTGTGGTTGTCTTCATTGATGACATCTTAGTCTACTGTAAGATTAAGGAAGAGCATGAGGAGCACTTGAGGCTAGTTTTGCAGACCTTGCGAGACAATCAAATTTATGCCCAGCTATCCAAGTGTGAGTTCTAGGTAGAGGAGGTGGCTTTTCTGGGTCATGTGATATCCAAAAAGGGCGTGTCCGTGGATCTTAGAAAGATTGACGCAGTGACCAAGTGGGAATCACCAAAGAATGTTGCTGAGATTCGGAGTTTCTTGGGTCTAGCTGGTTACTACAGGAGGTTCGTGAAGGACTTTTCTACGATACCTCGACCTATAGCAGCCTTGATGAGGAATAAGACCAGTTTTCGATGGGATAAGAGTTGTGAGACGGCGTTCCAGACCTTAAAGGAGCGTTTGACCACAGCTCTTATCTTAGCTTTACCGGAGGGTTGTGAGAACTTTGAAGTATACGCGGATGCTTCAAAGAATGGGTTGGGTTGTGTTCTGATGCAGAATGGGAAGGTTATAGCTTATGCGTCGAGGCAACTGAAGCCATATGAGGAGAACTACCTAACTCATGATTTGGAACTGGGTGCAGTTGTATTTACTCTTAAGATTTGGAGGCATTACCTTTACGGGGCAACCTTTAAGGTGTTTTCAGATCATAAGAGTCTAAAATATATCTACACTCAGAGAGAGCTTAACATGCGACATAGACGATGGATGGAGCTGATCGGGGACTATGACATGGAGATCATCTATCACGAGGGTAAGGCTAACGTGGTTACAGATGCTTTCAGTAGAAAGAGTGTCCATTCGCTGTGTAAAGCTATGTCTTTGATGAAGATGAGAGACGAGATGTCCAGGATGGGGATCCATATGATTCGGAAAGGGGATATCGTCGGGGATTTGGCGATTGAGCCGGATTTGTTTGAGAATATCAAGAGAAAATAAGAGTTTGATCCAAAGATCCAAGAATGGAAGTCTAGGGTGGAGAGTGGCACAGTTTCCAGGTTTTCTATCCACACCGATGGGAGTGTTCGTTTTGATGGGCAATGGTGTGTTCCTGATGATGCAGACTTGAGGAGGGTTATCATGATAGAGGCTCATTGCACCCCTTATTCAGTTCACCTTGGAGGTGACAAGCTTTATAAAGACCTCAAGAAGACTTTTTGGTGGCCTAATATGAAGAGAGATGTGGCTGAGTTCGTGGCTAGATGTTTGACCTGCCAGAGGGTCAAGGGTGAGTAGTGGAGACCATAGGGTAAGATCCAATCTCTCGAGGTACCTGAGTGGAAGTGGGAGTCGATCTCTATGGACTTCATCGTGGGGTTACCAAGAACACAGCAAGGTAACAATATGATTTGGGTGATCGTCGACCGGTTAAGAAAGTTAGCTCACTTCATTCCTATGAAGGATACCTGGACTAAGATACAGCTAGCTTTAAGTTATAGGAAACATGTAGTCTGGTTATATGGATATAGTGTCAGATCGAGATGCGAGGTTTATATCGAAGTTTTGGCAAGAATTGCAGGAATTGATGGGTACGAGTTTAAAGATGAGTACAACTTTTCATCCTGCAATAGATGGTTAGACTGAGAGGACTCTCAAGACCTTGGAGGATAAGTTAAGATCTTGTGCCATGGATTTCGGGGGAAGTTGCGAGGACAGACCTGATTTGATCGAGTTTTCGTACAACAACAGCTACCATACTAGCATCGGGATGGCACCTTTCGAGGCTTTATATGGTAGGAAGTGCCGAAGTCCAGTTTGTTGGGATGACAGTTCAGAGGCAGTGGTTTTAGGGCCACAGATGGTGCAGGATATGGTTGAACAGGTTCGGCTAATTCGTCAAAAGATGAAAGCAGCTCAGGATCGTCAAAAGAGTTATGCCGATTTGCATCGCAGGGAGATCGAGTTCGCAGTGGGTGACAAAGTCCTTTTGAAAGTGTCACCAATGCAAGGGGTGATGAAGTTTGGGAAGAAGGGCAATTTAAGCCAGAAGTTTATCGGTCCATATAAGATTCTGGATCGTGTAGGTGAAGTGGCCTATAGGTTAGCTTTACCACCAGCTTTGGATCGAGTCCACGACGTCTTTCATGTTTCACAGCTCCAGAAGTATGTGAGTGACCCGTCACATGTGCTTGAGGTTGAAAACATCGAACTTGATGAGTCCCTATCTTATGCCGAGGTTCCTAAAGAGATATTAGACCGCAAAGCATGCAAGACAAGGAATGGTGAGATCATTTTACTCAAGGTGCTTTGGTCTAATCATAATGTGGAAGAGGCCACATGGGAACCTGAGGAGGCTATGCGAGAACGTTTTCCTAACCTTTTTGATCAGGTATGTTTGGTTACAGGGACTTAACCCTTGTCTTTTTAGGGGGGGTAGGAGATGGTCGCATGTTTGTTTTTGAGTTAGACTGAGTCGGGTTAGTGGTGTTTTGTGTTAGTTTAGCTAGTTTTGGGTGTCTTGTTGGGTATTTTATTTTATATGGTAGGAGTTTTGTGGGTTGTGTCGGTCTGGTTTTATGTGTATAGTGTGAACTTCGGGGATGAAGTTCTTTTTAAGGAGGGAAGACTGTAATACTATGGTTTTCCTAAGCTGGTACTCGGCCGAGTATGGCCCACTCGGTCGAGTAAGTGGTGTCGTGTATTCTGGAATGGCTACTGCCCAGGAATACTCGGCCGATTATGTGGAATACTGGACCGAGTAGAGGGTACTCAGCCGAGTATACTCTATACTCGACCGAGTATCCGGTCTGATGAGTGTTATTCCCGCGTTGATTTGGAGATGGTTAGAGTTATATAAACGCATTAATCAATTTCTAATTACATTTTAGAAAACCAAAACACTCAACGACTCTCTAATCCTCTCAAAATCGCTCCCTAGTGTGTGTGATCGTTACCAAGTTCCTATATCTTTTGTTCTATCATCGGTAAGTCCTTGTCTTCCCGAAATTCCTTGGTTAATCTTTAGGGTTTCGGTTTGAATTGTGAATTGGGAAAATGGGGAAGGGGGGGGGGGGGGGGGGGGGGTTCCATATGGTGATTGTTGTTTATGTGATTGTGTTAAGTTGAGACTTCGTAGAGGAGCCGTTCTAGACTTCCTTAATTGTATCTCTTGCAGTTGTGCTAAGGTAGGGTTTCCCTACTCAGTTTCTATTTAATTCATTTGAGATTATATTGTATTGTGTACGATTGATTGTCTACTGATCTTTATGGGAGTGTTGGTGTTGGTGTTGGTGTGGTGTTTGTGTTGTGATGATTGTGGTGGAGTCACTTGCGGGAGTGGCTTCACAGCCTAATGCACCCTCCGTGGAACCCGCCACAGGAGGGGATGTGCACATTAAGGGACAAGGATATCGCTCGTTGATGAGCGAGACTTAGGTGGGGATTTGCTGCGGCCCCCCACTGGCGGCGAGGATTACTTGTTGCGATGGATAATCTGGCAGGGCTACACACCTTGGTGTGTAGTCGGTTACTGTGTGAGATCGGGAGACCGGAGGAGGATGAAGATCAGCTGGTTGCCTTTTGTACTTGTCTTACCTTTATTATTTAGTAGCTGACCCCGTTGTTTTTTTTTATAAAATATGTGGTGATCCATTCGGGGATGGTGAGGAGATTATGACAGGTGATGCAGTTCTTTAGCAATCGGACAGTTATGGGGAGTCATCACTCGAGTCTTACTTCCGCCGACAAGAGACTTAGCTTGCATTCTTTGTAGTTGTTAGAGATTTCACTATTGTACTTTGGTTTGGTTTTTGGAAACATGTAATCGTTAAACTCAGTTGCACTTTAATAAATGTGTTTTGGATTGTTAACTTTGATCTACTAACCTCGGGCAAACGAGATGGTAGCAGTCTTTCATGTTAGGGTAGACCTTAGTAAGGTATCTTGGTATGAGTGGGTGTTACAAATGTAGACTCCAGGTCACACGCATATGGCTCGAAATAGCAGAATTCGAGCCTAGTGAGCTAGCTAACCTCCTATCTCACACATTAATTAACCGACAATATTATGAAATAAACCCATCGGCGTGAACCAACTAAACCCATAAAATATGTAGTAACTCACAATCCAACCATGTGTAGAACGTCTCGAAACTCACATTAGCTGCAAAATAGCATTGTGCAACATGCTACACTTGCAGTAGTGTGTACCCAAATAACCTGATAAATCGACGGACACAAAACAGCAGAAATTGAACCATGAAACCCCTAAACATAGAGCTGAAATTAATTTTATATAGTCCAACACGATCTGACCAAAATTTCACAGCAATCAACTCCAACAATTTCCAATTGCTTCATAAATATTATCTCAAATTTGCAACAATAGTACAACTATTTGCCCAACCCACAAAAGGACTCGATATAGCAGGAATCAAGCCAGACTGACCTCGAAAATTGCACACATCCAACCAGGATGCGCAGCCGGAGTCAAACCTCAACTCAACAGCACAGACATTTGATTTCAAGTCCCTATTCATATAATAATTATGCAAGAAATTCATACCTCCAATTTGCAGCAAAATTGGAAAGAATTAACCCACAAATTCAATTCGATTTAATCTTGGCAACTCGACTCATCTAGAAATTTACGCCCAAATCTTTAACTTGTACCCTAATTCGATAAAATCCAACCCATAGGGATATCAGCTCGTAAATTCATACCTCAAATAGCTGCAAATTGAGCTCAAACCATTCATATAAATCAACCCGAATCACCATTAAAATCGATCTAATTAAGCACCAGAAATTTCGCCCAAATCTTCTTCAAATCATCCCGTAAAATTCCGTCCCATTTGACAGCAATGAAACACATGTTTTGGAAACTAGGGTTTTCTATTCAGGGGTTTAATGGTGATTGCGAGAGAATTATCACGTCAGTGAGCGATGTGGGAGATGGATATGGGAGATGAGGCATCTCAGTAGGGGACGCGATGGTTGCGAGAAGACTCCCCATAAATGAGCGACGTTAGAGGTGGATGCAGCGGCGTGAGTAGTGGTGCATGTACGGTTGGTGGTGAGTCGGTGTTGTCACAGTAGGGGACGATGGAGAGGAGATAGCTGCAGGTGGCGCACATGGGAGGCGTGAGGTATAGGAACGATCGACGATCAGGAGATCTGAGTATGGCGATGGAGATGTTGTTGAGCGGTAATGCGGTAGCGGTAGTGGCGGAGGGAGACGGAGTTGGGGTTTGATGTGAGAAAGAATATGTGATTAGAGAGAGATAGGAGTTTGTCGAAGGGTTAATGAGAGTGCGGAGTTCTTTGTTTTTTAGAATAGGGAACAAAAAGTTGAGAAGAGGTCTTCATGTCGATCGATTTTGCAACAATTGAAGCGTCTTTCCTTTCCTCTCATTTCCAATTATCTCTCTCATATGGGTTCACGATAAAATCAGAAATGATACCTACACATAATCTCAGAAACCATAAGTCCCTCGTCCTCACACACACTAGAAACTAAAACACACAAATCCCAAAATAAAATAAAATACTGAAGAATAAAATAAAACGTAAAAATTGAGTTGTCTTTCAAAGTAGCTCTAGTTTATAGTCATGAGCTCGACTCCAAGTATTCAAAAGCAGAAGCACTCAATGCTCTCAAAAGTTGACCAAAGGTTCTACTATGAAACTCAGAAAAGTGACAATAATAAGTAGTTAGACTTGATAAAACGAAAACAAAAGAGACATAATCATGTAACAAATTTTTCTTTACATCTCTATGTTTTTTTCTATCTTCTTTGTCAGCTTTAGGCCAATTAGAGAATATGGGATGATTATTTATTCAAGGTACAAGAGGTTCTTCCGAAGGAAAAAGCTCAAGGTGTTCATAAATTTTCACCCCAATATGCAACCCATCTTTTTCATCGTCTAAGGAATTCACCTGAAGTTTAATAAAAGAAAAATCTATGAGTTCATTTGGTTCATTCCTAAAATCATCATAATTATCCCACTGTACTTCAAGATCTCCATCAAAAAGCTCCTCACAAACACTATCACAAGATCCTTCAGAAAATGGGCTCATAGGAATCTCGCACATACCTGGCTCTGTAGGAAATATCGGTATACTTCCTTTAATATAATTAGGATTATAACGAAATTATGATTGTGAAACTAGTCATAAAAGAAATTGCATAAACAAAATAGTAAAGGATTAAGATTCAACCTTATGTCCTAGCAAAATCGGCCTAAGAACAATATCGCAATGATATTCGCCTAATTGTTGCACCCAAGATGCTCCAAGAAATGCCCCTGAAATTGCTAGAATGAGATCCCCAATTTTCTATAAATTTTAGGGTTTTTGTGTGTGATTTATTTTTATGAGAGAAATGATAGAAAAATTAGGTTAAAAATAATCTCCCTACTCATCTATTATAACCGAAATAGGAGAGATTGAGGGAAGATATTTTTTTTCTTTCTTTTTCTTGTTTTGACTGAAATAAGGAGATAATTCTCCTTATTATTTTCGGTTTTCCCAACTACCAAAATAAGGTGATTAAATCTTCTTATTTTTGGTAGTTTACAAAATGTATTTAAAATGTATAAATTATAAATTGTCATTTATTAATGCCGGTCTGTAATAATATATTATGACAATATCGTATAATATATACTTTAACTATAAATATCGAATATTTATAATTAGCTAATTAAATATAACTGGTTACGTTTAATTACGAATTAACATCTTAATTCGTTCAAGCTAACATTATATACATTAATTAAATATAACATATTATATTCAATTTACGAATTGACAGTTAATTCGTCTCAGCTAATATTATTTAATTAGATTAAATAATCGTCTCATCATCACATTGACTAACTGTTTAGTCAAATACTTGGACTAACCTTTTAGTCAGGCATCAATGTGATTACATTTCATAATCACATCTCTCAAACACATCCTTTAGGTGTGACTTTTAGGGACCAGTTGATCACCGCCATCAGTATGATAATAACGTTACACTTTCTAGCAAGCCAACCGTTATTAAGTAATCGTTAAGCAACTGATAAAATACAAAGTATACCCTTGTGAACCTATAAGAGATTTATAAATGTTATCACACTAATTGTGGATGACACAAGCTCCAACAAACTCCCACTTGTCCTCACAAGTGTATGTGCGATAACCGATTCTCATATTCTAAAATTTCTCACACTCAATGTAAAACAATTTGAAAAATCTGTATTCACAAAGGTCGTATTTACAAGTGATTAATATAAAGAGTGGTTTCCCCGACTAGAGAGTAACTTAACTGATAAACGAATCATCATTCGAGCATGGCCATGCATTTCAGTTACAACTCCTCGAGTGGCCCTGAGAAATAACTAAACCTGATAAAGGTTGGATATTTTCTTCAACTCGAATCCTGCAGATGTAAGCACAGTATGAAATGACCCAGAAAAAATCTGCTTAGCCTCCTGTTACGGCAGACCATGAGAAAGAAACCAAAGTCACATAAAAACTGCCTTAATCTCAAGAGACAGTCGATAGTCAAAAGAATCGACTCTATGAACACAATGGACGTCCAATCCACGACCCGGCACCGAATGTTTTTAAACATTTAGGACTCCATTACGTTGTCACAAAAATTGTCCTACGAGGTATCGTTATAACCCGTATTTGTGATCGATCAGCCAACTAATTGACTTATGGCTGGTTAAACCCACCATCAATCGTTTGCACAATATAATAGCCAGAGTTATCAGCTCATATGGGCGATTACCGTCCAAAACAATTATAATGTAATTCAGTTCACTTTGTGGCGTTCAATGTTGTCAGTACAATCCACATGAAAAACAAAATATGAAATAAAACGATGAAGTTATAAATAGTATATGAAAAAGATAATGTATCAAATCCATAATCAACTACTACAACTCAGGAACACGTTTAATTCCCATGGAAATAACGTGCCCTTCATGCTTATCATAATTCAACGGTTTAGTGAGAGGGTCCGCGATGTTATCATCTGAAGCTATCTTGTCAATCACTATCTCTTCTTGCTCCACGTAATCACGGATCAGGTGAGCCTTCCGATATACATGTCTAGACTTGTTACTAGACTTAGGGCCCTTAGCCTGGAAGATGGCACCTCTATTATCACAATAGATGGTGATCGGGTCATTCGAACTAGGAACTATCGTAAGTCCTTGTAAGAATTGACGCATCCATATGGCTTCCTTTGCTGCTTTCGAAGCGGCATAGTACTCGGATTCAGTAGTGAATCTGCTACAACACTCTGTTTGGAACTCTTCCGGTGACCGCAAAGACACCATTAAGAGTGAAGACGAACCCGGACTGAGATTTTGAATCATCTCGATCCGTTTGGAAGCTAGCATCTGCGTAACCGATTGCGCATAGCTTAGTATCTCCTTCATAAGTCAATACCCTATCCTTAGTCCTCTGTAGGTACTTAAGGATGTTTTTAACAGCTATCCAGTGTGTTTTACCTGAATTCTTTTGGTACCGACTTGTCATACTCAATGCATATGCCACGTCTGGACGTGTGCATATCATGGCATACATGATTGATCCTATATCTGATGCATAAGGAACACGACTCATGTGCTCAATCCCTTCAGGCGTCGTGGGTGACTGAGACTTGCTCAACTGCATCCCAGACGTCATTGGAAGGTTCCCCTTCTTGGAGTTGGTCATGCTGAACCTTTCAAGAATCTTATCCAAATAAGACTCCCGACTCAGTGATAACATCCGTTGCGATCTATCTCGGTAGATACGGATTCCCAAAAGGCGTTGTGCCTCACCCAGATCTTTCATCTGGAAATGGTTCTTCAACCATCCTTTAACCGAAGATAAGAGAGAAATGTCATTCCCAATCAAGAGTATGTCATCGACATACAATATCAAGAAAACAATCTTGCTCCCACTCGACTTGATATACAAGCATGGTTCCTCGACCGATCGAGTGAAACCATACTCTTTTATCACCTGGTCGAAATGATGATTCCAACTCCGAGAAGCTTGCTTAAGTCCATAAATGGAACGCTTAAGCTTGCACACTTTCTTAGGATTCTCAGGATCTATGAAACTTTCGGTTTGTACCATGTACAACTTTTCCACCAAATAACCGTTTTAGAAGGCGGTTTTCACATCCATTTGCCAAATTTCATAGTCATGAAAAGCGGCAATCGCTAAGATTATCCGAATGGAACGCAGCATAACTACGGGTGCAAATTTCATCATAATGCAAACCGTGCACTTGAGTAAAACCTTTTGCCACTAGTCGTGCCTTATAGGTATCTGGTTGCCCGTCTACAGAACGCTTTATTTTGTAAAGCCATTTGCACTGTAAAGGTTTTACCTTATTAGGTAAATCAACTAGATCCCATACGTCATTCTCATACATGGAGTCCATCTCGGATTGCATGGCTTCAAGCCATAGCTTTGAGCCGGAACAGGTCATTGCACCTTTATAGGTAGCGGGTTCATTACTATCTAGGAGTAAAACGTCACTCTCCTCGACCATACCAATGTATCTGTCCGGAGGATTAGAGACTCTACCGACCTCCTAGGTTCCAGAGGAATATTGACCGTATCATCAGTTGGAGGAACAACTTCCTCCATCCGTTCCTCGGTTGTTGGTTCTTGAATCTCCGATAGCTCGAAGTTTCTATTACTTGACTTGTTCTCGAGAAATTCTTTCTCTAAGAACGTCGCACTAGCCGCAACAAAAACTCGATGTTCGGTAGGCGAATAGAAGTAATGATCAAACATTTTTTTGGATAACCAATAAAGTATGTCTTGACAGATCACGGGCCGAGCTTATCCTCGTATCTCCACTTAACATAAGTCTCGCAGCCCCAAACCCGAATAAAGGACAAGTTAGGTACCGTTCCCTTCCACATTTCATATGGAGTCTTGTCGACAGCTTTAGCTGGACTTCGGTTAAGTATAAGAGCAGCTGACAAAAGAGCAAAACCCCATAATGAATCAGGTACTGCCATGTGACTCATCATGGATCGAACCATATCAAGTAATGTTCGATTTCTCCGTTCAGACACACCATTTAACTGAGGTGTTCCAGGTGGAGTTAACTGTAAAACGATTCCACAATCTTTAAGGTGTTGATCAAACTCATTCAAAAGATATTCGCCACCCCGATCTGAACGGAGTGCTTTAACCTTTCTACCCAGTTGGTTCTCAACCTTGTTCTGGTATTCCTTGAATTTCTCAAAGGACTCACTTTTATGCTTCATTAAGTAGACATATCCGTATCTACTCAAATCGTCCGTGAAAGTGAAAAAATATCTATAGCCATCTCTAGCGGTAACTGACATAGATCCACATACGTCAGTATGTATGAGTCCTAATAGGTCACTAGCGCGCATTCCAACACCTTTGAAGTAAATTCGAGTCATTTTGCCGATAAGACATGATTCACACGTGCCAAATGTAGAAAAATCGAATGCGGGAATAGCCCACTCTCGACGAGTTTCTTTACACGTTTTTCATTTACGTGTCCCATTCGACAATGCCATAGATAGGTTTGAGCTTTGTCACCAACCTTTAATTTCTTATTATTCACGTGTAATATATCTGTAGTTTGATCTAAGATGTAAATTCCATTCATGGAAACTGCTTTGCCATAAATCATTTCATTGAAAGAGAAAATATAGATATTATCCTTTATTGAAAATGAAAAACTATCTTTATCAAGTACGGAAACAGAAATAATGTTCTTAGACAAACTGGGTACATACTAACAGTTATATAAAAATAACTCAAAAGCACTAGGGAGTTGGATTACGTATGTTCCCTTCAAGACTACAACAACTCTAGCTCCATTCCCGACTCGCAGGTCCACATCACCCTTTCCTAGAGGTGTGATGTTTTTTAGGCCCTGCAAATTATTACACAGATGAGAACCACAACCAGTATCAGGTACCCAAGTTCCGAAACTAGCATGGTTAATCTCGTTCATATGAATATAAGATGACATACCAACAGGAGTGACGCGGCCTGCTTTTATGTCCTCACGGTACATGGGATAGGTCCTCCTCCAATGTCCAGTCTTATGACAATGGTGGCACTCAATGTCACCGCCCTTGCTCTTTGCCTTGCCTTGTGAGCCACTAGTCTCACCAGGCTCACTCTTACCGTTTCCTGGCTTCTTGAACTTTGTCTTACCTACTGTTAGGTCGCCTGGAGCTTTGCCCTTACCTTTATTCTTGTTGGAAATCATGAGAACATCCTGCTTCGTGCTCCCACTCAATTTCATATCCTTCTCGGTCTGTACGAGAAGTGAGTGTAGCTCATGAGGACTTTTCTTCGTGTCATTCATGTAGTAATTTGCCTTGAAAAGGGTAAAACCATCATGAAGGGAATGAAGCATATGGTCAATGACTATGCTCTCACTGATTTTGCAATCAAGTGCCTCCAATTTCTCGACATTCTCAATCATGTTAAGAATGTGTGGGCTAACCGGTTGGCCCTTCTAGAGTTTCGCATCAAAGAAGCGACAGGTATGCTCATATGTAACGATTCTCGGTGCTTTTGAGAACTCTTTAGTGAGCGTGGAGAAAATCTTGTTTGCACCTTGGGCAATGAAGCGTCTCTGCAAATTGGTTTCCATTACAAAGATGAGTACGTTCTTTATCGCACCCGCTTCCATGACGAAGTCACTATAAGCAAGTGACTCGTTAACTCCTGCATTGGGGCCTGGGTTTACCGGTATTGGCTCAGTTAAGTACCTGAGCTTACCGTCAGCAATGGCAGCATTCCGTAGTGCTGCCTCCCAGTCAGCAAAGTTGGACCCATCATTCTTCAGTCGTGTGGACTGATTCATGTTGTCCGTGAAAACTTTAAGCCAGGACTCGCGTCCAAGTGTGGCACTCGGCATTGGGATTTCATTATTTCCAGCCATTTGTTGTAACAGTATTATCAAAATAAACGTATTCTACACTGCGAAAAGAAGAATAAAAATAATAAGCATACTCATCGTTTATAATTTAAGTCTAATGCAATACTGTTATAACGCGAAGACTCAAGCATTTATACAATTGACCTCCCTCAAGAATTATATAAATGATCCTAAGACTCAATTATCTGTAAATTGATAAGCCAGCCTTTTGGCTAATTCTACTGTTAGAATTCTTGGTCGATAAATTTCTGTAAATTCTATCTTTAGTCCATCATAATCACGAGAAACTCTTCGGACTATAATGTTGAGGTAAACTAAGTCAACACAAACTACTTACCCAACGTAGAAGGGGTCATATGGAGAGTAAGGTCCTATATGCTTACCGACGAAGAAGGGATTCATAGTTGTTTGCCCTTATAAAGACTAGTCTCAATTTCCGTTTTAGAGGAAGATCCCATCAACTTTATTTTAATTCATTTTAAGTGAACTAATATGTAGGATGCGTGAATGAATAAACTAAGATGATGGCTTAAAATGTGTGACATCAGTATGTTTATGAAAACTAACATTCAATCTATATGAGTCAATTTTCATGCATTTTAGTAGGTGGTTTGGTTTTAGGCGGAAAATGATGCACTATCTAACATGTGAATGAAAAGCAATAAGAACGGTAAAACGTAAGACAAAAAAAAGTCCTAGTGTGGCCTATCTACCAAAATGAACATTAAATACAATTTTGGAATCCATCCTTGGACCCGAGAAGCTTGTCTTGATGTTCCATCTTGGTCCATGTAGCGGGAGTGAGCTCCAATCTCCATCTTTAGTCTTCTTTAAAATTACAATTAAAATTACAAATATAAACCTATTTACATTCTAATTTCAAAACATAATACTTAAAGAAAATAAAAGGAGATTCGAGATCTCAAATTACATTAAAAATTATGTTTCCATCATTACGAAAACATAATTTAACTAAGGCCACACTAGGTATTACAAATTACAACCGATTGCAAAAAGACGTAAATAAATCCATTCAACGATTCATTCAACTAAAAAATGCATCAACTAATAAATTAAACATACAAAACATAATTTCTTAATTATGTAGATTAATTTATCCAAATCACCTATTTAATTGATCAAATTAAGTGACAATTCCTCAATTACTCACATTAATTTCAATCTTAATTCACATTAATCTTGTAATATGAATTAATCCATCAATATTTTAAACCTCTTTAAAATAATTAGGTATCTAAAAATTGTGAACTTTTTCACAACAATTAATCATACATTATTAATTTAATGTATAATCAATATTGGCCAAAAACAAAACAAACAAAAAAACAAAAATGCCTTTTTTTTTATTTCTTCTCGGCAAAACAAGGAAAAACGAATTTTTTTTTTTATTCCCAGCTCTCGGCATAACCGCAAAACAAAAAAAACAAAAAAAATTTTCTTCTTTTTTTTTTCTCTCGGCATTTCAGCAAAAACCGAAAAAAATAGATTAATTTTTTTTTTTTTTTTTAACTCGGCTAAACCGAAAAAAAAAAACAAAACAGATTCCATTTTTTTCTTTGCGGCATTAAGCCCTAAAATCATTGAAAAACAACCCAATTAATAATGAACAAGTTTGTTTAAGGTTGCTACTAGAACAAGATTGACATTATCATCAATATTAATGAATCATGATCTAAACAACAATTTAATCATGTATGCCAAAAACTATATAGCAAAAACAAAAAAACATTATTAATCAAAACAATTCTATTTACATTTCAATTTAATGCAAATTAAATCAAAACATCTACAAATTTATTATATTATCATCTAACCTATTAAAACAATAATATGAATAAATCTAAATGGAACAAAAACAACAAAAACAAGAACATCAACTCGGCTGGAAAAAATTTTGTCACGGCGAAAATTTTTTTTTTCCTTTTTGGCCGATTGTGTTTTTTTCTTTCTAAAATTTTTGTTTGAATTCATTTATGAATATCATCAAAAATAATTTCGTGGCCTTTGCTCTGATACCACTTATAGGAAATATCGGTATACTTCCTTTAATATAATTAGGATTATAACGAAATTATGATTGTGAAACTAGTCATAAAAGAAATTGCATAAACAAAATAGTAAAGGATTAAGATTCAACCTTTGGTCCTAGCAAAATCGGCCTAAGAACAATATCGCAATGATATTCGCCTAATCGTTGCACCCAAGATGCTCCGAGAAATGCCTCTCAAATTGCTAGAATGAGATCACCAATTTTCTATAAATTTTAGGGTTTTTGTGTGTGATTTTTTTTTTTTATGAGAGAATTGATAGAAAAATTAGGTTAAAAATAATCTCCCTACTCACCTATTATAACCGAAATAGGAGAGGATGAGGGAAGATATTTTTTTCCTTTCTTTTTCTTGTTTTGACCGAAATAAAGAGATAATTCTCCTTATTATTTTCGGTTTTCCCAACTACCAAAATGAGGTGATTAAATCTTCTTATTTTTGGTAGTTTACAAAATGTATATAAAATGTATAAATTATAAATTGTCATTTAATTTATTCCGTATTAATTAGTCTACACACAACAGCTTGCAGTCGATTTATTAATGCCGGTCTGTAATAATATATTATGACAATATCGTATAATATATACTTTAACTATAAATATTGCATATTTATAATTAGCTAATTAAATATAACTGGTTACGTTTAATTACGAATTAACATCTTAATTCGTTCAAGTTAACATTATATACATTAATTAAATATAACATATTAGATTCAATTTACGAATTGACAGTTAATTCGTCTCAGCTAATATTATTTAATTAGATTAAATAATCGTCTCATCATCACTTTGACTAACTGTTTAGTCAAATAGTTGGACTAACCTTTTAGTCAGGCATCAATGTGATTACATTTCATAATCACATCTCTTAAACACATCCTTTAGGTGTGACTTTTAGGGACCAGTTGATCACCGCCATAAGTATGATAATAACGTCAAACTTTCTAGCAAGCCAACCGTTATTAAGTAATCGTTAATCAACTGATAAAATACAAAGTATACCCTTGTGAACCTATAAGAGATTTATAAATGTTATCACACTAATTGTGGAGGACACAAGCTCCAATAGGCTCATGGTTTGGAGTATAGTCATACCCATTACCTAAAAGAACCGCTTCTATAGCATCCACTTGAGCTTCTCAAGAATCACCAGCTGGAACCTCTAAACATGGGCCACAATCCAAATGGCTTAAACTAAGAAGCTCGAAAGAAAACTCTTTCAACAATTCATCTTTCTTAGAAGAGAGAGCCTCACTCAAGTCCTCTGTGTGAGATGACATAGTCAAATAGATTGAGTCACGGTTATGCACACATACATCATCATCTTCGTCGTCAAAAAGGTCTATGTTTGTTTAGATCTAAAGCTGGGGGTGGGAGATCAACTCTAGTTAACTCACATGGAGTATCATGTTTGTTTTGATTTAAATCTAGTATACCGATAAGCTTTTTAAGCTCCACCTCAATCTTCGCCACTTCAGCATCCAACGCTCCTTATAAGACATGTAATTAAACATCTCCTCACTAGTTACCTCAATTCTAGCCCGTGTTGCATCATCGACACCATGATAAATTATGAGACACATCTCCCAGATTTCAAGTTGAAAAGCAGGTTGACAAGTGAAATGATTAATGAAAGCCTCAAGTCTATTCCAATATATATGTAAGGGTTCATTTTCAAATTGTAAGAAATAAAAGATGGTCATGATGGTGGAGAATAAAAACAAATAAAAACAATATATACAATAAAAATAATTTAAACAAAAACAAATAACAAGTAATAAATCAAAACCGTCTCCCCGGCAACGGCGCCAAAATTTGACAGGCTAAATCGGACACGTATCATAGATAAACAAACTGGCCTAAACTAATGCAGTGAAGGGAGTCGGGATCGTATCCACAGGGAGACATAAGTGTTCTATTTACAATTCTAAGTTCGTCTGAGTCACAAAATTTGGGGGTTGATTAGTTTTGTCTGTTAACTAAAGTAACAAGCAAAAGAAATTAAATTATGGAAAATGATTTCAATTAGGAGAAAAGAATAGGATTTCTGGTAACCACGGTCAACAACGATCAAGGTAAGGTAATTGGTTGGCATAAAAACGGTCTTAGGGGTAATGAAAAGGTCCTTCTGGTTTGTTATTCGCCCTAGAGTACTAATCTAGCTTTCGCTCTAATTAGGATCATCTATTGTTTGTAGCAGGTCTAACTTCTTCAAGTCTCTCGATCTACGTCAAAGTTTCCCTGGTCAAATAATAAGTTTCGTCGACTTAACTAATGATGTAGGGGTTCGGAACATCGCCAATTCTCCCTATCAAACACTATTTATAATCTCAACAAACTACTCTTAGTAGAATGGTAAGTAAAGATCGGATCCAAAGGGGCGGGTATTGGATTAAGTTATCGATTGTAGAAAGTTATGTCTTGGGGTGTCACGATTTTGGGTTGAGTTTGAGGTTTGCAATCAAAACTACTTAACAAAGGAAATGTAAACAGATGAAAGTAAAGCAAAGCAAGCTAATGGGGTTGTAAACATTTGATGAAAGACACTAGGGTGCCATGGGTTCTTAAGGGAATCATGGTGAGATCATATGAACAATTTTCATAGATGCAAACAAGTTATTGTTGTAGTGGAATCGAGTTAGTTTATATCTTACAATTCCTAGGAAGATTTGGGTCCTGCAGCCGAGTCGGTCAAGACTGTACAATACCTAAAGGTCGACTAAATTTCTTCCTATTAAACTATATACATGGTCTAACAAGCCTTGAGATGTCATGGGGGCATGTTCAAGGTGTTGTTGATGTTACTCAACACCTTGAAGAAGTAGTCAAAAGCTTGTTCATTATCATGATAAATATCTTCAATAGATCTTTGCACTTGTTGTCCTTCATGTTGGTCTTGATCGATAGCATTACCAATATCGGGATTGAAAATCCCTTCAAACTCATCGTCCTAAAGACCGCAAACTTCGTCTACTTGGTCATTAAAAATCTCTTGAGTTGATAGAGACAACTCTCCTTCTTTCTTGTTTTGGCCAATAAGGTCATCCTCTTCACTTGTCATGGGTGAGCTTTTCAAGCTCTCTTTGTTGCTATTCTCTTGCTCTTTTGATGGAGCATCATCAACTTTCTTTTTCCATTGGAAATCCGACTTCTTCCTATCATCCTTTTGGCTATAATGATCAACCATAAAGCATGGTTCATGCAAACGGGGAGCTCTCATGGTTTTGTCAAGATTGAAAGTTATGCTCTCATCTCCCACTTCTAGAGTGAGCTCTCCATGCTTCACATCTATCACCGCACCCGCGGTGTGCAAGAAAGGTCTACCTAGAATGATTGGAATATTGGAGTCTTCTTCCATGTCAACAATGACAAAGTCCACCGGGATGAAAAATTTCCCAACTCTTACGGGAACATCTTCCCATATCCCTAACGGTGTCTTCGTCAATCTACCGGCCATTTGGAGTGTGATATTGGTACATTTAAGCTCTCCCATCCCTAACCTTTTACTCACCAAATACGGCATAACACTCACACTAGCCCCTAGATCACATAGGGCTTTGTTGATCGTTGTGTCGCCAATGGTACACGGTATTGAGAAGCTTCCCGGATCTTTAAGTTTCGGAGGTGAACTCCCTTGAAGGATTGCACTACTCACCTTAGTGAAGGCGATAATCTCAAGCTTCCGGATCGACTTCTTTTTCGTACGGATGTCCTTCATGTACTTTGCATAGGCCGGCACGTGATTGATTAATTCCGTGAAAGGAATCGAGACTTCCAAATTCTTCACAATTTCCATAAATTTTCCAAGTTGGTCATCAAATTTGGGCTTAGCTTGACGACTTGGAAAAGGAAGTCTAATCACAATGGGTTCGTTCTCCTTGGCCTTGTCTTCATTTTTCTTTGAAACTTATTCTTTTGATGGTTCTCCATCCTTGGAGTTTTGCACAACTTCTTCTTTGTCACTAGCTTCCACAACTTCATCCTCAACATGCTTCTTTGGTGCTTCATACCTCGTACCACTCCTCAAGTGAATGGCACTAACCGTTTCATGTCTCGGGGGATTACTTTAAGGTGGTAATTGCCCCTTTTATCTTTGAGAACTTGAAGATGCTAGTTGAGTTAATTGGGTTTCTAACATTTTGGTGTGGGCTAAGATGTTATTGATGGTGATTTCCTTTGCTTGACTATCCTTTTGCATTTGAGTGAAAAACTCTTGTTAATTCTTTTGCATTTGGAGGACCGCTTTTTGAACATCAAAACCTTGGTCATTTTGTTGATTGTATAGAGTTTGATTTTGGTAACCTTGGTTTTGGTTGTAAAAGGGTCTTTGATTTTGGTTTCTCATGGAAGGTGGGGTGTATGTGTTATATATCTAGATCTCTATACTTAACATATTCTTATATGTTTCAAATTTATTTAGTCATAAAATAAATTCTAGATCTTATGCATGAAAACATCAATAGTTAAGAGAAGAAATCGGTTCCTTACATTGCATGTTTCGGATATTTGGGCACTAGTAAGGTCACCTACCTTACTTAGTTCTTGAGCTTTCCTTATGGATGAACAAGATTCAAGTGTAGAATCCCTCCCAAAAGCATATACCCAAGGAACACTCATAATAACCAATATTATTTAGATCTAGTAATAATATTAGTTTTACTTAAAATATGACACAAAATATTAATTTTGCTCTTGAAATTTCGGTTCAAGAGGTAGTGTATTTGTGAGTTTATTTCTCTAGAATTATCATAAATTATAGAGAGTTTTTTTTTAGCATTTTCTTACACTAGAAAAATTAGATGAAAAGAATGAATAATCTAGAAAACAATGTGGGTTGTTCTCTAGAGAAAACCGGTTGGGTGGGGGGCTTTTTAGGGAGCCTATGCATGCAATAGTTGCTCTTCTCAAAAGCTATAGGGTTGCATGGCTAGTAAGAGGTAGTAATCATAGTGTTTTGCACTTAAAATGAAAACACAATATTAACCCAATTACCTCTCAATTTTCGGCACTTTCATTATAAAATGGATGGTCCATTTTATTTTGTCATTTGTCAATTTTGTCACATGTAACATGTTACATGATATGTCACAATGTAATGTATTTTTAACATATTAAAAATCAACTACTCATAAAATATGTCATTTACCAAATCGACTAGTAATTCGTAATTACTTGTGCCAAAAGTGTTTCCGTATTATAAACTACAACATTCTGTATCTATAATAATTTATTCATTCTGTTTCAATTGTTTCTGTAAACAATAATTTCATCTAAGTAATAAAACAATTCGATTACTTAGACCGTGTCTCATTTAATCATATTACAATAAGATACGTTAATTATACTCACAAAATCATCCGTCAATTTTAAGCAATTTAATTAACTCGTATCGGTATACGATTAATTAAATAATCAATTAAGAGTATTTCCCTATAGGTATGACCTAAGGGGATCAACTAATCACCACCGTCGCACGACAGTAATGTCAAACTCTAGTCAGCCAATCATTACCGATATGTGTGGACCAGTTGACTGTAAAATATTACATCCCACATGTATTCTTAAAATGAGATTTAAACATATGATCATCATGATCAACAGTTGTGATCGCATTATTGTCGGAGGACACATATTCCAACAATCTCCCACTTGTCCTCGACAAGTTTGCGTCGCCAATTCTCTTATCCTATTACTATCTCCCACTCAATGCAAGGTGTCTTTCAGGTCGTACTTGCAATTGATCATATCGAGAGTGGTTTCCTCGATCTGGAGAATAACTGTTTATCCACCATGGATACCTTCCGAGTGTGGCCACGCATTTCCAGTTCATTGCTCCTCGAGTGGCCCTGAGATATTGTTTTAACCTTAACAAAGGGGTGGACAATTCCTATCGCACTTATTCCCTTCGACCAGCCACAACCATCATAACCCAAAATATGCCCATTTGACCCCATTTACGAAGGTCGTAGTAACATAAATCAAAGCTAATCTGAAACTGTGTCTTAGGCGAACAGTCTTTAGTCAAAAGAATCGACTCATTAGAATACTATAGTAGCTCTCACCACGACCAGGCTATATAAATTTGCCAGAACTCTATAAGCGGCCACTGCCCTACAAAGTGTTCCTAACAGTCTGCCTATGTGATCAACTAGTCATCTCACATGACTCTATGGCACTTGAACTTGCCATCAATCGCATCACACTCTAGTCACTTTGAGACGTCACCTCATACAAGTGACTATGGGCAAATACAATGCTAATCCGTGTTCACTTTAACGGGGTTCATTATTGTCTCTAAAACCCGTTTGGATGTAAAAAAGTATAATAAAAGAGTTTTAAGTAAAACTCGAACGACAAATGCGATTATCACATATGAATAGTCAATGCCTGATTACTATTTCATGTTCTATAATCTAATTTGATCTTGTATGTAGTTGTTTATTTCAATTCAATTGAAATGACATGACTCATCATGTTTAGCCTATGAGAAGGCTTTGGTTAGCAGGTTTTATCAACTTCTTGTACCTTACTCAACCCTACTACATACTTGTTTTCCTTTGTAATGTATACATTTGCATTACAAAACTTTCTGAGTACGTGTCGAGATCCAATCAAGACATAGGTCCTCTAGCCTAAGAATAGCTCCCACTGTTTTCACAGTGTGCGGGACTCATCCTCTTGCACATCTCATGATTGCAAGTGTACTCAATTTCTGTTATAAATATCTCTCATTGTTCTTTATTGCCTAGAACGATTCTAGAAAATCTACTTCTTAATTAACATAGCCACAATGGTATCTTAACGATCCTAATGTGTTTTGATTATGGTTTTGTCAGAAAGCATGTGCAATTTCAATTGTCAATTATCATTTGTGTAACACCCTTACACAAAATTGCATCATAAACACTTTGCTTTACTTCCTTAATGCTTTTGCAAGCACTTAAGGGTAATCTTTATGGCTTACTTGGTAATTATTTCTTGAATTCGATTTTGAAACAATTCATCATACTCAAAGTATATGAAGTGTTATACATCATTTTCTATTTAATTGATTCGGCAGTAGAAGCAAATGGAATCAATCAAATATGTTCAATTTTATTGAACTAGTTATGAATCTTATCAACATAAGACTTCTTATTGACGCTAATATCATGTGGATTTATCTTCATAAATCTAGATATTAAAGATGTATTATATTACTCCAAAAGTCTTAAATCATTCGTAATGATCAATATGTCATCCACATATAAGACTAATTAAAATTTCCGTAACTCCCACTAAATTCCATGTATAAATACAACTTCTCGACTTATCGAGAAAAGTTTTATAATATGATCAAAACATTGATTCGAACTCACTGATGTCCTACTTAAGACCCTCTCTAAAGTTTCACATTATCTTAGGATTGTAAGAATCTATAAAACTCATGACATGTATTGAATACATTCCTTCTTTTGAAGAAGTGGGTTTTAGATTCACTCGCTATGTATTTCATAATGAAACACAATCCCTAAGAAGATCCAAATAGACTTAAGCATTTCAACTAGTGCAAAACCCTTTGCTACCAATCAAGCTTTGAAATCTCTCTTTATTAGTGCAAAACCCTTTGCAACTAATCAAGCCTTTAATTTCGGATTTTCATGGCTCTAAGCCTTGTATTGAGTTGTGACTTAAACATTCTCATGTAAGTCATATGTCCATTACTTTCTAGAAGTAATCAACTTGAATCAAATGATTTCTTTGTAAGTTACAATCTATTTACTTTCTAAAAGTAACACTAATTCATCATCTTCAACGAGTGATGATTTTAACCTCCTAGGTTTTGAAGAAACGACGTCTTTCACAAAACGTCTCATGTAGCCAAGAAAGACTAGTTGATAGCGACATAACATTCTTTGTGGCTCTTTAATAATTTCTCCCACTCTGTCTTCTAGAAATAAACTTGTATTTTTAGAAAGACAACTTCACGAGCCACAAACTTGTTGTACTCGTGATAATTGAAAGGGAAAAGTGAGTATTTGTTTCTTGTGTAAGCTTACAAACATGGTACATTACCATTTCATATCTCATATGATTCGTTTAGATTTAGTGGAAAATAATTTAGACAAAATGATAAATTCCCCAAAAGGATTAAGTAACTCAAGGTAACTTGATTAAAGTCCAAACCATATCGAATAGCGTTTGAATTCTTTATCCAACCACATATTATCCCATAATGCGTGTTAAGAGAGATTAACCTATGATACTATATCACATTTCGTTTGGCTTAAATCAAAGTCTTCACTTTGATAACCCCTATCACGACTAAATCGTGATTCCTTGAACTCTTTGAACTTCTTCAAAGATTTCTCTATTTACCTTATTAAGCGAACACATTAGTATCAACTTAAATCGTTGGTAAAAGAAAATGATCAACCTATTATGGATCAATGATTTACAACCTCGATCTCCTTTTCAACCAAAAGGCACGAGACATCTTGCTTTGAATACAAGATACGCATATACCATTAACAATATAATGGTTTCAAGATTACTCGATAACTCTTTGCGTTCATCATTCCAAAATTTAAGGTTTAATCTTGGGTTACCGATTTGAGTCTTACATCATCTACATGATGTGTTATTCTAGTTTGGTTTAGAATATAATCACCTTGATAATGGGCTAGACATACATCAAATTATGGTGTATAGAGTCAAAAAAGTGAAACCTCTTTTGTATCTTTAACAAGTTTATATTCTTATTTAGAGTTTATGCACTTAATAGTCACAATTAAGTACAACTATAAATCCAAAAACTAGATTGAGTACACAATTACTCTATCTCTCGACATTATTGTTGCTAGTCGTCATATTCTAATCATCTTATGTGTCGAATACAATGATGAAAACATCCACTGGTTTCTAATATTGACGAAGTAGTACTAGCAAAATTTATGTTTAATCAAATAAACATTTAAAGAAGAAGGTCCCATTAGATGTCCCACAACTAACTTGTTGATTCTTCAATAATTTGGGGTAGTTTCCTTTCTAATGTCCAACATTTAAGACAGTGGAAACTTTATCGGTCGGGATTGATAAGTTTAGTATCGCTATTCTCAACAACTTTACTTTTAACATTACCTTGTATCCATTCCATTATAATCTTTACTTCTTGAACCTCATCCTTTTCTTAACGGTTTAAGAGAATGCTCCCACTCATTTCAAAGAGTCTTTACTTAGAGAAGCAAAGTTGAATCTTATGAAGATTACTCTTCAATTCAATCGTTTTAGTCTTAAAACTTTCATTGAAGTGGTTGCGTTATTTTGGTCAATTACGAATTCTGACAAATCTAATTACCAAAACAATTTATCGCTTCAAGGTACTTAATTCAATTAAGTATATGAACAACAATTAATTTTAAGTAGATGTGTTAGTCAAGAATCAAAAACCTGTTTGATAATGAATAACTTTTATCTATACTCTTTACAAGAGATCCTTCCAATGGATAATATGAAGTTTTAGAAGAAAATTCATATTTGTCTTTAGTTACGATGTTTTAATGGAGATTTGAATCAAAAATCAAAATGATATCGTATATGAATTGTGGTAAAGAAATAGAACAATATGATAACGGAATAGTGAAAACAAAAACATTCATCGTTATAATAATACTTGTAGATAACAAGTAAAGTATTTACATAGTGACATCTACCCAACTATGATAAATGATTCCGAGATCCAAATTCATATTAACTTGGGCACGGGATAGCCGATGAAACCCTTATCAATATAACTCGGTGGACTAACTCTTTAATCGATTCTACTTTTAGAATTCTCGGTCGATAAAATTACTCTAATATTTATCTATAGCCCGGAACACATGCGACTACGGTCACGAATACTTCCGTTGAGCTCAATCCAAATTTCGAATAAATGTGTCCATGATCCAAATCCACATCAACTTGGGCACGGGATAGCCGGTGAAACCCTCATCAACATGAATTCGGTGGATAGACATTTATCACCCACTTCCCCTACGTAACAAGGTTTGTACGCCGGGATGGCCGAGTGCACTCCCTCATGAAATAGGTTTTCATGGTTTCTACTTTTAGGTAAGGCTATGTCTTAATTGTTTATTTTTAGCGAGAGGTCATGTCAATTTATTATCTATCACGTTTTAAGTGAACTAAAGCGGTGAACTATGATAATTGTAATTGACACGGTCGATAAACTCGATTAAAATGATAATGCATGTTTTAGTTATGGCGATTTAGCGATGCATGCGACATATAAATAAAATGCAAAGCATAAATTAAATCCTAGTATAGCCTTCCTAAAATAGAAAATCTAATTAACTATTACATATTTGGAAACCAACTCCATTGGTCCCTTGAACTTCGGTTTTAGCACGCATCTCGAGGTAGCACCGTCTTTATGTATCGCCTTCTTGAGTGACATCGTCTTCAAGGAACTCCGAAAAAAATAAAATACATAACAAATTACATAATTTCCTATTATACATTTGTAATTAAAATAAAAATAAATCTATTAAATTACAAAACGGTGATACGAGATCACAATAAATTACAACCGAATCGATATTCCCATACATTTCGGGTAATACCAATTAAAACTAAGGCCATACTAAGTAAAAATACATAATTCAAAAATTACATAAAATAAAATTATGACAATCATAAATAAAATGCAGCATTGTAATATGTATGAACATGCCCAATTATATGCTAAATCGCCTTTAAGGAGCCAATATCGTATATTAAACGGTTTTTACGGATTTGCGTGATTGAACGTTTTAAAATCACAATAAATTACATAAATTCATATTTATGCACAAGTTAATTACCCCAACCAACTTAGGACTAAAAATTAGTCTCCACTAACTATTTGACCATAATTAACTCATATTTCTTAAAATTGTTCATTAATGGACCCAAAATTTCAATAAAATGCTATAAACTTCAAATAAATCACAAAAATTTCAAAATTTGAAATTTAAACTCATGAACATTCTGGAAAAAATACCATGACACTCATAATGTCCAAAAACTTAGGTTAAAAATTTCGAAATTTATCGGGAAAAACATTGTTGCGGTTTATAGGATTTATCAATTAAAATCATAAAAATATGAGAAAAATTATATTTATCAACTTTTCAATTTTCGATCTGAAAAATATAACAAAATGCAACATGTGACGTTTTTTCTTAGTCATGAAGTATGTTTTAGCAATTATTCACTAATTAAGTCACTATTTATGCTATTTTTCATCAAAAATCCATAAATAATGCATGAAGACTTCATTATAGCCTATTATATTACACACATCTTGTAAAATTGCATGTGACAACATACTAAATTTCTATGACCAGATTCGAAATATTTCTCATATTAACCTATTTTTCATTTAAATTCGATTTTTATCATGAAAAATCCATATTTCGAGCATAAAACCTCAAAAAGTTCTAAAAATTTCCAGATCATCTAAAACTAATATATGTGAAAACATATCTAATAACCACTGGAAAATTCGATGTTTAGCTAATTTTCATCCAAAAATGACATTTTTTTATCATAAAAATCACATTTTAATGCCAATATTATATAAAATGAACAATAAAATCCATAAATTAAACCAAAATATCCTAAAACATTTTAGGACCAGAAACTTTAACATGCATGACAAATTTCGTGATATATCATAATAAACACAAATTTATAAGTTTTATATGTTAATCGTATAACTTGGAAAAACAATAACCGATTTGCATGCAAACAACCTTGTGCTCATGATACCGCTTGTTAGATATCTAGATCTCTATAATTAACATATTCTTATATGTTTCAAATTTATTTAGTCATAAAATAAATTCTAGATCTTATGCATGCAAACATCAATAGTTAAGAGAAGAAATCGGTTCCTTACATTGCATGTTTCGGATATTTGGGCACTAGTAAGGTCACCTACCTTACTTAGTTCTTGAGCTTTCCTTATGGATGAACAAGATTCAAGTATAGAATCCCTCCCAAAAGCATATACCCAAGGAACACTCATAATAACCAATATTATTTAGATCTAGTAATAATATTAGTTTTACTTAAAATATGACACAAAATATTAATTTGGCTCTTGAAATTTCGGTTCAAGAGGTAGTGTATTTGTGAGTTTATTTATCTAGAATTATCATAAATTATAGAGAGTTTTTTTTAGCATTTTCTTACACTAGAAAAATTAGATGAAAAGAATGAATAATCTAGAAAACAATGTGGGTTGTTCTCTAGAGAAAACCGGTTGGGTGGGGGGCTTTTTGGGGAGCCTATGCATGCAATAGTTGCTCTTCTCAAAAGCTATAGGGTTGCATGGCTAGTAAGAGGTAGTAATCATAGTGTTTTCCACTTAAAATGAAAACACAATATTAACCCAATTACCCCTCCATTTTTAAGACTTTCATTATAAAATGGATGGTCCATTTTATTTTGTCATTTGTCAATTTTGTCACATGTAACATGTTACATGACATGTCACAATGTAATGTATTTTTAACATATTAAAAATCAACATACTCACAAAATATGTCATTTACAAAATCGACTAGTAATTCGTAATTACTTGTGCCAAAAGTGTTTCCGTATTATAAACTACAACATTCTGTATTTATAATAATTTATTCATTCTATTTCAATTGTTTCTGTAAACAATAATTTCATCTAAGTAATAAAACAATTCGATTACTTAGACCGTGTCTCATTTAATCATATTACAATAAGATACTTTAATTATACTCACAAAATCATCCGTCAATTTTAAGCAATTTAATTAACTCGTATCGGTATACGATTAATTAAATAATCAATTAAGAGTATTTCCCTATAGGTATGGCCTAAGGGGATCAACTGATCACCACCGTCGCACGACTGTAATGTCAAACTCTAGTCAGCCAATCATTACCGACATGTGTGGACCAGTTGATTGTAAAATATTACATCCCACATGTATTCTTAAAATGAGATTTAAACATATGATCATCATGATCAACAGTTGTGATCGCATTATTGTCAGAGGACACATATTCCAACAGTATGTTGTTTGAGGGTTTTGAACATTTTGGCTTTTGTATGAGAGATTTGGGTGAAATTTGGTGTTTTCATTGTAATAATTGGAATAGGGGGTACTTCTCTTGTATGCTTGAAAAGCATTAACTTGTTCATTTGTTCCCCTACATTCACTTTGGTCATGTCCCAAAGTTCCACAATTCTCACATATCCCACTTGGGATTGATGAAGATGCCGTCATGGCATTAACATGATGCTTTGGTGATTTTGAGGCTTCTTCAAGTCTAGTCATAGCTTTTTCGAACTTCAAATTGATGGTATCAATGTGAGCACTAAGTTGAGCACCCAATTGACTAATAGAGTCCACTTCATGCTTTCCTCCTCTAGTAGCCTTGCAAGGTCTACTATATTGTGAATTATGGACCGCCATTTTCTCAATCTTGTTCCAAGTTTGATTATCGTCCACTTCGGTGAACATACTATTTGATCCCATGTTGAGAATGTTTCTTGAGTCTTCATAAAGACCATTCCAAAATTGTTGTACCATGAACCACTCGCTAAGTCCATGATGAGGACATGAGTGACAAAGTTCCTTGAATCGCTCCCAAGCTTCCTACAAAGATTCTTCATCTCTTTGCTTAAAGCCCGTAATTTGAGTTCTTAGCATGTTAGTCTTTTCCGGTGGGTAGAACTTTTTGTAGAAAGCTAGAGCCAATTTCTTCCAAGAGTCAATTCCGAGAGTAGCCTTATCAAGGTCTTTTAACCATTGTTTTGCAGTGCCAATTAGAGAAAAAGGAAATAAGACCCATCGAATTTGGTCTTGAGTTACACCGGTTTGAGAAATCGCATCACAATAGTCACAAAAAGTCTCCATGTGAGAGTGAGGGTCTTCACTAGGCATCCCCCCAAATTGGCTTCTTTCGACTAATTAGATAAATGCGGATTTGGCAATGAAATTTCTAGTTAAGTGTTGTGGTGTGGGAGTACCATTGGGTAGGTTCTCCTCGGTTGGTACGGAATGTGATGAAAATTTAGGCATTGTGGGTTGATTTTGTGTTGGATTTTGTGTTGGGTTCTCCTCACCTTCTCTTGCAAAAGGGTTGACGAACTCAATAGTGTTTGGTTGAATATCTACAACCTCATCAATTCCTCTCAAAGTTCCACTAGCAAGTCTTCTATTGTTTGTCAAAGTTCTTTCAATTTCGTGATCAAAGGGTAACAAGTTACCTTGTGATCTTCTAGACATGCAAAATATCAAACAACTCGAAAATAATTAGAACAAACCTTGAGGAGTTTTACTCCCCAAGGCAAAGAAAGACACAACTAATAACAGTCTAAAAAATCTAAATCAAGTTAACACCGTCCCCGGCAACGGCGCCATTTTTTGGTCGAGCCCTCTTGAGAGGTTTAGTTTTCGGTACTTGTCGTTAGGAGCACTTAGACCAAAACAATATTTATAACTCCACAAAAAAATCTAATATTAGTAAAGAGGCAAGTAAAGGTCGCATCCCAAGGGACGGGTATTGAAGTGAGATTTTCAATTGCAAGTAGTGGTGTCTAGGGGTGTCACAATTTGGGGTTGGAATAGAAGATCGATAAACTAAATAACAATGAAAGTAAACAAGCAAGATGATTAAAAAGGGATATAAACAATTGATAAAAGGCACTAGGGTGTCATGGGGTTATAGGGGATTCATGGGAATTGATCATACAAACATATTCTCAAATTATAAGCAAGCAATTATTGTTGTGTTGGATCGAGTTGGTTTATATCTTACAATCCTAGGAAAGTTTAGGTCCCGGAGCCGAATTGATTAGATTGTACAACACCTACAAGTCGACTTAATCTTCCCTACTCAACTATATGCATGGTCTAATGAGACTCGAGTTGGTTTATGTCTTACAAGTCTCATTGAAAAGATAGGTGATGGGTAAAAAATGCAAGGATTCATAGGCTCGCATTTCATCAAAAATAACATGTGCATAAGTTGAGATCACAACAAGCAAGCAAATAAACTATGAAAACATATTAAATTAAACATGAATCATCCCCCATGTTGGTTTCCCCTAATTACCCATTAACTCTAGCCAAGGAAACTACTCACTCATTATCATGTTGATCATGCTAGCAAGGTTGTCAATCATACCAACAAAGTAAAACATGATGAATAAATGAAGATGATTAACAATAATTAAAAAAGGATTAAGAGAATTATACCTACTAATGATTCCAATAATAAAGCAAAGAATAATAGAAGTACTTGATGATTGATTGGAAGGTTGTCAATCTCTCAATAATAACCCAAATAATCTTCAATTACCTAAAATGAAAGATGAACAAAAGAGAGATTAAGGAAATGAGATTTGTATTAAGACTTGATTAAAATTTGATTACAAGATTAAAGACAGATTGGATTGATATAAAGTACACTAAATATTGATAAGAAGAACATGATAATCTAATTAAACTAATGGGGTATTTATAGTGGGGATTAAGTACACAAATTAGGGTTTACTAAGGGCTTAAATGACGATTAAGTCCTTGAGGAATCGCTCCTCTCAGAAAAATATGCGAGTCTCCTTTTTGCTAGTCTTTCTCGAGGTATGTGCATCCTTCATAGAACAAGTAGGAGACGGAATAGCTAACACACAATCCGAGCATCCAGGGCACGGGACGAGCGGATTATGGTTCTTTTGGACGAGCGGATTCTTGGGCTGGTCAGGCGGATTGTGGCGGTTTTGGACGAGCGTCCCTCTGAGGAAGACGCTCGGATTCCTTGTCTTGGACGGGCGTCCAGAGGGCAATCTGCTCAGATTTTTAGTCAGCTTCTTCCTTTCTTCTTTTCTTCCTTTTTCTTCATACAATCCTTGAGGATTTCGTCGGGGATGCAATGATCTTTTCTCATCATTGCCCAACTACTATAATATGTACAAAGGCCTTTTAGTCTTGTCTTCTCTTTGATGCTTGGTCATTGAATTCAATCAATTTAGCTCCATTTTGCCATGAAAATGCAAGGTTTGTACTCCTTTCCTACCAAGGGATCAAAACCTCAAAGAATATGCAAAACAAAGGACTAAAGACAATAAATGACCTAAATATGCACTAAAAAGCATGGGAACAAGGCTAATTCGGGGACAAAATATGCTCAAATAATGGTCACATCAATATGCAAAGTGGGAAGCTAAAGATAAGAAACGACCCTAATGCATGGACAAAATGTGTGTAAATATGAGTCACATCAAATATCCCCAAACCGAACCTTTTATCGTCCCGAGCAAAAAGGTGACTAAAACTATGACCTTATTAATACAACTAGCCGATGCGAGACAATTAACGGGTCTCACACCGCCCCTTCAACTCACAACAAGACATCTGTGAGGTAAGATGCCTTCTTGCAAGGCAAGGTGGGGCTTGCCAAAATGGTGATGCATCCTAACATTTAAGCACACAAGAACAAGTAAAGGATGAATCTACAAAAAAAGAATAGCCACTTTCCTCATCTAAGTGGCGGAATTCAACTACAAACGAAGCAATTCGAGGGCACATACTCCACCATAGATATTAGTTCTCCTAGTTACTAAGTCCAATAGGATACAAAAAAGTCAACTCCAAGTTGTGTTAAACTAGGTTACCTTTGTCCATAATTGCTAAATGCTTTTGTCAAGAGCCAAGTCCATATGGTGTTAGAAAACACTGTAGCATCGCGGAATTCCCCCTCTCGCCTAGACAAGAAGAATGGTCGTCCCCTCTCCACCATGCAACAAAGTAAAATCATAAAAGGATAAAAGGGTTTAAAGATTCAAGAGTTTCATTGATAGCAGCTTGCTTTTAGGTTTTTTTCCCACCATTTTTGTAGCATTTGACGATTAAGAACATTATGTCATTTCTTTTGATGTTTGGCATTTTCAACTTTTTGCATTTCTATGAACACTTTTCAAAGTAACCCCATTTGTATCAAGGGTACTTCTATTAAAGCATATGAGTCTATTTTTGCTCCTCATTTCATTTGATGCAATTTTGCAAACTCTTTTGACATTGATAACTAGAACTCAATTTGACATTTTTGTGTGCCCATTCCCTTTTTGTTGACAAAATATTGACGATAGAAGTGTAAGGACGGTTGCATGATATCAAGGGTCACCTTGGAATAAATGGTAGCCAAGGAGTTATCACACTACAAGGCACTCTTGAGTGGGCTTTAGTCCATGGGTCAAAGGATACTAGTATGACACATCCTAGGGTGTCTTGAAAGTATTCTAGCAAACAAAGTCTCAAGGAGAAAAATTATTTACAAGGGCCTTATATACACTTTGTCAAGCTTCCCAAATAGGCATTTTCACAAAAACTTTCTGACAATGCAACTACATGCCATTATGCAACTAATATAATACACTTCTAATACATATGCTTCTATCAACTAAGATGCCAAATAAACTAGATTCAAACTTTTAATAACACAAAGGTTTGTACTGCATCAATCAAAATATAGCCACATTGTCATTAAAATATAGAAGGAGGAAGGATATTTGGAAAGATCATACCATGCGGTCTTCTATTTCCTTCATGCCTCGAATGTGGCGTAGTCAGCCCAATGTTTTAAGAGGGACAAATAAACAAACAAATATATACAATATATACAATTCTACACTACAAAGGAAAGAACATGTTTTGGATATTTAAAAAAAATTTAAATTATTATCGATTTTGTTTTTTGAAATAAGGATTAGAATGTTAGAATTTCCCATTCCCACACTGAGAATGGGAATTGTTCCCAATGGACAAAACAGTAGGGAATTATGCAAAAGAATGATATGAAATGATGCATGATTCTATATTATATGCATACTACATGTGACATATTTACATGTGATAAGTATATACAAGTGATGAAAACTAAACTAAACTAAATGATGCATGGTTTCTATTGTTCGGAGAGCTAATTTAAATTAACTCGGGTTGCTTATGAATGAACTTCCCCAAACCGAACCAAACACTATCTCTAGTTCAAAAATTGGGAAAGTTTATTAACAAGCATGCAAATGTAATGCATGAAAGGTAAGTTTTCATTTTGGATTCTTTACGGTGGGAGCAAAAAGATAGTCACCTCAATGTTACCGAGTTGTGAGTCCTTTGGTGGTGCTAGGACTCAAAACTCTCATCCATCAAAGAGTCCAAAATGACTCTCTAAATGCTCAAAACTAAATGTTATATAAGCTATACAAGTCAAGGAATTTATGTAAACAAGATAAAAATAAAGAAAAAGGAGGGGTAGGAGACTCATAATGGAATAGGTTGAAATGCAATCATATGTCATCAACCCGCCCTTGTGTCATCCTCCTTCATGCTTCATCAACCATCAACTTTCACTCATCTCATCATCATCTCCCTCTATGGACCCGGAGGCATTATCATCATCATCATCATCATCATCCTGTTCTTCTTCACTTCCACTTGAACTTTGCTCTTCATCATCATCATGGCTAGACCCACTACCTTCCTCATCCTCATTATCAACAACCTCCTCAATCTCCCTAGTTTCCTGAGCATTCCTATCTTTATCTCTAAAAGCTTGAGTAAAGAACACTTTCATTCCGCCCAATCCGCCAAAGAACTCTTGGAATCAAGGAGTCCTTGCTTATAAAGATGATAAAAGGGGTGGATATTGGGCGTTGCAGCAGGAGCTGATCACCAGGTCCCTGATCATTCAAGGCGAGGCCAAGGATAACCTAGCCATAGCCTCACCTTGGCAGGACATGGCTTAGGATCACCAGGCACAGACCAGGCCACAACAAACCAGAATTAGGCCAACAACAATGATCAGGCAAGATCTATTCTCACTACAAGTTCATCAGCTCACAGGTACACAATTCAGGCTAACCACCAGCTACCACCATAGCCAGCTGAGCCTCTATTCAACTAAGATTTAATCAACCCTAAAGAGCGAGGCCAATTTGCCAAAGCATTGCACAAAAAATTAGACTTAAAAGCTAGATGCAGGAGGGTAATTCAGATAAAGCAAAGTTGCCATTTTTGGCCAAACAAGGGAAAAAATCTCAACAAAGAAGCTTTTGGCCTATTTCAGCATTTATTAGATAGAGCCTTGAGCCACAGAAGATGCCTGAACCAAGGCCATTTGACCTTCAACAACCAGTAAAAGAAATACAACAGCCAAACACAACATGTCACTATTAACATGCAGCTCTTTCATTCTTGTTCAGTTTGCTTTAATTTCTTTTTTATCCGTTGTAAGATAATTCCACCACTCTTGTTTGCTTCCTACGTTTAATCCTGGCCCTTAGATAGATATATCAAGGGTTTATTTGCACTAAAACTTCACAGGAAGGCCTATATATTTTTTTTTGGTGAAATGTGAGTATATATATATATATATATATATATATATATATATATATATATATATATATATATATTGATATCAAACAAATACAATTACATGAGAGTCTTGACAGCAAATGCAAAATAAAACAACTCCATAACAGCCATCACTTAGATCAAGCTACCACCAGATTCTAGACTACAATGCCCCATTTCTGAAGCCAAGTCCTTTCTTCATTCACTGCAGGCCTTCCAAAGTTTAACTTGATCCTTCTCATGGCATCCTCCCTGATCTGCATAACCAGAGTCTCAGGCCTAGTAAGGATCAAGTTCACCCTCGAATTGTTCCTCTGACTCCATATATGGTAGAAGCCGGAAGACCAAATGAGATAATGAGCATGCATCTTCAGTCTTGCCCCTGCACTCCTACCACTGCTAGCATAATAATCCACTGCAATTTTAAAACCACACCATTGTTCAATTAAGCTCAACACCTGTCTGCTATATAAACAATCAAAAAAGAGATGCTCCTGTGTTTCAGGTTCCTGATCACAGATACAACATCTGTTGTCAAGACAGCAGCCAAACTGAAAAAATTTGGCTTTAACATTAAGACCTTGGTTCATCACCAGCCACGAAATCAAAGCATGCTTTGGTAAATTCCAATTATTCCAGACCAGTTGAACCCATTCTTTTTTAGGCTGTTTGTTTCTAAGCCATTACCTCTCTCTGATAGAGTACCCCTTCAGGTTAGCGGACCATTGATCATTCTGATAGCCAGCCTTCATTATTTCCTTGCCTTGCAAATACTTTTCCAAGACCAGGCAACACCAGCTGCAGGAGTGTAGGTGTGCCAGTCCTGCTGCTTAAGATACACCTGGCTTATCCATTTGATCCAGAGCTTATTAGCTTTGTTATAAACCCAATCAACCAGTTTAGCCACAGCTGCTATGTTGCATAGTTCTGCTTTCTTTATGCCAAACCACCTTCATCCTTAGGTAATGTAACCTTGTCCCAAGAAACTAAGGGAACTCTATGGTAATTTGAACTACCATCCCACAAATAGTTCCTACAAATGCCTTCAATTCTTCTGATTACCCCTTTGGGGATAATGAACATTCCTGCCCAGTAGGAGTATAGAGTGTTAAGCACAGAGTTTATTAGGACTAATCTGCCTGCATATGAAAGCTTTTTGGCCCCAATACTTCTTATCCTATTCACCATTCTCTCCACCAGGCATTGCACTCTAGCTTAGTTAACCTGCCAGCTTGTATAGGGACACCCAAGTACCTGAAAGGTAGAGAACCTTCCACAAACCCTGTTGCCTGATGAATGTCATTCCTCAGCTATAAGGAGACGCCATTATAGTACACTTCAGATTTAGCATTGTTCATAGTAAGTCCTGATGCTATAGAGAAGGAGGAGAAGGCCTTTATAAAAAGCATAATGGACTGTGCATTGCCTTTACAGAACATTAGCAAGTCATCTGCAAACATTAAATGATTGAGTTTAACCCCCTTATATAAAGGGTGGTACTGGAAAGGCCAGTGGTCAGTGGCATAGGAAATCATCCTAGTTAGGTAATCCATACAAAGAGTGAACAAGAGGGGGGAAATGGGATCCCCTTGCCTAAGCCATCTCTGTCCTTTAAAGTACCCAAATTGGCTACCATTCAGGCATAAGGAGAATCTTGTTGAGGTCACACAAGTCATAACTCTATGTGAGAAAGTTTCAGAAAAACCAAGACCATGAAGTAGCTGCTCAAGAAACTCCCACTCCACTGTATCATAGGCTTTTTGTAGGTCAATTTTAAATAGGCATCTAGGGGACACAACCTTCCTCATATACAGCTGCACAATATCTTGACAAATCAAAACATTTTCAATAATGGATCTCCTTTTAATGAAAGCTCCCTGGTTCTCACTTACAATGTCAAGAAGGACCAAGGACAATCTATTGCACAAGAGCTTTGAAATAACCTTGTATATCATATTGCAACAAGCTATAGGCCTAAAATGTTTGACTGAGGTAGGTCTCTCACATTTAGGAACAAGAGTAATGTTTGTAGCATTCATCTGAGACAACAGCTTACCTTAGGTAAAAAAAATCCTTAATAGCAGCACATATATCTTCACCAATTATATCCCAACTGTCTTTAAAAAATGCACTAGTATAGCCATCAGGACCTGGAGCTTTATCATTAGGAGTGTTAAAAAAGATTGATTTAATCTCCTCATTGGTGATAGGCTTATTAAGCATCTGTATATGCTCATCAGTACAATATCTCCCTTGATTGAGAACCTCAGTTCTCACCTTTTCAGTGGACTTCCTACTGCCCAAGAGGGATTCATAATAGTCCAGGAATGCATCCTGGATACTCTTGCTATCTGAACACATAACCCCCCTCTAGTTCTTAATTTGGATAACTTTGTTCAAATTACATCTCCCCCTGATTACACCATGAAAATATGCAGTGTTACTATCCCCATCCTCAAGCCATTGAGTCTTTGCCTTTTGTTTAAGGAAACTGATCCTTGCTGGCTGGAAATGTTTTAATTTAGCAGTGATATCCAATTCCTTCTGGATGAGATTAGCATTCTGAGGGTCAGAATCAATTTGCACTTGGACAGCAGCTAACTCACTTTCAGCAATTTTTGTGGCATTTTCAATATCAGCAAAACATTCTTTATTCAGATCTGTGAGCCTAGGTTTTAGGCCTTAAGCTTCTTGACCACATTAAACATCTTGTGTCCAGGGTAATTATTATCCCATTCCTCTTTCACTCTGGTTAGAAAATCAGGAGCCTTCCCCCACATGTTAAAATACGTGAAACTGACTCTTCTAGTCATTACTAATTTAGCATTACTCACAGTGCATGGACTATGATCAAATAAGCCAGCAGGATGGAATTGAGCCATCATATCAGGAAAACTTGATTGCCATTCCTGATTGACAAGAAACCTATCCAATCTACTATAGATCCTTGATTCAGGGTCTTGCTTATTTGTCCAGGTATAGAAAGCTCCAGTGGCAGGAATGTCAGTCATACCACATGTTGCCAAACAGTCAATGAACTCATCCATATCTGATTGTTTTGTATTTCCACCAAGTCTTTCATCAGGCTTAATGACAGTGTTGAAGTCCCCTGCAAGTGCCCAGGGTCCTTAACACTGTCCATCAAACCTCTCTAAGTGACTCCAAAGCTCCCTTCTATTAATCCCTTCATTAAAGGCATATACCATTGTTAGGTAGAACTGCTGCTCGGAACCTCTTGCAATGACCCTGGTGTGTATGAACTGTGCATCATACTGCAGTATATGAACATAAAAAAGACTAGACCTCCATAATATCCACACCCTGCCTCCTTTATGACAACTAGAATTGGTCGTTACACACCATCCATCCAACATACTACTTAAAATATTACTCACATTTGCACCATTTACCTTGGTTTTAATAAGTCCAAACAGACCTATATCCTTATTATGATTAAACCATTTAACATTATTCTATTTATTTACACTATTTAACCCTCTAACATTCCAAAAACCAATATTATTCATTTAAATTAGGAGATGTTGGGTTACCCTTTTGACCTATGCCTACTTTTGGAGTCCCACAACCTGAGGCAACTTCCTTGTATGATCTGTCAGGGGAGCTCTCAGCACTAGTCACTGGTTTCACAGGTGAAGAAATATGAGTCCTCTCCTCATTAGGAACTGAGACCTGAGTATTTACCAACTGGGCAGCTGGTTTTGCAACAGGTTTCCAAACTTTTTGAACTGTAACCTTTTTATTCCCTGTCTGTGCACCAGACCTGCAATTAGTATGCTCGTGCCCTATCCCTTTGCATTTAGAGCATACTGTAGGCTTCCATTCATATTCAACATCCAACGCCACAATTTTCCCATTCTCATCTAAGAATTTCACTTTGGTTGGGAATTTCTGACCAACTGCAACCTCAATCATCACTCGTGCAAATCCCAATCTGGTCTTATCAACTATGGCTTGGTCTGCTCGTTGAAACTTGCCTAACAGACCTGATATAGTAGGCAAGCACTTGCCCCAAAACTTGAGAGGCAAAGCTTTAATTCTCACCCATGTAGGGACGTTTTTAACATCCTCCTTTATAAATTCAGTCTCCTCAGTCCATGCCCTGACAATAAGCGGCTTATTGTCAAACATGAAATGCCCTGCTTGGAGGACAACATCCCTATCTTTGCTTTCTTTAAAACAAACGAGAAATTTTCCATTTGGCATAAAAGATATCTTATCAACATTATGCTTCTACCAAATACGAAGGATAAAGCCATTCAACACCTCCCATGGAGGGTTTGCTCCTAAAACAAAGCAATAAACTGCATTGTTCCAGTATTCAATCTCATCCTTAATATCTTCCTTCGTGAATTGTATGAGATTTTCTAGTTTATCATCCTCTTCATCTTGTACTATAGTTTTCTTACCTCGTTTTGTGATCCAAAGCGAGCTTTCAACCAGATTGTCATCAGCAACCTCATCAAAAGACAGTCCTGGTACCCCTGTTACTTCCTGCATGGGTTTAGTATGAATGACCTCTTCTTCTAATGGCCATGTTTTCTTCGGCAATGGACGTGCTCCTTTGTTATTCTTCTGCCCTGATTTCACCATGGTAACTCTACTAGATCGTTTGCTTTTAGTCTTGCTTGAAGAAGTATGTGCCATGATGAAGAATCAATCTAGAAAATTGAAGCTAGAGATCTCCTGCGTAGGGTTTGCAAGGGTTTCTCTAGGGTTCATTCTCTAGAGGTTTTTTTTTTTTTTTTTTTTTTCCCAGGAAGGCCTATATAAGGACCATTCCTCTGTCTGTATTACTCAGACTTTGATTATTGAAAAAAAAACCTTGAGATTTCTCTCAAAAATTTGCAATTCTTCTAACTTTGCCAAATCTTAGTTATAAGTCAGACTTGATAATACCTTGTGCTTGCTTAGGTCTTGATTAAGGATCTATGGTGTTACATAGAACATGCCTGTGCTTGCTTGAACTGTTTTAAGGTGCATTGTCTGGTTGAGCTTGAATTGATTCTGTGCTTGCTTGAACAATTCAATCATAATCACCCCAAATTATTAAGTTAACCTTTTATGCTTGCTTGAGGGTAAATTTGATAATTATATCCTAGTTTTTTTAGTCACAAAACAGACAATTCATTCTGTTGAGAAAACTGTCTGAAATTCCATATAATTCAGTATGGGTTTCCATTTATTAAAAATACTTAGAGTGTGTTTAAAATTCTGAGATTTATCACACTTTAAGTTTATCATCTTAACTAAATTGTCACCAATTTTCATAAATTTTGGAATCCATTTACTATTTTTACAAAAATCCGCAAGCTAGTTTATTGCATTACCTGAGAACTGCTCATTTGTCCGTTTCAGGGGTTGTTCAAATTGTGTCTTTCCCCATAGCTTACACGGCAAATTTTGGTATCAGAGCCAGGTTTTAACACAATCCTACCTTGTGTTAGTCCTGAGTGAGAGAAAAGAGAGTTCATTTTCCCAGCTACATCAAAACTACAACAAATAACCCAATGAGTGAAGAGAGACTTCTTGGTATTAAGACCAGAATAGAGAATCTAGCAGGAAATATGGATACCTTGCTCAATGTTGTCCATACAGTCATAGAGAGATTTCCAAACCATGACCAAAGAAGGCAACGACCACCTTTCAGAGGAATAGGAAGGAGGAGAGCAATTGCAATGAGAGCAGGAAGGAGGCAACCACATCATGATCCATATGAGGAAGCTATCTCTGAATCAGATGACTCAAGAATGGAGGAAGGAATCTATGATGCCAGAGACAAAGATGTAAAGGTAGACATTCCTGATTTCCATGGTAGTTTAAATCCTGAGGATTTGTTAGACTGGCTTAGATCTGTTGAGAGAGTCTTTAAGTTTAAAAGTTATGATGACAAAAAAGCTTTTAAAGTTGCCATCTTAAAAATAAAAGGATATGCATCTCTTTGGTATGAGAGTACACTACTACAAATCCAGGCAACTACAACGCCCCTTTAACAATGTTTATGCACGAAAATCACAATAGACGTTGTAGAATGTATGGCGCGATTTTTACTAAACTTAATTACAACGGGTATGGTTATATAACCGTTGTTATACGTTTTAACAACGGGTTAAATTTGCACAACCGTTGTTAATAATTTGGCGCAAAATTGGCACAAAGTTAGTGAAAAGTAATCACAACGGGTATTTTTAAACCCGTTGTTAATACTTATTTGACAACGGTTGTTGATTTACAACCGTTGTTAAAACTTATTTAATACTTTCAATACTATAAACCACACAAACACAGATCAGCTACAGCCATAAAACACATACATAACCTAACACAAACACAAACACAGACAAACACAAACACAGCAAACACACTTTCTCATCGTCTCTTTCTCTCTTTCTCTCTTTCTCATTGTCGCTTTATCATATCGCCGTCACTGTTGGTTTCATCGTCTCTTACTTTCTCTAATTATCAGGTAAATCTCGCCGTCACTGTTGGTTTCATCGTCATTGTTTTCTTTTTTTAATTATTTCATTTGCATGTATATATGATGGGTTTTTATCGATTATTATTATGTTATTATTCGCTTAATTAGCTCGTAAAATAAATTAAATAAAATAAAACAAAGAAGAAGCAAGATGATAGAGAGGAATGCATGATAAACTTAATTAATAATTCATTAATATATATATATATATATATATATATATATATATATATATATATATATATATATATATATATATATATATATATATATAAATACATAAATTTAAAAAAAGAATTACATTTCTAAAAATGCAATTCTTATATTTTCATAGAGAGTCTTATTCTCTTCTATGATATCCCTCCTCTCCTCCTTAGCTATTTGGAGGTTTCGTTCAGTAGTTGCTATATCGTCATATAGCCGCAACAATCACTTGCTCTGTCAAGCCATTTCTTTTGGCGTCCTTGAGTGCGGCTTGAGCATCCACAAGATAGCTCCTAAAACTGTCCTCGATGTGGAGCAACCGGCGGATGAAGCTGTTGTTGTTCTCGGTCATAGTAAGAGTTTTAAGGATGTAATCGTTCATTTTGTTGATGAACTTTGGAGTTGTTAGTTTGAAAGATTAATTAGGGGTTGGAGATTGTTTTAGTAGTTAGGGTTTGAAGATAGTGAGATAATGGAATGGTAGTTGAGATAATGTATGTATTTATACTAAGTAATGTGTCCTTTGAGTTGTTTTTTAATTAATATAATATATGCATGTTTAGGAAGTTGTGCCATAATCATCATATCTCCCTGCTTCAAATCTAACACTACTACAAATCCAGGCAACTACAACGCCCCTTTAACAACGATTATTCACGAAAATCACAATAGACGTTGTAGAATGTATGACGCGAATTTTACTAAAATCAATTACAACGGGTATGGTTATAAAAACCGTTGTTATTCGTTTTTAAACGGGTCACACATGCACAACCGTTGTTAATAATTTGGCGCAAAATTGGCGCAAAGTTAGTGAAAAGTAATCACAACGGTTATTTTTGAAACCCGTTGTTAAAACTTATTTAACAACGGGTGTTTTTTACAACCGTTGTTAAAACATATTTCACAACGGTTGTTGTTTAATAACCGTTGTCAATACCTTCCATACTATAAACCACACAAACACAAGTCTGCTGCAGCCACAAAACACAAACCTTAATACACAAACACAAACCCAGCAGCAGCCAAACACAAACACAAAACACACACTTTCTCATCGTGTCTTTCTCTCTTTCTCATCGTCGCATTATCTTCTCGCCGTCACTCTTGATTTCATCGTCTCTTTACGTACGTTCTGTAATTATCAGGTTTATTTCATCGTCATTATTTTATTTTTCTAATTATTTCATTTCTATGTATGTGTTTTTATCGACCATTAGGTTCCGTTCAGCATCTACTATATCGTCATATAGCTGCAGCTGCTGCTGCTCCGTCAAGCCATCTTCTTTGGCGTCCTTCAGTACGGATCGAGCATAGTAAGAGTCTTAAGGATGATATCATTCATTTTGTTGGAGTTTGGAGTTTGTTTTGAAAGATTAAGGAGAGGGTTAATTTATTTGGAGTTTGTTTTAGCAGTTAGGGTTTGGAGAATATATTGAGATAATGGAAATGCATGTTAGTTAAGATAATGCAATGTATTTATACTAAGCAATGTGTGGGTTGATTTGTTTTTTAATTAATATATATGTTAGGAAGTTGTGCCATAATCAGCATCATCATATCTCTCAATGCTGCTTCAAATCTTATTACTAACCCTTCTCATTCCATATTGTCCGTTCATATGCACAAAGTGATGGCGTAATAACTGGATCTTGATGATGACTGATCTATGGAGTTCAAAAAATGGAAGCAAATCAAACAAGCATAACTCAACACTTTCAAAATGATCATTTCATTTAATTTTAAACCAAATACATTACAACAATTATCAGAAATCAAAAGATGTATAATAAGCCGGAACAACCCCGGTTAAGCGTAAAAAGCGCTTCTCAACCTACCACCAATCACGCCACTCTGGTATACCGCTAACTTCCGGGTCATTGGCTTCATATTTTGCAATAACAGATTGAATATATGCAAGGACACGACTTGCATGTGGAGATAAGGTTGGAAGAGTACAACTCAAGATATCTCTGGCTGCAGCCAAGTTGCGAGTAACAGGCCGACGAGGGTATGAACATGATGATGATGATGAGGCTTTGTTGATGTTCAAGGGATGCTTTGATTAATGGGTGTTGATCGGCGGGAAGCCCGACGAGAACCTTCCCATCATCTTCAATCGTTTGTGTAAGCCATTCTTCGTTGTTGATAAAATTAGGGTTCATTGCCATGTTGTTTCAATTAATGAATGTTAGTAAAGGATGCTTTAATATTTATAGCTAGTCACATTTATAAATTTTTTCAAAACCGTTGGTAATTAATTTAAGGGATATTCTGCATGCATCGGAATTCTAACGGGCCGTAATTATACATGCATCTAGTAATATTTAATTTAGTTTTTTTTTATTTTTTAAGAACAAACAACAACGGTTATTTACAAACAACCCGTTGTCTTTAGTTATAACAACGGTTTTGTATATTCAAACCCGTTGTTATAACTTTCCCCCCAAAATTGAGTCACACTTTCCACAACGGGTTTTTATACTTAAAACCGTTGTTAATATTTTTCACAACGGTTTCCTTAAGAAAACCAACCGTTGTTAAAACCTTTTACAATGGACGCTTTAACAACGTCCGCTTTTTTATATAACAACGGTTTTTGACCGTTGTTATAGCCTGTATCTGTAGTAGTGTAATGTAAACCCTTCTCATTCCATATATTGTCCATTGATATGCACAGTACAGGGATGGCAGTAATAATGCATGCATCGGAATTATAACGGGCCCCGTAATTATGCATGCATCTAGTAATATTTAATTTTTTTTTTTTTTATTTTGTAAAAACAAACAACAACGGTTATGTAGATACAACCCGTTGTCTTTAGTTATAACGACGGTTCCTTGTAAATTAACCGTTGTTATAACTTTCCCACCAAAATTGAGTCACACTTTCAACAACGGGTTTTGATACTTAAAACCGTTGTTAATAGTTTTAACAACGGGTTGCTTAAAAAAACCAACCATTGTTAAAACCTTTTACAACGGACGCTTTAACAACGTCCGCTATACGTATAAAACACTAAAGGATTAAAGATGGTAAGGAACCAGTCAGGTCTTGGCTTAAGTTGAAAAAGAAATTAAAAGAGAAATCTTCATTAAACTGTCTCAGTTAAGACAAGAACAACTATATGTTGAGGCCTACCTTGGGAACTTTGAACAACTAACCCTGCAATGTGTGGTTACTGAGAAACTTGAGCAAAAGATTGCCAGGTTTATTGAGGGTTTGGATCCTAAGATAGCTAGTAGGGTAAGGATGCATCAGGTTTGGTCATTTGATGAGGCAGTCAACCTAGCCTTAAGAGTTGAGAAACAGGGAAAAGTAAAAACTATAAAACCCAAATTTCCCACCATACCAACATTCACACCTTATACTAGTGTTAAGATCACTGAGACGCCTAAACCAGCTACCCAACCCACAGCAGACCAAGGGAAGGCACCCATGTATCCTAAAACCAACCCACCTCTGTCCAGGAATAAGATCAAGTGCTTTCAGTGCCAAGGTTTTGGCCATTTCAAGAAGGATTGTCCTTCTAACAGGGCACTCAGAGCTATAGAGATGGAAGAGTGGTAAACGGAAGGTCTAGTTGAGTGTGAGGAGGATAAGACACTGGTCCTAGAAGAGGTGGAAGCTGAGGAGGGAATTGATCAAGGAAAAGTTGTAGTCCGCCCTGACACAGGGACAGTTTGGTCCTATGGAGGGTTATGCACTCTCAACCCGCTCCTCTAGAAGCTGACGAGAGGTCCATGATATTCAGGAGTAGATGCACTGTCCAAGGGAGGCTGTGTAATCTGATCATTGATGGAGGTAGTTGTACCAATGTAGCTTCCACCATTATGGTCAGCAAGTTGAGTTTACCTACCCAAGAGCACCCTAGTCCATACAAGTTAAGGTGGTTAAACAAAGGTTCTGAAATGAGAGTTGACAAGCAGTGCATTGTTCCATTTTCAATTGGCAAGGTGTACAATGATGAAGTGTTATGTGATGTGTTCCCTATAGATGCCTGCCACCTATTGTTAGGGAGGCCGTGGGAGTTTGACAGGAACACCACTCACCAGAGAAAAGAAAATGTTTATAGTTTCAAGCAGAATGGCAAGAAAGTCACCCTGACTCCCTTGCCACCAAACCAAAGACGTTATGGAAGTCCGAACATACCTGAGGAAGTTAATGGAGTGTTGTTTCTATCTGAGGCAGCCATGATCAAAGAGCTAAATCAAGAGCAATCTGTGTTGTTTCTACTATCAAGGGAAATCAAGACTGAGGAGAGTACTAGTGTGCATGTAGAAGTTGAACCCCTGATTCAGAAATACAAAGAGGTTTTTCCAACTGAGTTGCCTTGTGGATTGCCACCCCTGAGAGGAATTGAGCGTCACATAGACCTTGTACCTGGTTCTGTGCTTCCTAACAAGCCAGCTTACAGGTGTGATCCCACAGCAACCAAGGAATTACAAAATCAGATTGAAGAGTTGATGACAAAGGGGTTTGTTAGGGAATCACTGAGTCCATGTGCAGTGCCTGCATTACTGATATCTAAGAAAGATGGAACATGGAGGATGTGCACTGATAGCAGGGCTATAAACAACATCACAGTCAAGTATAGGTTCCCTATTCCAAGGTTAGATGATATGTTAGATGAACTTAGTGGGGCTCAGATCTTTTCAAAGATAGACCTTAGGCAAGGACATCATCAGGTGAGTATAAGAGAAGGTGATGAATGGAAAACAGCTTTCAAAACCAAGCATGTTCTGTATAAATGGCTTGTCATGCCTTTTGGTTTATCCAATGCCCCAAGAACTTTCATGAGGTTAAAGATAAAGTTCCGAGGCCTTGCCTTGGAAAGTTTGTTGTAGTATACTTTGATGACATACTCATCTACAGTAACAGTCCATCTGAACATCTGTTATATCTGGAAGCAGTTTTTAAAATACTCAGGGAACAAAAGCTGTATGGAAAGCTTGAGATATGTACCTTCATGGTTAATGAGGTAGCATTTCTAGGATATTTTATATCTGGAAGGGGAATATCTGTTGAACAGGGGAAGATCAAGACTATGCAGACATGGGCAGTCCCACAAACAATCACATAAGTAAGGGGATTCCATGTTCTGGCATCTTTGTACAGGAGATTCATCAAGAATTTTAGTACAGTTGTTGCACCAATCACTGAGTGCATGAGAAATGGAGATTTCTAATGGACTGATGCTGCTCAGCAGTCCTTTGAGAAGATCAAAAAGTTGATGTGTGAGACTCCCATTCTAAAGCTACCTGACTTTGAACAATTGTTTGAGGTGGAGTGTGATGTTAGTGGGGTTGTGACAGGAGCTGTCCTAATCCAGGGTCAAAAGCCAGTGGCTTACTTCAGTAAGAAACTAAATGGGGCAAAGTTGAGGTACTCCACTTTTGACCGAGAATTCTATGCCATCATTAGGGCCCTTAAACATTGGGGTCATTACCTGAAACCCAAGACATTTATGTTGCATTCAGATCATGAGGCCCTGAAGTACATCAATGGCCAACACAAACAAAGCCATAGGCATGCTAAATGGGTGGAATTCCTGCAAGCTTTCACCTTTTTAATCAAATACAAGGTAGGGAAACAAAATGTGGCAGCTGATGCCTTATCTAGAAGACACTCTCTGCTGACTGTCATGAGTAACAAGGTACTTGGGTTTGAATTCATGAAGGAGATGTATAAAGAGGATCCTGATTTCTCTGAGGAATGGATTACTCACACAAAGGGAGGACCAGCTCAGGGAAATAGATATGTGCTGCAAGAAGGTTTTCTGTTTCATGGTAACAAGTTGTGTGTACCAAAGGGATTCTACAGGGATTTGCTTATCAGAGAAGTCCATTGAGGAGGACTAGGGGGACATTTTAGGGTCCAGAAAACCCTAGAAATCTTACAGGATCATTTTTACTGGCCCAGAATGATAGATGATGTTCAGGAAGTCCTCAGAAGGTGCTCAACATGCCAAAAAGCTAAGAGCTCCTTCCAAGAAGGACCATACACTCTACTGACTGTCCCTGATAAACCTTGGGAAGATGTGAGCCTTGATTTTATTGTGGCCCTGCCTAGGACACAGAGAGGCAAGGACTCAATCATGGTGTTTGTGGATAGGTTTAGTAAGATGGCTCACTTCATCGCTTATAAGAAAACTGATGATGCTGCCAATGTTGTTGAGTTATATCTCAAAGAAATTGTGAGACTCCATGAGATTCCTAAGATAATTGTATCAGACAGGGATACCAAGTTCATGACTTACTTCTGGAAGACCCTATGGAGGCTGCTAAAGACAAAGCTCTTGTTCGCTACCTCCCACCAACCACAGACAGATGGCCAAACTGAGGTCACCAATAAAACTTTGGGGGAGGATACTAAGGTGTCTAGTTAACAAGACCTTAAAGGATTGGGATTTGAAGCTAGCTGCAGCTGAATTTGCATTCAACAGAGCACCATCTAATGCTACTTGTCACAGTCCTTTAAAGGTAGTCTATGGTGTTAATCCACTCATGCCCTTGGACTTGTCTTCTGTCCCCAGGGAAGAGTTTAATCCTGATGCCTAGAGAACAGCTACTGAAGCTGCATGAGACTGTGAAAAAACAAATTGAAAGGTCCAATGAGCTATACAAGAAACAATCCAAGAAGCCTAGAAAGAAGAAGGAATTTGAGGCAGGAGATCTGGTCTGGCTACACCTCAGGAAAAAAAGGTTCCCATCAAAAAGAAAGAACAAGCTTATGCCTAGGGCAGATAGGACATTTGAGGTCTTAGAAAGGATTGGTCCAAATGCTTACAAAATTGACTTGCCAGGGGACTATGTAGTTCATGGAACATTCAACGTGGGTGATCTCAGTTCATTTTATGAAGATTCTGAGGAAGAGGAGGATCCAGGCTTGAGGACAAAGCCTTGTTCAACAAGGGGGGTTGCAGTATGAGCTGATAACCAGGTCCTTGATTATTCAAGAAGAGGCCAAGGACAACCTAGCCATAGCCTCACCTTGGCAGGACATAGCTTAGGATCACCAGGCCACAGAAAACTAGAATCAGGCGAACAACAATAATCATGCAAGGTCTGTTCTTAGTACAAGTTCATCAGCTCACAAGTACACAATTCAGGCTACCCACCATCTGCCATCATGGCCAACTGAGTCTCTATTAAACTAAGATCTAATCAACCATAAGGAGACAGGCCAATTTCCCAAAGCAATGCACAAAAAATAAGACTGAAAAGCTAGTTGCAGGAGGGTAATTCAGATAAAGCAAAGTTGCCATTTTTGGCCAAACAAGGGATAAACTCTCAACAAATAAGATCTTGGCCTATTTCACCATTCATTAGATAGAGCCTTGAGCCACAGAAGATGCCTTAACCATGGCCATTTGACCTTCAACAACCAGCCAAAGAAATACAACAGCTAAGGACAACATGTCACTATCAACCTACAGCTCTTTTGTTATTTTTCAGTTTGCTTTAATTTCTTTTGTATCTGTTGTAAAATAATTCCACCACTCTTGTTTGTTTCCTACGTTTAATCCTGGCCCATAGATGGAGATATCTAGGGTTTATTTGTACTAAAACTTCACAGGAAGGCTTATATAAGGACCATTCCTCAGTCTGTTTTCCTCAGACTTCGATTAATGAAAAAAACTTTGAGATTTCTCTCAAAAATTTCCAAATCTTCTAACTTTGTTGAGTCTTAGTTATAAGCCAGACTTGATAATACCTTGTGCTTGCTTAGGTATTGATTAAGGATCGGTGGTGTTACTTAGAACATGTCTGTGCTTGCTTGAACTGTTTTATGTGCATTGTCTGGTTGAGCTTGAATTGATTATGTGCTTGCTTGAACAATTAAATCTTAATCACCCCAAATTATTAAGTTAACCTTCTATGCTTGATTGAGGGTGAATTTGATAATTATATCCTAGTTTTTTTAGTCACAAAAGAGTCAATTCATTCTGTTGAGAAAACTGTCTGAAATTTCATATAATTTAGTCTGGTTTTCCAATTATTAAAAATACTTAAGAAGTGTGTAAAATGCTGAGATTTGGCGCATTTTAAGTTTACCATCTTAACTAAATTGTCACCAATTTTCATAATTTTTTGAATCCATTTACTATTTTTACAAAAATCCTCAAGTTTATTGCATTCCCCGAGAACTCCTTATTTGTCAACTTCAGGGCTTGTTCAAATTGTATCTGTCCGCATACCTTACACTGCAGGCGTAATAAGTGTTCACCCGATCATTGTAGGCTTCATTATGGATATGCTTCATGAATTGTACCAAGTAATCATTGCCCGTCACAACACTAGGATCACTTGTTGTGAACTCTTGGTAGGCAAAGGGGTAAGGAGGTATTACTAGGAAGGAGGCTTCTTCATTTGGACATTGCTATTGTTGGTTGATGATGTTCTTGGCATGGTTTAAGACGGGGAGGAGGTAGTTGTAACGGCGAGTGTTGAGAAGTCAAATTTTCCTAGGCAAGATAATTGAATCGGCATCCTTGATCACCAACTCATATCTTTGGGCGGAGTTATCATGTTTTACCCAATGTAACTGGTTGATCAAAGTGTGCATGTCAAGGAGGTTGCCACCTTTAACCGGTTTGTAGGTGTTGTTTTCATTGAATGCTGGGTTAAAGTGCTTAACCAATCTTGTTATCAAGCCTCCATTCACAATGAAAGCCGCTATCTCTTTCCCTTTCTCCTTGAGGTCTAACCATCTCTTAATCAACAATTGAAGGATATTATACTCATTCTTTGATTTCCGTTTGGCATTCATCTTGGAATCTAAGTAGGATAGGTCAAGCCCGGTCATGTGTATAGCTTATTTCCTAGCAATCAAGGTGTTCGAAATGGGCCTATGCCAATACTGTATACCCGGATGATGGATATACAAGGCATTACACTCTCTAAATTTAGTCAACTTCCTCCTGGAAATCGCCTTCCAAAGTGGTTTGGTATCAAACTTGTGAGGTTTCTTATCGAAATCCCGAAGATCCGCAATTCCAAAAACCTTTCCGAACTCATCCTTAATCATCTTCTTACTCTTGTTCTCAAGATGGAATTCGACATATTTTCGAGTCTTTACCTTATTCTTCTTCAATGAGCTTATGAACTCCAATGTGAGGGAAGGGTATGTTAATTCATTCATTTCGAACAAGGTAGACAATCTTATGGACTCGAAAAATGCTCTTTCTTGATCTAGCACACCCAATTTCCCCAAGGTGTCTTGACATACAAACATAGTGGCGATAATTTTCTTCCTAGCAAGGGATTCAAAAGCTTTTCTATGATTATTGGAAATAAAAGTTATCTTCGGATAATCTTTTAGTTGCTTAATCTCCGGTAATGTGGTAGTAGCTTCTTCCACGGCCTAAACGACTTCCCTTGCTTGTACCCTTGGTTGTTGTACCACCACTAGTGTTGGTGTAGTGTCCTCCACAATAAGTGCATTTACATATTAAATCTCGTAAAAGGAATATCAGGGATTTATCTTTTTATTTGTGAGCTGGTCATCGTTAATCGGTAATGATTGGCTGACTAGAGTTTGACATTACTGTCGTGTGACGGCGGTGATCAGCTGATCCCTTTAGGTCAAACCTATAGGACGACGCCCAAATAGAATGAATTAATTGTTTGCATGAGATAAGAGATAATTAATTCCTTGTATTATTTGACTTTTAGTTAGTCACGTAAAAGTATTATTTGATGACGGGTTACGAAATCGATCAGAGAAGATTTATTATTTAATTATGTGATATTTAAGTAATAAATTAATAATTTAGAATTTATTAATTAATTGTTAATTAATTAATTTTATGCGATATGTGTATATGTTTTGAGGTGGAATTAATTAGCTATTTAAATTTTACAAGAGGTTGTAAAATTAGCTAATTGGGATATTATTGAAACATTGTATATTGATAAAATGGTCTTATGATTACTTAATAGTTAAGTAGTCATTGGTAGTAAATTTATATTATCTAAGTGTTAAATAATCAAATTAATATTTAATTATGTTAGATAATTAAATATAAGACTTATAAGCATTTGTGAGACAAATGTCGAAAATCGAAATGGACCCGGAGGGGACCATTTGGACAGATTTTTATACACTACTAATACACTCATTGTGAGTGGAAAAGGTAGGCATTTCCCACTAGCATTTGTATTTGAATTGTATACATTTGCATGCTTATATATACCTAAGTCCTTCCATCATTTCTAAGGTTGGAAATTTGAAGAAAATTTGGTCTTTGTGTGCTTGTTGTGGATGGTTCATATACACCATCAATAGACCATATTTTTCTTCTTATTTTGGTCATCCTTTTACCATAAACACGTATAAAAGTAAACTAATAATATTATCAAGGTAATAATATTAATTAGTACATCAAATATACAAATAAACAAGGTTACTACTACATTTACCTAGTAAGTATTTTAGTAGTATTTTGGGTTTATCTTGGGTGCCACCTTAGGAGATTACCTACTTTGGTAATTAAGGTGTTGGAGGATCATCCTTATTGCATTAGCATAATAACAACATCAAGGAAGGAGTCCTTGAGTTGTGCCCATTTTGCCTTATAACAATGTAAGGAATTTTTGCCTTAAGATGGTTTAATACCATCTCTTTTATATTTTGCTTTGCATTCATGTAGATTTAGACCATCTAAAATTAATTTGTAATTTTGATATCATAAGATGAGTATTAATTGGGTCTAAATAACTAACAAGTGGTATCAGAGCATTGTTATATACATGCATGTTGTCTTAAGACGATTTTAGTAATTTATGAGATAAATTAATAAAATTGATATTATGTTACCAAAATTAGTTTTATCATATAAAATAGTCTTGCATGTAAATAATCTGGTCTTAGGATGAAATGGGACGAAAATATGATTTTTGTTATATTTTTCCATTTTTTTATAACTTAAAATGGCATAAAATTGAATAAAAATGCATTAAAAGTAATTAAATTGGGTATCATTTTAATTTTATGCATGTTCTATTTATGATAAAAATAGAAATATTAGGTTAATGTGATTAATTTAGATAGTTTATTGATTTTTATTTGATAAAAATTGGTAAATAATGGTTATTTTGTAAATAAATATTGATTTAATTTTTGGGCTCGAAATTTTTGAATTTTTATCTCCTGGAAGTTTTTCCAAAATGTACAAAATTTTATTTTAAAGTTATTTCAATTTTTATGGTTTGATTTAGAATTAAATCGTAAAAATTGCTCTTTTATCGATTAAATTGTGAAATTGTTTTAAATAAATTTTAAAACCAAAAATTTTCACTTTCATGTCATTTTTGGTGCTAGACCAGAATGTTCATGGCCTTTTTTAAATTACATAAATTTTTTAATTAAATGGAATCTTTATATGATAATTGTGAATTATTATATCATTTTTGTCATAATTTATGCTTTAAATCCCATATAAATTCAAGTTAATTATTGAGAATAATTATTTTGATATTAGACCTGATTAGTATGATTATTAAGTCTTAAAATTGTTTTAAGAATTGATTATGAATTTTTATTGGTAAAAAATCCGTCAAAGAAAGCTCAAATGATCGTTGTTGGTAAGTTAGACGATTTGGCATGTCATTTTCCATAATGCATTTTATTATTCATTTAGATGAATGGTTTTTTAAGCATTATAATTATGTAATTTTTCCTAATATGGCCATAGGTTGAAGTTGGTATTTCCCGTAATGTAAGGGAATATCGACTTGTTTTGTAATTAATTGCGATTTCGTATCGCTTGATTTGTAATTAATTAATAGTTTTTATTTTAATTTTATTACAAATTGTATAATAGGATATTGTTATGTAATTTAATTATTAGTAATTAGATGAAGCATCTAAAGACGGAGTTTTCATGAAGACGGTGTTCTCGGAAAGGCGTTCCGAAATCCTAAAGAAGGGGGTCATTTTACGAAGACTCAAGGGACCAAGGAGTTGGTTTCCGATATGTAATAGTTTTAGTTAATTAGATTAATTAGGTGACCATATTAGGACTTGTTTGTTTAATTATGCATTCATGCCAAATCGTCACAACATGTTTTAAGTTTTGTTGTTATCGATTTAATTGTCTAGCATTCACCAATTTTGTTCACTTAAAAGTGATAGACAATTAAATTGATAAGATCTCTCACATTTGTTTAAAATTGAGATTAAGCCTTACCAAATAATAGCACCTATGAATCCCATCTTCATTAGAGGTAGGTTCGGATGACCGAAGTACACTCTTTTTACGTTGGGTAAGTAGGATAATAAAAGTTATTACGCGTGAAAATTGGTTGGACTCAACGGGATAAATATGGGTTGAATCGGTCCACCGTGCCCATATTTATTCTGGGGATAAAAGATAGATTTTAAGAAAATCTGTCAACCAAGAGTTCTAGTAGTAGAATCAGTCAAAATGTTGACTCACCAAATTTATATAAATATGGGTTGAATCGGTCCACTGTGCCCGTGTTTATATAAAATTGGATCTTGGAATCATTTATATAATTCAGTGGGAGATCATTATATAAATGGGAACTTGTTAAATAAGTTTCACAAGTTAAAAAATTTTTTAGACGATAAATGTTAATCTTTCCTTTCATTTCCTTTGTAGTAATCACGATGACTTCTACTTATGAAACCGTCACCATAGCTACGTTCTTTTATGGACAAATATGTTTTAAAAGTCGACGGCAATAATTTTAAATATTGGGAGGAACAACTTCGATTAGCTGCCGCAGGTGATGGCAAATTACGCCAACTTGTCGATCCCTCTCCCCCTTCGCCTAGTACTAGGGCCACTGCCGATGTAAGGGAGGCTTTTTCAAAATATCAAAAGGAATCCGCTGCAATTAAAATGTTTTGATTTTTTCAATGGATCCTGCTTTACAAAGGCAATGTGTCAAGTTTCGTGATGCACATGAAGTATTCTCGAGGCTTTCAACTATGTTTTCTCAAGCCCCGAGAATAATTCAATATGACACCGCAGTTCGTTTCTATGAGGCTATCCTCAAAGATGGTCAACCTGTAAGTTCACACGTACTTAAAATGATTGAGTATGTGGAAACTTTAGAGGGGTTAGGCTGCAAGATCCCCGACGAACTATTGGTGGACCGAGTGCTCCACTCTCTCTCTCTCTCTCTCTCTCGTCAAAGGATTTACCCAATGTAGGGTAAATTATAATATGACGAACATGAAAAAGAGTTTACATGAGCTCCATTCTCTGCTTGTGCAAGCAGAGAAGGACATGGGATTGAGTGGGAGTATGAGGAAGGATGTGCTTGCGATAAACGTGAAGGGGAGGAAGCAGTTTAAGAGGAATGCAGGTAAGAAGCCCGTTCTGGTGGAGGGTAAAGGTAAAAAAATTGCGAATTGCTCTACCAAGCTGATACCGTCTTATAGTATCAAGATTTAAATTTATAAATTCGAAACTACTACTGTAGACAGCGGTAGCACGAGTCGAACCACAGGGAGGAAGGGAATTTCAGTTGTTCTAGATTTCAGTCTAAAAGTAACAAATAAGGGGGGTGTTTTGGGTTTATCTAAAGCTAATATGCAATATAATTAAACTATAGCAAATAAATAAGCAATTAAAGAAAATGGATAAAATCAAATATTAAAAAGGATGCTAAGATGGTCGGTTCACTATAGCTATGACGGTGCATGTCCTGGGTGAGTTTGAAATAATGTCGTGTAGATGGGTAAATAACAAGTCCTCTCGGTCCAAGTTAACCAGCAGCTCCTTTCGGCCTATGCTACTAGCCCCTAAGTCTTACTAATGCTAGCTCTCGCCCTGAAAAGTGATTCTTAAAGCCTATATTACCTATCTTACGATCTTAGCAATTTAGTCGTTCTAATTCATTAATTATTTCCCTCCCCTATCTCTCGATCTTAATGGGTTGGCCAATACTAAGCATCTAACAAGTCTCCTGTCGGTCTCGTTGTCAAATAATGCACTTAATAAATTAAAAACGGTGCTAATCATACACGCGTGAGTCGATCGACCACTATAGGCAGTCGATCGACCAATGCCCTAATTCAGGTCGCCTAGTTCTACGCCATCTACGCTATAGGTCCCCTACCTCTTAGCACGAAGGGTTTAGCTACACATATTAATGAAGATAACAACAACTAATTCGATAAATACGATGAACGAATGCATAATTGAAATTGAACGATTAAAACTAATAATAAACTAAAGGTTTCGGGATTATTCTAACAATTCTAACTACTGCAAGAATAACTAAAACAAACTGGAATTATGAAGGAGGAATACCGTAACAAGGCAGGAACAGGAGAATCCGAAAGCGAAATAAGGATTTTTATTGAGATTCAAAATTAAAGTAATTGAATGTAAACCGTATGCTAAATTCTAAACTAATGTCTATGTTCGGAGATGCCTCCTAATCTGATAGCAGTCGAGTTATATAGGAATAACACAACTTCTTCTTTTCTAAAACCTAATTGTGTTAGGCTTCTAACTTCTCGTTTAATTTGCGTCAGATTTGAAGCTTGGTCGATCGACCACTGAGTCCAGTCGATCGAACAAGGTACCTGGCACAGTAGTTTCTGGAATTCGCGCTTTGGTCGATCGACCATGTAGGTCAGTCGATCGACCAAGGGTGTTGTACAGTAATGCATTCTGACGAATTCTGCAGCGCGCAATGATTTTAAAAGAGCTGCCATTTCTCCGTTACTTGGTCAAATCAGGCGTTCTACACGGCGTTGGAAAGTTAAGAGGATAAGCTTTCACCTCCTATTGTAATCGCTCGATTACCAGCTATATAACTCGAGATATTGCCATCTGAAGCAGGCTGTAATATCGTGAAATGCTTCTTTGCTTGTTAAACTCGCACGCACCCATGCTTTTGCTATCTTTAGGCCTTGAAACGCGCACCAAGCTCATTTCTCGAGTCTCTACTCCATGTAAAATCCTATGCTAAACACTTTGGGATGGATTTGGCTCATTATCTACTCAATTCCGCAATAATCTGCAATATTACATAAAAAGGCGGAAGTCGACGAAAAGGGACAAATAGTAGAATAAACTACTAATAATAGACATAAAATGCGTGGAAATAAAGATGTAAAACATCATATTATAGACACACATCAAACTTCCCCAAACCAAACCTTTGCTTGTCCCCAAGCAAACTAAATGCAGAACTAAATCTTGATACAAAGGAGCAAAACATGGACAAACTGAAAACCGTCTACTTAAACCAATTTAATGCATATGAATCAACTACTAATAGCGCCATGTAAAGCAAACGAATTTATGCATATTCCAAAAAGATGTTGAACTTTTGACCTTGCAAGACTTTCAAAATTGGACTCTCCCGGGTCACGCTTCTCTCAACAAAGCAAATGGTAAGCAAATACATGTGTAAGAGAGAAGGAAATAAGAGTCGCTCACCTAAACTACGACCGACATAATCGTGCATGCAATATAGTATGATAAGTAATTCTAGCTACCGTGTACATACATTCCAACCAATCAAAGTCCATTACATGCCGAATACTTGCAAAGATATGGATAAGTGAGGCCATGGGTAAGAAAAGGCAAAACGATATGGGAATGAGAGGGAAATAGCCAAGCTAGCATCCTATCAAACCGAATAAATACATCCACTTCTAAATCAATGAAATAAGCTCAAATGCCTTAATGAATTCGGCAAACACTTCACTAATCCAAATAACACTCCTCATAAAATATAAAGCAAACACAAGAGTAAACTTTATTTCTTCTTTTTTTTTTGCCGTTTCTTTTTCTTTTGTTTTTTTTTTCGTTTATTTTTTTTTTTCGGCAGTCATTATTTTTCAATATTTCATTTTTCTTTTTCTTTTCTCCTTCATTCATTACCAACTTCATAGAGTGCAAATCGAGCCAAAATTGATACAATACAACGAATACCACTAAAACTACTAAACTAGCTCAGCAAAGGGTAGGCTTAGTTTATGGATTGTAGCTAAAGAGTCAACTGGCAATTTTTGGCTAATGTGAAGCTAATGGGTAAAATGAATAAAAGGGATTTTCGCAAGCATTCTCCAAACATGCAATACCAACCACTAACCCGAATGTATGCAGGCAAAAAGAAATTAAATGTCATACTTGTGCAAATTAATGTTACACGATATGCAGGGAGTAACTACTCACAATCCTAAATGAAACTTGTCATGAATGACACCAGTTTATAAAGCTCTAATTCCTTAGAAAGTTTTGTAGTTTGCCAAAATTTCAAGTCAAGGCTAATTGTTCAACAAATTTTGAAACGAAATTCGAGATATTACAAAAACTTTTGCTAAAAGATGTGATAAAATGCAGGGTTTAAGCAAATGACAACTATCAGTAATGAATACTCCAATCTGACTCAACCTAATATGCAAAATAAACGTGCAATTTTTTTGAATTTTTGAAATTTTTTGAATTTTGTATATATATATATAGGAAAATAAACAACAAATGCAAACTGAAATGCAATAAACGTGAAACAGAAATGCAATAAAACATGTGAATGCAATGCAAAACCCTTCCTCAAACCAAATCACACAATGTCCCCATTGTGCAAAATCATATAGTGAAATAAAAGGGAAACGGGAATTTGCGTTAAGTTAACTAAATAAGACATAAAGGTAGGACTCGGAAACTCACAAGACTTTAACTGCAGCAAAAGGAAACCTCCCCAAACCAGCGTGAGCTAGGAGGTTTCAGTAGCCAGCAGTGCTACCATAAACACCTGAAAAGAAACAAAATACCGCGCATAATTCCGAGAAAACAATTTATGAAACGCAAAATTATGTGCAAAATAAGAAAACAGAAGAAAACAGAAATGAGTCGTAGAATAAAGTGGAGAAAAGACTCCCTCAACTCTGCAAATCGACCATACACAGCAGGGGAATGATCGAAAATAGGTACAGCAGCGTAAGGCGGTCGATCGACCATAGCAGGCAGTCGATCAACCAAGTTGACACGAACAGAATCTCTTGAAACTGTAGCAGTCAGTCGATCGACCAAGTAGGCCAATCGATCGACTGAAAATCCTGCTGTAAGTTCTGATTTTCTTCGAATTAGCTCAATAAATTGAGCTAATATGGTCTATAAACCTGCAAATACACACAACAACGCGCCCAAAATTGCGCAAAACCCAAAGTGACAGACTAAAGCATAAATAAATCCTAAGCAAACTTATAAAAGCGAAGTCTCGCGCAAACCAAAAACAGTAAAAAGTCTAAAACGGAAATAAAATGGTCCAAAAGTTGAATAACTATCAAATCCGACAATCCATGTCGCCATATAGCTTAGAATACGGCTTCTGGCTATAAGAAACTCCATTAGCAATACTAATCTCGGCAGCTGGACTCCACCCATCTCCATCATCTAGGCAACTCAATGGATCATCAGCAGCTCTGGCCTCCCATGCTCTAGTATCGTCCGGGTCATTGAACTCCAAATTATACTCCATGCCTCGCTCCGACTTCTTCAAAGCTGGAAAATCAGGTGGCTCTTTCTCCGGCTCCTCATCTGGCTCCTCGTCAGTGCCATAGCTAAGACATCCTAGACCACCTTTCAGAATAATTGGTTCCTTCACAGTTGGAGCAATATGCGGTAGTTCCTTCCCCAAACCAGACCCTGCAACAAGTAAAACACGAGAGTTTTCCTCCAATTCGCTCCCAATCTGGGGCGGAGGTGTTAAAGCAGGAATAGGGTTAGAAATAAAAGGCGAGACATCATCAATAATCATATAAGTATTAGCTGTCTTAGCATTGCCCTGAACAATCATAGGATCCCTACGAATGGGAGACTGAGCAAATGAATTTCTTTCCTTCCCCACCTTAAAAGTCAATGTCCTTAGGCCAACAACAATAATTGCACCAGCAGTGTGCAGAAATGGTCTACCCAAAATAATCGGGGTGTGACGATCCTCGGGTATATCTAGGACAACAAAATCTACAGGAAAGAAGAATTTCTCGATTTGCACAGGAATATCCTCTAACACTCCTATGGCCTGGACCGCAGAACGGTCGGCCATCTGAACTGTCATACTCGTGCAAGCAAATTCAGTTAAACCAACTCGTTTAGCTAGACTTAATGGAATAACACTCATGCTAGCGCCTAAATCACATAAAGCTTTATCGAGACTAAAGGTGCCTATTTGACACGGGATAGAGAAACTACTCGGGTTAGCTAATTTCTGCGGAGCAGTATGAACTAAGTAAGAACTAAACTCAGCAGTTAATGCAACAGACTCGACTCTATCAAGTTTCCGCTTTTTTGTCAAAAGTTGCTTCATAAATTTCATATAAGCAGGAACATGATTTACCAACTCAAGAAAAGGTATTTGAACATTTAAACTATGAATAACAGATTTAAATTTCTCGAAAGATACCTCATCCTTCGTCGGCACCAGTCTTTCTGGATAAGGGGCAGTGAGGGGTAATTTAGTACGCTCCTCTAAATCTCTCATACCAGCATCTGAAAACTTGGGCTGAAAATCGACCATCTTCTCTTTATTGTAGCTAGAACCCTCTTCAGTCCGTCGCAGGAACGAACCATTGACAGTAGTGGGGTCCTACTTGGGCACTGGAATTGACCCATCAGCATTTGGGTCTTGCCTCAATATCTTCGGAGTTGTTGAACCCCGAAACAAACCCGGTTTTCTACAACCAATTCACCACACCTTTTTAAGCCGTCGTAATGACGATTTTCAAACCCGGTTTTCTACAACCATTTCAACACGCCTTTTTAAGCCGTCGTAATAATGAATTTCAAACCCGATTTTTTACAACCATTTCAACACGCCTTTCTAGGCCGTCATAATGACGATTTGTAAACCCGGTTTTTTACAACCATTTCAACACGCCTTTCTAGGCTGTCGTAATGACGATTTTCAAACCCGGTTTTTACAACCATTTCAACACGCCATTCTAGGCCATCGTAATGACGATTTTCAAACCCGGTTTTTTACAACCATTTCAACACGCCTTTCTAGGCGTAATGACAATTTTCAAACCCGGTTTTTTTACAACCATTTTCAAACCGTTAGAATCGCCGCGTCGAGATACGGATTTTAACCTGTCTCGCGCCGACACAATGGCTCTTTCATAACCCGAGAAAGGCACACACTCCTTTTTTCAAAACATTTTCAAATCCCGAGGACCATACACCGTCCCCGAGACCTTGTCGAACATTTCAAAACTCGATTTTCAAAACATACAATTTTGAATTTCAAAAACCATCTTCGGAAATTGTACATTGTTTTGCAAGCCAACTCAAACTCAAACCGTCTTTTGAAAACAAACTTAAGAGAACTCTTCAACTGACCGACTTTCGCATATCCCTATTCTTCGGGAGCCGTCCATAAAGGGGCAAACGAATCTTTTTGAAAATCTCTATTTTCGAAAACTTCAGTCCACCATTCCAATTCCGCCTCGTGTCTATCGAGTCGAAGCAAGCGTACTTATGGGTCTTTACTTATGAGTCATCTCACCTCGAGACTCGTTCAACGGAGTCACGGCATTACATTGGACGCGAGTTGAAATTCGGTCAACACCGTCACGTAGTAAATCGAGTCAGCACCGAGGTACCACACACGGTCGATCTCGTCTTGTTGAGTCTGATCTATCTTTCCATCATTGCATTGTATGTGTTTTGTCATTAAACCGTGTCAGATTCAGATGTAATGTGAGCCGTTTTTCTGCCTCAGGGCCATGGACCCATCTTTAGCTTCATCCAACAACAACAATGACAACAGAGATGTTACAACTGTTCAGCTAGCCAGCCTGCTCACTGCTCTTAAGGTCACCCTGGGCCGTGCCGGGATCCGTATCGACACCCTTGAAAACAAGGAAACCGAAGAACACAACACTCCCCCTTTGACTGAAACTGACAAAAGGCTCAAACTTTTGGAGGAATAACTCCTGGCCCAGGGTAACATCATCCACCTTGAGAACAATCGAATATTCGAACCCGTTGGGGATCAATTACCCAACAACTTTACCTTGACTGATGTACCCAAGTTCAAGAGAGTGGAGGACCCACTGAATCATATTTGGGCCTTCAAAGATTACATGTCCATCAAGGGGGTCAAACAAGAACTCTTCACCCGGATCTTTCCATCATCCCTGGAACCGATTCCTCTCCAGCGGTATTATTCCCTCGACCTCAATAACCTTACTACTTGGGACGAAGTTGCTGTTGAATTTGCTAAACAATACGCCGACAATGTCAAAATCCAAGCTAACGCCCGCACTCTTGAGGTCCTGACTCACATGATAAGGAAGGGTTCACAAAATATCAACCCGTTTGAGGAGGGTAAGCACTCAATTGGTCAGTAAGCCGAGTGAATCAACTCTGGTGGAGAAATTTGTCAACAACCTCCGCCCAGTTTATGCCAACCTGCTGAGATATCAAAACATCAAAACGTTCCAGGACTACAAATACTCGGGGCCCACATTGAAGACGACCTCCGCAAGGGTGTCCTACCCAAAACCACTGGTAGAGGCTATCAAGGATCCACGTCAACCGGATCTCGCCCATATGGTCAAACAAACAAAATTGATGATGTCAATCTCCTCGAACCAACCACAAAGAAAACTGAGCATCCTCAAAGGGTATTCACAAACTTGGGATCAATCTATGCCAGTACCCTAAGAAGACTCATGGACCAAGGGAATCTACAACCGATTGGGCCCACTCCGAACCCATCCGAGGCTAAGAAAACCCGTTTCAGGAATCCCAATGCCTATTGCCAGTATCACCAAGGAAAGGTTCATGACACAGAAGCCTGCTTTAAACTAAAGCACATCATCGAAGATATGATCAAGAAATGAGAGCTACCTTTGCCTCCACCCACAAAACCAAACAACAAAACAAACCCCTCGGGAATCCATGCCATCTCTGATGACAAGCCAACCTTGGATTGCTTGCACCTCATCTTACCAATTGATGACGAGGTGAATGTTAGGTTCATATACCTATTATTAGAGTCCTCTAATAGTGAACTAATTAACTTCTTAATTATTTGTTCTTTAGATCTAGTGCATGCATAACAAAATAAAAGATTTATGAGAAAAACAATGTCCCTTACATTGTTGGTTGGTTCAAAATATTGGGCACAAGTAAGGTCACCTTCCTTCACTTGTTGTTGAGCTTAATACGATGGATGATCCTCCGAAGACTCCAAGTATAGAAATCCTCCTTAGATTGTACCCAAGACTTGTCCCTTAAACTAGTATACTAATTAACTAGATTAATAAACTAGTATCCTTAAAATAATTCTAATATTATTACTATTACTACACTAGTAATGTTGTTGTGATATTAGAATGGATGAACAAATGCTTGTGAATCTAAAAACTTTGTTTTAGAGAGATGGAGAGAATATGAGAGTTTTGCATGTAACAAGATATGAATGAATTAGTAGTTGAAAAATGAGAACAAAAGTCCTCATATAAAGAGCATGCAACCGGTGGGGAAGAGGCCAAAATGGCATCTTTGCCTTTTTGCTTTTTGTCTTCACAATGCATTAGGTATGAAGACTAGTTTGTATAGGTTTAATTGTTTATTATTTCATCACATAAAATAAAAATAATCACAACCCAATTATACTCCCTCCATTTCGGTCCAACACACTAAAAATGGACTACCATTTTATTTTATCAATTTGTCATTTGTCACACAATATGTCACATGTAGTATTTTACATGTTATTAATTAATTTAATAATGCATATTTATTATATAAATATCATTTGGTAAAATTAATTAAATTATATACAACAAATTGATTAGTGATACATGATCACATAAATAAAATGAGTCATATAATTATAATTCACAACATCTTGTAATTATAATTAACCATTCATTCATATCTGTATCGTTTCTCAAACAATAAACAATTTTAGTAATAAAGCATTTTTATTACTAAAATAAATCTTATTTAATCCCATTACAATAAGATATCAATATTCTCTCTCACAAGTAAATTGTTCAATTTTAAGGAATTGATTACCTTGTATCGTCATACAATTAATCAATTTATCCATTATGGGAGTTGTCCTTTAGGTGTGACCTTAAGGGATCAACTGACCACCACCGTCATACGACAGTAATATCAAACTCTAGTCAGCCAATCATTACCGATTAATGACGATCAGTTGATTATATAATAAATCATCCCTCACGTATTCTTAATATGAGATTTAATTATGATATTAAATCATCTTATCGCAGTATTGTTGAGGACACATTTTCCAACAATCTCCCACTTGTCCGAGACAAGTGTGCGTCACCAATTCTCTTGTCCTATTACAATCTCCCACTCAATGCAAGGTGTCTCTCAGGCCATACTTGCATTTGATCATATCTTGAGTGGTTTCCTCGATCTGGAGAGTAACTGTCTGACCGGAATTATCTACCATAGATAGCTTTCGAGCGTGGCCACGCATTTCCAGTTAACTACTCCTCGAGTGGCCTTGAGATTTCAAACAACCCTGACAAGGGGTGGACAATTCCTATCGCACTATTCCCTTTGTTTAGCCACAGTTCATCATAACCCAAAATATACCCATTTGACTTCATTTACGACAGTCGTAGAGCATAAATCAAAGCTAATCAGATATTTGTGTCAACTTAGGCGAATTGTCTTTAGTCAAAAGAATTGACTCATAAGAATACTATAGTAGCTCTTGCCACGACCATGCTTTATGAATTACCAGAACTCTAAAAGCGGTCACTACCCGACAGAGTGTCCCATACAGTCTGCCTATGTGATCGACTAGTCATCTCGTATGACTCTATGGCACTTAAACTTGCCATCAATCGCATCACACTCTAGTCACTTTGAGACATCACCTCATATAAGTAACTAGGGGCAAATACCATGTCAATCTAGTTCACTTTAATGGGGTTCAACTTGTCTCTACAACCCATTTGGATTCAAAAAGGTAACGGGTGAGTTAAATAAAACTCAAACGACAAATGCGATTATCACATATGAATAGTCAATACACTATGACTACTTCATATCATATATTGTTTAGTGTATTATTAACACTAGTTAAAATGCAATAAAAGCTTCGCAAGTGGATATACCCTATATCCATATATTCCAACTTTGTCAATTGCTATTTCCTTCAATTCAATGTTATTTCTAATAACTTGAATTTATCTCTAAGTATTTGTCTAGTCTTCTTACTAGACTGGGGCTCTTTAGATGCTCCCACTGTTATCTCATAGCTTGTGAAAAAGTCATTTGTAGAGGGATTCACCCTTAATCCCTACATTGACCATTTTATCACAATATACATAGAATCCTTTTGTAGAATTTGCAATGCGTGAAACTAAAACACCTTTTTAGTCTCTTACTCCTTAGTTAATAAGACATCCTAGGATTTCAACAAATCCCTTTTAAGTTTGGAAACTAAAGTTTGTGCAACCCTTCAACACCTAACTTAGTTTATCATCCAAACATATGAACAAGTCTTCAATTGTTCTTTAAGGCTTTTAGACGACCATCTTATGAATTAACTTGTTATTGACTCATTATGCTCCTGGCATATGGTTCATCACAGCACGTGCGTCTGTTGGCATACATGATCGTTCTAATGGCGGAAACATTAGTAATCGATTTCATGTGATCAACAACTTAATAGGTTCAATGAATGACTATTACTCCATCCTTGTAATTCCACTCCCGTCAACATGAATAGCCTATTCAACCTTGTTGATGTACAATAGATACGAAAGATCTTATCCTCATAAGACTCTCAACTCTATGCCAATATTCTCTCAAATAGATTCAAAATCTAGAATACTTTGCATCCTTTTCCAAGTGCCCAATCACTCTTTCACAGAAGAGAGCATTGGTACATTATTCTCAATAAGTAATATGTCATCAACATATAAGACATGAAGAAACAATTCTAGCTCCCACTTAACTTCATGTATAATACTGATACTTCAATCATGTGAATGAAACCATTCACTATTTTCACATGAACGAAAAGTATAATCCTTTAATGCTTGCTTAAGACCATTCTAGGATCACTTAAGAAAGCTACGCATAGGATGTTAGGATTCTTAGATCTTCATCTAAGGTTTTGTGTTCCAAACACATTCTTCTATAAATTCCCATTTTAGAAATGCGAATTTTTAATATCATTTGCCAACCTTCATCAAAATGAAATTTGGCGATTCCTAACCTAATTTATCTTGATCAACATCTTTATCTCAATTATGCATATGAGTACTCTAAAGCTCTATTTCCCTTTAAAGAGACCCTCGCTTTAAAGTAAATCTATTCTTGAGTAACAATTTTCGGATTATAATGGTTTGGCTCGTTTGTAACAAGATCGATTTGGAATAAGTTCATAATACCATTACTTTCACAAAGCAATGTTTTAACAACACGACATGTGTGCTAAACTCCCACTGAGCTATACTCCCACTCTATCTTTATAGATTATAGTTCTATTACTTTCACAAAGTAACACTTCAACTATAAGACATGTTTGTAACGATCCAATCTACTCCCACTCTATCTCTCATAAATACATCTATCTTCTTAAGAGATAGCTTTGTGAGTTACAAACATATATATGTTGGAGTATTAGGAGTTTACCTAGACTATGCATTAGCTTACAAAAGGCCATCCCTATCATAGCAGTTTTATTCATGTTATATGCCAGTCTGATCCATGTCATATATTAAATAGACTCTCTATTTTAGGTATATCCTGGTTGACCATTCGTTTAGAATTACGTGTCCGTCTTGGATCGCAGAGTCCCAAAATTGAGTTCATTAAATCAAACCGACTCATATTAGTTTGATCTTATGGGTAGTGACACTAGTTCATAATCCATATTTAATAAATCAAATTCATTACTTAGATCTTTGCCACTATGATCGGATCCTAATGCTTTAGTACTTTGTTCAATTGGTTCTCTACGTCGTTTAGAAATTTCTCAAATTTCTCAAATGCTTCACTTTATATTTGATTAAGCAAATATATACCCATATTTACTTAAATCATCGGTTAAAGTGACAAAGTAATCATAAATTCCCCTTGCGGTGATGCTTATTAGAACACATACATCGGCATGTATTAGTCCCAACAAATTACTTGCTCGTGTCCCTTTACCACTAAAGGGAGTGCAAATCATTTTTCGAAGGAGACAAGATTTGCATATTCCATTTGTTAGAAAATCAAATGGTCCAATAAATCTAGTCGACACTAGCCTTTTAATGTGTTTCTTATTTATGTAACTTAATTAAAAAAGCCAAATGTACAAATCATTTGGATTATTAGTTATGAGTCTTTTGGATCGTATTATAAATATATCTTTGCTTGAGTTGGAAGTGTCTAAAACATGTATATCATAAAGGTAAGTGACATGGCTCAATTTTCAACAAAATACAAATCCTTTCATGTCTAACATAAATTAATGTTTTAGATAAAATGGGTACATAATCACCATTATGTAGATTACAACTCAAAGCTATTAGCTTAAACAAGTACACAAGTTCCTCTTGAAGTGGCGGCTACCCTAGCTCCATTTCCTTGTCGGAGATTTATATCACTCTTATTTAGCTTTTCCACATTTCCATGTCCCACTTGGAGTAACAAGTCTAACTTTGATATCTCCCAAATACTTAGGGCAATTTCGCTTCCATTGGCCCATAACATTACAATAATGACATTCCTCATATGATTGGGCACCCTTCTTGGTCTTGGTCTTGGTTTTGGTAGTCCCACTATCCATTTCAAATTCATTATCAGGTTTGGGTTTCTCACCCATCTTTGCCTTCCCTTTAATAATACCAATACTCATTTCAGTTGTAAGGACACTCATGCTAGAACTCCCACTGAATTTAATACTTCTCCTTGTTTCTTCAAACAAGGATGCCTTTGGTTTACTGAGATTTTCTTCACAAGATTTTTTTGCAAAAATGGTGGGCATTAATATTGGAGTGGGTGGTGTGGAGGTGGTAAAGAAGCAAAAATTTCCATCTAGACCAATGCCAACGCGTAATTCTCTAACCGTATCATTGTCATACTCGGAGCATTTTTCATCGAATGATTGGAGCCATGAATCAATGGTGATTGGTGTAGGAGTATTAGATGAATTCATTGCGTATAATTAACTACAAAAACGGAAATGATGAAAATAATAAACATCTATCGTTTTAATAATACTCGTAAATTTCACTACAAGTATTTCATTTATATAGGGACCTCTACCCAATTATCATAAATGATTCCGAGATCCAAATTCATATTAACACGGGTACGGTGAGCCGAGTCATCCCTTATTAATATAATTCGGTGGATTAACCTCTTAATCGATTCTACTTCTAAAACTCTCGGTCGATAAAAATTACTCTAATTTTCATCGACAGCCCGGAACACATGCGACTACGGTCACGAATACTGCCGTTGAGCTCAATCCAAATTTCGATGTAATAACATTTTATTACCCACTTACCCAAAGTAACAAGTTTAGTATCCCGGTGAGCCGAATCTACTTCCTTATGAAATTGGGATTCATGGTTTCTACTATTTGGTAAGGCTAATTCTCAATTATTAAAAGTGAGAGGTCTTGTCAATTTATTATCTATCACGTTTTAAGTGAACTAAAGCGGTGAACTACGATAATTGTAATTGACACGGTCGATGACTCGATATGATATACATGTTGTTGTTTATGGCGATTTGGCAATGCATGTAACATATTAAAAGAAATGCAAAGCAATAATTAAAAATTCCTAGTATGGCCTTCCTAAAAATTGAAAATCAAATAATCTATTACATATTCGGAAACCAACTCCTTTGGTCCCTTGAATCTTCGATTAACACGCCTCCCCAGAACACCATCTTCGTCGGATCACCTTTCCGAATGGCACCGTCTTTGAAGATACTCCATAATTACAAATAATAATAAAAATACAAAGCTATTCCTATTATACATTTGTAAAATGGAAAAACTAGTAAAAATAAAAGTGATACGAGATCACATTAAATTACAACTGAATAAATATTCCCTTTCATTACGGGTAATATCGATTAAAACTAAGGTCATACTAAGATAAAATTACATAATTCAAAATTATATAAATAAAAGACATTCAACAATTGAAATATTTAGCATTATAATATGTATCTATCATGCCAAATTATGTGCCAAATCTCCCTATTTAACTTATATCGTATATATCATCCGGTTGTATGGAAATGCGTGATCGTAACCTTTTAAAATCACAAATTAAGACTTAAATCACATCTAAGCTCAAGTTAATTATCCTAACACTCTTAGGACTCAAAAACTAGTCATCACTCAATTTTTGACAATAATTCAACTTGATTTAATTTTAATGCTCATTTTTTACCTTAAAATCATAATATATATGAAATAAATCCAAATTAAATTGCAATAATTTTAAATTTTGAATTTTAAATTTTTGAACTTCTGGAATATTTCCATGTCACTCATAATATCTAAAATCATGGTTAAAATTTTCGAATTAATTTTGAGAAAATATAGTTACATTTTATCGGTTTTATCTCATAAAACATCTAAAGTATCCAAAAATTAATCCAATCAATTTTACAACCTTAGATCTGATTAGTGGGATATTTATTCAACCTAAAATAATTTTCTCATGACATGAAATTTGTTTTAGAAATTTAAGCTAAAATAGTCACTATTTATGCCATTTTTACACTAAAAATTCATAAATCATGCTAAATGAGATCATTTAATCTCAAAATTTACATACACTCTTTAAATTATGCATGTGACAACATATTAAAGTTTTATGGCCCAATTCGAAATTTAACTATTTTACCTCTTTTAATCCATTTGTATCTCATAAAAAACTTAAATCATGCAATATTAATTCAATTAATACGAGATTTTATACACAACTTGTAAAATATGCATGTGAGGTCATATAAACTTTTCAAGGTCAGAGAGTAATTTTAACCATTTTTAGTCATTTTAACCTTCATTTATGCCATTTGTACACTAAAAATTCATAAATCATGAAATATTAATTACATTAATATGATATTTTACGTGCAATACATAAACTATTCATGCGAGGTTATACTAAAATACCACGGCCAGTAGTGAAGTTTAACTTATTTTAGTGACTAAAAGTTCATTTTAATCATAAAAATGTAATAAAATCACTAAAAATCATTAAATTGAGCAATAAATTTCCATAAATCATAAAAATGACCTACAAACATTTTAGGACCAGAATATATAACATGCAAAAATTTTCGTGGCTTTATCTTCATAAAACTCAATTTTTTAGTTTTATATGTTAACATTTTAACTCGGAAGAACAATAACCGATTATGCATGTAACATCTTATGCTCTGATACCACTTGTTAGGTTCATATACCTATTATTAGACTCCTCTAATAGTGAACTAATTAACTACTTAATTATTTGTTCTTTAGATCAAGTGCATGCATAAAAAAATAAAAGATTTATGAGAAAAACAATGTCCCTTACATTGTTCGTTGGTTCGAAATATTGGGCACAAGTAAGGTCACCTTCCTTCACTTGTTCTTGATCTTAATATGATGGATGATCCGCCTAAGACTCCAAGTATAGAAATCCTCCTTAGATTGCACCCAAGACTTGTCCCTTAAACTAGTATACTAATTAACTAGATTAATAAACTAGTATCCTTAAAATGATTCTAATATTATTACTATTACTACACTAGTAATCTTGTTGTGATATTAGAATGGATGAACAAATACTTGTGAATCTAAAAACCTTGTTTTAGAGAGATGGAGAGAATATCAGAGTTTTGCATGTAACAAGATATGAATGAATTAGTAGTTGAAAAATGAGAACAAAAGTCCTCATATGAAGAGCATGCAACCGGTGGGGAAGAGGCCAAAATGGCATCTTTGCCTTTTTGCTTTTTGTCTTCCCAATGCATTAGGTATGAAGGCTAGTTTGTATAGGTTTAATTGTTTATTATTTCATCACATAAAATAAAATAATCACAACCCATTTATACTTCCACCATTTCGGTCCAACACTCTTAAAATGGACTACCATTTTATTTTGTCAATTTCTAATTTGTCACACAATATGTCACATGTAGTATTTTACATGTTATTAATTAATTTAATGCATATTTATCACATAAATATCATTTTACAAATTAATTAAATTATATACAACAAATTGACTAGTGATACCTGATCACATAAATAAAATGAGTCATATAATTATAATTCACAACATCTTGTAATTATAATTAACCATTCATTCTTATCTCTATCGTTTCTCCAAAAATAAACAATTTTAGTAATAAAGCATTTTTATTACTAAAATAAATCTTATTTAATCCCATTACAATAAGATATCAATATTCTCTCTCACAAGTAAATTGTTCAATTTTAAGGAATTGATTACCTTGTATCGTCATACAATTAATCAATTTATCTATTAAGAGAGTTGTCCTTTAGGTGTGACCTTAAGGGATCAATTGACCACCACCGTCATACGACAGTAATATCAAACTCTAGTCAGCCAATCATTACCGATTAATGACGATCAGTTGATTATATAATAAATCATCCCTCACGTATTCTTAATATGAGATTTAATTATTATATTAAATCATGTGATCGCACTATTGTTGAGAACACATTTTCCTTCAGTGAATGCCTTAGAAAAGGTTACCTCAGACGGGATATTCGTATTCAGCGCCGTAACCATTCTCACCATGTTCCAACAGGTTGAGGAAGTCATAGCCAGTCTCTCGAAAAGGATTACCCGACTTTAGAACGCCTACCACTGGTTGATTTTCAACCCAGAAACACCAACACCGCATCCGAGGGAGCGTCCTCCAAACGCCCGAAATTGCCGTCACCAGAAAGGATTGCTTCCGCGACCATTCTGGCAGGCACCCCTTAATAATCAACCCCACAAAAATTACCCTCACAAAAAGTTCCCTCATAAAAATTATCCACCGAGGAATACCCCTCCAACGTACCCTCGAGATCCCGAAATTAATGTATATGGAGAGACGACGTAGAGGATGTTTACATGGTTCCAGAAAAGGGTAAACAAGCAAAAGAGATCGGTCATCTTTCCCGGCCCGGACACCCCTGCCAAAACCTTAACGATTCAACAGTCGTTCCAACAGAGAATGACTAGGTTATCCCGGATACGAACACCCAACCCAAGGTTCCCGAAAAATCGTTCCTTAAACAACTGCAAAAAGCAAAGGCCGAGATTTCGATTTGGCAACTGATTGCTACATCCTTCGAGCATCGGCAAGCTTTGCTACAAGCCTTGGGAAAGTTGACAATTCCCTCTACCTCCTCTCCTGAAGAAGTGTTGGCCCATATGACAAGGGATGTCCCCGCCTGAGCAACCCGGTCATCTTCACTAACGAAGATATCCCTCCATTCGGAGCCAACCATAACCTGGCCCTGTACATTACCATACAATGCCTCAAGAAGAAGGTGCTGATGGTTCTAGTGGATAACGGATCCGCGGTTAATGTCATTCCCCTCAAGACGGCTCACAGACTGTGTATCAACGAAGTTGATTTGGTCCCAACCAATCAAGAACTACGCGCTTATAACGGCACTCGTCGTAAGGTTGCGGGGCTTATCATCTTGACCATTGAAACTGGACCCTTGGAAACACAAGCCAGTTTTCAGGTGGTCAACATTGACTCCTCTTTCAACATGCTTCTGGGAAGCCCTTGGATTCACGCCGTCAAGGCCATCACCTCAACCCTTAATCAGAAAATCAGGGTCCTTTTCAACGGGAAGACAATCACAATTCCCGCTTCCCCGATCAAGGCTATCATGCAAAAGAGAATAGCCTCCCAAGTCATTGAGGAAGACGATGGCGAAATGTGGGGATTCAAAGCCGTGAATGTCCTAACCAATGAATCAGCACCCTTTGATTGTGACCCGTTCTCCAACCTCACAATCAACCTCATTTTGATGCGCTAGGGATATTTCCCGGGCTTACCCCTCAATCCGCTGAAAAGCACCTTGCCTCCCTTGAAACAAGCTAAGGTCCCCAACATCCCCTTCGGGCTAGCCTACGCGCCTACCGATGAAGACATCTAGGAGATGAACCTGAAAGGATTCATAAACCCTCAAAATTAAACTCTTTAATTTTACATCTAATTACTCATTAATTAAATGTGATGATCTTATGCATGCATAACAATATGTAACTAGATAAGTAAAGAAAATGTTCTTTACTTAAGAAAAATGGTTTATAATGGCACAATTAAGAACTCCTTTCTTTTTTTTTTGGTGAAATGTGAGTATATATATATATATATATATATATATATATATATATATATATATATTTCAAAACTTTATCCAATTACATAAGGACCATAGAACTTTAAAAAAAATAGAAACAAATAAACATCGTCCCTATCAACAAAATCCCACACAAGTCCTTGTCTCCAAATCAGTTTGTCCACCTCTATGATCAGTAAACCTGCGAATTTGCTGTTGGATCATCTTCTTCATCCGTTCTGCTACTACTACAGGCCTCATTACATTGAGCTGAATTCTCGCATGATTGCGTTGGGACTAGACAGTATATCTGTAAGTAGTCAGCACAAGAGCTAAAGCTTTCCATTTCAGGTTACTTCCATTAGCATTCAGCAACTCAGTGTCAGTAAGCAAAGGTCGTTCAATCCATTCTTCAACACATTTCTGAACTTGGCAACTGAATTTGCATTAAGTGAATATATGCTCAATGGTTTCATACTTTTGAGCACATAGGATGCACATATCATCCTGACAGCAACCATAAGCAAAGAGCTTATCTTTAGTATTCAGTCCTTCCTGCATTATCAGCCAGGAATTGAAAGAATGCTTGGGCACATTCCAATCATTCCACACGATTTTTGTCCAGTTCTGAGTATGATGTGTTCCCATTAGCCAGTCATATCCATTGCCAATTGTATACCCTTTTTTTATGAGGAGCCCAGCAATTGCCAATGAAACCATTCTTAATCTTCTCCTTCACCTTACATATAGTCTTCCAAGTCCAAGTAGAATCATTTGCAGGTGTGTAATCATTCCAGTTTGCTCCTTTTAGGTAAACACTATCAATCCATTTAATCCAGAGTCTATCAGCCTTCGAATATATCCAATTCATCAGTTTTCCCACTGAAGCTATGTTCCAGATACTGGCTTTTTTTAATCCCAAGTCCTCCTGCAGATTTTGGCATAGTGACTCTATCCCAACCCACCAAGGGGACTCTATGGTATTCAGTGGAACTATCCCACAGGAAATTCCTGCAAATAGCCTCAACTCTCTTAATAGCAGCTTTAGGAATGACAAACATCGCAGCCCACTAGTTATACAATGTATTAAGGACTGAATTTATAAGGACAACCCTACCAGCATAGGACAACTTTTTAGCTCCAAGACTTCTGATTCTTACCGCCATTTTCTCCACAAGAACTCCTTTCTTACTTTTTCTTAAGCTTAAATTATTTGGATGATCCTCCTTGTCCCAATATTATGAGATCCTCCTTTCAATTGCACCAAGACAAACCCTTAAAACTAATTTATATATTAACTTGATAAATAAATTAGGGACCTTAAAATTAATCTTATTATTATTTCTATTACTACTTTTAGTAACTAAATAATATTAGATAAGAACAATTTTTATTTTCTTTTCTAAAACTAACTTTTGAAAGAGATGGGGAGAAGAGTAAGAAGTTGAGTTGTGTAAGAATGAATTAGAGTAAAATAAAATGAGAACTTGTGCTCAATTGGTGAGAGGTGGCCGGGTAGGGTGAAGAGAAGGGGCCAATGCATGGCCTCTTCTTTATCCTTTTTGTCTTACCCAAAATATGTAGGGTTTAGACTTGTAAGAGTAGGTAATGATTATGCTTTTAAACAGTTTAAAACAATTAATCAATCCATCCTAATACCCTATAATTTCGGTCACTTTATATAATATGGAGTCCATTTTATTTTTATCAATTGTTAGTTTGTCATATAATGTGTAACATGTAACATGTGTTTAATAATATTAATGCATATTTAACAATTAAATATCATTACGTACATTAATTTAATTATATACAACAATTTACTAGTAATTCCCAATTACATGTAAAAATGGTTCATGTTAATATAATCTACAACATATTGCAATTATAATTAACGGTTCATTCTTAATTTAATTGTTTCATAAATAAAATTTTAGTAATATAACATCTTAATTACCAAAATGAATCTCATTTAATCGAATTACAATAAGACTCATATTCTTACTCACATTCGTGAATTGTTCTATTTTAAGGAATTAATCAATCTGTATCATTATACAATTAATTAATTTTATCTATTATGGGAATTGTCCTTTAGGTGTGACCTTATGGGATCAACTGATCACTACCGTCAAACGACAGTAATGTCAAACTATAGTCAGCCAATCATTGTCGGTTAATGTTGATCAGTTGATGTATAAAAAATGGATCATCCCTTTATTTATTCTTATTATGAGTTTTAATAATGTGATCGCACCATTGTCGAGGACACATACTCCAACAATCTCCCACTTGTCCGAGACAAGTGTGCATCACCAATTATCTTGTCCTATTACTATCTCCCACTCAATGCAAGGTGTCTTGCAAGTCGTTCTTGTAAGTGATCATATCTACAGTGGTTTCCTCGATCTGTGGAGTAAATGTCTAACCGGAATTATCTACCGTAGATACCTTCCGTGCGTGGCCACGCATTTTCAGTTCACTACTCCTCGAGTGGCCCTGAGATTTTTAAATAACCCTGACAAGGGGATGGACAATTCCTATCGCACTATTCCCTTTGTTTAGCCATAGCTCATCATGACCCAAAAGATGCCCATTAGACCTCATTTACGAAAATCGTAGAGCATAATTTAAAGTCACTCAGAAACTATGCTAACTTGGGCGAATAGTCTTAAGTCAAATAATTGACTAAAAGAATACTATAGTAGCTCTCGCCACGATCAGGCTATATGAATTACCAGAACTCTATAAGCTGTCACAGCCCGACAAAGTGTCTTTTACAGTCTGTCTATGTGATCGACTGGTCATCTCTTCTGACCCTATGGCACTTGAACTTTCCATCAATCGACTCACAATCGAGTCACTTAGAGACGTCACCTTAAACAAGTAACTAGGGGCAATTACTCTGTTAATTCAGTTCACTTTAATAGGGTTCAATCTTGTCTCAACAACCTATTTGGATAAAACAAAGTAATAGAATAATCCTAAAATAAACGAGTTTAAAAAGAAACTAAAACGACATATGCGATCATCTTATATGAATAATCAATACAATATTATTACCTCATATCTGATAATCTAATACAAATTAGGCATATGCTTAGGACCCATTGAAGCTACATGTCGGTCATGCGTAGCCTGACGTAGAATCATGGTTAAAGAATCAGCAACATTATCATCTACCCCAACCTTACAAACCTCTATTTCCTTCCTTTCAATGTAATCCCTAAACATATGAAATTTTCTAGGTACATGTCTAGACTTGTTGCTAGACTTGGGTTCTTTAGCTTGAAAGATGGTCGCTCTATTATCACAATAAAGTGTGATAAGATCTTTGGTGGAAGGGACTACCCTTAGTCCTTCTATGAATTTCCTAATCCATACAGCTTCTTTGGCAGCTTCAGATGCTGCAATGTACTCAACCTCCGTTGTAGAATCCGCAACAACTTGTTCTTTGAAACTTCTCCAACTAACAGCACCACCATCGATCATAAAACAAAGCCAGCCTGGGACTTCAAATCGTCCCTATCAGTTTGGAAGCTCGATTCGGTGTAACCCTTCACGCTTAGCTCGTTATCACGTCCAAACGCCACGAATAAATCCTTAGTCCTTCTCGTTTACTTAAGGATATTCTTCACGGCTACCCAGTAACTCTCACCTGGTTTGGCATTATATCTACTTGTCATGCTTAAAGCATATGAAACATCGGGACGAGTGCATATCATGGCATACATGATTGATCCAATAGCGGAAGCATAAGGGATCAATTTCATGCGTTCAACATCTTCAGGCTTTGTAGGTGATTCAGACTTGCTCAAGGTGATTCCACTGCCCATTGAAATCAAACGTCTTTTGGAATTTTCCATGTTGAAACGTCGAATAATCTTATCAACATAAGATTTTTGACTCAACGCCAATATCCTTTTTTATCTATCTCTATAGATTCGGATACCTAATATGCGTTGTGCTTCTCCTAACTCTTTCATCTGGAAATGATTTCCCAACCACCCCTTGACAGAGGTAAGCATAGGTATATCATTTCCAATGAGTAGTATGTCATCCACATACAAAATAAGGAAGACGACATTGCTCCCACTAATTTTCATGTATAAACACGGTTCCTCGACACTTCGGGTGAAACCATTCTCTTTTATGACATGATTGAAATGATGATTCCAACTTCTTGATGCTTTCTTAAAACCATAAATGGATCGCTAAAACTTGCATACCTTGTTAGGATTTTTCGGACTTACAAAACCTTCCAGTTCTAACATGTACACTTCCTACTCTAAATACCCATTTAGGAAGGTGGTTTTGACATCCATTTGCCATATTTCATAATCATGAAATGCGGCGATGGCTAACATCATCCGAATAGATCTAAGCATGGCCACGGGGGCAAAAGTTTCATCATAGTGTAAACTATGAATTTGAGTGAAACCTTTTGCCACTAACCTTGCTTTGTAGACATCATCATGCCCTTCCATGCCATTCTTTATCTTAAAGATCCATTTTCATTGGAGAGGTTTTTCACCTTGAGACAAATCAACCAAGTCCCAAACTTGATTTTCATGCATAGAATTTATTTTGGATTCCATGGCTTCTTGCCATAAAGTTGAATTTGGAGTAGAGATTGCGGCTTTGTAGGTTGCAGGCTCGTCACTTTCTAAAAGTAACATGTCTAAGTTGGCATCTTCCTCGATAATACCTATGTATCTATCAGGTTGACGACTCACTCTCCCTGACCTCCTAGGTTCGGAAGGAACAACATTCGGATTAGATGAGGAAGGAACATCTTCTAGCATCCTCTCTTCCGTTTGTGGCTCTTGAACTTCATCAAGTTCAAATTTTCTCCCACTCTGTCTCTTAGAAATAAACTCATTTTCTACGAAGATAGCCTCATGTAGATACCCAGTATCTGCACCTTCCAAAAACCACCCGATGATGATCGGACTATAACGTGTTTTTGATATGCGTGCGTGGATTCCCTATACATGAGATGGTTTAAAGCACTACTCGGATATGAAAAATGATTTCAAAAGTTTTCTAACTTCATTTGCATTAAAATAACACTATTTAGAGTTAAAACCGTCTTCGGACCCAAAACCGACTCAGAAACCCGCAACTCGAGTCAAGCTGAGTCAACCCAAATCCCGAATATCAAAAATAATGCCATGAATGCCTTTATAATGTCATTTCCATTAAAATGACCCTAATTAGAGTCAAAACCGTCTTCGGACCCAAAACCGACTCAGAAACCCGCAACTCGAGTCAACCCGAGTCAACCCAAATGTCGAATGTCGAAAATAATGCCATGAATATCTTTATCATGTCATTTCAATTAAAATTATCCTAATTAGAGTCAAAACCGACACCGAGCCAAAAACCGACTCGAAATTCAAATTCCGACTGACACGGGTCAAACCCGAGTCAAAGACGCAAAATACCTACCCCAAATATCACCCAAGAGGAAGCTTACACGGCTAAGCAAACCTCATTGAACACAAATCACAACCAACAAAACATTGGTTATAACAAATGCAAAATCCAAATTTCTGAAAGGGACAATAAACCCCCTTCAGTCACAAGGTAGCTCGCGCCTCTTTAGGGTGTCTACTTAGCCTCTAAGCAAACTCAACCAACCTAACATCCCACATTTCTCTATAAATACCCACCATCACACACCACAATCCTCATGCGAGCGTCCGCCGCCTCCTTCTCCCTTAAACTTCTAGACCCGACTTCCTAAGTCACAAAATCGACACGTGTTTACGACCTACCGATCGTAAACACAAGCCTTACACAATTTGTTTGGTACCGTCGCCGTGCATTGAACCGACCCATTTGACTAACAAAATTAATCAACCAACATGTTTTAATTAACATATTTTCAACTCATTTTCAAAACAAAATCCTTTTTGAAGGCACTCTTTTAAACTTCTTTAATTGTGAGTAGTCGCTACGAGAAAACCGTCTCTAAAGTCGTCTAGGTCGCAAACATCAATACACGTAGATTTGAGGGTGTAAACAATTCACTTATTTCATGTCTTTATAGTTTTTATGAGTTAATAAGCATGAATAATGCATAACACGATTCAAATATAGGTTAGACGAGCCAAAACCGAGTTTTGGCCTGAGACAGAAGCCCCTTGCTATGCAAAGAGGCTCGCGCCTCAATGGGGTGTCCAGGTCAGACTCAAACGTGTTTGAGTTCGTCTTTTCTTCAACACTTTCTTTTATTTTTACTTCTTTCCTTTTACGGTTTTTACCATTTCAAATGTTTCAAATCATTTTTGTGACAAACTTTTTAGCCATAAATTATAATCATCCTTGGTTCCTTATACCATGGCGGTTTAATCCGTGACTCGATGATATTATTGGTCAATTACATTTTAATTGGTATTTTAACACCCTTTTCTTTTACTTAGCATTTTTCTCATTTGTGTACATTTATAAATATATTAGTCATAATTCATAATCATCCTTGGATCTTTATACCATGTCGGTTTAATCCGAGTACGATGATAAACTTGATTAATTACAAATAAATGAACTTAACATATTAGTTCATATCAAACATTTTACATTTTTATTTATAAATTATACTTTTCAAACTTGAAAATACGAGAATGAATATTACTAACATAATAGTAATTATTTCGAGTCATGGAAACAACATTTGGAATCATTCATCACGAATACGGTTTTAAATAACCTTATTTTTAACAACCTTTTAAAATGGTTTTAAACAACCTTTTTACAACCAGGAGACGCCTCTTGGTTCGGCTCATGGCTCGCGCCCCAAGGCCTCCTGTTGTCATCTTTTATAAACCTGGGCAGAGCCCCTTCCCTCGCCAATAGACTCGCGCCCCAATGGGGCTGCCTGGCACTGTTCTGTCTCGTTTTAGCACATGTCTAGGACGATCCCGATTACGATTAATCCGAATATATGACGGATCAATTGACAAGCTCACGTTTTTACACTTTGTCATTTGACACCCTTTTTCAATAAATGGATCGTGATAAGCATCATAACCCTAATTTGGTAAATGGATGTTTAATTTCCGTTTTTACATACAAATCAATATAAATCCAACTCGACATCAATTACTTGATATTTGGATTAACAAACCGACTAAGGAAATTCTCACATGTTAGGTTAAAACTTTTGAATGTGCATTCATGCATTTACACCGTTTTATAAACTTTTGCACTTAAAAAACCATGATCGATCAGTAGAGGCCGCTAATACGGGTGGGATTGGGTGTCCAATTAAAGTTCTGCCCAATACGTACCCTCACTCCTTAGTCAGAACCTTTGGATAGTGGATGGCCTTATCCAGGGCGTACGAGGGTCATTCTAGGCATAGAATGCTAAGAGGGGGACGAGTCCTTATCTTTAGTATCTATGTAAAACACCGCTTTTTGCCTTGGTTGACCTAGGTATAAAGTGGACTCGAACGGGTTCCAAGCATCCCACAAATGCTTGGTGGCGACTCCGAAAATCTCTAATCGTTTCGAGACCTTTGCCAAGACGAAACCGACTAATCTAAAGCGATCCGGTCGAAAGCATTTTTACGCCGCCGAGCGTGGCTTTCAAAAGACCGCTGCATGTCCATAGTTTGGCTTGGCATGCAGGTGGCCCGTGACTACGGACCAGTAGGCGGCATCGCGCCCACAGACCGGCCTGTGGCCCATGTCCACAGATTAGCGACTCCGCTGGGGAAAACTAGAACACTTGTGTCTTTGTGATTCTTAGAGGTGAAACTCGAATGAGGTCGTGGTTAATGTGCATTAATTGATATTACGGTCATAAGTCGGGTTCCTTGTCCGGGCCCACAACCTAACCCTTTTCGACCAATTGGCTCGTCTCGTCAGCGTGAGTTTTCTCATCCCCGCGTTTTGAATCGCGATTGAGTCAAGCATACCGTTGACATTACTCATTTCTGTTTCGTCAAATAGCTTTCATCACCTTCGAGCACGAGGCTAGGGCACCCTCCTTATACATTTTGTTTGGATTGGTATCCCTCTCGCAAATCGGGGTCTGATCGTTTGGTGTGTAACCACCCTTATTAAGCCAAAACCCATGTCAGCATTATGCATAATATAATGAATTGCGAGTGCTTATATGTTATGTGATCATAAGTCCTTCCATGTCATTTCAAACTTTCAAATAAACACATTTCGCGCCGTTATAATGGCCGTTTCAAACTTCGGTCTTTCGCCGACCGTTGCAGCCTTTTTAGGCCGTCGTAATGACGATTTTCAAATCTGGTTTTCTACAACCATTTCAACACGCCTTTTTAGGCCGTCGTAATGACGATTTTCAAATACGGTTTTCTAAAACCATTTTAACACGCCTTTATATGTCGTCGTAATGACGATTTTCAAACTCGATTTTCACAAACCATTTCAAAATATCCATTTCACGCCGTTATAATGGCCGTTTCAAACTTCGGTCTTTCGCCGACCGTTACAAACCCTTTTTATGCCATCCTATTGACGAGTTTCAAAACCGGTTTTCTACAACCGTTTCAAAAATCTTTTTTGCGCCGTTATATTGGCCGTTTTAAACCTCGATCTTTCGCCGACCGTTGCACGCCTTTTTAGACCGTCGTAATGAAGATTTTCAAACCCAGTTTTTACAACCGTTTCAAATACACTTTTTTATGCCGTCGTAATGACGATTTTCAAACTCAATTTTTACAAACCATTTCAAAATACCCTTTTACGTCTTCATAATGGCCGTTTCAAACCTCGGTCCGTTGCCGACCGTTGCATTCTCAAAGGGCTTTTTTACGCCGTCATAATGACGAATTCAATCCTCGAATTTTCAAAATTCAAAGTCAATTTTCAAACAAAAACGTTTTTTTTTAAAAACCGTCGTAATGACGATTTCAAACCGTGCAACTTTCCAAATTTCAAATCTCGTTTTCGAAATCAAATTTGGCTTTTCTAAGCCGTCGTAATGACGATTTCAATTCTCACAATTTTTTATTTGCGTACCGTCTTTCAAAGGTTAAAACGGTTTTCAAACCCTTCGTAATGACGAATTCAATCCTCATAATTTCCATATTCATATCATTGAAAACCAATTTAACCGTTTTCAAATTTCAATTCAATTTCAAATCATTGAAAACAAATTTAACCGTTTTCAAATTTCAAATTCAAAATCAAATATTTGAAAACAACTTTAACCGTTTTCAAATTTCAATTCAATTTCAAATCTCTGAAAACCAATTTAACCGTTTTCAAATTTCAATTTAATTTCAAATCATTGAAAACCAATTTAACCGTTTTCAAATTTCAATTTAATTTCAAATCTTTGAAAACAAATTTAACCGTTTTCAAATTTCAAATTCAAAATCAAATATTTGAAAACAACTTTAACCGTTTTCAAATTTTCATCTAATTTCATATCATTGAAAACAAATTTAACCATTTTCAAATTTCAATTCAATTTCAAATCTTTGAAAACAAATTTAACCATTTTCAAATTTCAATTCAATTTCAAATCTTTGAAAACCAATTTAACCGTTTTCAAATTTCAATTCGCACCATCAACATAGCTGGCGAGCCTTTGCACACACATAAGAAGCAATTGAAGGACATATCCCGAAGATGCCTCAGGTATGACTACTTCCTATGGCTGGCGAGCCTCAAAACGCGCCACCTTTAACACCGTCTGGCAAGCCTTTGCGCGCAAATGATTGAAGGACGTATCCCGAAGATGCCTTAGGTATGATTCCTTCTTATGGTTGGCGATCCTTTATACGTAGTCTAATGGACTTTAAACGACCGGAATCGGAAGTCGACATACTCTAAAATGTTCCCGACGGCAGGTCCTTGTTTCGCATCCTCGAGTCGCCTCGACGTCGCCCTTCTCGACGGCAGGTCCTTGTCTCAAACCCTTTTGAGTCACCTCGACGTCGCAATGGTCTTCAGGTTGTAATCTTCGATTGACCTGGAGATCATACTTTGACTTTCGCCCTGTCCAAGCCTCAGTCAAAGTGGGGGCTCCGTAGATACCCAGTATCTGCACCTTCTAAAAACCACCCGATGATGATTAGACTATAACGTGTTTTTGATATGCGTGTGTGGATTGGCTATACATGAGAAGGTTTAATGCACTACTCGGATATGAAAAATGATTTCAAAAGTTTTCTAACTTCATTTGCATTAAAATAACACTATTTAGAGTTAAAACCGTCTTCGTGTTGGAGTATTTGTCCTCCACAATAGTGCGAGATAATATTATTAAATCTCATTAAGGAATATGCATGGGATATTCATTGGCAATACTAGTCAGCTGATTAACGTATATCGGTAACGGTTGGCCAACTAGGGTTTGACGTTACTGTGTTGAGACGGCGGTGTTTAGCTAATCCCTTTCTGTCACACCTAAAGGAACGAGCCCCAACACGAAAGCTAATTAATTGTATGAGATACAATTTAAATTAGCCCCAACTCGAGGTCATGAAATTATTATTTAATTATGCGGTAATTAAATAATAAATTATTTGAGACGAGAATTAATTATTAAGCAGTAAATTATTAAATTAGTACTAATTGACTAATGTGATTAGTATTGGTACGTAAACTATATGTGTAGTGGTACACATATATTTACGGAGTGATTTAGACGAAATTAATTGGAAGCATTTAAACATGATACGAGGTTTAAATAAAATTTACACGTATTTGTGCGACAAATATAAGAACCAAAATGGACCCATAAATGGAACATTGGACAGTGTAAATGGAGTGTAGTGGATGATTATAGACATAATCATTTCACTTTACTTGTTGTTTCTTCCATAAGTCATCTTATGATCATTTGCATGTGATATAAGATTGGACAAAAATAAAGCAAGTACACTCCCTCACTCCACTAACTCCCACCGGGTTTTCCTCCTCTTTATGGACCAACAATTGCTCATTTTTACACACTACTTCATTCTGTGTATTTGCATGTGAAAAGCTTGTTAGTCGTTCTCTCTAAAACCATAATTTACTAAGATGTTAGTAAACAAAATTATTACTAAGATTGTTAGTAATATTTACATATTATCAAGGGTAATCTTATTAATATCTAGTTAATATCAGTAAGGTTGTTGGGTAAGTTCTTGGGTGCTTAAGAAAGGAGGTGTTCTATTTTGGACACTTGAAGATGGAGGATCTTGCCATTTATTTTAAGCTCAAGAACAACCAAGATGGGTGATCTTGGTTGTGCCCAAATACTTTCATTTCTCAATGTAAGGAAAATTGTTTTCCTCTTCTTTTATATCAATATGCTTTATATTGCATGCATGTTATATAGATCACATAAACTCGAGTTATGAGATAATTTATAAAAACTCAAAAAAAGTGTTAGAAACGATTTTAGCACGAAATTTTAGGAACATGCATAACTACTGATCTCAAAAGATTTGTGGTTAATTTTGGTGATTCATGAAGTTATTTTGCTATTTTTAATGATTTTTGGTAGAAAACCGAGTCAAAATGCTGTATTTTAGTTAAAAATTGACTAAAAATAGTTAAATTTTGATTCGGGATATGGAATTGTTATGGTATTTCATGCATGTTTTCTACTGATTGTATGCAAAAGGTTGAAGGTTGGTTTGAATTTTTTGCATGTTTATTGATTTTATGAGATAAAAGTCGATAAAAGTGAAATAAATTAATAATAATTTCGAAACAATTAATTCTGCCCATGATAAATTTATGTACATTTAAAAATATTATTTAAATGTTAAAAGTGAAATTTAAAATGTGTTTTCACCTTGTTTTGATGTTTATTGGTTTTAGTGGTTAAAAACCGATAAATATCGATCTTTTTCTTCATAAATTTTATCCGATTTTTTGGGGCAATTTTTCTGACATTTTAGTGTTCTTGGGAAAGTTCCAGAATACTCAAAATTTGTGTTTCAATTTTTTGGGTAATGTTTCAATTATTTTGGATTTTTACTTTAAAATTATGATTTTACCGATTAAATTAGCAAAATATCACCAAATCAAACTAATTATTCATCAAAAAATTAGTGAGGACTAATTTTTAGGTTCAAAACAGTTTGGAGAATTAGTTTGGACTTAAATGAGATTTAAGAGCTGATTATTGATTTTTACATGTTAAAAATCGATTAAATCCACAAAAACCGAGATGGATACCAACGATTGATAGATAGGGCGATTTTGGCATCATTTTACAGCATTTTAAGCATATTTATTTAAGTTTAATGAATGATTGTCATTTATTAAAAGTATTTATCTTGTTGTACCTAGTATGACCTAGTTTAATTTTAATCGTTATTACCCGAAATGAATGGGATTAGCGATTTGTTTGTAATTTAATACGATCTCGTATCGTCGGTTTGTAATTAATTAATAGTTTTATTAATTTTATTAATTAATTTATAATAGGAATAGCTATGTAATTCAATTGTAATAGTTATTCTTACCGGCGTTTCCAAAAGACGGATTACATCGAGACGGAGTCTATTTTTGGAAGGTGTTCCAAATCCCACAAGAAGGAGCCACATTTGGAATGAAGAGGCAAGAGACCAAGGAGTTGGTTTTCGATATGTAATAGTCTAGTTTTTATTAACTAGGTGGCCATACTTGAATTTATTCATATGCTTACTTGTTTGCTTGTTTTTATTTTCGCGAATGCCAAAATCGCCATTCACATGCATTTTATCTTCGCGATTGTCAATTCACGTCATTTACATTCACCGACTTAGTTCACTTATAGGGAATTTATGACTAAATGGACAAGATCTCTCACATAAATAAAATTGAGATTAGCCTTACCAATTAGTAACACCTATGAATCTCTTGTTCATTAGAGCCACGCTCGCCCAAGCGGGGTGTTCTCTTTTTACCTTGAGTAAGTAGGGTGGTAAGCGGTTATCACACGCCAAAATTTGTTGGACTCAACGGGATATAAGACGGTCTTGTGTTTCGGGGCTAGTAGATGGATTTCAGGAAATTCGTCGACCATGAGTTCTAGAGGTAGAATTAGTCAACGTGACTTACCGAATTTACACAATTATCGGATGTTTCGCCCAAGTGATGCTCATTTTTGTTTAATATTTGGGTCTTGGAATCATTTATATAATTTAGTGGGAGATCATTATATAAATGTTAAAACTTGTTAAAGATGTTTCACAAGTAAAATTAAAACATTGAATGTAAATTTTTCCTATTTTTCGTTCATTCTTATAAATGTATGACATCGCGCACTTCATCCTCCTTTCTCTATTTATTATTATACTCGTTTCGTTCTTTCATAGCAAACGGTTTCTTTGAAGGAATTCGGTAGCAATGATTGGTAACATGATTTACTAATTCACCTACATAAGCGTACAACGATTTTTGCGATTATTATACAACTTAATTAACATCCATACATATTAAAAAGGGGTTTCATGTTGCAAACTCATATTACGAGTTTAAAAGGTAGTCACATTTTATCAAGAGAGTCTTGATTTCAGAAGTGACACCTCCGTCATGATGATGACATATTAGTTTTAATTACTCAAGTGTAATTCAAAAGTTTGCGAAAAGAGTTTTAAAAAACACTTATAATACTCCAATATGATACCGTCAAATGGCGCACTTCTAGAAAGGCCAAATCGATTATTTATGTGCTAAAGAGTTTAGGCATATGATAACAATTGAACGGTTAGGTAGTCCAATTTCGCAAGAAGTTGAGATTTTTCCACATGTTGCACTCACTTTATAGTAATTCACTCTTACTAAGTTTATAAAATATCACGAATGACATGAAGAGAGGTTTTCATGAGATTCATTTTTGCTTGATTGAAGCAAAGAGGAATGTGAAAGTGAGTGGGAGTTAAGAAGTATCAACCCTAGATGTATGCGATAGAACAAAGTTGAAAGAGACATCTACTCAATGGATAGGCTAGTTCCACTATCTTGGTATGTACCAAGTACGGGTCATTTCTTTGTAAAGAAGTTTACATGAATTGATAAAACGTAAGACGTCTAGCATAGGACATTTTTGTATCGAAGTGGTGCTAGAGTAGCAATGATTTCGATAAGGACAAATGTACCTAAATTTGGTTTTAAAAGAATATAGTTATCTATGTTTATACATAGAAGGTATCACTCATGTGATTTAAAACAAAATGTTGTACCTACTCCTATGATAACTTGGTGGATGGTTTAGACCACTTAAGTTAGAGGAATTTTACATTCTTCACGAAAACTAAATATTATACTATCTTGTAGATTTTAAAGTCTCTAATCTGGTGAACCCAATTGATCAAACCTCAAGTAAATTCGTTTAACATATAAACGATTAGCACATCGTATAACCATTTGATTGAGAATCTTATGGTATGTGTGCATAAATTATGTTTTCTTTTGCAGAAAAGAAACACAATAGTGAGGTGATTGACCATATACATACGGATGTGTAAGGCTGATAGTTGGTTATAAATATACTTCGTTACTTTTACCGTAATGTTAAGTAGATATGAAAACCTCGTATTTATTTAATAAGACATAAAAGTGATTTTTGAAACGTGTTATATTTTTAAAATGAAGTAGTAAAGCAAAAGCACGACAAAAACAAGATGTTGATCGGAAATTTCAAAGTAATGACTTTGAAGATCAAATGGGTAATATCAAGTAATGACCTTGATGATCACTAAGAAGATTGTGAACCAGTTCAGATGTACCTTCTTCTAAGGACACCATAGAGTATGGTGTAGTAAAGAATGTAAACCGAACTTTATGAGATATAGTTTGAGGTTTTTCGCAATTTTGTAAGCTATTTTCTCACTAAAAGTTTAAAACCCGACTATAATGGCCTAAATGACTCCATATGAGATATGGATAGGGAGAGTCCTTAACTTGTCGTTTTATACATATGGGACCATAAATGTTTATGTTCAGAACCAATTTGTGTAGTTTTGAGGGTTATCCAAAATTGAACCACATGGTTTTTACTCCTCCAAAACGAGAACAAAGAGTTTGTGGCTCATAATACTGTCTTTCCAGAAAGATTTTCATTTTCTGGAAGACAGAGTGGGAGAAATTTTGAACTTACGGAAGTCCAAGACCCACAAACTTAGTATAATGCAAGAAGACGTTCTTTATTGTGGCTCAGTGGTTATAAGGAGATAATTTTGCGATAATATTGCGTTACTTTTCAAATGTGATGAATCTTAAACCCTCATCAAAGGCTTTTCTATAGTATGAACTGTAACACCCCCGCACAGCAGGACGCCTTACCAGGGACCATCCCAGTGTATGACGGTGTCATCATCTCGGTTTCCCGAGGAAGTAGATCAAATTAGACAATAAGAGAACAATTATAAAATATTAGTAGATCTCATACAACACAACTCGATACAAACTCTTTACACCAAAGATACAACTACAACACTCATGACACCGCATCTCTAGACTGGTAGCGTGATGACTCGATCCCTCCAATCCTAGCAGCCACAATCAACAGTACCTGCTAAGACAACTGCTCACCATCCCCGAATGGATCACCGCAGGTTTTACAAACAACAACAACGGGGTCAGTATTACTCAACAATGTAAGGCAAGCAATAAGGTAACCAGCTGATAATCCACACTCCCCAGTCTCTCGATCTCACATAGTAACCGACTATACACCGAAGTGTTTAGCCCTGCCAGATTACCCATCGCAACAGGTAATCCACGCCGCCAGTGGGTGACCGCAACCGATCCCACCAAGTCCAGCTCATCAACGAGCGACTAAAACAAATCCTTGTCCCTTAATGTGCACATCCCCTCCCGTGGCGGGTTCCATGGAGGGCGAACTAGGGTGTGAAGCCACTCCCGCAAGTGACTCCACCACAATCACAAACACACAACTATCACAACCACTCCACGCCAACACCGTCGCAACAACGCCCATACTCCGATGATCAGCAGTTAACAAATATCACGGAACAATCATGCCATACAATTAACAGTAAAACTGAGTAGAAAACCCTACCTCGTCGCAAAGCATGTAAGACATCCATACACAGCCACGCACGACTCCAATAAGCATCCTAACAAAGATAACCACCTCCTATTACATAACTATACTCAAAGAATCACTCAAAAGAACACATGGCAGACACTTACCTAGTAATACGCATCGGCGGTGATATAGACGGCCACCACACACGTCATCCGAATCCCGTCCTACCCATGGTGGGGGTTTAGGCTATATACATTAGAGTGTGGAGAGATGGGGGTGATAGGAGAGGGAGATAGGCTAGGGTTAGAGAAATAGAAACTGTCAAAGAAATGGGAAATGAAAATGAAATGAATTTCGCGATCTTGCATTTTATATTAACGTGTCGACAGCAGCCATACTCGGCCGAGTACGGGAGTACTCGGCCGAGTAGGCTCTACTTGGTCGAGTATAGGTAATACTCGGCCGAGTAGTCTCAACTAGGTCGAGTAAACAATCCTATAAAGCTCATGTTACAAGCCTGATCCCTTACACATTCATCCCTAAGGTCCGTTTGGTCAACAAAGTCGGTCAACAGAGTTCTTAAATATCCTGGGTATTACAGTCTTCCCCCCTTAAAAATAACTTCGTCCCCGAAGTTCAGTCCACACTCCGCTCACCTCGGGGTTACGCACTAGGACACCCTCCACCTACCTAAAGGTGTACGGCCTCAAACTGTTTTGACACTACCGCCACACCACATTACTCATGCAACCATTATCTACCACAGTTATACAGCTATTCCTCCAAGCAATACCGCACACTAACTATTACACATAACTTACGGAAATCTCTTGTTAAAAGCAATACAACAACTAGCAACCATGCTCCCATACACAACTACAAAACAAAATCCAACCACAATATTCCATACACCCATACACAGTATAACATAGGTACAACGTATAACATTCATATCACTTGAGTACACTATGGATACAACTTCAAGGAGACATAATGCAAATTCCGAATACTAACATACATAATATACACGTGATTCCGAATATTATAGACATAACTAAGCATTAATTTCCGCGACATTACTCTTCCCCTCTTAAAGGAACTTCGTCCCCGAAGTTCACCGCTAAACACTTTCCGTACCATGAACCAACACATACGTGCCAACTGTGACATTACCCATAACTATAAATAACCTTACTTAATATTACCAAGCTTACTCTATGACATTACACGACTCATAGCAACAAAATGTGACGGCAATAAGTATAAACTCATACCAAACAGGAAAGTTACAATAAATAGCATTAAATCATCAACATGCAAATGTATAGACTTGGGGCAGTTGTGACACGTTCTTACTATGCTTTAGTATTCCCACTTTAACATATAAACAGCCACATACATCTGACAGTTGATACGCATACATCACAAGGGGTTCCTGTACAGTACAATTCGGCCGAGTATGAATGGTTACTCGGCCGAGTAAGCTCTAATCGGTCGAGTATAGAAGGGTACTCGGCCGAGTAAGCACCACTCGGTCGAGTATGGTTAATACTCGGTCGAGTTGTAATAGGTAGAGAGCCAACAATTGCAATCCAACCTCCTGTGTTACCTGCAACCAAACATACTACCTCAAAACATAATGTAACCAATTCCACGAGGTCCACAGTTAAGTCAAAAGAAAGGTAACGGCCTTAAGGCCAAGTACAGGCACCCATAGTAACTAATAAATTCCAAAAGTAAAAATCCAACATAAAAGTAGTAAGTCCAACATAAACGAAATAAATCCAACATCAACGAAGCCACTCCAAACAATCTAACAACACAAGATCAATAACGAGGACCCTCCTCCATGTCATCATCACCACCTGCGCCAGAAGTACCCGCGCCTGAACTGCCCACACCTGGAAAGCCTGCTGCTGCTGCTGATGCATCTCCTCATAGCTGACTGCCATAGTTGGCTCCCCACGGTCCCGCAAGGCAGCCAAACTCAGTCTCCTCTGGAGGTCTCCAGTAACACGGGTCCATTCCATAGCTGTGGAAAACTCACGTGTCCCCTACTGGTCCCCTCCACCAGACAGGCTGTGCTAGCTGTGTCCCTATGCCCTGGTTAAGGGTCATCTCATGCAGGTTACGGAGCACCAAAGTGGTGGAGATCCGCTCAGCAAGGTCACTCGGCTGTATACTGGGGTCATGCACGGTGGGGTAGGGCGAGTACTGGTATGGGTAGAAGTCAGGGGTGGAGTAAGAAGGCTCAGGTACAACCGGGTCTACCCTGGACTGCCTCACCTACGGCGCTCACGAGGTGGGGGAGGTGCCTGCTTCTGCCCCTCAGGCACGGTGATGGGCTCAGGCAGGTCCAAGAGGATCCTAGGGTCAATCAGGTAGGTCTGGGGCGGAGGCCTAGGAATAGCACAAGGCTCCCACTCAGCCAAGTGGTCAACAACAGGGAGGCGAGCTGGATCTGGAAGCACCATCCACATAGATCCCCTCACCCTCCAGGCATAAGACCCGTCATCCATCCTCCTCAACCATCTGTTCTGACACAAGTACTGAGCATCCATGGTCGGAACAATCTCTCCATACTCATCCCTCTCCGGAGGTGGGGCCTCAAAATCTGTCAGGCGCTGAGCTAGGCAGGTCACTATGGCCCCGCAAGCAATGTGTCGGGTATCGGACTGAGCCATGCGCTCAAGACTGGAGCACACTACCCCGGGAGCACTATAGTAGAACGGTTTCTAACGGTGTAGGTTAACATAAGACATAAGCAACATGACCTCGTGAGAATTAAGATTTCTCACGTCGTCTCTCGAGTATAGCAAACAGGTCAACATCCTCAGAAACATACAAAGGGAAACATGCTGCACATCATTGATCAGCATGGCACTAGCACTAGGAGGAGGTTTGCCAGTCAAATATGGAAGGTAAAGAGGTACACCACTGTTCTTGGCCACATCACTAATGTACCCCTCCCCCTCAGCCTCTAGACCCAAATGGTCAGCAAACTCATCTAAGGTAAGCTCATGATCCTCATTCATGAGGCGAAAAGAGACAGGCTTTCCCTTCTTGTCATAAGTATAGGAGCTCAAAAACTCCAAGGTCAAGTGGGGGTAGGATTTCTTCCTCAGGTAATATAACCCCTCCATAACCAGAATCCGAAAGATGTGAAATATGTCCTCTTTAATCCCCAAGGTCTCAAGAGTTCCAGGATTAACACAGCGGGTGGGACGGAATGGACGACGCATAAGAGCCACAAAAGCCTTACGGTGATTGAAATCAGAGAATATTACCGATGGGTGTGCCTCCACCGATGGAACCACAGGGTCACGGCTTGACTGACCCGTCTCAAGCTGAACATTACCACGAGTTCTTTTGCTAGGTACGCCTCTGGTATTCACCATACTGCAAGAGGACAAGTTTTAACAGGGGATTGACACAACAATTCTTATAGCAAAAGACGGACTGTTTTCCATTATATATAGATTTTGAAACGATCTTTTAAGAAAAATTTAATCAGAAAATCACCAAATACCAAAGGATAAACATCAAACAAAGAGGGTTTCGTTTTAAGCAACCCTAGGATATGGAAATCAAATTTTAAACCATGAAATTGCTTAAACAAGGGCATACACAAGGTTCATATATGATTAAATCCAATAACTAGTGAGATAAATGCTCGATTTGAGATGTTCGTAAAGAGAATTCGAAGTATAGCTGAAATTATACCATAACTTTGAAAATAGAAAGAGAAATCGACTTAAAACCTTACCTGAGATTGGTTTATAGCAAAGGAGAATGAATTAATCACCAAGAATTGACCCCAAAAGCTTGAGAAAGGAAGGATATGAGGTTTTAGAGAGAAGGAGATGTGAAGATGGGAGGCGGAAATAAGAAGGAATGGGACGAAAATAGGGTTTTTGTGTAACCCGTATAAGTCCCGCTACAGCAATACTCGGTCGAGTGTTGGGCATACTCGGCCGAGTGTCGACTACTCGGTCGAGTATCCTCTTTACTCGGTCGAGTTTTCGTGGACAGTAGCGATTCTAATTCTCACCAAACGGACACTCGGTCGAGTAGCCTTATACTCGGCCGAGTATGGTCTACTCGGTCGAGTACAATACTATACTCGGTCGAGTTCCCAAGAGTGAAGAGGAAATCGTAAATTTTCATTGTTCCTGCAAATAATTAACATCATTCGGAGTTCCGTGCAACCGGCTCGTCACTATTAGAGCTTAATTCTACTACCAAACACACATCAACACGTATTTGTACATCCACTACCAATTCGATCATCATTTCTACCTTCATTCCTCACTTTGCTATAAAACAACTACTCTTTACTTTTTAGCATACTTAGCAATTAATTAATATACTTGCATGGTCTAGCTCCTATAACACATCATCACAGATTCCGCTACTCACAAAATATACACTTAACCACATTTACCGGGCAACAATCATTACACAACACAATCACTGTTTAATAATTGATTAACTTACCTCTGGTCGCACATCACAACCATTCCATCTACACACCTTGGTACATATTATCATAAACATAGATGTACACAACAATCATCATTAAGCAATCAACGACTTTCACTAGCTACCCCTTTTTCCCGTGTCTGGCTTAAGTTCGATGGGGTCGTGATTTTGAAATGAGGGCGCCTTCTCACCCAAAATATAGCATCGGCTGGGGCTCCCAACGCACATACACCAGGTTCATTTTAGTTGACACCCTACATTCATTAGAATCATTGGTTCAGGTTCCGAAATCGTCGGCTCTGATACCACTTTGTAACACCCCCGCACACCAGGACGCCTTACCAAGGACCATCCCAGTGTATGACGGTGTCACCATCTCGGTTTCCCAAGGAAGTAGATCAAATTAGACAATAAGAGAACAATTATAAAATATTAGTAGATCTCATACGACACAACTCAATACAAACTCTTTACCCCAAAGATACAACTACAACACTCATGACACCGCATCTCTAGACTGGTAGCGTGATGACTCGATCCCTCCAATCCTAGCAGCCACAATCAACAGTACCTGCTAAGACAACTGCTCACCATCCCCGAATGGATCACCGCAGGTTTTACAAACAACAACAACGGGGTCAGTATTACTCAACAATGTAAGGCAAGCAATAAGGTAACAAGCTGATCATCCACACTCCCAGTCTCCCGATCTCACATAGTAACCGACTACACACCAAAGTGTGTAGCCTTGCCAGATTACCCATCGCAACAGGTAATCCACGCTGCCAGTGGGTGACCGCAGCCGATCCCACCAAGTCCAGCTCATCAACGAGCGACAAAAACAAATCCCTGTCCCTTAATGTGCACATCCCCTCCCGTGGCGGGTTCCACGGAGGGCGAACTAGGGTGTGAAGCCACTCCCGCAAGTGACTCCACCACAATCACGAACACATAGCATCACAGCTGTCACAACCACTCCACGCCAACACCGTCACAACAACGCCCATACTCCGATGATCAGTAGTTAACAAATATCACGGAACAATCATGCCATATAATTAACAGTAAAACTGAGTAGGAAACCCTACCTCGTCGCAAAGTATGTAAGACATCCATACACAGCCACGCACGCCTCCAATAAGCATCCTAAAAAATATAACCACCTTCTATTACATAACTATACTCAAAGAATCACTCAAAAGAACACATGGCAGAGACTTACCTAACAATACGCATCGGCGGTGACATAAACGACCACCACACACGTCATCCACATCTCGTCCTTCCCATGGTGGGGGTTTAGGCTAGATACATTAGAGTGTGGAGAGATGGGGTGATAGGAGAGGGAGGTAGGCTAGGGTTAGAGAAAGAGAAACTGTCGAAGAAATGGGAAATGAAAATGAAATGAATTTCGTGAACTTGCATTTTATATTAACGTGTCGACAGCAGCCATACTCGGTCGAGTACGGGAGTACTCGGCCGAGTAGGCTCTACTCGGTCGAGTATAGGTAATACTCGGCCGAGTAGTCTCAACTAGGTCGAGTAAACAATCCTATGATGCTTATGTTACAAGCCTGATCCCTCACCCATTCATCCCTAAGGTCCGTTTGGTCAACAAAGTCGGTCAACAGAGTTCTTAAATATCCTGGGTATTACATGAACTCTATGTTATGGCGCGTCACCATGCAATTCGAATTGATATCCTTGCACACGATGCGATAAGGAAGGAAACACGAGATGTTTTCGAGACTTGATTTAGGGCGAATACTTTGGTAGGTTACCTTGATCTTGTCGTAAAGGTTACATAAGATGTTTAAAATTTGGGCTTGTTATAGAGAGTTTGTGACAACCCAAATGCCTTTATCAATTCGTATGGTCTTAGCAATATAGCCTCTCTTAAGAATGAGTTTAGGCAAAAGGATAACGAAACTCTCTCCTTGAATGTATCTTATGAAGGGAGAAGTTTTGTTGATGTTGTCACTGCTAAGAAGCCTAGCATGCTTGAAAGATCCCTTTTGTGATCTATATACGTCAAAGAGTTGGAACTTTGGGTTCAATCATGTAGTCTATCAAAACGGTATTACTCGAGTGTCGAGATAACATGATGTTACATGGAGTTTAGTGGGAGCTAAGGTGATACTTATTAGTCTAAAATATGTGCTTGACATATTATTGACTAGAAATGTAGCTAAGGTGATATTTCTTAGTCTAAAATATGTGTTTGACATATTAGTGACTAGAAATATTCTCGGGTAAATACTTGAGAGTATCATGGCGCATCTTAAATATCCGGATCTAATGAGATAGATCTCTATGGATATTAGCATTATAGTCAAGAGACTTTTGTTATAAGATTCTTAACTCGTTCAAGTTGTTGAACAATTAATATGATCACTTGTGCTTCCGCTGTAGGATCTATTAAATATGCTAAAAGCTTCTCTCATTGGGACTTATCATGTTGAGAATATGAGAAGTCATTACCAATCATTTCCTAGTGAGTGTCACTAGATGATTATCAAGAGCATGCTTGAGTACTTGAGAAGCACTGAGGATTTACTCTTGTAGTTTGGAGGAAGTTATGAATTTGTGTAAAAGGATTACACGGAAACATTCCTATGCTTATAAAATGTTATGGGCCTCGTTAAGGAATGGTTAGCATGTAAGAGTGTTATGTGCATAAAGAATAATATGTATAAGAAGTTATACATATGTGTATAAGAAGTTATACATGTATAAAGCAAACATGTATGAGGAGTCATACATAAAAGATGTCATATGAAGGATGTGTATGTATAAGTGTTATACGTACAAATCATGAATGAAAGCTAAGTACATTAACACATCCGATGTTGTAAAAGAGATAGTTAATAACCGGAATTTAATGGGACAAGAGTAGTTCTATTAGCCGAATATCGTATCCCAAGAGACTGTGAAAACAGTGGGAGTGTTTGACTGGCTTTAGAACCAGAGTCTAAAAACTTGTTTACACGTGTACTTAGAAATGCTTTATGTGATGAAAAGATTGCATAGAACAAAGGAAAATAGCAATGGAAATTAGAGTGACGCAACTGTTGCTTATCCTCTAACCAAAGCCATAGACATGATGGTTATGTCATATCAATGTGAATTGAGGAGTATACCTTAATTGCTAAAGATCGTTATGTAAATATTGGATAGAGTATTGATATTTACATAAGTGATGATCGCATTCATTGTTAGAGTTTCTTTAAGAACTCAATTATTCAGTATGACTGAAAACATGAATACCTTGTTTATCCGAAATGGTTGTGGAGACAATGTTGAACCCTAATTCAAGTGAATAGGATGAACATTGTATTAGCTCCTAGTCACTTAAGGAGGTGACGTCTCGGAGTGACTAGATTGTAAGACGATTGATTGTAGGTTCAGCACCATAAGGTCATAAGGATGACTAGTCGTTTACATAGGCAGACTGTGGGACACTTTACCGGGCAGTGACATTTATAGAGTCCCTTTGATCTATTACAGACGCTTGGTCATGGCAGGGACTTCTATGATATTCCTATGAGTCTATTCTTTAAACTGGAGACTATTATTTGAGCTTGTACAGTTTCCGAGTGACTTTGGTTTTTGTCCTTGGTCATGTCGTGAAAGGAGGCCAAAGGACAACTACTGGGTCATGGTGATCTGTAATGTGCAATAGGATAGATAGGGCAAACAAGAATTCTCCACCCACATTGGGTTTAAACATGTCAAGGCCACTCGAGGAGTTATGACTACAAATGCGTGGCCACGCTCGGAAGTAATCTGTGGGAAATTTTTCCGGTCAGGTTGTCACACTCCCGATCGAGAAAACCACTCACGATATGTTCATGTGCAAGTGCGACCTGAAAGACACCTTGTATTGAGTGAGAGATTGTTGTTAAAACAGATAAGAGAATCGGTAACACACCCTTGTAGAGTACAAGCAGGATATTGTTGGGATAAGGACTTATCCACAATTGTGTGTTATAATCATCGCACAGCTTGTCTCGGATAAGTGGGAGATTGTTGGAGTATTTGTCCTCCACAATAGTGCGAGATAATATTATTAAATCTCATTAAGGAATATGCATGCGATATTCATTGGCAATACTAGTCAGCTGAACAACGTATATCGGGAACGGTTGGCCAATTAGGGTTTGACGTTACTGTCGTGAGACGGCGGTGTTCAGCTGATCCATTCGGTCACACCTAAAGGAACGATCCCCAACACGAAAGCTAATTAATTATATGAGATACAATTTAAATTAGTCCCTTGATAAAATGACTAAAAGATTAGTCGATTAGATTGATTTAGAGAGATATTGAGTTGTGAACTCGAGGTGAGGAAATTATTATTTAATTATGCGATAATTAAATAATAAATTATTTGAGACGGGAATTAATGATTAAGCAGTTGATTATTAAATTATTGCTAATTGACTAATGTGATTAGTATTGGTACGTAAACTATATGTGTAGCGGTACACATATATTTACGGAGTGATTTAGACGAAATTAATTGGAAGCATTTAAACATGATACGATGTTTAAATAAAATTTACACGTATTTCTGCGACAAATATAAGAACCAAAATGGACCCGTAAATGGGACATTGGACCGTGTAAATGGAGTGTAGTGGATGATTATAGACATAATCATTTCACTTTACTTGTTGTTTCTTCCATAAGTCATCTTATGATCATTTGCATGTGATATAAGATTGGACAAAAATAAAGCAAGTACACTCCCTCACTCCACTAACTCCTACTCGGTTTTCCTCCTCTTTATGGACCAACAATTGCTCATTTTTACACACTACTTGATTTTGTGTATTTGCATGTGAAAAGCTTGTTAGTCTTTCTCTCTAAAACCATAATTTCCTAAGATGTTAGTAAACAAAATTATTACTAAGATTGTTAGTAATATTTACATATTATCAAGGGTAATCTTATTAATATCTAGTTAATATTAGTAAGGTTGTTCGGTAAGTTCTTGGGTGCTTAAGAAAGGAGGTGTTCTATTTTGGACACTTGAAGATGGAGGATATTGCCATTTATTTTAAGCTCAAGAACAACCAAGATGGGTGATCTTGGTTGTGCCCAAATACTACCATTTCTCAATGTAAGGAAAATTGTTTTCCTCTTCTTTTATATTAATATGCTTTTATATTGCATTCATGTTACATAGATCACATAAACTCAAGTTATGAGATAATTTGACATTTAATTAGAGTGTCTAATTAGGATCTATTATCTTTCACTTCGGACCCAAAACCGACTCAGAAACCCGCAACTCGAGTCAACCTGAGTCAACTGAGTCAACCCAAATCCCGAATGTCAAAAATAATGCCACGAATGCCTTTATCATGTCATTTCCATTAAAATGACCCTAATTAGAGTCAAAACCGTCTTCGGACCCAAAACCGACTCAGAAACCCGCAACTTGAGTCAACCCAAATCTTGAATGTCGAAAATAACGCCATGAATGTCTTTATCATGTCATTTCCATTAAAATTATTAGAAATCTATATCTCATTGCTTAACATATTCATATATGTGATGATTTAATTTAGTCATAAAATTAAACATTGATCTTATGCATGCAAACAATAATAAGAATAAGAAAGAAATCATCATCTTACATTGAAGATTTCGGATTATTTGGGCACAAGTGAGTTCTCCTACTCACTTGTTCTTGAGCTTCCTTAAATGGATGAACAAGGATTCAAGTAGAGAATCCCTCCCAAGGATTAATACCCAAGGTAACTACTTAATCAAATTAATATTATTATTACTAGAACAATATTAATTTTGAATAAAATTCACCAAAATATTATTTTGTTCTCTTAATATTTGGGTTAAGAGAAAGGGAAAAAGAGGAAGAATTTATCTCTCTAAAAACTCTTATTTTTAGATGTGTGAATGAATGAATATGCTATTACATTTGATGTAATGTATAAGGTAAAAATTAGAGGAAAAACCCATGGTATTTCCTCTCACAAAACCGGGTAGGAGGGGGAGTATTGATGCCCAATGCATGAGCAAGGTGCTCTTCACAAGAGGCATTAGGTTTGCATGGCTAGTTTTAGGTAAATATGATTATGTTTACCACTTACTTAATTAACATAATAATATCCTAAATAACCCCACTAATTTCGGTCATATTAAGATAAAATGGGATTCCATTTTATCTTTGTCAATTTGTCACATGTCATGTGTCATGTAAAATTGTTATGTATTTTTAACATATTAAAAATCAACGCATTAATAAAAGTACGTCATATACAAAATTGACTTAGTAATTCAGAATTACTCATACCAAAATATTTTACCAATTATAAATCACAACATCTTGTATTTATAATAATTTCTTCTTTCAAATGCAATTGTTTCCTTAAACAATAATTTCATCTAAGTAATAAAACAATTCGATCACTTAGACCATATCTTATTTAATCAAATTACAATGATACACGTAAATATTACTTCCAAAATCGTCCGTCAATTTTAAGTAATTTAATTAACCCGTATCGTCATACGATCAATTAAATGATCAATTAAGAGTGTTACCCTTTAGGTATGACCTAAGGGGATCAACTGATCACCACTGTCGCACGACAGTAATGTCAAACTCTAGTCAGCCAATCATTACCGATATGTCTGGACCAGTTGACAGTAAAATATTACTTCCCAATTGTATTCTTTAGAATGAGACTTAAACATGTGATCATCATGATCAACAGTTGTAATCGCATTATTGTCGGAGGACACATATTCCAACAATCTCCCACTTGTCCTCGACATGTGTGCGTCACCAATTCTCTTGTCCTATTACTATCTCCCACTCAATGCAAGGTGTCTTTCAGGTCGTACTTGCAAGTGATCATATCGAGAGTGGTTTCCTCGATCTGGAGAATAACTGATTGACCGGATTTATCTACCATAGATATCTTCCGAGCGTGGCCACGCATTTCCAGTTCATTAATCCTCGAGTGGCCCTGAGATATTGTTATAACCCTGACTAGGAGTGGACAATTCATATCGCACTCATTCCCTTCGACTAGCCACAGCCATCATAACCCAAAATATGCCCATTTGACCCCATTTACGAAGGTCGTAGTAACACAAATCAAAGTTAATCTGAAACTGTGCCATCTAAGGTGAACAGTCTTTAGTCAAAAAAATCGACTCATTAGAATGCTATAGTAGATCTCGCCACGACCAGCCTATATAAATTTGCCAGAACTCTATAAGCGGTCATATATAAGGCCCGACAAAGTGTTCCTAATAGTCTGCCTATGTGATCGACTAGTCATTCTCATATGACTCCATGGCACTAGAACTTGCCATCAATCGCATCACATTCTAGTCACTTCGAGATGTCACCTCATGTAAGTAACTATGGGCGAATACAATGCCAATCCGTGTTCACTTTAACGTGGTTCAATTGTCTCTACAACCCGTTTGGATGTAACAAAGTATAAGGTGAGTTAATAATAACTCAAACGACAAATGTCGACATCACATTCGGGTAGTCAATACCGTATTACAACCTTGTGATGCATATCGTAAGTTTATTAACACTTGTCGATTGTAACAGAAGTTTTTACATATCTTGTGTCCATGTGTTCAAACTTCTTTTATCGCATTTTCCATTACATTCATGTTATCTTTCATAGCATGAACCTTACCAAGTACACATATAGGTTCCCAACCCCGGTTTGGGTTCTTTATCTTGAAAGAACTTCCATGTCGATTATCACATAACCAATGAATTTGTGGTGACTGATATAACTTGCACTGATCAAGTACTCCACCCACTCACAATGCACTAGGTAAATGTTTTGTAGAGTCTTTCAACAATTTGTCAAGATGATTAGCCTAGTACTTCTCAAAAGTCCTAGCATATTAGAAAATATTAGTTTTGAGTAACTTCTTACTACAACTAAGTATCTTTCCTAACTTATTATTTCTCCTTTTAGCTTGAAAAGCTTAGGATTTTCATAAATCCTTACGCGTGTTCGAACTTTAATATGTGCAACCTCTTGACACATAACAGAGTGTTCTGTTCAATCACTGAAATCGTTTATTGGATTCTCCTCGAGAATTCATGACGATTCTTCTATGGCTTGCCAACGAATCATCATGCTCTTATGCATATGATTCATTATTGGACATGTGCATGATTATTCTAATGGCGGAAACATTAGAAACTTTTAATCATGTGATCTACCATTCTTAGGTTCAATGAACGACCATGACTGCTAATGGTAATTCCATTTTCATTGACATGAATAACCTACGTTTCTTATTGATTCGATGTGTATGTCTCAATACCTATCCAACATCTCATGATGTGATTGGATTCATCATAGTCCATTTTCATCTAGAATTGAAAACTCAAATACTTCTTTGTGAAAGAAAGTATTAGCTCGTCATTCTCAATGAGTAATGAGTTATAAACTTTTACAAGATGATTGCTCCCACTAAATTCCATGTCTTCATATGATAATTTCCAGCTCCCACTTAATTCCATATGTTTCGCAATTGACTACTCAATCGAAACATTTCAAGAATTGAAATATATTTTGCTTTGCCAAGTTATTAAGATAAAACTATATATGTTCCCATCATATCCTTTAAATAATACCTATTTTGAAGAGGTTTTATCTTAACCTTATAGAAAGAGATTTTAATCTCTATCTCATTCATTTTATAATGATGCGTAGCAATGTCATTATTTAAATATGAATAATATCTAATATACGTCCTTCTCAAAATACCCTTTTCGGAAGGAGGTTTAACCATTTCATTTTCATAATGAGGTTAAGTAATGACATTAGCGTGGTTAACATTTAACTTAGCTCTTGTGGATATCGGCATATCAACATTTGCAACTTTTAGTCATAAATCTCATTTATTTTCTAGGATGCAACTTTGATTCATTTAGGCTCTTAAGTAAGTATCAATATTGAAACTATTGGTCAAAAATTTATCATAAACTAGTCAATTAAGACTTTACATTAGTCATTCTTCTTCCAAAACTTTCTTTTGGTCTCCTCGTGTAGTTATCTTGAGAACATCTTCTTTTGATTACTTCACTTGGTCTCTTTTGTCATATGTAGATATCATCTATTCGAGACCATAGATCTCATCTATTCGAGTATACTGACTGTATAGGTATACAAATCATTCTTTTTTTGCGTAGATCTCATTTACACAAGTACACAAATTTTGCTTGGTGTTCTTTGTGTCTTCATTTTCTCCCACCCTATCTTTAGAATGAATACACTAGAGATTCAAAGATAGCATATGAAACACAAATAATGATTTTTTGAAGTATAAGGAGGACTATCTCATAGGTTGACTAATTGTTTTAGATTTAATAAGTGTACTCGGTGATTGACATTCCTTTAAGAGAGTTCATCAACTCAATGTCACTTTATAATTGATCATACGCAAGCCTTAAGCTTGTGGACATATAATGAATCCCATTATTATAGTTGTCCATTAGATCACTTTAAGTGAACGATCATATGTTTCTATGAGCAAGCATATAAAGTCGAATTTTAGAACAAGGATAAAATACGATAAAACGGGTGACTTGGGTTGCAAACCAAGCCACCATTATCCAAAATACATTTCCATGTCGAACACGGAAATCAAAAGGTTCTAAAATCTGAAACATAAATTAAAATAAGACAATAAAAAGCCAAGCTTCATGGAAGCTACTCCTAGCTTCTTGATGGTTTCTTAAGCTTGTTTTTCCTTTCCCTTGTCCTTGCTTGGTGGAGGCCCTATTTACAATAAAAAGGGGATACATTATCACAACTTTGTATCACAATACCATAGTTGAATTAGAAACATAAAAGAAAGGATAGTCATTTACCTACTGGAGATCTTTCCAGCCTTAATGTCACCAAGGTATTTTGAACAATTTCTTTTCCAATGTCCAACACCATTACAATAATGGCATTTATCAAGAGGACCCTTCTTGATTTTGGAAGTGCTAGCTTCATAAGTCTTAGCTTTGGTGAAAGTGGGAGGTTGCTTCTTACTCTTCTTCCCATTCTTTTTTAACTTCCCCTTGATATTGGTGCTTATGTTAAGCACATCCTTAAGTGGGTTAACATTTAACCCCATGTCTCATTCGGCTTGCACAAGTAACTTGTGCAACTCTTCAAGAGACACGTCCTTGTCTTGCATGTTAAAATTCACCCGGAATTGAACATACGCTTTGACTTTGGATAAGGAGTGTAGAATCCTATCTACAATGAGTTCTTTGGGGATTTCAACCTTTTGAATCTTCAAAGTCTCGACTAGCTCCATCAATTTGAGCACGTGAGGGCTAACCTTTTGGCCCTCTTTGAAGTCGAGATCAAAGAATGCCGCGGCCGCCTGATATTGGACGATCAGCGGAGTTTGTGAAAACATTGTCACAAGCTTGGAATAGATTTCATTAGCGGTGCCCATCTTAAAGGCTCTCCTTTGGAGATCCGGCTCCATCGCAAAGATCAACACATTTTTCATTGCGGCGGACTCCTTGTGGTAAGCCTCATATGCTTCCCTAGTAGCGGCGGTCGACCTAGTATTAGGTTCAGGTGGAGAGGCCTCGGTATGGTAACGAAGCTTGTCGTCACCTTGGGCGGCTAATTTTAGTTGGGCATCCCAATCGGAGAAATTTGACCCATTCTTTTCAATTTTACATCGATCCATGAAGGATCGGAGCCATGAAGTATTAGTGAGAGGTGTGGCGTTGGTGTTTGGAGTGGCCATTTGTTATGAGAAATAAAAGCGGTCTACAAAACAAAATATAGAAGGAATAAAACATATGTCGTTTTCAAAAAAAATTAATACTCGTAAAATAAATTTAAATTTAAACAAGTTTATTGCATTTATCTAGTGACCTCTACCCAACTTGATAAATGATTCCAAGATCCAAATTCATATTCATATTAACTCGGGCACGGTAGGGCCGATTCATCCGTTATCAATATAACTCGGTGGATTAACGCTTTAATCTATTCTACTTTTAGAACTCTTGGTTGATAAAATTACATTAACATTTATCTTTAGCCCGGAACACATGCGACTACGGTCACGAATACTTCCGTTGAGCTCAATCCAAATTTCGAATAAATGTGTCCATGATCCAAATCCACATCAACTTGGGCACGGTAGGGCCGATTCATCCCTTATCAATATGAATTCGGTGGATAGACATTTATCACCCACTTCCCCTACGTAACAAGGTTTGTACCCCCGTAGGGCCGAGTGCACTCCCTCGCGAAATAGGTTTTCATGGTTTCTACTTTTTGGTAAGGCTATGTCTCAATTAATTATTTTAGCGAGAGGTCATGTCAATTTATTATCTATCACGTTTTAAGTGAACTAAAGCGGTAAACTACGATAATTCTAATTGACACGGTCGATAAACTCGATTAAAAAGATAATGCATGTTTTAGTTATGGCGATTTAGCGATGCATGCAACATATAAATAAAATGCAAAGCATAAATTAAATCCTAGTATGGCCTTCCTAAAATAGAAAATCTAATTAACTATTACATATTCGGAAACCAACTCCATTGGTCCCTTGAACTTCAGTTTTGGCACGCATCTCGAGGTAACACCGTCTTTGTGTATCGCCTTCTTGAGTGACACCGTCTTCAAGGAACTCCGAAATAAATAAATTGCATAATTTCCTATTATACATTTGTAATTAAAATAAAATAAATCTATTAAATTACAAAACGGTGATACTAGATCACAATAAATTACAACCGAATCGATATTTCCATACACTTCGGGTAATATCAATTAAAAACTAAGGCCATACTAAGTAAAATTACATAATTCAAAAATTACATAAAATAAAATTATGACAATCATAAAAAAAATGCAGCATTATAATATGTATGAACATGCCCAATTTTATGCTAAATCGCCTTTAAGGAGACAATATCGTATATTAAACGGTTTTTACGGATTTGCGTGATTTAACGTTTTATAATCACAATAATTACATAAATTCATATTTATGCACAAGTTAATTACCCTAACCAACTTAGGACTCAAAATTAGTCTCCACTAACTATTTGACTATAATTAACTTATATTTCTTAAAATTGTTCATTAATGGACTCAAAATTACAATAAAATGTTATAAACTTAAAAAAAAATCACAAAATTTCAAATAAATTCAAAATTTGAAATTTAAACTCATGAACATTCTGGAAAAAATACCATGACACTCATAATGTTCAAGAACTTAGGTTTAAATTTCGAAAAATTATCGGAAAAACTATGTTGCGGTTTGTCGGATTTATCAATTATAATCATAAAAACATGAGAAAAATTATATTCATCAACTTTTCAATTTTAGATCTGAAAAATATAATAAAATGCAACATGTGACGTTTTTCCTTAGTCATGAAGTATGTTTTAGCAATTATTCACTAATTAAGTCACTATTTATGCTATTGTTCATCAAAAATTCATAAATCATGCAGAAAGACTTCAATATAGCCTATTATTTTCCACACATCTTGTAAAATTTCATGTGACAACATAATAAATTTCTATGTCTAGATTCGAAATATATCTCATATTAACCTATTTTTCATTTAAATCCGATTTTTATCATGAAAAATCCATATTTCGAGCATAAAAACTAGAAAAATTCTGAAAATTTACAGGTCATCTAAAACTAAAACATGTAATAACATATCCAAAAACCATTGGAAAATTCGAAGTTTAGCTAATTTTAGTCCGAAAATGACATTTTAATCGTAAAATCACATTTTTAATGCCATTATTATATAAGATGAACAATAAAAATCCATAAATTAACCAAAATATCCTAAATACATTTTAGGATCAGAAACTTTAATATGCATAATTTATTTCGTGATATATCATAATAACACAAATTTATGAGTTTTATATGTTAATCGTATAACTCGGAAAAACTATAACCGATTTGCATGCAAACAACCAAAGGCTCTTGATACCGCTTGTTAGAAATCTATATCTCATTGCTTAACATATTCATATATGTGATGATTTAATTTAGTCATAAAATTAAACATTGATCTTATGCATGCAAACTATAATATGAATAAGGAAGAAATCATCATCTTACATTGAAGATTTCGGATTATTCGGGCACAGTTAGTTCTCCTACTCACTTGTTCTTGAGCTTCCTTAAATGGATGAACAAGGCTTCAAGTAGAGAATCCCTCCCAAGGATTAATACCCAAGGTAACTACTTAATAAAATTAATATTATTATTACTAGAACAATATTAATGTTGAATAAAATTGACCAAAATATTATTTTGTTCTCTTAATATTTCGGTTAGGAGAAAGGGAGAAAGAGAAAGAATTTATCTCTCTAAAAACTCTTATTTTTAGATGTGTGAATGAATGAATATGCTATTACATTTGATGTAATGTATAAGGTAAAAATTAGAAGAAAAACCCATGATATTTCCTCCCACAAAACCGGGTAGGAGGGGGAGTATTGATGCCCAATGCATGAGCAAGGTGCTCTTCACAAGAGGCACTAGGTTTGCATGTCTAGTTTTAGGTACATATGATTATGTTTACCACTTACTTAATTAACATAATAATATCCTAAATCACCCCACTAATTTCGGTCATAATAAGATAAAATGGGATTCCATTTTATCTTTGTCAATTTGTCACATGTCATGTGTCATGTAAAATTGTTATTTATTTTTAACATATTAAAAATCAACGCATTAATAAAAATACGTCATATACAAAATTGACTTAGTAATTCATAATTACTCGCACCAAAATATTTTACCAATTATAAATCACAACATCTTGTATTTATAATAATTTATTCATTTAAATGCAATTGTTTCCTTAAACAATAATTTCATCTAAGTAATAAAACAATTCGATCACTTAGACTGTATCTTATTTAATCAAATTACAATGAGACACGTAAATATTACTTCCAAAATCGTCCGTCAAATTTAAGTAAGTTAATTAGCCCATATCGTCATACGATCAATTAAATGATCAATTAAGAGTGTTACCCTTTAGGTATAACCTAAGGGGATCAACTGATCACCACTGTCGTACGACAGTAATGTCAAACTCTAGTCAGCCAATCATAACCGATATGTGTGGACCAGTTGACAGTAAAATATTACTTCCCAATTGTATTCTTTAGAATGAGACTTGAACATGTGATCATCATGATCAACAGTTGTAATCGCATTATTGTCGGAGGACACATATTCCAACAAAAATGACCCTAATTAGTGTCAAAACCGACACCGAGCCAAAAACCGACCCGAAATTCAAATCCCGACTCACACGGGTCAAACCTGAGTCAAAGACACAAAATACCTACCTCAAATATCACCCAAGAGAAAGCTTACACGGCTAAGCAAACCTCAAAGACCAAAAATCACAACCAACAAAACATTGGTTAGAACAAATGCAAACTCCAAATTTCTGAAAGGGACAATACACCCCCTTCAGTCACAAGGTAGCTCTCACCTCTTTAGGGTGTATGCTTAGCCTCTAAACAAACTTAACCGACCTACCATCCCACATTTATCTTCAAATACCCACCATCACACACCACAATCCTCACACGAGCGTCCGCCCCCTCCTTCTCCCTTTAACTTCTAGACCTGACTTCCTAAGTCACAAAATCTACACGTGTTTACGACCTACCGATTGTAAACACAAGCCTTGCATAATTTGTTTGGTACCGTCGCCGTGGATTCGACCTACCCATTTGACCAACTCAATTCATCAACCAACATATTTTAATTAACATATTTTCAACTCATTTTCAAAACAAAATCCTTTTTTAAGGCATTCTTTTGAACTTCTTTGATCGTGAGTAGTCGCTACGAGAAAACCGTCTCTAAAGTCGTCTACGTCTTAAACATCAATACACGTAAGTTTGAGGGTTTAAACAATTCACTTATTTCATGTCTTTACTGTTATTATGTGTTAATAAGCATGAACAATGCATAACACGATTCAAATATAGGTTAGACGAGGCAAAACCGAGTTTTGGCCTGAGACAGAAGCCCCTTGCTATGCAATGAGGCTCGCGCCTCAATGTGGTGTCCAGGTCAGACTCAAACGTGTTTGATTTCGTCTTTCCTTCAACACTTTCTTTTATTTTTACTTCTTTCCTTTTACGGTTTTATCATTTCAAATGTCTCAAATCAATTTTATGACAAACTTTTTAGCCATAAATTATAATCATCCTTGGTTCCTTATACCATGGCGGTTTAATCCGTGACTCGATGATATTATTGGTCAATTAAATTTTAATGGGTATTTTAACACCCTTTTCTTTTACTTGGCATTTTTCTCAATTGTTTACATTTATAAATATATTAGTTACAATTCATAATCATCCTTGGTTCTTTATACCATGTCGGTTTAATCCGAGTACGATGGTAAACTTGACTAATTACAAAGAAATGAACTTAACATATTAGTTCATATCAAACATTTTACATTTTTATTTATAAATTATACTTTTCAAACTTGAAAATCTGACAATGAATATTACTAACATAATTGTAATTATTCCGAGTCATGCAAACAACATTTGCAATCATTCATCACGAATACAGTTTTAAATAACCTTTTTTTTAACAACCTTTTAAAATGGTTTTAAACAACCTTTTTACAACCAGGAGACGCCTCTTGGTTCGGCTCATGGCTCACGCCCCAAGGCCTCCTATTTTCATCTTTTATAAACCTGGGGACAACCCCTTCCCTCGCCAATAGGCTCGCGCCCCAATGGGGCAGCCTGGCACTGTTCTATCTCGTTTAAGCACCTGTCTAGGACGATCCCGATTAAGGTTAATCCGAATACATGACAGATCATATTGACAAGCTCACGTTTTTAGACTTTGTCATTTGACACCCTTTTTCAATAAATGAATCGTGTTAAGCATCATAACCCGAATTTGGTAAATGGATGTTTAATTTCCGTTTTCACATACAAATCAATCTAAATCCAACTCGACATCAATTACTTGATATTTAGATTAACAAACCGACTTAGGAAATTCTCACATGTTAGGTTAAAACTTTTGGATGTGCATTCATGCATTTACACTGTTTTATCAACTTTTGCACTTAAACAACCACGATCGATCAGTAGAGGCCGCTAACGGGGGTGGGATTGGGTGTCCGATTAAAGGGCTTCCCAATACGTACCCTCATCCCTTACTCTGAACCTTTGGATAGTGGATGGCCTTATCCAGGGCGTAAGAGAGTCATTTTAGGCATAGAATGCTAAAAGGGGACAAGTCCTTATCTTTAGTACCTATGTCAAACACTGCTTTTTGCCTTGGTTGACCTAGGTATAAAGTGGGTTCGAACGGGTTCTAAGCATCCCACAAATGCTTGGTGGCGACTCCGAATATCTCTAATCGTTTCGAGACCTTTGTCGAGACGAAACCGACAGATCTAAAGCGATCCGGTCGAAAGCATTTTTACGCCGCCGAGCGTGGCTTTCAAAAGACCGCTGCATGTCCATTGTTTGGCTTGGCATGCAGGTGGCCCATGACTACGGACCGGTAGGCGACATCGCACCCGCAGACCGGCTTATGACCCATGTCCACACCTCATGAGCCACAAACACTTTGTTCTCATTGCGGTTGTAGAAGTAAAAGCCATATGTTTCCTTTGGATAACCTAAAAATGTACAGATTTGAGATCTTGGGGCTAGCTTATTGTCAGTTTTTACTTTGACATGAGCATCACAAGCCCAAATCTTAAGATAAAATAAATTAGGGACCTTCCCTTTCCACATCTCATATTTAGTCTTCTCAGTGGCTTTAGTTGGGCTACGATTGAGTGAGTGAACGGCCGTTTGGAGAGCAAATCCCCAAAAGGAATCAGGTAAATCAGAATGACTCATCATCGATCGAACCATATCAAGTAAGTTTCGATTTCCCCTCTCGGCAACACCGTTTAATTGTGGCGTACCAGGTGGAGTGAGTTGCGACACAATGCCACATCCTTTCAAGTGTGAATCAAATTCATTACTAAGATATTCACCACCGCGATCGGATCGAAGTGCTTTAATGTTTTTGTTCAATTGGTTCTCTACTTTGTTTTGAAATTCTTTGAATTTAACGAAAACTTCACTTTTAAACTTGATTAAGAAGACATACCCATATCTACTTAAGTCATCGGTAAAAGTGACGAAGTAGTCATAATTTCCTCTAGCGGTGATTGTCATTGATTGGTCCACACACATCGAAATGTATCAGACCCAATAAATCACTCGCTCGTGAGCCTTTACTACTAAAGGGGTTATGAGTCATTTTACCTAGAAGACATGATTCGCATGTAACAAATGATTGAAAATCAAATGATTTAATTACACCAGTCGACACTAGTCTTTTAATGCTCTTTTCATTTATGTGACCTAATCGATAATGCCAAATGTATGAATTATTTAGGTCACTTGTTTTGAGTCTTTTTCATTGCATGTTATAGATATCTTTGCTTAAGCTAGAAGTTTCAAGAACATAAATGCCATTAATTGAAATGGCTTGGCCTAAGACCATGTCATTCTTGGAAATTAAACAACAATTGTTCTTAATAGCAAAAGAAAAACGCTCCATGTCTTGCATGGCAACGGAAATGATGTTCTTAGATAAAGAAGGTACAAAATAACAATTATGTAAGTACAACTCAAAGCCATTAGCTAAAACAAGTACATAAGTCCGCGGCTACCCTAGCTCCATTTCCAAGTCGGAGATCTACATCACCCTTGTTTAACTTTTCCACATTTCTAAGCCCCTGTAAATGATTACAAAGGTGAGAACCACATCCGGTATCCAATATCCATGTTGAGGTGGAAGTAAGATTTATATCGATAACAAAGATTTCAGAAGAAATATTACCATTGCTAACTCCCAAAAAGATGAGGCAATGTTTCACCCAATGGCCCTTGCCATGACAATAAAGGCATACATTATTGGTAGTCCCACTAGCCATTGTACCCTTATGGTTCGATTTTGACCCTTTCCTTGTCTTCCTCCTTTCGTACATTCTCTTCTTAAGGGCAAGCATTTTGCTAAAACTCCCACTAGCTTTATGATTTTTCCTTACTTCCAAAGACAAGGATACCATGGAATTACTAAGGTTGTCTTCACAAGACTTCTCCACTAAGTTGCTAGGTTTGAAGGGAGGTGAGGAAGTGGTAATAAAGTTAAGGCTTCCGTCGAAACCAATGCCAAAGTGAATTTCTCTAGTCGTATCAAGGTTGTGAAGTGAGCATATATCGTTGAAGGATTCATGACAAGATTCAATGGTGATCGGTGTTAAAGAACTAGAAGCATCCATAGCGGTATATCAAGATAACTACAAAACGAAGATGAAGGAAATAATTAACATTTATCGTTTTACTTGTAAGCATTTTTACAAGGTTTTAAAAGTATGCATTTATATAATGACCTAACACCTAAATTACATAAATGATTCCGAGATCCATATTTACACAAACATGGGCTCGGGAAACCGATACAACCCACACTTGCATAAATTTGGTGAATTAACTCTTTAATTGATTCTACCATAGAACTCTCGGTCGATGTATTTCATAAATTCTATCTCTAGTCCCGGAACATAAGACTAGTCTTTACATCCCGTTGAGTCCAACCAAATTTCGCGTGTAATAACGTTTTATTACCCTATTTACCCAATGAAAAATGAAAGTACCACGGGGAACCGAATCTACCCCAAATGTCAAAGGGATTCATGAGTTCTACTATTTGGTAAGGCTAATCTCAATTTTAAATATGTGAGAGGTCGTGTCGATTTATTATCTATCATCTTTTAAGTGAACTATGTCGATGAATACTCGATAATTATAATTGACAATAGTCGATAAAACGATTAAATATGCATGTGAAGTTATGACAATTTGGCAATGCATGCAAACATATAAAGTAAGCAAATAAAGAATACAAAATTCCTAGTATGACCTTTCCTAAAATAGAAAATATTATATTCTATTACGTATTCGGAAACCAACTCCATTGGTCCCTTGAATCTTCATTTGACGCGCCACCCAAGAATAGACACTGTTTTGATCGGAACTTTGTTCCGAATGGCACCGTCTTTAGGAAACTCGGGGATTACAAATAATTAAATAATAAAATGCACATAGTACTTCCTATTATACATTTTTAAAATGAAATCGAAATGAAATAAAATAAAAGTGATACGAGATCACAATGAATTACAACCGAATCAATATTCCCTTACATTACGGGTAATATCGATTAAACTAAGGCCATACAAAGATTGAATTACACAATTCAAAACTATAAAAAAGAAATATGACATTCATCAATAAAAAACGCAACAATATAATATGTATCTAACATGCCAAATATGTGCCAAATCACCCTATTTAAACTTATATCGTAAATATGATTCGGTTTTATGGATATTCGTAATTTTAACTTATTAAAATTACACAAAATATTACTAAAATCTAATTTTAGTCCAAGTTAATTATGCTAACCTTTTAGGACTCAAAAATTAGTCATCACTCAATTTTTGACAATAATTCAACTTGTTTTATCATTTATGCTCATTTTTGACCTTAATATCATAACCTTTTATGAAATAAATCAAATATTAATTACAATAATTTAAAATTTTGAATTTTAAAATCTAGGTTACAATTTCATGACACTCATAATGTCAAAAATCTAGGTTAAAATTTTCGAATTTATTTCGAAAAAAATATAGTTGTAATTTATCGGTTTTATCTAAAAAAAACATCTAAATCATATGAAGATTAATCTAATCAATGTTCCAACTTTAGATCTGATATGTGGGATAAAAATGAAACCTAATAATTTTTTCATGCCATTTTGTTTGTTTAGCTATTTATGCTAAAATAGTCACCATTGATGTCATTTTTACACCTAAAAATTCATAAATCATGCAAAATAAATCAAGTTCATATAAAATTTTACATAGAATGATTAAAATGTGCATGTGAAAACATATTAAATTTTTATGGCCTGTTTCGTAGTTTAACTAATTTTAACCATTTTACCTCCATTTATGTCATTTTATCTCATAAAAATTATAAATCATGCAAAATAAATCAAATTTATACGACATTGTACATACAATAAGTAAAATATGCATGTGAGGTCATATAAAAAATTCAAGGTCATAGATAAAGTTTAACTATTTTTAGCATTTTAAACATCATGTTAATCAATAAAATGTAATAAAACTAATAAAAATCATTAAAATGAGCTAAAAAAATACTATAAATCATCAAAATGACCTAAATTCATTTTAGGACTAGAAAATAAAACATTCAAAATAATTTCGTGGCTTATTCATATAAATCACAAATTTCAAGTTTTAATTTAGTCGAAAAAACTAAGCCGATTATGCATGCAACAACCAATGCTCATGATACCACTTGAAATCATAAACCCTCAAAATTAAACTCTTTAATTTAACATCTAATTACTCGTTAATTAAATGTGATGATCTTATGCATGCATAACAATATGTAACTAGATAAGTAAAGAAAATGTTCCTTACTTATTAAGAAAAACGGTTTATAAGGGCACAAGTAAGAACTCCTTTCTTACTTGTTCTTGAGTTTCAATTATTTGGATGATCCTCCCTGTCCCAATATTATGAGATCCTCCTTTCAATTGCACCAAGACAAAACCCTTAAAACTAATTTATATATTAACTAGATAAATAAATTAGTGACCTTAAAATTAATCTTATTATTATTTCTATTACTACTTTTAGTAACAAAATAATATTAGATAAGAACAATTTTTATTTTCTTTTCTAAAACTAACTTTAGAAAGAGATGGCGAGAAGAGTAAGAAGTTGAGTTGTGTAAGAATGAATTAGAGTAAAATAAAATGAGAACTTATGCTCATTTGGTGAGGGGTGGTCGGGTAGGGTGAAGAGAAGGGGCCAATGCATGACCTCTTCTGTATCCTTTTTGTCTTTCCCGAAATTTGTAGGGTTTAGACTTGTAAGTGTAGGTAATGATTATGCTTTTAAACAATTTAAAACAATTAATCAATCCATCCTAATACCCCATAATTTCGGTCACTTTACATAATATGGAGTCCATTTTATTTTTGTCAATTATCACTTTGTCATATAATGTGCAACATGTAGACCTCGCAAAATGGGTCAACGGGTCGGGTTCGGGTCGGGCCAATTTGGGTCGGGTCAATTCGGGTCTCTCGTTGAGTTTGGGTTAATTCGGTTCCGGGCGGGTCTTTTCGGGTTTCGGGTTTGTTGTCAGGTCTGTTTCGGCTCAAGCGGGTATTGTTTCGGGTCGGGTCATTTTTGGGTCAATGAATAATAGAGAAATAGCCATTTCAAGTCATTTAGGTTCAATTAGAGTAGTATTTTGACGGGTCATTTTCAGGTTTGGTTGTTTCAGATCGAGTCATTTTCGGGTCGGGCCAGTACGGGTCTAGAAAGCTCGGGTCATGTTCGGGTCGGGTCGGGTCAATTCAGGTTTTCGGGTCACATTCGGGTGATGTAGTTCGGGTCACTTCGGGTCTCGTGTCAGCTTTTTCGGGTCGAGTCAATCAGGTCGGGTTGCTTTTGCCAGGTCTAGTAACATGTAAAATGTAACATGTGTTTAATAATATTAATGCATATTTAACAATTAAATATCATTACATACATTAATTTAATTATATACAACAATTGACTAGTAATTCTCAATTACATGTAAAAATGGTCCATGTTAATATAATCTACAACATATTGCAATTATAATTAACGGTTCATTCTTAATTTAATTGTTTCATAAACAAATTTTAGTAATATAACATCTTAATTACTAAAACGAATCTCATTTAATCGAATGACAATAAGACTCATATTCTTACTCACATTCGTGAATTGTTCTATTTTAAGGAATTAGTCAATCTGTATCATTATACAGGTAATTAATTTTATCTATTAAAGGAATTGTCCTTTAGGTGTGACCTTAAGGGATCAACTAATCAGCACCGTCAAACAACAATAATGTCAAACTCTAGTCAGCCAATCTCTACCGATTAATGTTGATCAGTTGATGTATAAAAAATGAATCATCCCTTTATGTATTCCTATTATGAGTTTTAATAATGTGATCGCATTATTGTCGAGGACACATACTCCAACAGAACCTCCTAATACGGAAGCGCAAAAAGCACGGAGTCATCCTCCATCCCTCCCATTTGACTCTCAATGGATACTTTGTCCCCGAGGGAGAATCCAAGCTCTACAACAACTTTCCTGAGCCGATCTATGATTCTGTAGCCATGGTGAAACGCCTGGGTGTAAAAGTTTTTCAAGACTACTACTTCATCCCCGACAACACCAAAGCTGCGTCGACCAAATCTGAGTCGACCCCTTGCCTCGATGGACAAGCTGTCAGTCTCCTTTTCGGAGAGAACAACATCAAGCACCTCGGCTATGAGGACATCATCAACATTGCTCTAAAAGACAACCAGTTCAATCCCACCGCCTTAATCTCTGACACTAACTCAGAGAAAGCTACACAAGGCTGGACGAAAACTGTCAAGTGGACCGATCGTCAAGGCCGCATTCTCAAGATTACAATTGGAGAAAGCCCTATGTTCAAAGAGGGAAGTGATGATGAGAAGGAGTCTGAGTCCGACTCAGAGTCAGAGTCTGTCTTAGCTCCTAGCACTCCTGATGTCCCAGTCAAGGTCCCTTTTCCAATATTTCATCACAAACCTGTGGCTGTTTCAAAGGCAGAGTAAACTAATGTTATCCCCACTCACATGGAAGGTAGCAACTTGTAGCTTGTTCCAGGAGCCACCTCCTCTGTTGTGTTACCTCTAACTACCCATGAGATATTTGTCCTGTCCGAGCTTTTTGCTCAAGTCGACTTAATGAACGCTAAGTTTGCTTATGACTCGTCTCATTTTAACTGCAATGCAATTCCGAACAAATATGATCAATTTGACTTGAGTGACTACCCACCTCACATATCTAAAGAACTTGATAAACGAGAGGATAGGACCCCCCCATCATTGAGTAGACCGAACCTATTAATGTACGAACCAATAACACACCTCAAGAACTTAGGATAGGGACCACCCTTGACCCCTCGGAAAGACAGCAATTCATCGACCTCCTGCACGAATACAAGGACATATTCGCTTCGTCCTATAAAGACATGTCTGGGATCGACAGGGAGATTGCAAAGTATCGGATACCCATTAAAGCCGGAGCTAAACCCGTGAAACAAAAGTTGCGCCGAATGCGCCCTTAATGGGCCCTGAAAACCAAGGAAGAGGTAAATAAGCAGTTCAAAATCGGGTTCATCAAAGTGTCCGAATACTCTGACTGGGTGGCCAACATAGTTCCTGTACACAAGAAATACGGGAGAATTCGGGTTTGTGTCGACTTCAGGGACCTGAACAAAACAAGTCCAAAAGACGACTTCCCTCTGCCACATGTTGACTTCCTGGTGGATAACACCGCCGAGAACGCCCTATTTTCATTCATGGACGGGTATGCTGGGTACAACCAGATCAAAATGGCTGAGAAAGGCATGCACAAGACTACATTCACTAAACAGTGGGGTACATACTGCTACACGGTCATGCCCTTTGGTCTAATCAACGTCGGAGCAACCTATAAAGAACCACCACCACACTCCTACATGACATGATGCATAAGGAGGTGGAGGTAATGTCGATGACATGATCGTCAAATCAAAAGAGTGGGATGACCAGATTAACGCCCTCTGGAAATTCTTCGCTCGTCTGCGAAAATATAACATGAGACTGAATCCTCAGAAGTGTGCATTCGGGGTCACGTCTGGAAACCTCCTGGGACACGTCGTTAGCAAAAGAGGCATCCAAATTGATCCTACCAAAATCAAGGCACTTCAACAAATGACTCGGCCTAAGAACGAGAAGGAGATTCAGAGATTTCTCTATCAAGTTCAATACATCAGCGGCTTCATAGCCAAACTCACTATGATTTGCGAATAAATCTTTAAGATGCTTCGCGCCTCCGATCACTCCAATTAAGATGACGACTGTCAAAAGGCCTTCGACAGGATAAAGGAAATCCTATCCAAGCCTCCTGTCCTTATGCCACCTCAACAAGGAATTCCCTTATCCATGTACCTGACTGTCACCGACACAGCCATGGAAGCAATGCTAGCACAAACAGTAAAAGGCGAAGAACGAGCCATCTATATCAGCAAAAAGTTCATCAAGTATTAGACAAGGTACACCCAACTGGAGAAGACACGCCTTGGCCTGTTGTGGTCAACAAAGAAGCTGTGACACCACATGCTCAGCTACACGGTTCATATCTACTCCAAGATGGACCCGGTCAAATACATCTTCGAAAAACCCGTACTAAACGGAAGGCTGTCTAGATGGACACCCATGCTATTTGAATTTGACCTCGATTTCGTACCCCTCAAGGTTATCAAGAAGAGGGAAGTCACTGATTTCCAAGCAGAAAACGCTGTCAACGAGGATCCAACGACCGACACATGGTCACTTCCTGGCGAAGACATCCTTTGTGCCGACACCGACGCATGGGACCTATACTTCGACAGTGCATCAAATCTGAGAGGCTTCGGGGTAGGAATCCTTCTGAAATCACCAGAGGGAGAACATGTTCCAATCTCAGTTAAGCTAGACTTTGCCATCACCAACAATGCCGCCGAATACGAAGCATGCCTCATCGGCCTACAAGCAGCCATAAAACTTGGCATCAAGAGACTGAGGGTCCACGGCGATTCCTCACTCATCATCAATCAGGTGTCCGAATCATGGAAAATCCGTAGCGACAGCTTAGCACCCTACCGAGCAAAAATTAATCAGGAGGCCGAATTCTTCGACCAAGTCGAGTACTTCCTCTTACCACGGGAAAAAAATCAATTTGCTGATTCCCTGGAAAAACTTCTCGCACTCGTCAACATACCTGACAACATGAGATCGATGCCCCTATGTGTCGAGAGAAGGAGTCAACCAGCTCACATCTGCGCCATCAACAACGATGAGGAGAACCATGTCGAACCTTGGTATTAAGCCATCCTCAACGACAAAACCAAAAATGAATTCCCTCCCAAATCTGATACAAGAGGACAAAGAGCCATCCGTTTACTTGCATCACAATTCATGATAAACCAAGAACAACAATACAAAAGAACACCCCAAGGGATTCTCCTCCTTTATTGACCACCACAAAGCCAAAAAAGTCATGTGAGAGGTCCAAGACAGAGAATACGGCCCTCACATGAGCACAATGATGATGACCCAAAAAATCATGCGGTTAGGCTACTACTGGACCACCATGGAAGCCGATTGCCGAAACTACGTCAAACATTGCAACAATTGCCAAATCTTCGCCAATATACAACACGTACCACCATCCCTTTTATATACCATGACATCACCCTGGCCTTTCTTGATGATACGTGCAATTTATATAGTATTTTAAGCCTCTTATTGCACGCATTTCCATGTCGTTTTCTATTGTTTTGTATTGCAGAATGCCCCGAATAGGCTACTTTGGTTTGTTTCATCTCGTTTAAAGAAATAGACCTCAAAGTGGTGAAATCGTGCCTTATTCGTTCCTCCTAGCATGCATTTATGGAGATGGAGAATTTAGAGCGAAAGTGTTGTGCCTCGGGAAGCGTGGAGGAGTCCTTAGAAGCTGACCAAACGAGATCAAGCTATTTTCTGTTACTGAGTGCTCGAATGAGAGCTCTTTTGGTCGATCGAGGGGTTTTGACGGTTGCTGAGTCCCTGCTGAGTTCGATCGAAATAGGCTGGATTGAAGGCTCTCGATCGAAGCCCTGACTTGTTCGATCGAGAGGATTTGCTGAAGAACTGCTCAATCGAGAGGAATAAAATGCCTCGATCGAGAGTTTTGCTTATTTGCACGGGATTTTTATTCCGTGGTTATCTTAATTAGTCTTTAGTTTAGTTAATAAACTCTTCCCTTTATAAGAGGAAGACGTCATTAGGTTAAACATAACTCTTTACACTCTTTAATCAGTCCCTAATTACTTTAAGCAGACACTTTGCTCTCTTTTCTCTTTTGCTACGTTGCTTTGCTCTTAATTCCGGATTTCAATTTGTAATCTCTCTTCACTCTTACTCTTAATTTAATTCCTCTTGTTTTCTCTTAATTTTTTTTTTTTTTTTGCAAGAAAAGCAAGCCTTATATTCATCCTTAAAGGGAATAAAAGTGGCAATTTCTTACAAGTATAACCAATAACTTAGATGCTACTCTATGCGTTTAAGTACTCTATCATCTCATGTTCCTCATAATTTCCCAATACATGATATAATCTAACACAAACTATATTTTGTACTCGACGTAGCAGGTACTCAACTTCATGCTCAACTCCTCTGAAAATTCGGCAATTGCGTTCCTCCCAGAGGAAGTACACCAAGGTACTCAGACATCCCAAAAACCAGTTTGTCTTCGAATGTCTCCTAGCTCGTCTGCTGGAAATCCAAGCGATTTCCTCACTCAGATGATTTGAGCGACCCAAAATGCGCATCTGTTTGTAAGGATCAGGCCCTTCTTATTCAATTGATCCACCGTAGCTAATTTCCTCTGTAAAACCAATGTCATGATAACACTATGCTTGGGTAATATTGCTCTTGTCCAGACTATCTTCCCCCATCTCACTGGCTCCTCCATTTCTCTAATTTGTTCATAAACCAAAGACAAACAAAGCTTCCCTTTTTGGACACAACACTGCAGTATAGCCTTTACAGCATCTACAGTGCCATGTTTTTGGAGCAAATCATCCCTTACCTTAAGAATACTCTTCCAACTTTCAGCATGATAAGTTTTGGGAACCACAGTCCAGAAGCTGCCTGTCTTTATGTTATTTCTCTTAATTGTTTGTTCCTTAATTTCTGTTTAATCATTGTTATTAATTTATGCATTATCGTTCTTTTAATCAATCTATTATGTCTCTCGTTAGTTTATTCATCGTTATTATTGTTAGTATCATTAATAGCATGAGTAGCTAATTCTCTCTTTGTTAGGATTAGGGGAACCCTGGTTGTGAGTTGATGATGTTGTGAATAGGTTAGATGATTAAATTTTGAGAACTGTTTTATGACAATATAATTGTAATCGTTTATTTACGTGCATGCTTCTAAACTAGTTAAATTGGTTAAATTCAGACCTAGATCAGAAGATTGGAATGAACAGACCTGTTATGAACAGTAGACTACCCTAATGAGGTCGAAAGTTAAGTTAGTTGTATTCTAGGGCGGATAACGGACCGGAAGGAACTTCCCCTTACCCTTCTCACATTAGATCATCTGAACTATTTATGACTGAGTTGATTAACTGCCATGGTGAACCGACTCCCTAGCATATTTCTCTTTAATTGATTACATCTTTAATTCTCTTTATTCTATTTGCTCAATTTCGCTTGCCTTAATCGTCTCAGTTTAGAAATCAATTTTAAAAAAAAACCCCCAATTATTACCCGACAGACTTAGATTAGCAGATAGATATAATAACCTCCATTCGAACACCCACAGGAGACACACCCTTCTATCTAGCATACAGTATGGAAGCGGTTCAACCAGTAGAGTTGGAAGTCCCATCTCTATGGATCCTACGGGAGAGTCAAGTTCCTGAGGCGGAATGGACCCGTCGAAGGTTCGAAAAACTAACGCTTCTAGACGAACGACGACTCAACGCCTTGCACAATGTCCAGCTATACCAACGACGTATACAACGGGACTTCAACAAAAAGGTCAAACCCAGGAATATCAAAGAAGGCGACTTGGTCCTCAAGTCGGTTCGAGCACCACTACCCGTCGATCCGAGAGTGAAACTCAAACCCAATTGGAATATCAAAGAAGGCGACTTGGTCCTCAAGGCGTTGTCCTCTCCGAAAATTGATTTCTCTATTATAGCAGATAGATATAATAGCCTCCCTGTCAAAGAAGGCGACTTGGTCCCCAATTTCTCTTGCCGAATGTCCAATGTACTGCCATTCTTTCTCGGCAATCTTTGTCTAAGTATTTATTTTTGGTACTAAACGGCGGTATCAAATTTTGGCGCCGTTTCCGGGGAGGCAATTAGCCTATTTATTTGTTCATTTTCGTTTGTCTTCGTCTCAGGGAATTTCTAACTCCTTGAGATAGTTCTTATTTATTTTCTCTAGTGTTGTTTATGCCCAGGTAAAACAGGTCAGAATTAGTTCCAGCTAATCCTGAATCGGAGCGAACTTTTCGCTATAGACAAAGATTGCTGAGAAAGAATCAAAAGGAAGCCTTGAGTACTTTTGAACCCAATCTTGAACACTTTTTTTTTTTTGCAGAAGACCAGTCTCTTGAAGAAGACAATTCTATTTCTGCAGCCAATTCTTTGAGGATGCCTAATATCGCAAGTCACTCTGAGCCTATAGCTGCTTCCATTGCTAAAGGTTTCAACCTTGCAACAGAGGATGGAAGTACATTTGACATTCGGCCGTCTTATATCAATGTGGTCGAGAGAAATATGTACCGTGGGGTAGCTGGTGAGGATCCACGAAAACACATGGAAGTCTTCACCGATTATTGTTCTACCATTCCCGCTACTAAGGGAGTGATGCAGGACAATATTAAGGAGGTTCTATTTCCTTTTTCTCTGACCGATGGGGCCCGAGAGTGGCTCACCGATCTTGATAAGATTGCAGCTGGGATTACCAATTGGGAGACCCTGGCCCTAGCCTTCTATAAAAGGTACTTTCCTCCACAACGAACTAATCAGCTGAGAGGAAAGATTACAAGTTTCAATCAAATGCCATATGAGAACTTGTACTAGGCATGGGGTCGGTTTAAGAAGCTTTTGCAGTCCATTCCTCATCACGGTTTTGATCAGTGGTTCTTGTGCAACCAATTTAATAATGGGTTGTATGACGATCACCGTGCTATTTTGGATGCTGCATCAAATGGTCGGTTCCAAAAAAATATCGATGATGATAAGGGATGGGGGATTATTGAGAGATGGCTACCCATTGTGCTGAATATGGGAATCCAAGAGGAGGAATTACAACAGTTTCTTGAGTTGATAGTGCAACTGTGGCTCAGATGGAAGCCATGAATGCCAGGTTTGACAAATTGGAGTTGCAGGCTGCTGGGGATCAACAAATGGTTCACTTGTTGACTAGACAAGAAACCGTTTCATGTGAGAATTGCGGTAGTAATAAGAGGTCATACTGCTGTTGACTGTCTAGCTGAGAAGGAGCGGGTTTTTGCCTTTCAACAATATTGGCAAGGGGGCTCCTATTACAACAATCAAAGGGGAGTCCATCCTAACATGAGATGGACTAGTTAGAATGTATTGAATCCTACACCTCCACCGCAACAACCACAACCTTACGTTCCACCTCATAAATCTCAACAAGGCTTTCAAAAGCCTCCATCGTTTCCACCGCCGCAACAAGATGCTTCTTCTAGTGGCGTAAGTGAAATGGCCGAGTTGAAAGCGATGATTCAGTCATTGACAATTCAATTGCAGAAAAGTGACCAACAAAAAGATGTATCAATCAAGTCACTTGAGTCACAAATAGCTCAACTCGCCACTAAGCAAGCTTTAAGGCAGCCGGGTCATTTATCGTCCCAACCTGATAAGAAACATCATGAGACGGTGAATCTAATTAATCTAAGGAGTGGTCTTTCCTATGAAGGACCTAAACTGCCGACTGAAGGTGATAAATCAAACCCGAAAATCGAAGTTCCTGCTCATAAACAGTCGTCCCTTGATGAAAGTATGCTGAATCCGACGAAAGTAATCGATCGACTCATTTCTAGAGTTGGATCGAGGACAATTGCTGTGGAAAGTACTCGCTCGAATGGTTCTAATGCTCGATCGAGTACTATTGAAATGGAAGCTTTTGATCGAGTAGGTGATAGTACTCGATCGAGTGAAGTTGATGAGAAAACCACTCAATCGAAGGGAAATAGTGGTCGATCGAGTAGAAATGATGTTGATCGTGTTGATTCTATGGCAAAAAGAAATGAAGGATTAGAAATTCCCATCACGGTCCCTTTCCCGAGGCGATTGCAAAACAAGAAGGCTGAATAACAGTTCGGTAAATTTGCTGATATTTTAAAGAGCCTTCATGTCAACGTTCCCTTCGCCTAATTGCTAACTCAGGTACCCTCTTACATGAAATTCATGAAAGAAATATTAAATCGTAAGAGGCATCTCAATGATCATGAGACGGTAGCTTTGACTGAAGTAGGCACTGCCCTAATTCAAAATAAGACATCACCCAAACTGTCTGACCCGGGTAGCTTTTCTATTCCATGCCATATAGGGACCCATTTGATCGATAATGCGTTATGTGATTTTGGAGCTAGCGTGAGTGTCCTACCATTGTCTCTTGCTAAGAGACTTGGTTTGACCAAATTTCATTGTACCAACATGACTGTGCAGATGGCCGACCATACTTTATCACGGCCCATAGGTGCCTTAGAGGACATACCTGTAAAGATTGGAAAATTCTTTATTCCCGTTGACTTTTTAGTCTTAGACATACCCTAAGATTCTGACACTGTTATCATATTAGGACGACCATTTTTATTTACAGCTCGCGCAGTGATAGATGTCGGGGGAATGACTCTTACTTTTCAGGTAGGTGATGAGGAGCTCATTTTCTATCAGTCCAATTTCGAAGGGCCCCTATGCAGGTTCAGCCTTGCAATGCTCTACCCTCCATAGACCCTGACACATATTCTCCAGTTAGTAATATTGAGTCATGCGCTGCAATATTGACACCTCCGCCTCAGACTGAGAGCAATATGGAGGACCATTCTATTGTTTCTTTTGTTGCAGGTATAAACACAGTGGATAATAGAAATTCCGTTGATAAAAGTACAATGAACGCCAAGCTCACTGATGGGGATAATGCGAAGGAAGATGTCAAGGAAAAAGGTCATGAACGGGAAAAGAAAGACAAAGGAAACAAGAAAGTGAAGGCGTATGTGGACGCGAACTATTCTTCTTCAACCTGTTCAAATTCATGGCGATCCAAGAGGACGGTCCGCGATGATAAGGGGACCTCCTCCAGTCAGAAGCCCTCTCTTGGGTTGTTGAAGTGCTTTGGACAATAAACGGGAAATGTCCCGTTGTAAAAAAAATTTTAATTTGGATTTTTGTTAGACATTTTTATTTGCGCTTAGACTTTAGATAATAGCATAGTTAGTTTTTAGCGTAAGACCGAATATAGACTGCTTATTGTGGATATGGTTTTTGCGGCAAACATTTTTGTGTGTTTTTATGCAGGTTTGGAAAGATATGCTACATTGGGATGTGTGCAAAAAGGAGAAAGCCTCGATCAAGTACTTTTTGTACTCGATCGAGCAAAATGCCCAGGTAAAGCCTTCGATCGAGTAAACTAGATTACTCGATCGAAATGCCCATATTGAAGGTTCCTCGATCGAGTTGTCATGTACTCGATCGAGAAGAAATGTGGAGCAAAAGTCCTTGATCGAAAATTTTGCTGTGTTTGATTGAGTAGAATTCAAGAAGGAGAAAGAAGTCTTCGATTGAACAATTTCAAAGTCTTCGATCGAACAGAATCTTGAAGAAAGCTCTCGATCGAGTGGTTTCAAATCACTCGATCGAGTAAAAGTGTTGATAATACGCAAGGGAGTGTTCCTTTTCCCTTAATCGACTTCATTTGTTCTTTCTTTCTTTCCTCCTTATTTTCACGAAAAACCCCATTAATCACCCCAAATCCTCCATTTTCTTCCATTAATCACCAAATTAAATTACCCAAATTGTTCCTTGCATTATTTTCGTGTTTTTAGTGGGAATTTATTCGAATTATGGTTTACGAAAAATCGGGTGATAATCCGATTGTTTGTGCTTAATTCGTTGATTTTATTTGCTTTTCTTCTTGGGTAATTCGTCAAGTAAGTCCTCTTCCCTATTCTTTATTGTTTAATTGCATTCTTAATCTTTAATTTAGGAAAATCGTATTATTGTTGGATTGTGTTCTGATTTTAGGACTTATTTTGATTAATAGGATGGATAGTAGTGTTTCTTCCTCTAGTTCTACCACTGCTCCGTCATCTTCTGAGACGGTGGTCCCTGCTGCCACCACCGTCACTACCCCTGTTGTTACTGTTAGTTTTACTCCCGTTGTCACTGTTACAGCTGCTGTTCCTGCCTCTGTACCATCCTTGGTGTCGACCCCTGCTGTGTCGACACCCTCCGTCATGGTCCCTTTGTCTGCTCTCGTACCTCGACCAGTTTCTGGCCGCGCTCCTGGGCTAGCCATTGCCGCCCTTACTGCTTCACGGGCCAAGGGAGGGGGTTCTACTGCTGGTGCACGAGCCGCTGCCCGGTTCGTGGCCGATGACTCTTTGGACTCTCTTCCCGAGTTCCATCACGTACGATTTGTTAACTCACTTCATCGTAAGCGATTTTTGCATTTGATGGACTGTAACATCACTTCTACTAAATTTTTGTGTCGTTCTTCATTGGATAAGTTGGGGATTTTCGAACCCGTGGCTGAACTATTAAACGGGACTGGGATGACTTGTCTGACCACGATGAGAGCGCTTACGTATGAGCAAGTGACACTAGAGTTCTTTATCTCTTTTACGTTCTTATCCGCTGCCTATGACACTAACCCGTGGAGTTCTTGTATTTCATTTCAACTGTTTAACCAGACATTCACTTGGAACATAGCCGAGTTTGGGAAGAGGTTAGGTTTGACTAGTCACGGACCCCAGGATGCTCCTAGGGAGCTCTTTTATTTACTTTGGCCCACATTAGCACAGACTCCCTACGACCAGAGGAAGGTGGCTCACGTCCATCTTCCCCCAGCCCGTTACTTTCTTCGTCTTGTAGGAGGGATGAACTTTGGCCACCATGAGCCTGACAATGTTAATAACGTTGAGTTGTCTATTTTAGCGGGCTATTTGAACATTAATAGTGCTGGCCCCTTCGTTCTCAACATTGCTTATCCGACAGCTCAACATTTTAATATTGTCGGGCAGAAGAGGAAGGGCACGATTTCCTGTGGTGGGTTGGTACCCTACATTGCTCGTAGCCTCTTCATTGACTTCCCCCGTGGCCTGACACATGTAGATAGGAACGTGTACATTGACATTGACGCCATACAGGCGATGTTTTGGTTAGCTAAGGACCAGCGAACATGGAAGATTAGTGGTTCCGAGTCCGTGACCTTACCTTTTCCCGACCTACCCCGTCTTTTATCCTTGACCACTGTGTCGGGTAGGTTATCTCCACCTCTACCTTCTTACCTCCTTACACTTGCTCCTTCCGCTTCTAAGAAGCGGAAGAGACCGGAGACCGGAGAGGGGTCGACACCGACCCCTATCCTTACTCCTTCTGTGCTACAATCGGTTCTGCGGCTAACTTTGTTCCTCCTTCACCCTTTGCGGCGCCCGAGGTCATGGACCAAGGGCGTCGTGATGGTTTGCTTCTTGATATATGCAGGAGAGTGGCTCGTATAGACCGGGACAAGGCACGTGCCTTATTTCCACTATACGAGTACCACATGCGGAGAGGACGTCCCGTTCCAGACGGCTGGCCACATTCTTAATTCTACCGGTACCCGGCGGAGGGGTACCCATAGCCGGAGAGCGAGGCGGACACAGCTGAGCTGGAGGAGAGGGTTAGAGCCGACCTTGCTACAGGTCGTCACAGGAGGAGAGACGAGGAGGAGACTGACCCCACCTACACGGCGGCGGACAAGGAGGAGGACGCCGACGAGTAGCTGCTGGTCTACTCACTTCCCCAGTTTTCTGGCTGGTTTGGGGAAGTTCGCTTATTTTGTAAGTATTTATGCTTTATTTATTTTTCACCTTCATTTATTTATTTATTTTATTTCATTCATTTATTGGCTGTAATTATCCCGTTCCCCGTATATTCTGCTGGTATACGCTGGAGGACAACGAGGGCGTTGTCCGTTTTGGCTTGGGGAGGATATTGCATCCTTTGATTCTGCATTTGCATTTGGTTTTGCATTCACGTTTAATTTTTGCTTGCGTAGTTTTTTAAATGTCAATAAAAAAAAATCCAAAAAAATAGAAAAATTCAAAAATATTCAAAAATATTTCATGTTTATTTTTGCATATAGGTCAAGTCGGAACGGTAGATTTCTGTGATGATATTGCACTGTAAAGTGTCATTTCACTTAAGCCTTGCATCAGATTGTCATTTTATTAGCTTTGTGATGCGCATAGTCTACGAGTTAATGTTAAAAATACAGCTGAGCATATAGACTTGACCTGAAAAAATTGGCAAACCACTTTAAAATTTCTAAGTTTTTAGAGATGTATAACTGGGGTCATTTATGACCAGTTCATAAAGGAAATGAGAGTAGTATACTCCTTGCATAACATGTTCATTAATTTGCACTTTTATGAAATTCGATTTCTTTTTGCTTGCATACATTCGGGTTTGTGGTCGGTGTCACATGCAGGGAGGCGCTTGCAATTTTCCCTTTGTTTCATTTTCACCCATTTAGCTCCATATTAGCCAAACATAGCCTTTTTCACCCATTAACTACACCCAAATTAAGCATGTCTGTCAAGGTAGTTTAGTGTATTTTGCGGTATATTTTCCACTGATGCGAGTTGGTTTGTTTTATATTGTTTGGAGTTGGTAGAAAAGAAAATAAAGGAGGATGTGTTGGAATTGAAAAAAAAAAAGAATTGAGATGAAAAAAGAAAAAAAGTGAAGTAAAATGTGGGCACAAAATTGAGAAAAGAATTAGATAAGAAAAAAAAAGGAAAAGAAAACAAATCGTGTAAAAAAGGGATGTTTGTGAAGGTTTTACTCCTATACATTACTTATATCTTCTGAGGAGTTGTGTATTGGTTAGTGAGTTTTTGTACCAGTTGATGGGTACATGTGCTAAATTTTATAATTGGTTAAAAATCGGATTTGCTTAGCGTGGTATTGTTTAGGTGCTAGCTTGGCGCTTTACCTCCACATTTTCCATAACTTGTTTTGCCTTTTCTTACCCATTGCCTCACTAAATAATAATTTTTGTAAGCCCTCAGCTGTGACAGACATTGTTTGGTTGGAATGTATGTATGGTGATTAGAATTGTCTATCATTTTTGTTGCAAGCATGTTTATGTGGGGTCGTAGTTTAGGTGAGTGGCTATTTTCCCTTCTTCTCTTATACTTATATACTTACCCTTTGCTTCATGAGAGAAGACTGGCCCGTGAGAGTCCGATTTTAAAGTCTTGCAAGGTAGACAGTTCAACTTATTTATAGACATCATACAACTCGTTTGCGCTTGACTGTTGTAGCTATAAATGTCTGTTTTGTTTGTATTAAAGGGTTTAAGTGGACAATTTATAGTTAGCTCTGAGTGTTCTTATCCGTTCCATTAGTTTGAAATTAGTTTACTCGAGGACTAGTAAAGGTTCGGTTTGGGGAGATTTGATACGTGCAATTTATATAGTCTTTTTAGCCTCTTATTGCACGCATTTCCATGTCATTTTCTATAGTTTTGTATTGCAAAATGCCCCGAATAGGCTGCTTTGGTTTGTTTCGTCTCATTTGCTGGAACGGACGTCAAATTGGTGAAATCGTGCCTTATTTGTTCCTCCTAGCATGCATTTATGGAGATGGAGGATTTAGAGCGGAAGTGTTGTGCCTCGGGAAGCCTGAAGGAGTCCTTAGAAGCTGATCAAACGAGATCAAGCTGTTTTTAGTTACTGAGTGCTCGATCGAGAGCTCTTTTGGTCGATCGAGAGGTTTTGACGGTTGCTGGAGTTCGATCGAGTCCCAACTGAGTTATCAAAATAGGCTGAATTGAAGGCTCTCGATCGAAGCCCTGTCTTGTTCGATCGAGAGGATTTTCTGAAGAACTGCTCGATCGAGGGGAATGAAATGCCTCGATCGAGAGTTTTGCTTATTTGCACGGGATTTTTATTCCGTGGTTATCTTAATTAGTCTTTAGTTTAGTTAATAAACTCTTCCCTATATAAGGGGAAGACTTCATAAGGTTAAACATTACTCTTTATACTATTTAATCGGCCCCCTAATTACTTTAAGCGAGACACTTTGCTCTCTTTTGTCTTTTGCTACGTTACTTTGCTCTTAATTCCGGATCTCAATTTGTAATCTCTCTTCACTCTTACTCTTAATTTAATTCCTCTTTTTTTCTCTTAATTGTTTGTTCCTTAATTTCTATTTAATCATTGTTATTAATTTATGCATTATCGTTCTTTTAATCAATCTATTATGTCTCTTGTTAGTTTTTTCATCGTTATTATTTTTAGTATCATTGATAGCATGAGTAGCTAATTCTCTCTATGTTAGGATTAGGGGAGCCATGGTAGTGAGTTGACGATGTTGTGAATAGGTTAGATGATTAAATTGCGAGAATTGTTTTATGACAATATAATTGTAATCGTTTAGTTGAGTGCACGCTTCTAAACTAGTTAAATCGGTTAAATTCAGACCTAGATTAGAAGATTGGAATGAACAGACCTGTTATGAACAGTAGACTACCCTAATGAGGACGGATGTTAAGTTATTTGTATTATAGGACGGATAGCCGACCGGAAGGACCTTCCCCTTACTCTTCTCACATTAGATCATCTGAACTATTCATGACTGAGTTGACTAACTGCCATGGTGAACCGACTCCCTAGAATATTTCTCTTTATTGATTACATCATTAATTCTCTTTATTATATTTGCTCAATTTGTCTTGCCTTAATCCTCTTAGTTTAGAAATCAATTTAAAAAAACCCCCCAATTGTTACCCCACAATCTTGGATTAGCAGATATATATAATAGCCTCTCTGTGGAGATCGACCCTACTTCCACTAGCTTTTGTTAGTTTTTCTAGGTATTTATTTTTGGTACTAAACGACGGTATCACTCGACCTGGGGCATCGACATTATCGGGAAGGTCAACCCTATGGGCACCAAAGGGCATTACCTCATTCTCGTCGCCATCGACTACTTCACCAAATGGGTGGAAGCGCGGTCCTATGCAGTCTTGACCGCCAAACAAGTGGCCAAGTTCATCTAGGACAAAATCATCTGCAGATATGGGGTACCCCATAAAATCATCAGCGACCAAGGCTCCCACTTCCGGGCGGAAACACAAGCCTTGCTGGACAAATATAAAGTCAAGTGAAATCGATCATCCCCCTATCGTCCCCAGACCAACGGAGCGGTAGAGGTATCAAACAAAACTCTTGTCACCATCATAAAAAAGATGTAAGATAATTACCGCGATTGGCCGAGCAAACTCCCATTCTCACTCCGAGGATACCGAACCTCCATTCGAACACCCACAGGAGACACACCCTTCAACCTAGCATACAGTATGGAAGCGGTTCAACCACTAGAGTTGTAAGTCCCATCTCTACGGATCCTGCTGGAGAGACAAGTTCCTGAGGCGGAATGGACCCGTCGAAGGTTCGAAAAACTCACGCTTCTAGACGAACGACGACTCAACGCCTTGCACAACGTCCAGCTATACCAACGATGTATACAACGGGAATACAACAAAAAGGTCAAACCCAGGAATATCAAAGAAGGCGACTTGGTCCTCAAGTCGGTTCGAGCACCACTACCCGTCGATCCGGGAGGGAAACTCAAACCCAATTGAAATATTAAAGAAGGCGACGTGGTCCTCAAGGTGACTTGGTCCTCAAGTCGTTAAAACAAATTGTTCAATAACTAACAACATTGCTGAGTAGTCAAAATATAGTTATAAAGTCTAAAAAGCCAAGTGAACTAAAGGATAAGGAATTGTTTGATCTTTGGCTTAGGTTAGTCTCGGCAAAAAAAGTTTTAGGGTAGGCTTAGGATGATCAAGCGGGTATAGGCATTTTACCACCTTTCTCAGACTCGCAATTTTCCACTAGAGCACAAACCTTTTCAACCAGTTTATCGTTTTGAAACTTTACCTCCGCGAGCTCGTCACGTAATCCCGCTAGTTCCAATTTCAAACCGGCAATCTCATACATTTTAGCACGTTAGAGACTAATAATCTCCTTCTTATTTTTGTTGAGATGTGCAATATAAGCGGAGTCAAGCGATGTAGAACAAACATTTGATGCCTTACCACTCGGCCATCTACGAGAAGGCTTACCATTATTTATTTGCAATTAGATTCTTGACAAAATACCCGATGTCATCTTGTCACACAAGTTGTCAACCACGAAGATTGGCGAATAAAAAATTTCCATTTTCTCAAAAATTAAAGACAACCACATCCCATAAGCTAAAATCATAGCATTATCAACCTTCCACTTCTGAACCAATTGGGCAATATGATCGATATGTATGAACATTAAAGCAGGTAAGTTAATTTGAAAATGGTTAGCTAAATGACAGATCAACAACATGTCCAAGACGGAGCATTTCCCAAGTCTTCCATTACACGACATCAAGGCTCAACAAATGAGATTAAAGAACCTATGATGTATCTTAAGTTCCCGAGTTGTAATAACAATACATGAAGTAGCACTTGAACACAATAACTTGGTCACGGTTAGAGATATAATCACATCTATAGTCGGCCATCCACCCTTATTAAATTTAGACAAACCGGTTGTTGGAACCTTAAACATCCTACCAACACTTTTAACGCTAATACACAACAGTTTTTGATAAAAGAAATTATTCAATAACTAACAACATAACCGAGACGAGCAAAACTTAATTATAAAACATTAAAAGCTAAGTGAGGAAAAGGAAAAGGAATTATTTGATCTTTGGCTTAGGTTAGCCTCGGCAAAATGCGGCTTAGTGTACGCTTACGTTGATCAAGCGGGTTTAGGAAATGTTACCACCTTTCTCGGACTCGCCATTTTTCACTAGACCATGAACCATTTCATCAGGTTCATCGTTTTGACCCATTACCTCCGTGATCTCTTCACGTAATCCCGTTACTTTCAATTTCAAACTGGCAATCTCATCCATTTGAGCATGTTGGAGACTAATCATCTCCTGCATATTTTTGTTGCGATGTGCAATAGATGCGGAATCAAGCGATTTAGAACAAACATTAGATGCCTTACCACCCGTCCATCTACGTGCAAGCTTACCATACTTTAAATAAGATTTCTGACAACATACCCGATGTCATCGTGTCACACAAGTTGTCAACCACGAAGCTTGTCGAATAATAAATTTTCATTTTCTCAAAAATTAAATACAACCACATCCCACAAGCTAAAATCATAGCACTATCAACCTTCCACTTCTCAACCAATTTGGCGATATTATCGATATGTATGAACATTAAAGCAGGTAAGTGAATTTGAAAACGGTTAGGTAAATGATAAATCAACAACATGTACAAGATGGAGCATTTTCCGCGGCTTCCATTACACGGTATCAAGGCTCAATAAATGAGATTAAAGAACTTATGATGTAACTTAAGTTCCCGATCTGTAAAAACATTACATGAAGTAGCACTTGAACACAAAAAAATAGTCACGGTTAGATATGTAATCCCGTCTATAGTCGGCCATCCACCCTTAGGAAATTTAGACAATCCGGTTGTTGGAACCTCAAACATCCTACCAACACTTTCAATGCTAATACACAACGGTTTTTGATAAAACAAATTGTTCAATAACTAACAACATCGCTGAGTAATCAAAATATAATTATAAAACATAAAAAGCCAAGTGAGCAAAATGATAAGGAATTATTTGATCTATGGCTTAGGTTAGGCTCGGCAAAATAAGGTTTAGGGTAGGCTTACGTTGATCAAGCGGGTTTATGCAATGTTACCACCTTTCTCGGACTCGCCATTTTTCACTAGGCCACGAACCATTTCAACAAGTTCATCGTTTTGACCATTTACCTCCATGAGCTCTTCACGTAATTCCATTGCTTTAAATTTCGAACCTCATCCATTTGAGCATGTTGGAGACTAATCATCTCCTTCATATTTTTGTTGAGATGTGCAATAGAAGCGGAATCAAGCGATGTAGAACAATCATTAGATGCCTTACCACCTTGCCATCTACGTGCAAGCTTATTATACTTGATTTGCAATAAGATTTCCAACAACATACCCGATGTCATCGTGTCACACAAGTTGTCAACCACGAAGCTTGTCGAATAAAAAATTTCCATTTTCTCAAAAATTAAAGACAACCACATCCCATAAGCTAAAATCATAGCACTATCAACCTTCCACTTTTCAACCAATTTGGCAATATGAACGATATGTATGAACATTATAGTATGTAAGTTAATTTGAAAAAGATTAGCTAAATGATAGATCAATAACATGTCCATGACGGAGCATTTCCTACGGCTTCCATTATAAGGTATCAAGGCTCAATAAATGAGATTAAAAAACCTATGATGTATCTTACGTTCCTGATCCGTAAGAAAATTACATTAAGTAGCACTTGAACACAAAAACTTGGTCACAGTTTGAGATGTAATCCCGTCAATAATCGGTCATCCACCCTTACGAAATTTAGACAAACCGGCTATTAGAACCCGAAACATCCTATCAAAACTTTCAACGCTAATACACACTGGTTTTTGATAAAACAAATTGTTCAATAACTAACAACATCGCTGAGTAATCAAAATATAATTATAAAACATAAAATGCTAAGTGAACATAAGTGTAATATCATAAATATTTCTAATATTTATTATTAATAATTTTAATGTTTAAAATAAAATTAATTTAATTTTTATCACGGGTTTCAAAATCTACTTGTTGTTGAATTAGGTAATTTAATCGGTTAAGGGGCTTAATAGGGTTGAGGCTTATTCTTTTGTTCGTCTTTTATCTTATATACTCATCTTGCTATGATCAGCCGTCAAGCCTCATAGTCATACCTATCTTTTAAATTAAACCCTTTTTTTCTTTTACTTTCCAAATACCTCGTTATCTGTCCACTACTTTTTCTTGTCACAAATTCCATCTTTAGTCTACATTGAATCATAGTGGACCTTGCTCTTCCTTCACTTGATTTTTCATGTTCCCAATATCCTCCACTAACTACGATTTTAAAGAAGTGGTAAACTTTTGGATCGCCTTTTGAGTATTGTTGTCAAGTTTTCTGATTTAAGGTAACACGATTCTACCGATCCTATTATTATTAATATTGTTCGAGGTTGTATGTTATATTTGCTTGCTAATTGATTTATCGGGGTTTATATGCCGAGATTTATTATTTATGTTGTTTTACGTGTATTACTAATAATAGTATATGTTTATATGTATTAATTTCATCTTGGCGAGATGGGTTGACATAATTAATTAAGATGTTAATCGCTTAATTAGCAGGTTTGCGAGAACTCATAGGTAATATGCGTATGAGGGTCATAGGTACGTATAAGACCATGAATTACGACAACTATAATTTAGTATTAGTGGACGTGCACATGTGAAATAAGTGCTGTATTTGGTAATGAGAGGAAGAGTACGTAGAATGCAATTATTTGTTTATTAATCAATGGAAAAGTTGAGTTCTGGGTTCATACGAGAAAGTTAGCTTTATAATTTTTCGATATTGGATTTTCGGTATTGTAATTTTTATTTTTGATCTCTTTGACCGAGACTCGTGGGTGAGTAGCTTAGAGTTTTATACTCTAAGTATTTAGCACGGTTCTTTGAACCCTTGACCATATCGATATTGAAATTGAGATGGAAATCGGTTACTGGTATTGAGTTATGAGTTATGAATTATGGGGCCTCTGTGCCGAGTTATTTTTATGGTCCAGTGCGACCATGGTTATTGAGTTATTTTAGTTTGAAATCGACATTGAGGTGGAAGTATTGTTTCGCGATCTTATCCGCTAGTTCACTCACCCCTTGTCCTTGGTCTTAGGGTCGACGATGAGAATACGATATCTGGTTAATTTAGAGTATTATATTATGAGACGGAGTAATGAGTGAGACTTAGTAATGAGATGAGACTTGTTAATTATTGGGACGAGAGTGTATTATATTATTGAAATAGAATGGAGTAAGTTTGAGGTTGAGATTAGTTAGCGGGGAGTGTTTTTATTATTCTCTCTGTTTATTTTTTTTTTATTTTTACGTGTATGTGTTTCCACGCCATTACCAAAAAATATTCTCCTTATATTGAGGTATAATCTGTTACTCAGCTTTCCGGCTGACGTGTTTTCTCCCTTCGGGGCTACTCGTCATGGGGGTAGTTCCTCTATGTCTTCTGTTTTTTTTTTTTCAGGTTACCGCTACTGGTGTTCAAAAGGATTTTTATTTCAAGAGAAGATTTTTATTAAAGAATATATAAGTTTTTTGTTCCATTTTGTATACTATCATTTTTAAAAGGATTTGTTATAAGAGATTTTGTATATTAATTATAATATCTTTGTATTTCGGCCATTTTTGTATGTAAAAGTTAGTTTTAATTTAGCCGAAAATCAGGGGTGTTACAATAAGGATAAGGAATTGTTTGATCTTTGGCTTAGGTTAGGCTCGGCAAAATAAGGTATAGGGTAGGCTTAGGTTTATCAAGCGGGTTTAGGCATTGTTACCACCTTTCTCAGACTCGCCATTTTCCACTAGACAACGAACCATTTAAACCAGTTCATCGTTTTGTCACATTACCTCCGCGAGCTCATCACGTAATCCTGCTAGTTGCAATTTCAATCCGACAATCACATTCATTTCAACACGTTGGAGACTAATCATCTCCTTCATATTTTTGTTGAGATGTGCAATAGAAACGGAATCAAGCGATGTAGAACAAACATTTGATGCCTTAGCACCCGGCCATCTACGAGAAGGCTTACCATTCTTGATTTGCAAAAAGATTCTCGACAACATACCCAATGTCATCGTGTCACACAAGTTGTCAACAACGAAGCTTAACGAATAAAAGAGTTCCATTTTCTAAAAAATTAGAGACAACCACATGCCATAAGCTAAAATCATAGCACTATCAACCTTCCACTTCTCATTCAATTTGGTAATATGATCGATATGTATGAACATTAAAGCAAGTAAGTTAATTTGAAAATAGTTAGCTAAATGATAGATCAACAACATGTCCAAGACGGGGCATTTTCCACGGCTTCCATTACACGGTATCAAGGCTCAATAAATGAGATTAAATAACCTATGATGTAACTTAAGTTCCCGAGCCGTAAGAACATTACATGAAGTAGCACTTCAACACAAAAAAAATGGTCACGGTTAGAGATGTAATCCCGTCTATAGTTGGCCATCCATCCTTAGGAAATTTAGACAATCTGAATATTGGAACCTCAAACATCCTCCCAAAACTTTCAACCCTAATACACAACAGTTTTTTATAAAACAAATTGTTCAATTACTAACAACATACCCAAGATGAGCAAAATATAATTATAAAACATAAAAAGCCAAGTGAGTAAAATGATAAGGAATTATTTGATCTTTCGCTTTGATTAGGATCGGCAAAATAAGGTTTAGGGTAGGCTTACATTGATCTAGCGGGTTTAGGAAATGTTACCACCTTTCTCGGATTCGCTATTTTCAACTAGACCACGAACCATTTCAATGAGTTCATCATTTTGATCATTTACCTCTGTGAGCTCTTCACATAATCCCGTTACTTAAATTTTAAACCGACAATATCATCCATTTGTGCACGTTGGAGACTAATCATCTGCTTCATATTTTTTTTAGATGTGCAATATAAGCGGAATTAAGCTATGTAGAACAAACATTAGTTGTCGTACCACCTGACCATCTACGTGCAAGCTTACCATACTTGATTTGCAATAAGATTTCCGACAACATACCCGATGTCATCGTGTCACACAAGTTGTCAACAACGAAGCTTACCGAATAAAAGAGTTCCATTTTCTAAAAAATTAGAGACAACCACATGCCATAAGCTAAAATCATAGCACTATCAACCTTCCACTTCTCATTCAATTTGGTAATATGATCGATATGTATGAACATTAAAGCAGGTAAGTTAATTTGAAAATAGTTAGCTAAATGATAGATCAACAACATGTCCAAGACGGGGCATTTTCCACGGCTTCCATTACACGGTATCAAGGCTCAATAAATGAGATTAAATAACCTATGATGTAACTTAAGTTCCCGAGCCGTAAGAACATTACATGAAGTAGCACTTCAACACAAAAAAAATGGTCACGGTTAGAGATGTAATCCCGTCTATAGTTGGCCATCCATCCTTAGGAAATTTAGACAATCTGAATATTGGAACCTCAAACATCCTCCCAAAACTTTCAACCCTAATACACAACAGTATTTTATAAAACAAATTGTTCAATTACTAACAACATACCCAAGATGAGCAAAATATAATTATAAAACATAAAAAGCCAAGTGAGTAAAATGATAAGGAATTATTTGATCTTTCGCTTTGATTAGGATCGGCAAAATAAGGTTTAGGGTAGGCTTACATTGATCTAGCGGGTTTAGGAAATGTTACCACCTTTCTCGGATTCGCTATTTTCAACTAGACCACGAACCATTTCAATGAGTTCATCATTTTGATCATTTACCTCTGTGAGCTCTTCACATAATCCCGTTACTTAAATTTTAAACCGGCAATATCATCCATTTGTGCACGTTGGAGACTAATCATCTGCTTCATATTTTTTTTAGATGTGCAATATAAGCGGAATTAAGCTATGTAGAACAAACATTAGTTGTCGTACCACCTGACCATCTACGTGCAAGCTTACCATACTTGATTTGCAATAAGATTTCCGACAACATACCCGATGTCATCGTGTCACACAAGTTGTCAACCACGAAGCTTGTCGAATTTTAAATGTCCATTTTCTCAAAACTTAAACACAACCACATCCCATAAGCTAAAATCATAGCACTATCAACCTTTCGCTTCTCAACCAATATGGCAATATGAACGATATGTATGAGCATTATAGTAGGTAATTTAATTTGAAAATGGTTAGCTAAATGATAGATCAACAACATGTCCAAGACAGCGCATTTCCCGCGGCTTCCATTACACGGTATGAAGGCTCAATAAATGAGATTATATAACCTATGATGTAATTTAACTACCCGAGTCGTAAGAACATTACATGAAGTAGCACTTGAAAACAAAAAAATGGTCACGGTTAGAGATGTAATCCCGTGTACAATTGGCTATCCAACCTTAGGAAATTTAGACAATCCGAATGTTGGAACGTCAAACATCCTACCAAAACTTTTAACGCTAATACACGACGGTTTTTGATGAAAGGAATTGTTCAATTACTACCAACATAACCAAGATGAGCAAAATATATTATAAAACATAAAAAGCCAAGTGAGCAAAATGATAAGGAATTATTTGATCTTTGGCTTAGGTTAGTATCGGCAAAATAAGGTTTAGGGTAGGCTTACGTTGATCAAGCAGGTTTAGGCAATGTTACAACCTTTCTCGGACTCGCCATTTTCAACTAGACCACGAACAATTTCAAAAGGTTCATCGTTTTGACCCTTTACCTCTGGGAGCTCTTCACATAATCCAGTTACTTTAAATTTAAAATCGGCAATCTCATCCATTTGAGCATGTTGGAGACTAATCATCTCCTTCATTTTTTTTGAGATGTGCAATACAAGCGGAATCAAACGATATAGAACAAACATTAGATGCCTTACCACCTGGCCATCTACGTGCAAGCTTATCATACTTGATTTTCAATAAGATTTCCGACAACATACTCGATGTCAACGTGTCACACAAGTTGTCAAACACGAAGCTTGTCGAATAAAAAAATTCCATTTTCTCAAAAATTAAACACAACCACATCCCATAAGCTAAAATCATAGCACTATCAACCTTCCGCTTCTCAACCAATTTGGCAATATGAACGATATGTATGAACATTATAGTAGGTAAGTTAATTTGAAAATGGTTAGCTAAATGATAGATCAACAACATGTCCAAGGCGGGGCATTTCCCATTGCTTCCATTACATGGTATCAAGGCTCAATAAATGAGATTAAATAACCTATGATGTAACTTAAGTTCCCGAGCCGTGAGAACATTACATGAAGTAGCACTTGAACACAAAAAAATGGTCACGGTTAGGGATGTAATCCCGTCTACGATTGGCCATCCATCCTTAGGAAATTTAGACAATCTGAATATTGGAACCTCAAACATCCTCCCAAAACTTTCAACGCTAATACACAACGGTTTTTGATAAAACAAATTGTTCAATTACTAACAACATACCCAAGATGAGCAAAATATAATTATAAAACATAAAAAGCCAAGTGAGCAAAATGATAAGGAATTATTTGATCTTTCGCTTAGATTAGGATCGGCAAAATAAGGTTTAGGGTAGGCTTATATTGATCTAGCGGGTTTAGGCAATGTTAACACCTTTCTCGGATTCGCTATTTTCAACTAGACCAAGAACCATTTCAACAAGTTCATCATTTTGATCATTTACTCTCTCGAGCTCTTCACATAATCCCGTTACTTAAATTTTAAACCGGCAATATCATCCATTTGAGCACGTTGGAGACTAATCATCTGCTTCATATTTTTTTTAGATGTGCAATAGAAGCAGAATTTAGCGATGTAGAACAAACATTAGTTGCCTTCCCACTTGGCCATCTACGTGCAAGCTTACCATACTTGATTTGCAATATGATTTCCGACAACATACCCGATGTCATCGTGTCACACAAGTTGTCAACCACGAAGCTTTTCGAATTTTAAATGTCCATTTTCGCAAAAATTAAACACAACCACATCCCATAAGCTAAAATTATAGCACTATCAACCTTTCGCTTCTCAACCAATATGGCAATATGAACGATATGTATGAGCATTATAGTAGGTAAGTTAATTTGAAAATGGTTAGCTAAATGATAGATCAACAACATGTCCAAGACCGAGCATTTCCCGCGGCTTCCATTACACAGTATCAAGGCTCAATAAATGAGATTATATAACCTATGATGTAACTTAACTACCCGAGTCGTAAGAACATTACATGAAGTAGCACTTGAAAACAAAAAAATGGTCACGGTTAGAGATGTAATCCCGTGTACAATTGGCTATCCAACCTTAGGAAATTTAGACAGTCCGAATGTTAGAACCTCAAACATCCTACCAAAACTTTTAACGCTAATACACGACGATTTTTGATAAAAGGAATTGTTCAATTACTACCAACATAACCAAGACGAGCAAAATATATTATAAAACATAAAAAGCCAAGTGAGCAAAATGATAAGGAATTATTTGATCTTTGGCTTAGGTTAGTATCGGCAAAATAAGGTTTAGGGTAGGCTTACATTGATCAAGCAGGTTTAGGCAATGTTACAACCTTTCTCGGACTCGCCATTTTCAACTAGACCACGAACAATTTCAACAGGTTCATCGTTTTGACCCTTTACCTCTGTGAGCTCTTCACATAATCCAGTTACTTTAAATTTAAAATCGGCAATCTCATCCATTTGAGCATGTTGGAGACTAATCATCTCCTTCATTTTTTTTGAGATGTGCAATACAAGCGGAATCAAACGATATAGAACAAACATTAGATGCCTTACCACCTGGCCATCTACGTGCAAGCTTATCATACTTGATTTTCAATAAGATTTCCGACAACATACTCGATGTCAACGTGTCACACAAGTTGTCAAACACGAAGCTTGTCGAATAAAAAAATTCCATTTTCTCAAAAATTAAACACAAGCACATCCCGTAAGCTAAAATCATAGCACTATCAACCTTCCGCTTCTCAACCAATTTGGCAATATGAACGATATGTATGAACATTATAGTAGGTAAGTTAATTTGAAAATGGTTAGCTAAATGATAGATCAACAACATATCCAAGGCGGGGCATTTCCCCCTTGCTTCCATTACATGGTATCAAGGCTCAATAAGCGAGATTAAATGACCTATGATGTAACTTAAGTTCGAGCCGTGAGAACATTACATGAAGTAGCACTTGAACACAAAAAAATGGTCACGGTTAGGGATGTAATCCCGTCTACGATTGGCCATCCATCCTTAGGAAATTTAGACAATCTGAATATTGGAACCTCAAACATCCTCCCAAAACTTTCAACGCTAATACACAACGGTTTTTGATAAAACAAATTGTTCAATTACTAACAACATACCCAAGATGAGCAAAATATAATTATAAAACATAAAAAGCCAAGTTAGCAAAATGATAAGGAATTATTTGATCTTTCGCTTAGATTAGGATCGGCAAAATAAGGTTTAGGGTAGGCTTATATTGATCTAGCGGGTTTAGGCAATGTTAACACCTTTCTCGGATTCGCTATTTTCAACTAGACCAAGAACCATTTCAACAAGTTCATCATTTTGATCATTTACCTCTGTGAGCTCTTCACATAATCCCGTTACTTAAATTTTAAACCGGCAATATCATCCATTTGAGCACGTTGGAGACTAATCATCTGCTTCATATTTTTTTTTAGATGTGCAATAGAAGCAGAATTTAGCGATGTAGAACAAACATTAGTTGCCTTCCCACTTGGCCATCTACGTGCAAGCTTACCATACTTGATTTGCAATATGATTTCCGACAACATACCCGATGTCATCGTGTCACACAAGTTGTCAACCACGAAGCTTTTCGAATTTTAAATGTCCATTTTCGCAAAAATTAAACACAACCACATCCCATAAGCTAAAATTATAGCACTATCAACCTTTCGCTTCTCAACCAACATGGCAATATGAACGATATGTATGAGCATTATAGTAGGTAAGTTAATTTGAAAATGGTTAGCTAAATGATAGATCAACAACATGTCCAAGACCGAGCATTTCCCGCGCCTTCCATTACACAGTATCAAGGCTCAATAAATGAGATTATATAACCTATGATGTAACTTAACTACCCGAGTCGTAAGAACATTACATGAAGTAGCACTTGAAAACAAAAAAATGGTCACGGTTAGAGATGTAATCCCGTCTACAATTGGCTATCCAACCTTAGGAAATTTAGACAGTCCGAATGTTAGAACCTCAAACATCCTACCAAAACTTTTAACGCTAATACACGACGATTTTTGATAAAAGGAATTGTTCAATTACTACCAACATAACCAAGACGAGCAAAATATATTATAAAACATAAAAAGCCAAGTGAGCAAAATGATAAGGAATTATTTGATCTTTCGCTTAGATTAGGATCGGCAAAATAAGGTTTAGGGTAGGCTTATATTGATCTAGCGGGTTTAGGCAATGTTAACACCTTTCTCGGATTCGCTATTTTCAACTAGACCAAGAACCATTTCAACAAGTTTATCATTTTGATCATTTACCTCTGTGAGCTCTTCACATAATCCCGTTACTTAAATTTTAAACCGGCAATATCATCCATTTGAGCACGTTGGAGACTAATCATCTGCTTCATATTTTTTTTTAGATGTGCAATAGAAGTAGAATTTAGCGATGTAGAACAAACATTAGTTGCCTTCCCACTTGGCCATCTACGTGCAAGCTTACCATACTTGATTTGCAATATGATTTCCGACAACATACCCGATGTCATCGTGTCACACAAGTTGTCAACCACGAAGCTTTTCGAATTTTAAATGTCCATTTTCGCAAAAATTAAACACAACCACATCCCATAAGCTAAAATTATAGCACTATCAACCTTTCGCTTCTCAACCAATATGGCAATATGAACGATATGTATGAGCATTATAGTAGGTAAGTTAATTTGAAAATGGTTAGCTAAATGATAGATCAACAACATGTCCAAGACCGAGCATTTCCCGCGGCTTCCATTACACAGTATCAAGGCTCAATAAATGAGATTATATAACCTATGATGTAACTTAACTACCCGAGTCGTAAGAACATTACATGAAGTAGCACTTGAAAACAAAAAAATGGTCACGGTTAGAGATGTAATCCCGTCTACAATTGGCTATCCAACCTTAGGAAATTTAGACAGTCCGAATGTTAGAACCTCAAATATCCTACCAAAACTTTTAACGCTAATACACGACGATTTTTGATAAAAGGAATTGTTCAATTACTACCAACATAACCAAGACGAGCAAAATATATTATAAAACATAAAAAGCCAAGTGAGCAAAATGATAAGGAATTATTTGATCTTTCGCTTAGATTAGGATCGGCAAAATAAGGTTTAGGGTAGGCTTATATTGATCTAGCGGGTTTAGGCAATGTTAACACCTTTCTCGGATTCGCTATTTTCAACTAGACCAAGAACCATTTCAACAAGTTTATCATTTTGATCATTTACCTCTGTGAGCTCTTCACATAATCCCGTTACTTAAATTTTAAACCGGCAATATCATCCATTTGAGCACGTTGGAGACTAATCATCTGCTTCATATTTTTTTTTAGATGTGCAATAGAAGCAGAATTTAGCGATGTAGAACAAACATTAGTTGCCTTCCCACTTGGCCATCTACGTGCAAGCTTACCATACTTGATTTGCAATATGATTTCCGACAACATACCCGATGTCATCGTGTCACACAAGTTGTCAACCACGAAGCTTTTCGAATTTTAAATGTCCATTTTCGCAAAAATTAAACACAACCACATCCCATAAGCTAAAATTATAGCACTATCAACCTTTCGCTTCTCAACCAATATGGCAATATGAACGATATGTATGAGCATTATAATAGGTAAGTTAATTTGAAAATGGTTAGCTAAATGATAGATCAACAACATGTCCAAGACCGAGCATTTCCCGCGGCTTCCATTACACAGTATCAAGGCTCAATAAATGAGATTATATAACCTATGATGTAACTTAACTACCCGAGTCGTAAGAACATTACATGAAGTAGCACTTGAAAACAAAAAAATGGTCACGGTTAGAGATGTAATCCCGTCTACAATTGGCTATCCAACCTTAGGAAATTTAGACAGTCCGAATGTTAGAACCTCAAACATCCTACCAAAACTTTTAACGCTAATACACGACGATTTTTGATAAAAGGAATTGTTCAATTACTACCAACATAACCAAGACGAGCAAAATATATTATAAAACATAAAAAGCCAAGTGAGCAAAATGATAAGGAATTATTTGATCTTTGGCTTAGGTTAGTATCGGCAAAATAAGGTTTAGGGTAGGCTTACATTGATCAAGCAGGTTTAGGCAATGTTACAACCTTTCTCGGACTCGCCATTTTCAACTAGACCACGAACAATTTCAACAGGTTCATCGTTTTGACCCTTTACCTCTGTGAGCTCTTCACATAATCCAGTTACTTTAAATTTAAAATCGGCAATCTCATCCATTTGAGCATGTTGGAGACTAATCATCTCCTTCATTTTTTTTTGAGATGTGCAATACAAGCGGAATCAAACGATATAGAACAAACATTAGATGCCTTACCACCTGGCCATCTACGTGCAAGCTTATCATACTTGATTTTCAATAAGATTTCCGACAACATACTCGATGTCAACGTGTCACACAAGTTGTCAAACACGAAGCTTGTCGAATAAAAAAATTCCATTTTCTCAAAAATTAAACACAAGCACATCCCGTAAGCTAAAATCATAGCACTATCAACCTTCCGCTTCTCAACCAATTTGGCAATATGAACGATATGTATGAACATTATAGTAGGTAAGTTAATTTGAAAATGGTTAGCTAAATGATAGATCAACAACATATCCAAGGCGGGGCATTTCCCACTGCTTCCATTACATGGTATCAAGGCTCAATAACTGAGATTAAATGACCTATGATGTAACTTAAGTTCCCGAGCCGTGAGAACATTACATGAAGTAGCACTTGAACACAAAAAAATGGTCACGGTTAGGGATGTAATCCCGTCTACAGTTGGCCATCCATCCTTAGGAAATTTAGACAATCTGAATATTGGAACCTCAAACATCCTCCCAAAACTTTCAACGCTAATACACAACGGTTTTTGATAAAACAAATTGTTCAATTACTAACAACATACCCAAGATGAGCAAAATATAATTATAAAACATAAAAAGCCAAGTGAGCAAAATGATAAGGAATTATTTGATCTTTCGCTTAGATTAGGATCGGCAAAATAAGGTTTAGGGTAGGCTTAAATTGATCTAGCGGGTTTAGGCAATGTTAACAACTTTCTCGGATTCGCTATTTTCAACTAGACCAAGAACCATTTCAACAAGTTCATCATTTTGATCATTTACCTCTGTGAGCTCTTCACATAATCCCGTTACTTAAATTTTAAACCGGCAATATCATCCATTTGAGCACGTTGGAGACTAATCATCTGCTTCATATTTTTTTTTAGATGTGCAATAGAAGCAGAATTTAGCGATGTAGAACAAACATTAGTTGCCTTCCCACTTGGCCATCTACGTGCAAGCTTACCATACTTGATTTGCAATATGATTTCCGACAACATACCCGATGTCATCGTGTCACACAAGTTGTCAACCACGAAGCTTTTCGAATTTTAAATGTCCATTTTCGCAAAAATTAAACACAACCACATCCCATAAGCTAAAATTATAGCACTATCAACCTTTCGCTTCTCAACCAATATGGCAATATGAACGATATGTATGAGCATTATAGTAGGTAAGTTAATTTGAAAATGGTTAGCTAAATGATAGATCAACAACATGTCCAAGACCGAGCATTTCCCGCGGCTTCCATTACACAAAGATCAAGGCTCAATAAATGAGATTATATAACCTATGATGTAACTTAACTACCCGAGTCGTAAGAACATTACATGAAGTAGCACTTGAAAACAAAAAAATGGTCACGGTTAGAGATGTAATCCCGTCTACAATTGGCTATCCAACCTTAGGAAATTTAGACAGTCCGAATGTTAGAACCTCAAACATCCTACCAAAACTTTTAACGCTAATACACGACGATTTTTGATAAAAGGAATTGTTCAATTACTACCAACATAACCAAGACGAGCAAAATATATTATAAAACATAAAAAGCCAAGTGAGCAAAATGATAAGGAATTATTTGATCTTTGGCTTAGGTTAGTATCGGCAAAATAAGGTTTAGGGTAGGCTTACATTGATCAAGCAGGTTTAGGCAATGTTACAACCTTTCTCGGACTCGCCATTTTCAACTAGACCACGAACAATTTCAACAGGTTCATCGTTTTGACCCTTTACCTCTGTGAGCTCTTCACATAATCCAGTTACTTTAAATTTAAAATCGGCAATCTCATCCATTTGAGCATGTTGGAGACTAATCATCTCCTTCATTTTTTTTTTGAGATGTGCAATACAAGCGGAATCAAACGATATAGAACAAACATTAGATGCCTTACCACCTGGCCATCTACGTGCAAGCTTATCATACTTGATTTTCAATAAGATTTCCGACAACATACTCGATGTCAACGTGTCACACAAGTTGTCAAACACGAAGCTTGTCGAATAAAAAAATTACATTTTCTCAAAAATTAAACACAAGCACATCCCGTAAGCTAAAATCATAGCACTATCAACCTTCCGCTTCTCAACCAATTTGGCAATATGAACGATATGTATGAACATTATAGTAGGTAAGTTAATTTGAAAATGGTTAGCTAAATGATAGATCAACAACATATCCAAGGCGGGGCATTTCCCACTGCTTCCATTACATGGTATCAAGGCTCAATAACTGAGATTAAATGACCTATGATGTAACTTAAGTTCCCGAGCCGAGAGAACATTACATGAAGTAGCACTTGAACACAAAAAAATGGTCAAGGTTAGGGATGTAATCCCGTCTACAGTTGGCCATCCATCCTTAGGAAATTTAGACAATCTGAATATTGGAACCTCAAACATCCTCCCAAAACTTTCAACGCTAATACACAACGGTTTTTGATAAAACAAATTGTTCAATTACTAACAACATACCCAAGATGAGCAAAATATAATTATAAAACATAAAAAGCCAAGTGAGCAAAATGATAAGGAATTATTTGATCTTTCGCTTAGATTAGGATCGGCCAAATAAGGTTTAGGGTAGGCTTATATTGATCTAGCGGGTTTAGGCAATGTTAACACCTTTCTCGGATTCGCTATTTTCAACTAGACCAAGAACCATTTCAACAAGTTTATCATTTTGATCATTTACCTCTGTGAGCTCTTCACATAATCCCGTTACTTAAATTTTAAACCGGCAATATCATCCATTTGAGCACGTTGGAGACTAATCATCTGCATCATATTTTTTTTAGATGTGCAATAGAAGCAGAATTTAGCGATGTAGAACAAACATTAGTTGCCTTCCCACTTGGCCATCTACGTGCAAGCTTACCATACTTGATTTGCAATATGATTTCCGACAACATACCCGATGTCATCGTGTCACACAAGTTGTCAACCACGAAGCTTTTCGAATTTTAAATGTCCATTTTCGCAAAAATTAAACACAACCACATCCCATAAGCTAAAATTATAGCACTATCAACCTTTCGCTTCTCAACCAATATGGCAATATGAACGATATGTATGAGCATTATAGTAGGTAAGTTAATTTGAAAATGGTTAGCTAAATGATAGATCAACAACATGTCCAAGACCGAGCATTTCCCGCGGCTTCCATTACACGGTATCAAGGCTCAATAAATGAGATTATATAACCTATGATGTAACTTAACTACCCGAGTCGTAAGAACATTACATGAAGTAGCACTTGAAAACAAAAAAATGGTCACGGTTAGAGATGTAATCCCGTCTACAATTGGCTATCCAACCTTAGGAAATTTAGACAATCCGAATGTTAGAACCTCAAACATCCTACCAAAACTTTTAACGCTAATACACGACGATTTTTGATAAAAGGAATTGTTCAATTACTACCAACATAACCAAGATGAGCAAAATATATTATAAAACATAAAAAGCCAAGTGAGCAAAATGATAAGGAATTATTTGATCTTTGGCTTAGGTTAGTATCGGCAAAATAAGGTTTAGGGTAGGCTTACATTGATCAAGCAGGTTTAGGCAATGTTACAACCTTTCTCGGACTCGCCATTTTCAACTAGACCACGAACAATTTCAACAGGTACATCGTTTTGACCCTTTACCTCTGTGAGCTCTTCACATAATCCAGTTACTTTAAATTTAAAATCGGCAATCTCATCCATTTGAGCATGTTGGAGACTAATCATCTCCTTCATTTTTTTTTGAGATGTGCAATACAAGCGGAATCAAACGATATAGAACAAACATTAGATGCCTTACCACCTGGCCATCTACGTGCAAGCTTATCATACTTGATTTTCAATATGATTTCCGACAACATACTCGATGTCAACGTGTCACACAAGTTGTCAAACACGAAGCTTGTCGAATAAAAAAATTACATTTTCTAAAAAATTAAACACAAGCACATCCCGTAAGCTAAAATCATAGCACTATCAACCTTCCGCTTCTCAACCAATTTGGCAATATGAACGATATGTATGAACATTATAGTAGGTAAGTTAATTTGAAAATGGTTAGCTAAATGATAGATCAACAACATATCCAAGGCGGGGCATTTCCCACTGCTTCCATTACATGGTATCAAGGCTCAATAACTGAGATTAAATGACCTATGATGTAACTTAAGTTCCCGAGCCGTGAGAACATTACATGAAGTAGCACTTGAACACAAAAAAATGGTCAAGGTTAGGGATGTAATCCCTTCTACAGTTGGCCATCCATCCTTAGGAAATTTAGACAATCTGAATATTGGAACCTCAAACATCCTCCCAAAACTTTCAACGCTAATACACAACGGTTTTTAATAAAACAAATTGTTCAATTACTAACAACATACCCAAGATGAGCAAAATATAATTATAAAACATTAAAAGCCAAGTGAGCAAAATGATAAGGTATTATTTGATCTTTCGCTTAGATTAGGATCGGCAAAATAAGGTTTAGGGTAGGCTTATATTGATCTAGCAGGTTTAGGCAATGTTAACACCTTTCTTGGATTCGCTATTTTCAACTAGATCAAGAACCATTTCAACAAGTTCATCATTTTGATCATTTACCTCTGTGAGCTCTTCACATAATCCCGTTACTTAAATTTTAAACCGGCAATATCATCCATTTGAGCACGTTGGAGACTAATCATCTGCTTCATATTTTTTTTAGATGTGCAATAGAAGCAGAATTAAGCGATGTAGAACAAACATTAGTTGCCTTCCCACTTGGCCATCTACGTGCAAGCTTACCATACTTGATTTGCAATATGATTTCCGACAACATACCCGATGTCATCGTGTCACACAAGTTGTCAACCACGAAGCTTGTCGAATTTTAAATGTCCATTTTCGCAAAAAATAAACACAACCACATCCCATAAGCTAAAATTATAGCACTATCAACCTTTCGCTTCTCAACCAATATGGCAATATGAACGATATGTATGAGCATTATAGTAGGTAAGTTAATTTGAAAATGGTTAGCTAAATGATAGATCAACAACATGTTCAATACCAAGCATTTCCCGCGGCTTCCATTACACGGTATCCAGGCTCAATAAATGAGATTATATAACCTATGATGTAACTTAAGTACCCGAGTCGTAAGAACATTACATGAAGTAGTACTTGAACACAAAAAAATGGTCACGGTTAGAGATGTAATCCCGTCTACAGTTGGCTATCCAACCTTAGGAAATTTAGACAATCCGAATGTTGGAACCTCAAACATCCTACCAAAACTTTCAACGCTAATACACGACGGTTTTTGATAAAACGAATTGTTCAATTACTAACAACATAACCAAGATGAGCAAAATATATTATAAAACATAAAAAGCCAAGTGAGCAAAATTATAAGGAATTTTTTGATCTTTGGCTTAGGTTAGTATCGGCAAAATAAGGTTTAGGGTAGGCTTACATTGATCAAGCAGGTTTAGGCAATGTTACAACCTTTCTCGGACTCGCCATTTTCAACTAGACCACGAACAATTTCAACAGGTACATCGTTTTGACCCTTTACCTCTGTGAGCTCTTCACATAATCCAGTTACTTTAAATTTAAAATCGGCAATCTCATCGATTTGAGCATGTTGGAGACTAATCATCTCCTTCATTTTTTTTTGAGATGTGCAATACAAGCGGAATCAAACGATATAGAACAAACATTAGATGCCTTACCACCTGGCCATCTACGTGCAAGCTTATCATACTTGATTTTCAATATGATTTCCGACAACATACTCGATGTCAACGTGTCACACAAGTTGTCAAACACGAAGCTTGTCGAATAAAAAAATTACATTTTCTCAAAAATTAAACACAAGCACATCCCGTAAGCTAAAATCATAGCACTATCAACCTTCCGCTTCTCAACCAATTTGGCAATATGAACGATATGTATGAACATTATAGTAGGTAAGTTAATTTGAAAATGGTTAGCTAAATGATAGATCAACAACATATCCAAGGCGGGGCATTTCCCACTGCTTCCATTACATGGTATCAAGGCTCAATAATCGAGATTAAATGACCTATGATGTAACTTAAGTTCCCGAGCCGAGAGAACATTACATGAAGTAGCACTTGAACACAAAAAAATGGTCAAGGTTAGGGATGTAATCCCGTCTACAGTTGGCCATCCATCCTTAGGAAATTTAGACAATCTGAATATTGGAACCTCAAACATCCTCCCAAAACTTTCAACGCTAATACACAACGGTTTTTGATAAAACAAATTGTTCAATTACTAACAACATACCCAAGATGAGCAAAATATAATTATAAAACATAAAAAGCCAAGTGAGCAAAATGATAAGGAATTATTTGATCTTTCGCTTAGATTAGGATCGGCCAAATAAGGTTTAGGGTAGGCTTATATTGATCTAGCGGGTTTAGGCAATGTTAACACCTTTCTCGGATTCGCTATTTTCAACTAGACCAAGAACCATTTCAACAAGTTTATCATTTTGATCATTTACCTCTGTGAGCTCTTCACATAATCCCGTTACTTAAATTTTAAACCGGCAATATCATCCATTTGAGCACGTTGGAGACTAATCATCTGCTTCATATTTTTTTTAGATGTGCAATAGAAGCAGAATTTAGCGATGTAGAACAAACATTAGTTGCCTTCCCACTTGGCCATCTACGTGCAAGCTTACCATACTTGATTTGCAATATGATTTCCGACAACATACCCGATGTCATCGTGTCACACAAGTTGTCAACCACGAAGCTTTTCGAATTTTAAATGTCCATTTTCGCAAAAATTAAACACAACCACATCCCATAAGCTAAAATTATAGCACTATCAACCTTTCGCTTCTCAACCAATATGGCAATATGAACGATATGTATGAGCATTATAGTAGGTAAGTTAATTTGAAAATGGTTAGCTAAATGATAGATCAACAACATGTCCAAGACCGAGCATTTCCCGCGGCTTCCATTACACGGTATCAAGGCTCAATAAATGAGATTATATAACCTATGATGTAACTTAACTACCCGAGTCGTAAGAACATTACATGAAGTAGCACTTGAAAACAAAAAAATGGTCACGGTTAGAGATGTAATCCCGTCTACAATTGGCTATCCAACCTTAGGAAATTTAGACAATCCGAATGTTAGAACCTCAAACATCCTACCAAAACTTTTAACGCTAATACACGACGATTTTTGATAAAAGGAATTGTTCAATTACTACCAACATAACCAAGATGAGCAAAATATATTATAAAACATAAAAAGCCAAGTGAGCAAAATGATAAGGAATTTTTTGATCTTTGGCTTAGGTTAGTATCGGCAAAATAAGGTTTAGGGTAGGCTTACGTTCATCAAGCAGGTTTAGGCAATGTTACAACCTTTCTCGGACTCAATTTCAACAGGTTCATCGTTTTGACCCTTTACCTCTGTGGGCTCTTCACATAATCCAGTTACTTTAATTTTAAAATCGGCAATCTCATCCATTTAAGCATGTTGGAGACTAATCATCTCCTTCATTTTTTTTTTTGAGATGTGCAATACAAGCGGAATCAAACGATATAGAACAAACATTAGATGCCTTACCACCGGGCCATCTACGTGCAAGCTTGTCATACTTGATTTTCAATAAGATTTCCGACAACATACTCGATGTCAACGTGTCACACAAGTTGTCAACCACGAAGCTTGTCGAATAAAAAAATTCCATTTTCTCAAAACTTAAACACAACCACATCCCATAAGCTAAAATCATAACACTATTAACCTTCCGCTTCTCAACAATTTGGCAATATGAACGATATGTATGAACATTAGAGTAGGTAAGTTAATTTGAAAATGGTTAACTAAATGATAGATCAACAACATGTCCAAGGCGGGGCATTTCCCACTGCTTCCATTACACGGTATCAAGGCTCAATAAATGAGATTAAATAACCTATGATGTAACTTAAGTTCCTGAGCCGTAAGAACATTACATGAAGTACCACTTGAACACAAAAAAATAGTCACGGTTAGAGAAGTAATCCCGTCTACAATTGGCCATCCACCCTTAGGAAATTTAGACAATCTGAATGTTGGAACCTCAAACATCCTACCAAAACTTTCAACGCTAATACACAACGGTTTTTGATAAAACGAATTGTTCAATTACTACCAACATAACCAAGATGAGCAGAATATATTATAAAACATAAAAAGCCAAGTGAGCAAAATGATAAGGAATTATTTGATCTTTGGCTTAGGTTAGTATCGACAAAATAAGGTTTAGGGTAGGCTTACGTTCATCAAGCAAGTTTAGGCTATGTTACAACCTTTCTCGGACTCGCCATTTTCAACTAGACCTCGAACAATTTCAACAGGTTCATCGTTTTGACCCTTTACCTCTGTGAGCTCTTCACATAATCCAGTTACTTTAAATTTAAAATCGGCAATCTCATCCATTTGAGCATGTTGGAGACTAATCATCTCCTTCATTTTTTTTTTGAGATGTGCAATACAAGTGGAATCAAACGATATAGAACAAACATTAGATGCCTTACCACTTGGCCATCTACGTGCAAGCTTATCATACTTGATTTTCAATAAGATTTCCGACAACATACTCGATGTCAACGTGTCACACAAGTTGTCAACCACGAAGCTTGTCGAATAAAAAATTTCCATTTTCTAAAAAAGTAAACATAACCACATCCCATAAGCTAAAATCATAGCACTATCAACTTTCCGCTTCTCAACCAATTTGGCAATATGAATGATATGTATGGACATTATAGTAGGTAAGTTAATTTGAAAATGGTTAGCTAAATGATAGATCAATAACATGTCCAAGACGGGGCATTTCCTACGGCTTCCATTACACGGTATTAAGGCTCAATAAATGAGATTAAATAACCTATGATGTAACTTAAGTTCTTGAGTCGTAAGAACATTACATGAAGTACCACTTGAACACAAAAAAATGGTCACGGTTAGAGATGTAATCCCGTCTACAGTTGGCCATCCACCCTTAGGAAATTTAGACAATCTGAATGTTGGAACCTCAAACATCCTACCAAAACTTTCAACGCTAATACACAACGGTTTTTGATAAAACAAAGTGTTCAATTACTAACAACATAACCAAGATGAGCAAAAAATAATTATAAAACATAAAAAGACAAGTGAGCAAAATGATAAAGAATTATTTGATATTTCGCTTAGGTTAGGATCGGCAAAATAAGGTTTAGGGTAGGTTTACATTGATCTAGCGGGTTTAGGCAATGTTACCACCTTTCTCGGATTCGCCATTTTCAACTAGACCACGAACCATTTCCACAAGTTCATCGTTTTCATCATTTACCTCTGTGAGCTCTTCACATAATCCCGTTACTTAAATTTAAAACCGGCAATCTCATCCATTTGAGCACTTTGGAGACTAATCATCTGCTTCATATTTTTTTAGATGTGTAATAGAAGCGTAATTAAGCGATGTAGAACAAACATTAGTTGCCTTACCACCTGGCCAGCTACCTGCAAGCTTACCATACTTGATTTGCAATAAAGGAGGATGTGTTGGAATTGAAAAAAAAAAAAAGAATTGAGATGAAAAATGAAAAAAAGTGAAGTAAAATGTGGGCACAAAATTGAGAAAAGAATTAGATAAGAAAAAAAAGGAAAAGAAAACAAATCGTGTAAAAAAGGGATGTTTGTGACGGTTTTACTCCTATACATTACTTATATCTTCTGAGGAGTTGTGTATTGTTTAGTGAGTTTTTGTACCAGTTGATGGGTACATGTGCTAAATTTTATAATTGGTTAAAAATCGGATTTGCTTAGCGTGGTATTGTTTAGGTGCTAGCTTGGCGCTTTACCTCCACCTTTTCCATAACTTGTTTTGCCTTTTCTTACCCATTGCCTCACTAAACAATAATTTTTGTAAGCCCTCAGCTGTGACAGACATTGTTTGGTTGGAATGTATGTATGGTGATTAGAATTGTCTATCATTTTTGTTGCAAGCATGTTTATGTGGGGTCGTAGTTTAGGTGAGTGGCTATTTTCCCTTCTTCTCTTATACTTATATACTTACCCTTTGCTTCATGAGAGAAGACTGGCCCGTGAGAGTCCGATTTTAAAGTCTTGCAAGGTCGACAGTTCAACTTATTTATAGACATCATACAACTCGTTTGCGCTTGGCTGTTGTAGCTATAAATGTCTGTTTTGTTTGTATTAAAGGGTTTAAGTGGACAATTTATAGTTAGCTCTGAGTGTTCTTATCCGTTCCATTAGTTTGAAATTAGTTTACTCGAGGACGAGTAAAGGTTCGGTTTGGGGAGATTTGATACGTGCAATTTATATAGTCTTTTTAGCCTCTTATTGCACGCATTTCCATGTCATTTTCTATAGTTTTGTATTGAAAAATGCCCCGAATAGGCTGCTTTGGTTTGTTTCGTCTCATTTGCTGGAACGGACGTCAAATTGGTGAAATCGTGCCTTATTTGTTCCTCCTAGCATGCATTTATGGAGATGGAGGATTTAGAGCGGAAGTGTTGTGCCTCGGGAAGCGTGAAGGAGTCCTTAGAAGCTGATCAAACGAGATCAAGCTGTTTTTAGTTACTGAGTGCTCGATCGAGAGCTCTTTTGGTCGATCGAGAGGTTTTGACGGTTGCTGGAGTTCGATCGAGTCCCAACTGAGTTATCAAAATAGGCTGAATTGAAGGCTCTCGATCGAAGCCCTGTCTTGTTCGATCGAGAGGATTTTCTGAAGAACTGCTCGATCGAGGGGAATGAAATGCCTCGATCGAGAGTTTTGCTTATTTGCACGGGATTTTTATTCCGTGGTTATCTTAATTAGTCTTTAGTTTAGTTAATAAACTCTTCCCTATATAAGGGGAAGACTTCATAAGGTTAAACATTACTCTTTATACTATTTAATCAGCCCCTAATTACTTTAAGCAGACACTTTGCTCTCTTTTGTCTTTTGCTACGTTACTTTGCTCTTAATTCCGGATCTCAATTTGTAATCTCTCTTCACTCTTACTCTTAATTTAATTCCTCTTTTTTTCTCTTAATTGTTTGTTCCTTAATTTCTATTTAATCATTGTTATTAATTTATGCATTATCGTTCTTTTAATCAATCTATTATGTCTCTTGTTAGTTTTTTCATCGTTATTATTTTTAGTATCATTGATAGCATGAGTAGCTAATTCTCTCTATGTTAGGATTAGGGGAGCCATGGTAGTGAGTTGACGATGTTGTGAATAGGTTAGATGATTAAATTGCGAGAATTGTTTTATGACAATATAATTGTAATCGTTTAGTTGAGTGCACGCTTCTAAACTAGTTAAATCGGTTAAATTCAGACCTAGATTGGAAGATTGGAATGAACAGACCTGTTATGAACAGTAGACTACCCTAATGAAGACGGATGTTAAGTTATTTGTATTATAGGACGGATAGCCGACCGGAAGGACCTTCCCCTTACTCTTCTCACATTAGATCATCTGAACTATTTATGACTGAGTTGACTAACTGCCATGGTGAACCGACTCCCTAGAATATTTCTCTTTATTGATTACATCATTAATTCTCTTTATTCTATTTGCTCAATTTGTCTTGCCTTAATCCTCTTAGTTTAGAAGTCAATTTAAAAAAACCCCCCAATTGTTACCCCACAATCTTGGATTAGCAGATATATATAATAGCCTCTCTGTGGAGATCGACCCTACTTCCACTAGCTTTTGTTAGTTTTTCTAGGTATTTATTTTTGGTACTAAACGACGGTATCACTCGACCTGGGGCATCGACATTATCGGGAAGGTCAACCCTATGGGCACCAAAGGGCATTACCTCATTCTCGTCGCCATCGACTACTTCACCAAATGGGTGGAAGCGCGGTCCTATGCAGTCTTGACCGCCAAACAAGTGGCCAAGTTCATCTAGGACAAAATCATCTGCAGATATGGGGTACCCCATAAAATCATCAGCGACCAAGGCTCCCACTTCCGGGCGGAAACACAAGCCTTGCTGGACAAATATAAAGTCAAGTGAAATCGATCATCCCCCTATCGTCCCCAGACCAACGGAGCGGTAGAGGTATCAAACAAAACTCTTGTCACCATCATAAAAAAGATGTAAGATAATTACCGCGATTGGCCGAGCAAACTCCCATTCTCACTCTGAGGATACCGAACCTCCATTTGAACACCCACAGGAGACACACCCTTCAACCTAGCATACAGGATGGAAGCGGTTCAACCACTAGAGTTGTAAGTCCCATCTCTACGGATCTGCTTTGGAGAGACAAGTTCGAGGCGGAATGGACCCGTCGAAGGTTCGAAAATCTCACGCTTCTAGACGAACGACGACTCAACGCCTTGCACAACGTCCAGCTATACCAACGATGTATACAACGGGAATACAACAAAAAGGTCAAACCCAGGAATATCAAAGAAGGCGACTTGGTCCTCAAGTCGGTTCGAGCACCACTACCCGTCGATCCGGGAGGGAAACTCAAACCCAATTGGAATATTAAAGAAGGCGACGTGGTCCTCAAGGTGACTTGGTCCTCAAGTCGTTAAAACAAATTGTTCAATAACTAACAACATTGCTGAGTAATCAAAATATAGTTATAAAGCCTAAAAAGCCAAGTGAACTAAAGGATAAGGAATTGTTTGATCTTTGGCTTAGGTTAGTCTCGGCAAAAAAAGTTTTAGGGTAGGCTTAGGATGATCAAGCGGGTATAGGCATTTTACCACCTTTCTCAGACTCGCAATTTTCCACTAGAGCACAAACCTTTTCAACCAGTTTATCGTTTTGAAACTTTACCTCCGCGAGCTCGTCACGTAATCCCGCTAGTTCCAATTTCAAACCGGCAATCTCATACATTTTAGCACGTTAGAGACTAATAATCTCCTTCTTATTTTTGTTGAGATGTGCAATATAAGCGGAGTCAAGCGATGTAGAACAAACATTTGATGCCTTACCACTCGGCCATCTAAGAGAAGGCTTACCATTATTTATTTGCAATTAGATTCTTGACAAAATACCCGGTGTCATCTTGTCACACAAGTTGTCAACCACGAAGCTTGGCGAATAAAAAATTTCCATTTTCTCAAAAATTAAAGACAGCCACATCCCATAAGCTAAAATCATAGCATTATCAACCTTCCACTTCTCAACCAATTGGGCAATATGATCGATATGTATGAACATTAAAGCAGGTAAGTTAATTTGAAAATGGTTAGCTAAATGACAGATCAACAACATGTCCAAGACGGAGCATTTCCCAAGTCTTCCATTACACGGCATCAAGGCTCAACAAATGAGATTAAAGAACCTATGATGTATCTTAAGTTCCCGAGTTGTAATAACAATACATGAAGTAGCACTTGAACACAATAACTTGGTCACGGTTAGAGATATAATCACATCTATAGTCGGCCATCCACCCTTATTAAATTTAGACAAACCGGTTGTTGGAACCTTAAACATCCTACCAACACTTTTAACGCTAATACACAACAGTTTTTGATAAAAGAAATTATTCAATAACTAACAACATAACCGAGACGAGCAAAACTTAATTATAAAACATTAAAAGCTAAGTGAGGAAAAGGAAAAGGAATTATTTGATCTTCGGCTTAGGTTAGCCTCGGCAAAATGCGGCTTAATGTACGCTTACGTTGATCAAGCGGGTTTAGGAAATGTTACCACCTTTCTCCGACTCGCCATTTTTCACTAGACCATGAACCATTTCAACAGGTTCATCGTTTTGACCCATTACCTCCGTGATCTCTTCACGTAATCCCGTTACTTTCAATTTCAAACCGGCAATCTCATCCATTTGAGCATGTTGGAGACTAATCATCTCCTGCATATTTTTGCTGCGATGTGCAATAGATGCGGAATCAAGCGATTTAGAACAAACATTAGATGCCTTACCACCCGTCCATCTACGTGCAAGCTTACCATACTTAATTTGAAATAAGATTTCTGACAACATACCCGATGTCATCGTGTCACACAAGTTGTCAACCACGAAGCTTGTCGAATAATAAATTTTCATTTTCTCAAAAATTAAATACAACCACATCCCACAAGCTAAAATCATAGCACTATCAACCTTCCACTTCTCAACCAATTTGGCAATATTATCGATATGTATGAACATTAAAGCAGGTAAGTTAATTTGAAAACGGTTAGGTAAATGATAAATCAACAACATGTACAAGATGGAGCATTTTCCGCGGCTTCCATTACACGGTATCAAGGCTCAATAAATGAGATTAAAGAACTTATGATGTAACTTAAGTTCCCGATCTGTAAAAACATTACATGAAGTAGCACTTGAACACAAAAAAATAGTCACGGTTAGATATGTAATCCCGTCTATAGTCGGCCATTCACCCTTAGGAAATTTAGACAATCCGGTTGTTGGAACCTCAAACATCCTACCAACACTTTCAATGCTAATACACAACGGTTTTTGATAAAACAAATTGTTCAATAACTAACAACATCGCTGAGTAATCAAAATATAATTATAAAACATAAAAAGCCAAGTGAGCAAAATGATAAGGAATTATTTGATCTATGGCTTAGGTTAGGCTCGGCAAAATAAGGTTTAGGGTAGGCTTACGTTGATCAAGTGGGTTTATGTAATGTTACCACCTTTCTCGGACTCGCCATTTTTCACTAGGCCACGAACCATTTCAACAAGTTCATCGTTTTGACCATTTACCTCCATGAGCTCTTCACGTAATTCCATTGCTTTAAATTTCGAACCTCATCCATTTGAGCATGTTGGAGACTAATCATCTCCTTCATATTTTTGTTGAGATGTGCAATAGAAGCGGAATCAAGCGATGTAGAACAATCATTAGATGCCTTACCATCTTGCCATCTACGTGCAAGCTTATTATACTTGATTTGCAATAAGATTTCCAACAACATACCCGATGTCATCGTGTCACACAAGTTGTCAACCACGAAGCTTGTCGAATAAAAAATTTCCATTTTCTCAAAAATTAAAGACAACCACATCCCATAAGCTAAAATCATAGCACTATCAACCTTCCACTTTTCAACCAATTTGGCAATATGAACGATATGTATGAACATTATAGTATGTAAGTTAATTTGAAAAAGATTAGCTAAATGATAGATCAATAACATGTCCATAACGGAGCATTTCCTACGGCTTCCATTATAAGGTATCAAGGCTCAATAAATGAGATTAAAAAACCTATGATGTATCTTACGTTCCTGATCCGTAAGAAAATTACATTAAGTATCACTTGAACACAAAAACTTGGTCACAGTTAGAGATGTAATCCCGTCTATAATCGGTCATCCACCCTTACGAAATTTAGAAAACCGGCTATTAGAACCCGAAACATCCTATCAAAACTTTCAACGCTAATACACACTGGTTTTTGATAAAACAAATTGTTCAATAACTAACAACATCGCTGAGTAATCAAAATATAATTATAAAACATAAAATGCTAAGTGAACATAAGTGTAATATCATAAATATTTCTAATATTTATTATTAATAATTTTAATGTTTAAAATAAAACTAATTTAATTTTTATCACGGGTTTCAAAATCTACTTGTTGTTGAATTAGGTAATTTAATCGGTTAAGGGGCTTAATAGGGTTGAGGCTTATTCTTTTGTTCGTCTTTTATCTTATATACTCATCTTGCTATGATCAGCCGTCAAGCCTCATAGTCATACCTATCTTTTAAATTAAACCCTTTTGTTCTTTTACTTTCCAAATACCTCGTTATCTGTCCACTACTTTTTCTTGTCACAAATTCCATCTTTAGTCTACATTGAATCATAGTGGACCTTGCTCTTCCTTCACTTGATTTTTCATGTTCCCAATATCCTCCACTAACTACGATTTTAAAGAAGTGGTAAACTTTTGGATCGCCTTTTGAGTATTGTTGTCAAGTTTTCTGATTTAAGGTAACACGATTCTACCGATCCTATTATTATTAATATTGTTCGAGGTTGTATGTTATATTTGCTTGCTAATTGATTTATCGGGGTTTATATGCTGAGATTTATTATTTATGTTGTTTTACGTGTATTACTAATAATAGTATATGTTTATATGTATTAATTTCATCTTGGCGAGATGGGTTGACATAATTAATTAAGATGTTAATCGCTTAATTAGCAGGTTTGCGAGAACTCATAGGTAATACGCGTATGAGGGTCATAGGTACGTATAAGACCATGAATTACGACAACTATAATTTAGTATTAGTGGACGTGCACATGTGAAATAAGTGCTGTATTTGGTAATGAGAGGAAGAGTACGTAGAATGCAATTATTTGTTTATTAATCAATGGAAAAGTTGAGTTCTGGGTTCATACGAGAAAGTTAGCTTTATAATTTTTCGATATTGGATTTTCGGTATTGTAATTTTTATTTTTGATCTCTTTGACCGAGACTCGTGGGTGAGTAGCTTAGAGTTTTATACTCTAAGTATTTAGCACGGTTCTTTGAACCCTTGACCATATCGATATTGAAATTGAGATGAAAATCGGTTATTGGTATTGAGTTATGAGTTATGAATTATGGGGCCTCTGTGCCGAGTTATTTTTATGGTCCAGTGCGACCATGGTTAATGAGTTATTTTAGTTTGAAATCGACATTGAGGTGGAAGTATTGTTTCGCGATCTTATCCGCTAGTTCACTCACCCCTTGTCCTTGGTCTTAGGGTCGACGATGAGAATACGATATCTGGTTAATTTAGAGTATTATATTATGAGACGGAGTAATGAGTGAGACTTAGTAATGAGATGAGACTTGTTAATTATTGGGACGAGAGTGTATTATATTATTGAAATAGAATGGAGTAAGTTTGAGGTTGAGATTAGTTAGCGGGGAGTGTTTTTATTATTCTCTCTGTTTATTTTTTTTTATTTTTACGTGTATGTGTTTCCACGCCATTACCAAAAAATATTCTCCTTATATTGAGGTATAATCTGTTACTCAGCTTTCCGGCTGACGTGTTTTCTCCCTTCGGGGCTACTCGTCATGGGGGTAGTTCCTCTATGTCTTCTGGTTTTTTTTTTCAGGTTACCGCTACTGGTGTTCAAAAGGATTTTTATTTCAAGAGAAGATTTTTATTAAAGAATATATAAATTTTTTGTTCCATTTTGTATACTATCATTTTTAAAAGGATTTGTTATAAGAGATTTTGTATATTAATTATAATATCCTTGTATTTCGGCCATTTTTGTATGTAAAAGTTAGTTTTAATTTAGCCGAAAATCAGGGGTGTTACAATAAGGATAAGGAATTGTTTGATCTTTGGCTTAGGTTAGGCTCGGCAAAATAAGGTTTAGGGTAGGCTTAGGTTTATCAAGCGGGTTTAGGCATTGTTACCACCTTTCTCAGACTCGCCATTTTCCACTAGACAACGAACCATTTAAACCAGTTCATCGTTTTGTCACATTACCTCCGCGAGCTCATCACGTAATCCTGCTAGTTGCAATTTCAATCCGACAATCACATTCATTTCAACACGTTGGAGACTAATCATCTCCTTCATATTTTTGTTGAGATGTGCAATAGAAGCGGAATCAAGCGATGTAGAACAAACATTTGATGCCTTAGCACCCGGCCATCTACGAGAAGGCTTACCATTCTTGATTTGCAAAAAGATTCTCGACAACATACCCAATGTCATCGTGTCACACAAGTTGTCAACAACGAAGCTTACCGAATAAAAGAGTTCCATTTTCTAAAAAATTAGAGACAACCACATGCCATAAGCTAAAATCATAGCACTATCAACCTTCCACTTCTCATTCAATTTGGTAATATGATCAATATGTATGAACATTAAAGCAGGTAAGTTAATTTGAAAATAGTTAGCTAAATGATAGATCAACAACATGTCCAAGACGGGGCATTTCCCACGGCTTCCATTACACGGTATCAAGGCTCAATAAATGAGATTAAATAACCTATGATGTAACTTAAGTTCCCGAGCCGTAAGAACATTACATGAAGTAGCACTTCAACACAAAAAAAATGGTCACGGTTAGAGATGTAATCCCGTCTATAGTTGGCCATCCATCCTTTGGAAATTTAGACAATCTGAATATTGGAACCTCAAACATCCTCCCAAAACTTTCAACCCTAATACACAACAGTTTTTTATAAAACAAATTGTTCAATTACTAACAACATACCCAAGATGAGCAAAATATAATTATAAAACATAAAAAGCCAAGTGAGTAAAATGATAAGGAATTATTTGATCTTTCGCTTAGATTAGGATCGGCAAAATAAGGTTTAGGGTAGGCTTACATTGATCTAGCGGGTTTAGGCAATGTTACCACCTTTCTCGGATTCGCTATTTTCAACTAGACCACGAACCATTTCAATGAGTTCATCATTTTGATCATTTACCTCTGTGAGCTCTTCACATAATCCCGTTACTTAAATTTTAAACCGGCAATATCATCCATTTGTGCACGTTGGAGACTAATCATCTGCTTCATATTTTTTTTAGATGTGCAATATAAGCGGAATTAAGCTATGTAGAACAAACATTAGTTGTCGTACCACCTGACCATCTACGTGCAAGCTTACCATACTTGATTTGCAATAAGATTTCCGACAACATACCCGATGTCATCGTGTCACACAAGTTGTCAACCACGAAGCTTGTCGAATTTTAAATGTCCATTTTCTAGAAACTTAAACACAACCACATCCCATAAGATAAAATCATAGCACTATCAACCTTTCGCTTCTCAACCAATATGGCAATATGAACGATATGTATGAGCATTATAGTAGGTAATTTAATTTGAAAATGGTTAGCTAAATGATAGATCAACAACATGTCCAAGACAGCGCATTTCCCGCGGCTTCCATTACACGGTATGAAGGCTCAATAAATGAGATTATATAACCTATGATGTAACTTAACTACCCGAGTCGTAAGAACATTACATGAAGTAGCACTTGAAAACAAAAAAATGGTCACGGTTAGAGATGTAATCCCGTCTACAATTGGCTATCCAACCTTAGGAAATTTAGACAATCCGAATGTTGGAACGTCAAACATCCTACCAAAATTTTTAACGCTAATACACGACGGTTTTTGATAAAAGGAATTGTTCAATTATTACCAACATAACCAAGATGAGCAAAATATATTATAAAACATAAAAAGCCAAGTGAGCAAAATGATAAGGAATTATTTGATCTTTGGCTTAGGTTAGTATCGGCAAAATAAGGTTTAGGGTAGGCTTACGTTGATCAAGCAGGTTTAGGCAATGTTACAACCTTTCTCGGACTCGCCATTTTCAACTAGACCACGAACAATTTCAAAAGGTTCATCGTTTTGACCCTTTACCTCTGGGAGCTCTTTACATAATCCAGTTACTTTAAATTTAAAATCGGCAATCTCATCCATTTGAGCATGTTGGAGACTAATCATCTCCTTCATTTTTTTTGAGATGTGCAATACAAGCGGAATCAAACGATATAGAACAAACATTAGATGCCTTACCACCTGGCCATCTACGTGCAAGCTTATCATACTTGATTTTCAATAAGATTTCCGACAACATACTCGATGTCAACGTGTCACACAAGTTGTCAAACACGAAGCTTGTCGAATAAAAAAATTCCATTTTCTCAAAAATTAAAAACAACCACATCCCATAAGCTAAAATCATAGCACTATCAACCTTCCGCTTCTCAACCAATTTGGCAATATGAACGATATGTATGAACATTATAGTAGGTAAGTTAATTTGAAAATGGTTAGCTAAATGATAGATCAACAACATGTCCAAGGCGGGGCATTTCCCATTGCTTCCATTACATGGTATCAAGGCTCAATAAATGAGATTAAATAACCTATGATGTAACTTAAGTTCCTGAGCCGTGAGAACATTACATGAAGTAGCACTTGAACACAAAAAAATGGTCACGGTTAGGGATGTAATCCCGTCTACAGTTGGCCATCCATCCTTAGGAAATTTAGACAATCTGAATATTGGAACCTCAAACATCCTCCCAAAACTTTCAACGCTAATACACAACGGTTTTTGATAAAACAAATTGTTCAATTACTAACAACATACCCAAGATGAGCAAAATATAATTATAAAACATAAAAAGCCAAGTGAGCAAAATGATAAGGAATTATTTGATCTTTCGCTTAGATTAGGATCGGCAAAATAAGGTTTAGGGTAGGCTTATATTGATCTAGCGGGTTTAGGCAATGTTAACACCTTTCTCGGATTCGCTATTTTCAACTAGACCAAGAACCATTTCAACAAGTTCATCATTTTGATCATTTACCTCTGTGAGCTCTTCACATAATCCCGTTACTTAAATTTTAAACCGGCAATATCATCCATTTGAGCACGTTGGAGACTAATCATCTGCTTCATATTTTTTTTAGATGTGCAATAGAAGCAGAATTTAGCGATGTAGAACAAACATTAGTTGCCTTCCCACTTGGCCATCTACGTGCAAGCTTACCATACTTGATTTGCAATATGATTTCCGACAACATACCCGATGTCATCGTGTCACACAAGTTGTCAACCACGAAGCTTTTCGAATTTTAAATGTCCATTTTCGCAAAAATTAAACACAACCACATCCCATAAGCTAAAATTATAGCACTATCAACCTTTCGCTTCTCAACCAATATGGCAATATGAACGATATGTATGAGCATTATAGTAGGTAAGTTAATTTGAAAATGGTTAGCTAAATGATAGATCAACAACATGTCCAAGACCGAGCATTTCCCGCGGCTTCCATTACACGGTATCAAGGCTCAATAAATGAGATTATATAACCTATGATGTAACTTAACTACCCGAGTCGTAAGAACATTACATGAAGTAGCACTTGAAAACAAAAAAATGGTCACGGTTAGAGATGTAATCCCGTCTACAATTGGCTATCCAACCTTAGGAAATTTAGACAATCCGAATGTTAGAACCTCAAACATCCTACCAAAACTTTGAACGCTAATACACGACGGTTTTTGATAAAAGGAATTGTTCAATTACTACCAACATAACCAAGATGAGCAAAATATATTATAAAACATAAAAAGCCAAGTGAGCAAAATGATAAGGAATTATTTGATCTTTGGCTTAGGTTAGTATCGGCAAAATAAGGTTTAGGGTAGGCTTACATTGATCAAGCAGGTTTAGGCAATGTTACAACCTTTCTCGGACTCGCCATTTTCAACTAGACCACGAACAATTTCAAAAGGTTCATCGTTTTGACCCTTTACCTCTGGGAGCTCTTCACATAATCCAGTTACTTTAAATTTAAAATCGGCAATCTCATCCATTTGAGCATGTTGGAGACTAATCATCTCCTTCATTTTTTTTTGAGATGTGCAATACAAGCGGAATCAAACGATATAGAACAAACATTAGATGCCTTACCACCTGGCCATCTACGTGCAAGCTTATCATACTTGATTTTCAATAAGATTTCCGACAACATACTCGATGTCAACGTGTCACACAAGTTGTCAAACACGAAGCTTGTCGAATAAAAAAAATTCCATTTTCTCAAAAATTAAACACAACCACATCCCGTAAGCTAAAATCATAGCACTATCAACCTTCCGCTTCTCAACCAATTTGGCAATATGAACGATATGTATGAACATTATAGTAGGTAAGTTAATTTGAAAATGGTTAGCTAAATGATAGATCAACAACATGTCCAAGGCGGGGCATTTCCCATTGCTTCCATTACATGGTATCAAGGCTCAATAAATGAGATTAAATAACCTATGATGTAACTTAAGTTCCCGAGCCGTGAGAACATTACATGAAGTAGCACTTGAACACAAAAAAATGGTCACGGTTAGGGATGTAATCCCGTCTACAGTTGGCCATCCATCCTTAGGAAATTTAGACAATCTGAATATTGGAACCTCAAACATCCTCCCAAAACTTTCAACGCTAATACACAACGGTTTTTGATAAAACAAATTGTTCAATTACTAACAACATACCCAAGATGAGCAAAATATAATTATAAAACATAAAAAGCCAAGTGAGCAAAATGATAAGGAATTATTTGATCTTTCGCTTAGATTAGGATCGGCAAAATAAGGTTTAGGGTAGGCTTATATTGATCTAGCGGGTTTAGGCAATGTTAACACCTTTCTCGGATTCGCTATTTTCAACTAGACCAAGAACCATTTCAACAAGTTCATCATTTTGATCATTTACCTCTGTGAGCTCTTCACATAATCCCGTTACTTAAATTTTAAACCGGCAATATCATCCATTTGAGAACGTTGGAGACTAATCATCTGCTTCATATTTTTTTTAGATGTGCAATAGAAGCAAAATTTAGCGATGTAGAACAAACATTAGTTGCCTTCCCACTTGGCCATCTACGTGCAAGCTTACCATACTTGATTTGCAATATGATTTCCGACAACATACCCGATGTCATCGTGTCACACAAGTTGTCAACCACGAAGCTTTTCGAATTTTAAATGTCCATTTTTCGCAAAAAATAAACACAACCACATCCCATAAGCTAAAATTATAGCACTATCAACCTTTCGCTTCTCAACCAATATGGCAATATGAATGATATGTATGAGCATTATAGTAGGTAAGTTAATTTGAAAATGGTTAGCTAAATGATAGATCAACAACATGTCCAAGACCGAGCATTTCCCGCGGCTTCCATTACACGGTATCAAGGCTCAATAAATGAGATTATATAACCTATGATGTAACTTAACTACCCGAGTCGTAAGAACATTACATGAAGTAGCACTTGAAAACAAAAAAATGGTCACGGTTAGAGATGTAATCCCGTCTACAATTGGCTATCCAACCTTAGGAAATTTAGACAATCCGAATGTTAGAACCTCAAACATCCTACCAAAACTTTTAACGCTAATACACGACGGTTTTTGATAAAAGGAATTGTTCAATTACTACCAACATAACCAAGATGAGCAAAATATATTATAAAACATAAAAAGCCAAGTGAGCAAAATGATAAGGAATTATTTGATCTTTGGCTTAGGTTAGTGTCGGCAAAATAAGGTTTAGGGTAGGCTTACATTGATCAAGCAGGTTTAGGCAATGTTACAACCTTTCTCGGACTCGCCATTTTCAACTAGACCACGAACAATTTCAACAGGTTCATCGTTTTGACCCTTTACCTCTGTGAGCTCTTCACATAATCCAGTTACTTTAAATTTAAAATCGGCAATCTCATCCATTTGAGCATGTTGGAGACTAATCATCTCCTTCATTTTTTTTTGAGATGTGCAATACAAGCGGAATCAAACGATATAGAACAAACATTAGATGCCTTACCACCTGGCCATCTACGTGCAAGCTTATCATACTTGATTTTCAATAAGATTTCCGATAACATACTCGATGTCAACGTGTCACACAAGTTGTCAAACACGAAGATTGTCGAATAAAAAAATTCCATTTTCTCAAAAATTAAACACAACCACATCCCGTAAGCTAAAATCATAGCACTATCAACCTTCCGCTTCTCAACCAATTTGGCAATATGAACGATATGTATGAACATTATAGTAGGTAAGTTAATTTGAAAATGGTTAGCTAAATGATAGATCAACAACATATCCAAGGCGGGGCATTTCCCACTGCTTCCATTACATGGTATCAAGGCTCAATAACTGAGATTAAATAACCTATGATGTAACTTAAGTTCCCGAGCCGTGAGAACATTACATGAAGTAGCACTTGAACACAAAAAAATGGTCAAGGTTAGGGATGTAATCCCGTCTACAGTTGGCCATCCAACCTTAGGAAATTTAGACAATCTGAATATTGGAACCTCAAACATCCTCCCAAAACTTTCAACGCTAATACACAACGGTTTTTAATAAAACAAATTGTTCAATTACTAACAACATACCCAAGATGAGCAAAATATAATTATAAAACATAAAAAGCCAAGTGAGCAAAATGATAAGGAATTATTTGATCTTTCGCTTAGATTAGGATCGGAAAAATAAGGTTTAGGGTAGGCTTATATTGATCTAGCATGTTTAGGCAATGTTAACACCTTTCTCGGATTCGCTATTTTTAACTAGATCAAGAACCATTTCAACAAGTTCATCATTTTGATCATTTACCTCTGTGAGCTCTTCACATAATCCCGTTACTTAAATTTTAAACCGGCAATATCATCCATTTGAGCACGTTGGAGACTAATCATCTGCTTCATATTTTTTTTAGATGTGCAATAGAAGCAGAATTAAGCGATGTAGAACAAACATTAGTTGCCTTCCCACTTGGCCATCTACGTGCAAGCTTACCATACTTGATTTGCAATATGATTTTCGACAACATACCCGATGTCATCGTGTCACACAAGTTGTCAACCACGAAGCTTGTCGAATTTTAAATGTCCATTTTCGCAAAAAATAAACACAACCACATCCCATAAGCTAAAATTATAGCACTATCAACCTTTCGCTTCTCAACCAATATGGCAATATGAACGATATGTATGAGCATTATAGTAGGTAAGTTAATTTGAAAATGGTTAGCTAAATGATAGATCAACAACATGTTCAAGACCGAGCATTTCCCGCGGCTTCCATTACACGGTATCCAGGCTCAATAAATGAGATTATATAACCTATGATGTAACTTAAGTACCCGAGTCGTAAGTGTGACACCCCTCGTTGAGGTAACTAAATGTGGCAAGTAAATCGTGGCGGAAACACGATATTTTTAAAACTTTTAAGGGCTTCTCGTGAAGTCCAACGCGAGGCATCACCAACACGATACACAAGTTTAGTTAGTTAAATTTAAGTTTACAACACAAGTCTATTTATTGGGGAAAAGATATCCCACGAATTAACATAAATTCGAAAAGTAGGTGAGTCTATTATGTAATAACTAATAAGGTCCGAGGTAAGAACTCGCTAGCTCACACGGTCTTCCCCACTTAGCTTCATCACCAACCTGTCATTCATAATAGATATGAAAGCCACAGTCAGTGGGGAGTAACTCAGGGTTCTCCCAGCCACAATATGTCAAAATACAAGTAATTAAGAATTTAATTAAATAAACAAGCATGAGAGTAAAATACTTACGGTGACGAAAGGATCATGATTAGTATACAAAATGCAATAAGAGTAGTTACGCATAAATGAGAGAAGAATAATTAGGTCAAACGGTCAAATATTGACTCAACTCAAATGTAAGACAAATTACAAAGTATAGACTCAAACAAGACAACCCTCTAGACTCCAACCTCTTGGTAGGACGACGATCATAATACGGTCCTAGTCTAAACCTGGCGCGGACTCTCGGGATGGACGACACCCGATTCGACAAACGATACCAAATCGTATCCAAGACTCGAAATATGGTACACCTAACCGTGCCCGAAAGTCGAGTAACCTCAAGCGGAACCTTGTCACCTAACCGTGACCCCCGGTCCGAAAAAGGCGGAAGGAAAAATAGCCCAACTCGGAAACAATGGCACCTAACCGTGACCCAATGTCCGAGGGCAAATAAATAGGGAATGTCGAGTAGTCTCACAATGTAAAACGTCACACTCGGGTCCGAACAAGAACCATAACCATTATGCATGAACATAACATTAATGAGTCTTAAAGTAACTAATTATCGATAGGAAAGAAGATGCATGCATAGCTCAATCATTATTAGAAGTCGCAAGTGAAATAGAACAAACAGGGGACTCCCAGTAGGGTGGTGTACGGCCGCCGCCAAGCCACCGGTAGTGGGACAACACACTAATATTGAAAATCAAAAGAAACTTACAGTGCACTCCAAGCCGGTCGATGAGACCGGACGCGCCGATCACCCTACTGGGAATACGGCCAAATTTCAAAAACACATAAAACCTTCAGTGCACTCCCAGCCGGTCAGTAGACCGGCCGCCGGTCACCCGGCTGGGAATACGCCCAAACTCAAAATCACCTAAAACCCTCAGTGTACTCCCAGCCGGTCAAGAGACCGCCGCGATCACCCTACTGGGACTACTGAGCTTTCTAAAATGTGCTCAAAATTTACGAGGATCTCCCGGTAGGTCGATGAGACCGGCCTGCAGTCACCCATTTGGGACTACAAACACGCGGATTCCATGCAAAACACTTCCAAACCATTTGAAACCAACAAAAATCGTTTCCCATCAATTGTTTACGTATCCTAGCATGATTCTAACTCGGAAAAACAACATATTTGAGCATGTGAATGGGTAATTTCGGATTCAAGAGATGTAGCATGAGATTTTCATCCAAACATGTGAGAATTGCAAACAAGCATGATATTCAACATCCAAACTAGCACCAATCATGAAAGATACAACTTTTAACATTCATATGAGATTATAACTACATAAAACCACACAATTCTAACATAAAAGTCGAGTAACCCATCACCGTTACCTTTTTGCACTTCAATCTTCTAAAGACTCGTCAATGATGTAGCTATCCTCCTCCGGGTTGTCCATGTTCTCCCCTAAACACAAAAATAAAGATATTAAGTCAAGAATCCACATCCTTGAAAGATGAGAATTTCGAAATAGAGGAAAAGATGGCAACTTTCTTACTTAGAAACAAGGGAAATGAGAAAAGGAAGAGAATGGCGCGAAAAGGAACGAGATTAGCGAAGAATTGAGTGAGTTATGGTGATTTTAGGGTTTAGAGCAAGGGTTTAACAATGGTGGAGTGGTTGTTGGGAAATTTCAGAAATTACAAGTGAGGGAGATGAAGTTGTGAGGGTTTAGTTGAGGTTTTGTGTAGAGAAAAGAGGGGGAAAAAGGCCCATGAGTCAAGTTAAGTCCAATAACTCAAAATGAGTCGGTATCCACTAGAATTTTCGTCCCAAGTCTACTATAACTCGAGACGGAGAATAATATTATTAAAATCTACACTATTATTACCGTTACACGGCTATGGCTATATTTTATGAAAATAAGCTTTAAATAATAATTATTTAATAAAAATTACTTAAAAGTTTATTTAAAATATAAGGAAAGGGCGGGGTGTTACAGTAAGAACATTACATGAAGTAGTACTTGAACACAAAAAAATGGTCACGGTTAGAGATGTAATCCCGTCTACAGTTGGCTATCCAACCTTAGGAAATTTAGACAATCCGAATGTTGGAACCTCAAACATCCTACCAAAACTTTCAACGCTAATACACGACGGTTTTTGATAAAACGAATTGTTCAATTACTAACAACATAACCAAGATGAGCAAAATATATTATAAAACATAAAAAGTCAAGTGAGCAAAATGATAAGGAATTTTTTGATCTTTGGCTTAGGTTAGTATCGGCAAAATAAGGTTTAGGGTAGGCTTACGTTCAGCAAGCAGGTTTAGGCAATGTTACAACCTTTCTCGGACTCAATTTCAACAGGTTCATCGTTTTGACCCTTTACCTCTGTGGGCTCTTCACATAATCCAGTTACTTTAAATTTAAAATCGGCAATCTCATCCATTTAAGCATGTTGGAGACTAATCATCTCCTTCATTTTTTTTTTGAGATGTGCAATACAAGCGGAATCAAACGATATAGAACAAACATTAGATGCCTTACCACCGGGCCATCTACGTGCAAGCTTGTCATACTTGATTTTCAATAAGATTTCCGACAACATACTCGATGTCAACGTGTCACACAAGTTGTCAACCACGAAGCTTGTCGAATAAAAAAATTCCATTTTCTCAAAACTTAAACACAACCACATCCCATAAGCTAAAATCATAGCACTATCAACCTTCCGCTTCTCAACAATTTGGCAATATGAACGATATGTATGAACATTAGAGTAGGTAAGTTAATTTGAAAATGGTTAACTAAATGATAGATCAACAACATGTCCAAGGCGGGGCATTTCCCACTGCTTCCATTACACGGTATCAAGGCTCAATAAATGAGATTAAATAACCTATGATGTAACTTAAGTTCCTGAGCCGTAATAACATTACATGAAGTACCACTTGAACACAAAAAAATAGTCACGGTTAGAGAAGTAATCCCGTCTACAATTGGCCATCCACCCTTAGGAAATTTAGACAATCTGAATGTTGGAACCTCAAACATCCTACCAAAACTTTCAACGCTAATACACAACGGTTTTTGATAAAACGAATTGTTTAATTACTACCAACATAACCAAGATGAGCAGAATATATTATAAAACATAAAAAGCCAAGTGAGCAAAATGATAAGGAATTATTTGATCTTTGGCTTAGGTTAGTATCGACAAAATAAGGTTTAGGGTAGGTTTACGTTCATCAAGCAAGTTTAGGCAATGTTACAACCTTTCTCGGACTCGCCATTTTCAACTAGACCTCGAACAATTTCAACAGGTTCATCGTTTTGACCCTTTACCTCTGTGAGCTCTTCACATAATCCAGTTACTTTAAATTTAAAATCGGCAATCTCATCCATTTGAGCATGTTGGAGACTAATCATCTCCTTCATTTTTTTTTTGAGATGTGCAATACAAGTGGAATCAAACGATATAGAAAAAACATTAGATGCCTTACCACCTGGCCATCTACGTTCAAGCTTATCATACTTGATTTTCAATAAGATTTCCGACAACATACTCGATGTCAACGTGTCACACAAGTTGTCAACCACGAAGCTTGTCGAATAAAAAATTTCCATTTTCTAAAAAAGTAAACATAACCACATCCCATAAGCTAAAATCATAGCACTATCAACTTTCCGCTTCTCAACCAATTTGGCAATATGAATGATATGTATGGACATTATAGTAGGTAAGTTAATTTGAAAATGGTTAGCTAAATGATAGATCAATAACATGTCCAAGACGGGGCATTTCCTACGGCTTCCATTACACGGTATTAAGGCTCAATAAATGAGATTAAATAACCTATGATGTAACTTAAGTTCTTGAGTCGTAAGAACATTACATGAAGTACCACTTGAACACAAAAAAATGGTCACGGTTAGAGATGTAATCCCGTCTACAGTTGGCCATCCACCCTTAGGAAATTTAGACAATCTGAATGTTGGAACCTCAAACATCCTACCAAAACTTTCAACGCTAATACACAACGGTTTTTGATAAAACAAAGTGTTCAATTACTAACAACATAACCAAGATGAGCAAAAAATAATTATAAAACATAAAAAGCCAAGTGAGCAAAATGATAAAGAATTATTTGATATTTCGCTTAGGTTAGGATCGGCAAAATAAGGTTTAGGGTAGGTTTACATTGATCTAGCGGGTTTAGGCAATGTTACCACCTTTCTCGGATTCGCCATTTTCAACTAGACCACGAACCATTTCCACAAGTTCATCGTTTTCATCATTTACCTCTGTGAGCTCTTCACATAATCCCGTTACTTAAATTTTAAACCGGCAATCTCATCCATTTGAGCACTTTGGAGACTAATCATCTGCTCCATATTTTTTTAGATGTGCAATAGAAGCGTAATTAAGCGATGTAGAACAAACATTAGTTGCCTTACCACCTGGCCAGCTACGTGCAAGCTTACCATACTTGATTTGCAATAAGATTTCCGACAACATACCCGATGTCATCGTGTCACACAAGTTGTCAACCACGAAGCTTGTCGAATTTTAAATGTCCATTTTCTCAAAAATTAAACACAACCACATCCCATAAGCTAAAATCATAGCACTATCAACCTTTTGCTTCTCAACCAATATGGCAATATGAATGATATGTATGAGCATTATAGTAGGTAAGTTAATTTGAAAATGGTTAGCTAAATGATAGATCAACAACATGTCCAAGACGGAGCATTTCCCACGGCTTCCATTACACGGTATCAAGGCTCAATAAATGAGATTTTATAACCTATGATGTAACTTAAGTACCCGAGCCGTAAGAACATTACATGAAGTAACACTTGAACACAAAACAATGGTCACGGTTAGAGAAGTAATCCCGTCTACAGTTGGCCATCCACCCTTAGGAAATTTAGACAATCTGAATGTTGGAACCTCAAACATCCTACCAAAACTTTCAACGCTAATACACAACGGTTTTTGATAAAACGAATTGTTCAATTACTACCAACATAACCAAGATGAGCAAAATATAATTATAAAACATAAAAAGCCAAGTGAGCAAAATGATAAGTCATTATTTAATCTTTCGCTAAGGTTAGGATCGGCAAAATAAGGTTTAGGGTAGGCTTACATTAATCTAGCGGGTTTAGGCAATGTTACCACCTTTCTCGGATTTGCCATTTTCAACTAGAACACGAACCATATCAACAAGTTTTTCGTTTTGATCATTTACCTCTGTGAGCTCTTCACATAATCCCGTTACTTAAATTTAAAACCGGAAATCTCATCCATTTGAGCACATTGGAGGCTAATCATCAGATTCATATTTTTTTTAGATGTGCAATAGAAGCGGAATCAAGAGATGTAGAACAAACATTAGTTGCCTTACCACCTGGCCATCTACGTGCAAGCTTACCATACTTGATTTGCAATATGATTTTCGACAACATACCCGATGTCATCGTGTCACACAAGTTGTCAACCACGAAGCTTGTCGAATTTTAAATGTTCATTTTCTCAAAAATTAAACACAACCACATCCCATAAGCTAAAATCATAGCACTATCAAGTTTTCGCTTCTCAACCAATATGGCAATATGAACGATATGTATGAGCATTATAGTAGGTAAGTTAATTTGAAAATGGTTAGCTAAATGATAGATCAACAACATGTCCAAGACGGAGCATTTCCCACGGCTTCCATTACACGGTATCAAGGCTCAATAAATGAGATTATATAACCTATGATGTAACTTAAGTACCCGAGCCGTAAGAACATTACATGAAGTAACACTTGAACACAAAACAACGGTCACGGTTAGAGATGTAATCCCGTCTACAGTTGGCCATCCAACCTTAGAAAATTTAGACAATCTGATAGTTGTAACATCAAACATCCTACCAAAACTTTCAACGCTAATACACGACGGTTTTTGATAAAACGAATTGTTCAATTACTAACAACATAACCAGGATGAGCAAAATATATTATAAAACATAAAAAGCCAAGTGAGAAAAATGATAAGGAATTATTTGATCTTTGGCTTAGGTTAGTATCGGCAAAATAAGGTTTAGGGTAGGCTTACGTTGATCAAACAGGTTTAGGCAATGTTACCACCTTTTGTCGGACTCCCCATTTTGAACTAGACCACGAACAATTTCAACAGGTTCATCGTTTTGACCCTTTACCTCTGTGAGCTCTTCGCAGAATCCAGTTACTTTAAATTTAAAATCGGCAATCTCATCCATTAGCGCATGTTGGAGACTAATCATCTCCTACATATTTTTTTGAGATGTGCAATACAAGCGGAATCAAATGATATAGAACAAACATTAGATGCCTTACCACCTGGCCATCTACGTGCAAGCTTATCATACTTGATTTTCAATAAGATTTCCGACAACATACCCGATGTCAACGTGTCACACAAGTTGTCAACGACGAAGCTTGTCGAATAAAAAATTTCCATTTTCTCAAAAATTAAACACAACCACATCCCATAAGCTAAAATCATAGCACTATCAACCTTCCGCTTCTCAACCAATTTGGCAATATGAACGATATGTATGAACATTATAATAGGTAAGTTAATTTGAAAATGGTTAGCTAAATGATAGATCAACAACATGTCCACGACGGAGCATTTCCCACGGCTTCCATTACACGGTATCAAGGCTCAATAAATTAGATTATATAACCTATGATGTAACCTAAGTACCCGAGTCGTAAGAACATTACATGAAATAGCACTTGAACACAAAAAAATAGTCACGGTTAGAGATGTAATCCCGCCTACAGTTGTCCATCCACCCTTAGGAAATTCAGACAACCTGAATGTTGGAGCCTCAAACATCCTACCAAAACTTTCAAGGCTAATACACAACGGTTTTTGATAAAACAAATTGTTCAATTACTAACAACGTAACCAAGATGAGGAAAATATAATTATAAAACATAAAAAGCCAAGTGAGCAAAATGATAAGTCATTATTTAATCTTTCGCTAAGGTTAGGATTGGCAAAATAAGGTTTTGGGTAGGCTTACATTAATCTAGCGGGTTTAGGCAATGTTACCACCTTTCTCGGATTCGCCATTTTCAACTAGAACACGAACCATATCAACAAGTTTTTCGTTTTGATCATTTACCTCTGTGAGCTCTTCACATAATCCCGTTACTTAAATTTAAAACCGGAAATCTCATCCATTTGAGCACATTGGAGGCTAATCATCAGATTTATATTTTTTTTAGATGTGCAATAGAAGCGGAATCAAGAGATGTAGAACAAACATTAGTTGCCTTATCCCCTGGCCATCTACGTGCAAGCTTACCATACTTGATTTGCAATATGATTTCCGACAACATACCCGATGTCATCGTGTCACACAAGTTGTCAACCACGAAGCTTGTCGAATTTTAAATGTTCATTTTCTCAAAAATTAAACACAACCACATCCCATAAACTAAAATCATAGCACAATCAACTTTTCGCTTCTCAACCAATATGGCAATATGAACGATATGTATGAGCATTATAGTAGGTAAGTTAATTTGAAAATGGTTAGCTAAATGATAGATCAACAACATGTCCAAGACGGAGCATTTCCCACGGCTTCCATTACACGGTATCAAGGCTCAATAAATGAGATTATATAACCTATGATGTAACTTAAGTACCCGAGCCGTAAGAACATTACATGAAGTAACACTTGAGCACAAAACAACGGTCACGGTTAGAGATGTAATCCCGTCTACAGTTGGCCATCCAACCTTAGAAAATTTAGACAATCTGATAGTTGTAACCTCAAACATCCTACCAAAACTTTCAACGCTAATACACGACGGTTTTTGATAAAATGAATTGTTCAATTACTAACAACATAACCAGGATGAGCAAAATATATTATAAAACATAAAAAGCCAAGTGAGAAAAATGATAAGGAATTATTTGATCTTTGTCTTAGGTTAGTATCGGCAAAATAAGGTTTAGGGTAGGCTTACGTTGATCAAACAGGTTTAGGCAATGTTACCACCTTTTGTCGGACTCCCCATTTTGAACTAGACCACGAACAATTTCAACAGGTTCATCGTTTTGACCCTTTACCTCTGTGAGCTCTTCGCAGAATCCAGTTACTTTAAATTTAAAATCGGCAATCTCATCCATTAGTGCATGTTGGAGACTAATCATCTCCTACATATTTTTTTGAGATGTGCAATACAAGCGGAATCAAATGATATAGAACAAACATTAGATGCCTTACCACCTGGCCATCTACGTGCAAGCTTATCATACTTGATTTTCAATAAGATTTCCGACAACATACCCGATATCAACGTGTCACACAAGTTGTCAACGACGAAGCTTGTCGAATAAAAAATTTCCATTTTCTCAAAAATTAAACACAACCACATCCCATAAGCTAAAATCATAGCACTATCAACCTTCCGCTTCTCAACCAATTTGGCAATATGAACGATATGTATGAACATTATAGTAGGTAAGTTAATTTGAAAATGGTTAGCTAAATGATAGATCAACAACATGTCCACGACGGAGCATTTCCCACGGCTTCCATTACACGGTATCAAGGCTCAAAAAATTAGATTATATAACCTATGATGTAACTTAAGTACCCGAGTCGTAAGAACATTACATGAAGTAGCACTTGAACACAAAAAAATAGTCACGGTTAGAGATGTAATCCCGCCTACAGTTGTCCATCCACCCTTAGGAAATTCAGACAATCTGAATGTTGGAGCCTCAAACATCCTACCAAAACTTTCAACGCTAATACACAACGGTTTTTGATAAAACAAATTGTTCAATTACTAACAACGTAACCAAGATGAGCAAAATATAATTATAAAACATAAAAAGCCAAGTGAGCAAAATGATAAGTCATTATTTAATCTTTCGCTAAGGTTAGGATCGGCAAAATAAGGTTTAGGGTAGGCTTACATTAATCTAGCGGGTTTAGGCAATGTTACCACCTTTCTCGGATTCGCCATTTTCAACTAGAACACGAACCATATCAACAAGTTTTTCGTTTTGATCATTTACCTCTGTGAGCTCTTCACATAATCCCGTTACTTAAATTTAAAACCGGAAATCTCATCCATTTGAGCACATTGGAGGCTAATCATCAGATTTTTATTTTTTTTAGATGTGCAATAGAAGCGGAATCAAGAGATGTAGAACAAACATTAGTTGCCTTATCCCTTGGCCATCTACGTGCAAGCTTACCATACTTGATTTGCAATATGATTTCCGACAACATACCCGATGTCATCGTGTCACACAAGTTGTCAACCACGAAGCTTGTCGAATTTTAAATGTTCATTTTCTCAAAAATTAAACACAACCACATCCCATAAACTAAAATCATAGCACAATCAACTTTTCGCTTCTCAACCAATATGGCAATATGAACGATATGTATGAGCATTATAGTAGGTAAGTTAATTTGAAAATGGTTAGCTAAATGATAGATCAACAACATGTCCAAGACGGAGCATTTCCCACGGCTTCCATTACACGGTATCAAGGCTCAATAAATGAGATTATATAACCTATGATGTAACTTAAGTACCCGAGCCGTAAGAACATTACATGAAGTAACACTTGAGTACAAAACAACGGTCACGGTTAGAGATGTAATCCCGTCTACAGTTGGCCATCCAACCTTAGAAAATTTAGACAATCTGATAGTTGTAACCTCAAACATCCTACCAAAACTTTCAACGCTAATACACGACGGTTTTTGATAAAACGAATTGTTCAATTACTAACAACATAACCAGGATGAGCAAAATATATTATAAAACATAAAAAGCCAAGTGAGAAAAATGATAACGAATTATTTGATCTTTGGCTTAGGTTAGTATCGGCAAAATAAGGTTTAGGGTAGGCTTACGTTGATCAAACAGGTTTAGGCAATGTTACCACCTTTTGTCGGACTCCCCATTTTGAACTAGACCACGAACAATTTCAACAGGTTCATCGTTTTGACCCTTTACCTCTGTGAGCTCTTCGCAGAATCCAGTTACTTTAAATTTAAAATCGGCAATCTCATCCATTAGCGCATGTTGGAGACTAATCATCTCCTACATATTTTTTTGAGATGTGCAATACAAGCGGAATCAAATGATATAGAACAAACATTAGATGCCTTACAACCTGGCCATCTACGTGCAAGCTTATCATACTTGATTTTCAATCAGATTTCCGACAACATACCCGATATCAACGTGTCACACAAGTTGTCAACGACGAAGCTTGTCGAATAAAAAATTTCCATTTTCTCAAAAATTAAACACAACCACATCCCATAAGCTAAAATGATAGCACTATCAACCTTCCGCTTCTCAACCAATTTGGCAATATGAACGATATGTATGAACATTATAGTAGGTAAGTTAATTTGAAAATGGTTAGCTAAATGATAGATCAACAACATGTCCACGACGGAGCATTTCCCACGGCTTCCATTAAACGGTATCAAGGCTCAATAAATGAGATTATATAACCTATGATGTAACTTAAGTACCCGAGCCGTAAGAACATTACATGAAGTAGCACTTGACCACAAAAAAATAGTCACGGTTAGAGATGTAATCCCGCCTACAGTTGTCCATCCACCCTTAGGAAATTCAGACAATCTGAATGTTGGAGCCTCAAACATCCTACCAAAACTTTCAACGCTAATACACAACGGTTTTTGATAAAACAAATTGTTCAATTACTAACAACGTAACCAAGATGAGCAAAATATAATTATAAAACATAAAAAGCCAAGTGAGCAAAATGATAAGTCATTATTTGATCTTTCGCTAAGGTTAGGATCGGCAAAATAAGGTTTAGGGTAGGCTTACATTAATCTAGCGGGTTTAGGCAATGTTACCACCTTTCTCGGATTCGCCATTTTAACCTAGAACACGAACAATATCAACAAGTTTTTCGTTTTGATCATTTACCTCTGTGAGCTCTTCACATAATCCCGTTACTTAAATTTAAAACCGGAAATCTCATCCATTTGAGCACATTGGAGGCTAATCATCAGATTCATATTTTTTTTAGATTTGCAATAGAAGCGGAATCAAGAGATGTAGAACAAACATTAGTTGCCTTACCACCTGGCCATCTACGTGCAAGCTTACCATACTTGATTTGCAATATGATTTCCGACAACATACCCGATGTCATCGTGTCACACAAGTTGTCAACCACGAAGCTTGTCGAATTTTAAATGTTCATTTTCTCAAAAATTAAACACAACCATATCCCATAAGCTAAAATCATAGCACTATCAACTTTTCGCTTCTCAACCAATATGGCAATATGAACGATATGTATGAGCATTATACTAGGTAAGTTAATTTGAAAATGGTTAGCTAAATGATAGATCAACAACATGACCAAGACGGGGCATTTCCCACGGCTTCCATTACACGGTATCAAGGCTCAATAAATTAAATTAAATAACCTATGATGTAACTTAAGTTCCCGAGCCGTAGGAACATTACATGAAGTAGCACTTGAACACAAAAAAATAGTCACGGTTAGAGATGTAATCCCGCCTACAGTTGTCCATCCACCCTTAGGAAATTCAGACAATCTGAATGTTGGAGCCTCAAACATCCTACCAAAACTTTCAAGGCTAATACACAACGGTTTTTGATAAAACAAATTGTTCAATTACTAACAACGTAACCAAGATGAGCAAAATATAATTATAAAACATAAAAAGCCAAGTGAGCAAAATGATAAGTCATTATTTGATCTTTCGCTAAGGTTAGGATCGGCAAAATAAGGTTTAGGGTAGGCTTACATTAATCTAGCGGGTTTAGGCAATGTTACCACCTTTCTCGGATTCGCCATTTTCAACTAGAACACGAACCATATCAACAAGTTTTTCGTTTTGATCATTTACTTCTGTGAGCTCTTCACATAATCCCGTTACTTAAATTTAAAACCGGAAATCTCATCCATTTGAGCACATTGGAGGCTAATCATCAGATTCATATTTTTTTTAGATGTGCAATAGAAGCGGAATCAAGAGATGTAGAACAAACATTAGTTGCCTTACCACCTGGCCATCTACGTGCAAGCTTACTATACTTGATTTGCAATATGATTTCCGACAACATACCCGATGTCATCGTGTCACACAAGTTGTCAACCACGAAGCTTGTCGAAGTTTAAATGTTCATTTTCTCAAAAATTAAACACAACCATATCCAATAAGCTAAAATCATAGCACTATCAACTTTTCGCTTCTCAACCAATATGGCAATATGAACGATATGTATGAGCATTATAGTAGGTAAGTTAATTTGAAAATGGTTAGCTAAATGATAGATCAACAACATGACCAAGACGGGGCATTTCCCACGGCTTCCATTACACGGTATCAAGGCTCAATAAATTAAATTAAATAACCTATGATGTAACTTAAGTTCCCGAGCCGTAGGAACATTACATGAAGTAGCACTTGAACACAAAAAAATAGTCACGGTTAGAGATGTAATCCGCCTACGAGTTGTCCATCCACCCTTAGGAAATTCGGACAATCGAATGTTGGAGCCTCAAACATCCTACCAAAACTTTCAACGCTAATACACAACGGTTTTTGATAAAACAAATTGTTCAATTACTAACAACGTAACCAAGATGAGCAAAATATAATTATAAAACATAAAAAGCCAAGTGAGCAAAATGATAAGTCATTATTTGATCTTTCGCTAAGGTTAGGATCGGCAAAATAAGGTTTAGGGTAGGCTTACATTGATCTAGCAGGTTTAGGCAATGTTACCACCTTTCTCGGATTCGCCATTTTCAATTAGAACACGAACCATATCAACAAGTTCTTCGTTTTGATCATTTACGTCTGTGAGCTCTTCACATAATCCCGTTACTTAAATTTAAAACCGGAAATCTCATCCATTTGAGCACATTGGAGGCTAATCATCAGATTCATATTTTTTTTAGATGTGCAATAGAAGCGGAATCAAGCGATGTAGAACAAACATTAGTTGCCTTACCATCTGGCCATCTACGTGCAAGCTTACCATACTTGATTTGCAATATGATTTCCGACAACATACCCGATGTCATCGTGTCACACAAGTTGTCAACCACGAAGCTTGTCGAATTTTAAATGTCCATTTTCTCAAAAATTAAACACAACCACATCCCATAAGCTAAAATCATAGCACTATCAACCTTTTTCTTCTCAACCAATATGGCAATATGAACGATATGTATGAGCATTATAGTAGGTAAGTTAATTTGAAAATGGTTAGCTAAATGATAGATCAACATGTCCAAGACGGAGCATTTCCCACGGCTTCCATTACACGGTATCAAGGCTCAATAAATGAGATTATGTAACCTATGATGTAACTTAAGTACCCGAGCCGTAAGAACATTACATGAAGTAACACTTGAACACAAAACAACGGTCACGGTTAGAGATGTAATCCCGTCTACAGTTGGCCATCCAACCTTAGAAAATTTAGACAATCTGATAGTTGTAACCTCAAACATCCTACCAAAACTTTCAACGCTAATACACGACGGTTTTTGATAAAACGAATTGTTCAATTACTAACAACATAACCAGGATGAGCAAAATATATGATAAAACATAAAAAGCCAAGTGAGAAAAATGATAAGGAATTATTTGATCTTTGGCTTAGGTTAGTATCGGCAAAATAAGGTTTAGGGTAGGCTTATGTTGATCAAACAGGTTTAGGCAATGTTACCACCTTTTGTCGGACTCCCCATTTTGAACTAGACCACGAACAATTTCAACAGTTTCATCGTTTTGACCCTTTACCTTTGTGAGCTCTTCACATAATCCAGTTACTTTAAATTTAAAATCGGCAATCTCATCCATTTGAGCATGTTGGAGACTAATCATCTCCTTCATATTTTTTTGAGATGTGCAATACAAGCGGAATCAAACGATATAGAACAAACATTAGATGCCTTACCACCTGGCCATCTACGTGCAAGCTTATCATACTTGATTTTCAATAAGATTTCCGACAACATACCCGATGTCAACGTGTCACACAAGTTGTCAACGACGAAGCTTGTCGAATAAAAAATTTCCATTTTCTCAAAAATTAAACACAACCACATCCCATAAGCTAAAATCATAGCACTATCAACCTTTCGCTTCTCAACCAATATGGCAAAATGAACGATATGTATGAGCATTATAGTAGGTAAGTTAATTTGAAAATGGTTAGCTAAATGATAGATCAACAACATGTCCAGAACGGAGCATTTCCCACGGCTTCCATTACACGGTATCAAGGCTCAATAAATGAGATTATATAACCTATGATGTAACTTAAGTTCCCGAACCGTAGGAACATTACATGAAGTAGAACTTGAACACAAAAAAATAGTCACGGTTAGAGATGTAATCCCGCCTACAGTTGGCCATCCACCCTTAGGAAATTCAGACAATCTGAATGTTGGAGCCTCAAACATCCTACCAAAACTTTCAACGCTAATACACAACGGTTTTTGATAAAACAAATTGTTCAATTACTAACAACATAACCAAGATGAGCAAAATATAATTATAAAACATAAAAAGCCAAGTGAGCAAAATGATAAGTCATTATTTGATCTTTCGCTAAGGTTAGGATCGGCAAAATAAGGTTTAGGGTAGGCTTACATAGATCTAGCGGGTTTAGGCAATGTTACCACCTTTCTCGGATTCACCATTTTCAACTAGAACACGAACCATATCAACAAGTTCTTCGTTTTGATCATTTACCTCTGTGAGCTCTTCACATAATCTCGTTACTTAAATTTAAAACCGGAAATCTCATCCATTTGAGCACGTTGGAGGCTAATCATCTGATTCATATTTTTTTTAGATGTGCAATAGAAGCGGAATCAAGCGATGTAGAACAAACATTAGTTGCCTTACCGCCTGGCCATCTACGTGCAAGCTTACCATACTTGATTTGCAATATGATTTCCGACAACATACCCGATGTCATCGTGTCACACAAGTTGTCAACCACGAAGCTTGTCGAATTTTAAATATCCATTTTCTCAAAAATTAAACACAACCACATCCCATAAGCTAAAATCATAGCACTATCAACCTTTCGCTTCTCAACCAATATGGCAATATGAACGATATGTATGAGCATTATAGTAGGTAAGTTAATTTGAAAATGGTTAGCTAAATGATAGATCAACAACATGTCCAAGACGGAGCATTTCTCACGGCTTCCATTACACGGTATCAAGGCTCAATAAATGAGATTATATAACCTATGATGTAACTTAAGTACCCGAGCCGTAAGAACATTACATGAAGTAACACTTGAACACAAAAAAATGGTCACGGTTAGAGATGTAATCCCGCCTATAGTTGGCCATCCACCCTTAAGAAATTTAGACAATCTGAATGTTGGAGCCTCAAACATCCTACCAAAACTTTCAACGCTAATACACGACGGTTTTTGATAAAACGAATTGTTCAATTACTAACAACATAACCAAGATGAGCAAAATATAATATAAAACATAAAAAGCCAAGTGAGCAAAATGATAAGGAATTATTTGATCTTTCGCTAAGGTTAGGATCGGCAAAATAAGGTTTAGGGTAGGCTTACATTGATCTAGCGGGTTTAGGCAATGTTACCACCTTTCTCGGATTTGCCATTTTCAACTTGACCACGAACCATTTCAACAAGTTCATCGTTTTGATCATTTACCTCTGTGAGCTCTTCACATAATCCCGTTACTTAAATTTATAACCGGAATTCTCATCTATTTGAGCACGTTGGAGACTAATCATCTGCTTCATATATTTTTTAGATGTGCAATATAAGCGGAATCAAGCGATGTAGAACCAACATTAGTTGCCTTACCACGTGGCCATCTACGTGCAAAGTTACCATACTTGATTTGCAATAAGATTTTCTACAACATACCCGATGTCATCGTGTCACACAAGTTGTCAACCACGAAGCTTGTCGAATTTTAAATGTCCATTTTCTTAAAACTTAAACACAACCACATCCCATAAGCTAAAATCATAGCACTATCAACCTTTCGCTTCTCAACCAATATGGCAAAATGAACGATATGTATGAGCATTATAGTTGGTAAGTTAATTTGAAAATGGTTAGCTAAATGATATATCAACAACATGTCCAAGACGGAGCATTTCCCGCGACTTCCATTACACGGTATCAAGGCTCAATAAATGAGATTATATAACCTATGATGTAACTTAAGTACCCGAGCCGTAAGAACATTACATGAAGTAGCACTTGAACACAAAAAAAATGGTCACGGTTAGAGATGTAATCCCGCCTATAGTTGGCCATCCACCCTTAGGAAATTTAGACAATCTGAATGTTGGAGCCTCAAACATCCTACCAAAACTTTCAACGCTAATACGCAACGGTTTTTGATAAAACAAATTGTTCAATTACTAACAACATAACCAAGATGAGCAAAATATAATTATAAAACATAAAAAGCCAAGTGAGCAAAATGATAAGGAATTATTTGATCTTTCGCTAAGGTTAGGATCGGCAAAATAAGGTTTAGGGTAGGCTTACATTGATCTAGCGGGTTTAGGCAATGTTACCACTTTTCTCGGATTCGCCATTTTCAACTAGAACACGAACCATTTCAACAAGTTCATCGTTTTGATCATTTACCTCTGTGAGCTCTTCACATAATCCCGTTACTTAAATTGAAAACCGGAAATCTCATCCATTTGAGCACGTTGGAGACTAATCATCTGCTTCATATATTTTTTAGATGTGCAATAGAAGCGGAATCAAGCGATGTAGAACAAACATTAGTTGCCTTACCACCTGGCCATCTACGTGCAAGCTTACCATACTTGCTTTGCAATAAGATTTCCGACAACATACCCGATGTCATCGTGTCACACAAGTTGTCAACCACGAAGCTTGTCGAATTTTAAATGTCCATTTTCTCAAAAATTAAACACAACCACATCCCATAAGCTAAAATCATAGCACTATCAACCTTTCGCTTCTCAACCAATATGGCAATATGAAGATATGTATGAGCATTATAGTAGGTAAGTTAATTTGAAAATGGTTAGCTATATGATAGATCAACAACATGTCCAAGACGGAGCATTTCCCCCGGCTTCCCTTACACGGTATCAAGGCTCAATAAATGAGATTATATAACCTATGATGTAACTTAAGTACCTGAGCCGTAAGAACATTACATGAAGTAACACTTGAACACAAAAAAATGGTCACGGTTAGAGATGTAATCCCGCCTATAGTTGGCCATCCACCCTTAGGAAATTTAGACAATCTGAATGTTGGAGCCTCAAACATCCTACCAAAACTTTCAACGCTAATACACAACGGTTTTTGATAAAACAAATTGTTCAATTACTAACAACATAACCAAGATGAGCAAAATATAATTATAAAACATAAAAAGCCAAGTGAGCAAAATGATAAGGAATTATTTGATCTTTCGCTAAGGTTAGGATCGGCAAAATAAGGTTTAGGGTTGGCTTACATTGATCTAGCGGGTTTAGGCAATGTTACCACCTTTCTCGGATTCGCCATTTTCAACTAGACCACGAACCATTTCAACAAGTTCATCGTTTTGATCATTTACCTCTGTGAGCTCTTCACATAATCCCGTTACTTAAATTTAAAACCGGAAATCTCATCTATTTGAGCACGTTGGAGACAAATCATCTGCTTCTCATATTTTTTATATGTGCAGTAGAAGCGGAATCAAGTGATGTAGAACAAACATTAGTTGCCTTACCACATGGCCATCTACGTGCAAGCTTACCATACTTGATTTGCAATAATATTTCCGACAACATAACCGATGTCATCGTGTCACACAAGTTGTCAACCACGAAGCTTGTCGAATTTTAAATGTCCATTTTCTCAAAACTTAAATACAACCACATCCAATAAGCTAAAATCATAGCACTATCAACCTTTCGCTTCTCAACATATATGGCAAAATGACCGATATGTATGAGCATTATAGTAGGTAAGTTAATTTGAAAATGGTCACCAAATGATAGATCAACAACATGTCCAAGACGGAGCATTTCCCGCGACTTCCATTACACGGTATCAAGGCTCAATAAATGAGATTATATAACCTATGATGTAACTTATGTACCCGAGCCGTAAGAACATTTCATGAAGTAGCACTTGAACACAAAAAAATGGTCACGGTTAGAGATGTAATCCCGCCCATAGTTGGCCATCCACCCTTAGGAAATTTAGACAATCTGAATATTGGAGCCTCAAGCATCCTACCAAAACTTTCAACGCTAATACACAACGGTTTTTGATAAAACAAATTGTTCAATTACTAACAACATAACCAAGATGAGCAAAATATAATTATAAAACATAAAAAGCCAAGTGAGCAAAATGATAAGGAATTATTTGATCTTTCGTTAAGGTTAGGATCGGCAAAATAAGGTTTAGGGTAGGCTTACATTGATCTAGCGGGTTTAGGCAATGTTACCACCTTTCTCGGATTCGCCATTTTCAACTAGACCACGAACCATTTCAACAAGTTCATCGTTTTGATCATTTACCTCTGTGAGCTCTTCACATAATCCCGTTACTTAAATTTAAAACCGGAAATCTCATCCATTTGAGCACGTTGGAGACAAATCATCTGCTTCATATATTTTTTAGATGTGCAATAGAAGCGGAATCAAGCGATGTAGAACAAACATTAGTTGCCTTACCACCTGGCCATCTACGTGCAAGCTTACCATACTTGATTTTCAATATGATTTCCGACAATATACCCGATGTCATCGTGTCACACAAGTTGTCAACCACGAAGCTTGTCGAATTTTAAATGTCCATTTTCTCAAAACTTAAACACAACCACATCCCATAAGCTAAAATCATAGCACTATCAACCTTTCGCTTCTCAACCAATATGGCAAAATGAACGATATGTATAAGCATTATAGTAGGTAAGTTAATTTGAAAATGGTTAGCTAAATGATAGATCAACAACATGTCCAAGACGGAGCATTTCCCGCGGCTTCCATTACACGGTATCAAGGCTCAATAAATGAGATTATATAACCTATGATGTAACTTAAGTACCCGAGCCGTAAGAACATTACATGAAGTAGCACTTGAACACAAAAAAATGGTCATGGTTAGAGATGTAATCCCGTCTACAGTTGGCTATACAACCTTAGGAAATTTAGACAATCCGAAAGTTGGAACCTCAAACATCCTACCAAAACATTCAACGCTAATACACGACGGTTTTTCATAAAACTAATAGTTCAATTACTTTAAATTTAGACCACGAACAATTTCAACAGGTTCATCGTTTTGACCCTTTACGTCTGTGAGCTCTTCGCATAATCCAGTTACTTTAAATTTAAAATCGGCAATCTCATCCATTTGAGCATGTTGGAGACTAATCATCTCCTTCATATTTTTTTGAGATGTGCAATACAAGCAGAATCAAACGATATAGAACAAACATTAGATGCCTTACCACCAGGCCATCTACGTGCAAGCTTATCATACTTGATTTTCAATAGGATTCCGACAACATACCCGATGTCAACGTGTCACACAAGTTGTCAACCACGAAGCTTGTCGAATAAAAAATTTCAATTTTCTCAAAAATTAAACACAACCACATCCCATAAGCTAAAATCATAGCACTGTCAACCTTCCGCTTCTCAACCAATTTGGCAATATGAACGATATGTATGAACATTATAGTAGGTAAGTTAATTTGAAAATGGTTAGCTAAATGATAGATCAACAACATGTCCATGACAGAGTATTTCCCACGGCTTCTATTACACGGTATCAAGGCTCAATAAATGAGATTAAAGAACCTCTAATGTATCTTAAGTTCCCGAGCCGTAAAAACATTACATGAAGAAACACTTGAACACAAAAACATGGTCATGGTTAGCGATGTAATCCCGTCTATAGTCGGCCATCCACCCTTACGAAAATTAGACAAATCGACTGTTGGAACTGTTAGGTTCATATACCTATTATTAGACTCCTCTAATAGTGAACAAATTAACTTGTTAATTATTTGTTCTTTAGATCTAGTGCATGCATAACTAAATGAAAGATTTATAAGAAAACAATGTCTCTTACATTGTTAATTTCGGTTTTATGGGCACAAGTAAGGTCTCCTACCTTCACTTGTTCTTGAGCTATGATGAGTATTGGGACGATCCTCCAAAGACCTCAAGTATAGAAGCCACTCCTCTCGATTGCACCCAAGATTATCCGTTATCCCCACTAAATAATATTTGCTAGATATTTGTTTAGTAGTTTACCTTAAAATTGATTACTAATACTCATATGTTACACTAATAATATTAGTAATCTTTATGAACAAATTGAATCAAAACTCAAATTTTGATAGAGAGAAAACTATGAACAAAATGGAGGTTTTGCATGTGAGGATGAGAGAGTGACTTATGAGAGAATAAGTGAGTAATCTTTACAAAAATGTTCCCCTCTCTCTTACTTGAAAAAACCGGCCAAAGTGCTCTTAATAAGAGCATTTTGGTCTTCTCAAAATGCCTTTCACAATGTTCTAAAAGTTTAGGTAGTAGTGTAGGTATGTCATAATATGTTGGAGAATCTTCCAACAAGAAAATGACAAAAACAAAAGCAACTCAACCATCCTACCATATGGACGGTTTACTTAGTGTATATGGGTCCATTTTTGTCTTATAATATTTGTCCCACAAATGCTTATAAGTCTTATGATTAATTATCTTACATAATTAAATATTAATTTGATCATACAACAATTATGACACAAATTAATAAACATATATTCACTCAACTCATTGAGTAATATTTTATCATTATATCAACATATAATGGGTCCCATTATAGCTAGTTAGTTAAATTCACAACCTCTTGTAAATGTAAATAACTAATTACCACTACCTCGAAACTTTTATAAAACCTCAACATAATTTAGTGAATTAACATATTAATCCACTAAATATGATCTTATTTAATCACATTTTAATAAGATACATATTTCCTCTCATAAATATAAATTGTTCATATTTAAGGAATCAATCAACTTGTATCAACATACAATTAATTAACTTTATAGATAAGGGCATCATCCTTTAGGTATGACCTTAAGGGATCAACTGACCACCACCGTCCCACGACAGTAATGTCAAACTCTAGCAAGCCAATCGTTACCGATTAATGTTGATCAGTTGACTATATAATTGAATCATCCCTTATGTATTCTTTATATGAGATTTAATTATGATATTAAATCATGTGATCGCACTATTGTTGAGGACACATTTCCCAACAATCTCCCACTTGTCCTCGACAAGTGTGCGTCGCCAATTCTCTTGTCCTATTACAATCTCCCACTCAATGCAAGGTGTCTTGCAGGTCGTACTTACATTTGATCATATCTCGAGTGGTTTTCTCGATCTGGAGATTAACTGTCTGACCGGAATTATCTATCATAGATATCTTCCGAGCGTGGCCACGCATTTCCAGTTAACTACTCCTCGAGTGGCCTTGAGATTTCAAACAACCCTGACAAGGGGTGGACAATTCCTATCGCCCTATTCCCTTCGTTCAGCCACAGTCCATCATAACCCAAAATATACCCAGTTTGACCTCATTTACGAAATCGTAGAGTATAAATCAAAGCTAATCAGAAGCTGTGCCAACTTCGGCGAATAGTCTCTAGTCAAAAGAATTGACTCATAAGAATACTATAGTAGCTCTTGCCACGACCAGGCTTTATGAATTACCAGAACTCTATAAACGGTCACGTCCTTTGCGACATGATTGTCCCATACAGTCTGCCTATGTGATCGACTAGTCATCCCATATGACTCTATGGCACTTGAACTTGCCATCAATCGCATCACACTCTAGTCACTTGGAGACGTCACCTCATATAAGTAACTAGGGGCGAATACCATGTCAATCCAGTTCACTTTAATGGGGTTCAATTTGTCTCTACAACCCATTCGGATACGACATGGTAACAGGTGAGTTTAATAAAACTCAAACGATAAATGTGATTATCACATATGAATAGTCAATACACTATTACTACTTCATATTCTATAATATTTAGTGTATTATTAACACTAGTTAAAATGCAATACAAGCTTGGCAAGTGGATATACCCGATATCCATATATTCCAACTTTATTAATTGTTATTTCCTTCCATTCAATGTCATCTCTAATGACATGAATTCATTTCTAAGTATTTGTCTAGGATTATAACTAGACTTGGGCTCTTTAACTTGAAAGAGGCTCCCACTGTTATCACATAACTAGTGATAAAGTCATTTGTGGAGGGATTCACCCTTAATCCCTACGTTGACCATTTAATCACTATTGACATAGAATCCTTTTGTAGAATTTGCAATGTGCGAAACTAAAACACATTTCTTACTTTCTTACTCCTTTGTCAATAACATTAGCTTAGGATTTTATCAAATCCTTTTAAGCTTGGAAACTAAAGTTTGTGCAACCCTTCAACACAAACTTAGTTTATCATCCAAACATGTGTACAAGTCATCAATTGTACTTTAAGGCTTTCACAAGCCCATCTAATGAATTAACTTATTATTGATTCATAATGTACCTAGCATATGGTACATCACAGCACGTGCGTCTGTTGGCGTACATAATCGTTCTAATGGCGGAAACATTACTAATCGATTTCATGTAATCAACAACTTAATGGGTTCAGTGAATGACTATGATTCCATCATAGTAATTCCACTTTCATCATCATGAATAAGCCATTCAACTTTGTTGTTGTACTACAGATGTGAAATATCTTATTCTCATAAGACTCTCAATTCTATGCCAATATACTCTCACATAGATTCGGTAATCTAAAGTATATTGCACCTTTTCCTAGTCTCCCAATCACTCTTGCCAGAAGAGAGCATTGGTACATTATTCTCAATAATTAATATGTTATCAACATATAAGACATGGAGAAACAAATTTAGCTCCCACTTAACTTCATGTATATCATGATTCTTCAATCATGTGAATGAAACAATTCACTATAATCACATGAACGAAAAGTATAATCCTTTAATGCTGGTTTAAGACCATCTTGTGATCATTTAAGATAGCTACGCATAATATGTTAGGATTCTTAGATCTTCATCTAAGGTTTTGAGTTTTAAACACTTCCTTCTCTAAATTCCCATTTTAGAAAAGCGAATTTTATTTGCCATTCTTCATTAAAATGAAATGCGGCAATTCCTAACACAATTTATTTTGATCAACATCTTCATGTAAATCTTATGCATTTGTGTACTCTAAAGCTCTATTTCCCTTTAAAGAGACCCTCACTTCAAAGTAAATCTACTCATGAGCAACAATTTTCGGATTGTAATGCTTCGGCTCGTATATATAACAAGGTCATGATACTATCACTTTCACAAAGTAATATTTTCTTTTTTAAACAATAAGACATGTGCGATAGACTCCCACTGAACTATGGTCTCATACTATCTTCATAGATAATAGTTCAATACCAACTCCCACTCTATTAATTCAATTACTTTCACAAAGTAACATTTCAACTATAAGAGGTGTTTGTGACGATACAATCTTCTCCCACTCTATCTCTCAGAAATACATCTATCTTCTTGAGAGATAGTTTTGTGAGACACAAACATATATATTTAACGGAGTTTAGCTTTCAAAAGGCCATCCTAAAATGGCAGCTTGATGATATATATGGCAGTCTGATTCAGTTCATATGGTTTAATAGACCCTCTATTCTAGGTATCTCATGGTTGACCATCCAATTAGAATTACTTGTCCGTTTTGGATTGCAAATTCCCAAAATTGAGTTCAACAACTCAAACCAACTCATATTAGTTTGATCTTATGGGTAGTGACGCTAGGTCATAAACCATCTTTAATAAATCAAATTTATTATTTAGATCTTTGCCACTACGATTGGGTCGTAATGCTTAGAACTTTATTCAATTGGTTCTTTACGTCATTTAAGAAACTTCTCAAATCTCTCAAATGTTTCACCTTTTATTTGATTAAGTAAATATACCCTTATCTATTTGAATCATTGGTAAAAGTGACGAAGTAGTCATAAATTTCCCTTGCGGTGATGCTCATTAGAACACATACATCGGCATGTATTAGTCTCAACAAATCACTTGCTTGTGTCCCTTTACCACTAAAGGAAGTATAAATTATATTGCAAAGGAGACAAGATTCGCATATTCCATACGATTGAAAATCAAATGGTCTAATAATTCTAGTCGACACTAGCATTTTAATGCGTTTCTTATTTACGTAACCTAATTGAAAAATCAAATGTACAAATCATTTGGATTACCAGTTATGAGTCTTTTGGATCGTATTATATAGATATCTTTACATGAGTTGGAACTGTCTAAAACTTGTGTATCATAAAAATAAGTGACATGGCTCACATCCATGTCTATTTTCAACAAAATACAACAGTTGTCTTTGAAGACAAAAAATAGATCCTTTCATGTCTCACATAGAAATGGAAATAATGATTTAGACTAAGTGGATACATAATAACAATTATGTAAACTATAACTCAAAGCTATTAGCAAAAACAAGTACATAAATTTCTCTTGAAGTGGCGGCTACCCGAGCTCCATTTCATTGTCGGAGATTCATATCACTCTTGTTTAGCTTTTCCACATTTCCAAGTCCCACTTGGAGTAACAAGCCCAACTTTGATATCTTCCAAATACTTGGGGCAATTTCGCCTCCAATGGCCCATGACATTACAATAATGACATTCCTCATAGGATTTGGCACCCTTCTTGGTCTTGGTCTTGGTAGTCTCACTATCCATTTCCAATTTATAATCAGGTTTGAGTTTCTCGCCCATTTTTGCCTTCCCTTTATTAATACCAACACTTCTTTCATTTGCAAGGACACTCTTGCTAGAACTCCCACTGATTTTAATATTTTTCATTGTTTCTTCAAACAAGGATTCCTTAGGTTTTGTAAGATTTTCTTCACAAGAATTTCTTTCTAAGGTGGTGGGCAATAATATTGGAGTGGGTGGAGTGGAGGTGGTAAAGAAGCAAAAATTTCCATCCTGACCAATGCCAATGCGTAATTCTCTAATCGTTTCATTGTCATAATCGGAGCATTTGTCATCGTATGATTGGAGCCATGTTTCAACGGTGATTGGTGTAGGAGTATTAGATGAATTCATTGCGAATAATTAACTACAAAAACGGAAATGAAGGAAATAATTAACATCTATCGTTTTAATAATACTCGTAAATTTAACCACAAGCAATGCATTTATATAGTGACCTCCACCCAACTACATAAATGATTCCGAGATCCAAATTCATATCAACTTGGGCACGGTGAGCCGATTCATCCCTTATTAATATAACTCGGTGGATTAACTCTTTAATCGATTCTACTTTTAGAACTCTCGGTCGATAAAAATTACTCTAATTCTCATCTTTAGCCCGGAACACATGCGACTACGGTCAACAATACTTCCGTTGAGCTCAATCCAAATTTCGATGTAATAACATTTTATTACCCCACTTCGCCAATGTAACAAGGTTTGTATTACGGTGATGCCGGATTAACTCCCTTATGAAATTGGTACTTCATGGGTTTCTACTATTTGGTAAGGCTTTATCTCAATTATTATATGTGAGAGGTCTTGTCAATTTATTATCTATCACGTTTTAAGTGAACTAAAGCGGTGAACTACGATAATTATAATTGACACGGTCGATGACTCGATATGATATGCATGTGTTGTTATGGCGATTTGGCAATGCATGTAACATATTAAAAGAAATGCAAAGCAATAAATAAAATTCCTAGTATGGCCTTCCTAAAAATAGAAAATCAAATAATCTATTACATATTCGGAAACCAACTCCTTTGGTCCCTTGAATCTTCAAGTGGCACGCCTCCCAAGACACCGTCTTCGTCGGATCACCTTTCCGAATGACACCGTCTTTGAAGATGCTCCATAATTACAAATATTAATAAAAATACAAAGCTATTCCTATTATACATTTGTAAAATGGAAAAACTAATAAAAATAAAATAAAAGTGATTCGAGATCACATTAAATTACAACCGAATCAATATTCTCTTTCATTACGGGTAATATCGATTAAAACTAAGGCCATACTAAGATAAAATTACATAATTCAAAATTATATAAATAAAAGACATTCAACAATTGAAATATGCAGCATTATAATAAGTACCTATCATGCAAAATCATGTGCCGAATCGCCCTATTTAACTTATGTCATACATATAACCCGGTTTCATGGAAATGCGTGATAATAACCTTTTAAAATCACTAATTAACACTTAAATCACATCTAAGCTCAAGTTAATTATCCTAACACATTTTAGGACTCAAAAATCAGTCATCACTTAATTTTTGACAATAATTCAACTTGATTTAATTTTATGCTCATTTTTTACCTTAAAAACACAATATTTATGAAATAAATCCAAATTAAATCATAAAAGTTTCAAAATTTGAATTTTAAATTTTTGAACATTCTGGAACAAATCCGTGACACTCATAATGTCAAAAATCATGGTTAAAATATCCGAATTAATTTTGAGAAAATATAGTTCCATATTTATCGTTTTTATCTCATAAAATGTATAAAGTATACGAAAAATGATCCAATAATATTTACAACTTTAGATCTGATAAGTGGGATATTAATGCAACTTAAAATAATTTTCTCAAGCCATTCAATACGTTTTAGCTAATTTTTGCTAAAATAGTCACTATTTATGCCATTTTTACACAAAAATCCATAAATCATGCTAAAGAAGATCTCTTAATCTAGAAATTTACATACACTCTGTAAATCTTGCATGTGACATCATATTAAAAGATCATGGCTTAATTCGAGATTTAACTATTTTTTAACCATTTTACCTCTTTTAATCCATCTTTATCTCATAAAAATCATAAATCGTGCAATATTAATCAAATTAACACGTCCTTTTACACACAACTTGTAAAATATTCATGTGAGGTCATATAAAATTTCCAACGTCAGAAACGAAATTTAACTATTTTTAGCATTTTAATTCCCATTTTAGTCATAAAAATGTAATAAAATGACCAAAAATCCTTAAAATGAGCAATAAATTTCCATAAATCATAAAAATGACCTAAAAACATTTTAAGACCAGAGTATATAATATGCATGGTGATTTCGTGGCTTATACTCATAAATCACAAATTTTTAGTTTTATATGTTAACCTTTTAACTCGGAAAAACAATAACCGATTATGCATGCAACATCCTTATTCTCTGATACCACTTGTTAGGTTCATATACCTATTATTAGACTCCTCTAATAGTGAACAAATGAACTTGTTAATTATTTGTTCTTTAGATCTAGTGCATGCATAACTAAATGAAGGATTTATAAGAAAACAATGCCCCTTACATTGTTAATTTCGGTTTTATGGGCACAAGTAAGGTCTCCTACCTTCACTTGTTCTTGAGCTATGATGAGTATTGGGACGATCCTCCAAAGACCTCAAGTATAGAAGCCACTCCTCTCGATTGCACCCAAGATTATTCCTTATCCCCACTAAATAATATTTGCTAGATATTTGTTTAGTAGTTTACCTTAAAATTGATTACTAATACTCATATATTACACTAATAATATTAGTAATCTTTATGAACAAATTGAATCAAAACTCATATTTTGATAGAGAGAAAACTATGAACAAAATGGAGGTTTTGCATGTGAGGATGAGAGAGTGACTTATGAGAGAATAAGTGAGTAATCTTTACAAAAATGTTCCCCTTTCTCTTACTTGAAAAAAACCGGCCAAAGTGCTCTTAATAAGAGCATTTTGGTCTTCTCAAAATGCCTTTCACAATGTTCTAAAAGTTTAGGTAGTAGTGTAGGTATGTCATAATATGTTGGAGAATCTTCCAACAAGAAAATGACAAAAACAAAAGCAACTCAACCATCCTACCATATGGACGGTTTACTTAGTGTATATGGGTCCATTTTTGTCTTATAATATTTGTCCCACAAATGCTTATAAGTCTTATGATTAATTATCTTACATAATTAAATATTAATTTGATCATACAACAATTATGACACAAATTAATAAACATATATTCACTCAATTCATTGAGTGATATTTTATCATTATATCAACATATAATGGGTCCCATTATAGCTAGTTAGTTAAATTCACAACCTCTTGTAAATGTAAATAACTAATTACCACTACCTCGAAACTTTTATAAAACCTCAACATAATTTAGTGAATTAACATATTAATCCACTAAATATGATCTTATTTAATCACATTTTAATAAGATACATATTTCCTCTCATAAATATAAATTGTTCATATTTAAGGAATCAATCAACTTGTATCAACATACAATTAATTAACTTTATAGATAAGGGCATCATCCTTTAGGTGTGACCTTAAGGGATCAACTGACCACCACCGTCCCACGACAGTAACGTCAAACTCAAGCAAGCCAATCGTTACCGATTAATGTTGATCAGTTGACTATATAATTGAATCATCCCTTATGTATTCTTTATATGAGATTTAATTATGATATTAAATCATGTGATCGCACTATTGTTGAGGACACATTTCCCAACAGGAACCTCAAACATCCTACCAAAACTTTCAACGCTAATACACAACATTTTTTGATAAAAGAAATTGTTCAATAACAAACAACATAGCTGAGTAATAAAAATATAATTATAAAACATAAAAAGCCAAGTGAGCAAAATGATAAGGACTTGTTTGATCTTTGGCTTAGGTTAGGCTCAGCAAAATAAGGTTTATAGTAGGCTTACGTTGATCAATCGGGTATAGGCATTGCTACAACCTTTCTCGGACTCGCCATTTTCCACTAAACCACGAACCATTTCAACAAGTTCATCGTTTTGACCCTTTACCTCCGTAAGCGCTTCAGGTAATCTCGTTACCTCCAATTTCAAACCGGCAATATCATCCATTTGAGCATGTTGGAGACTAATCATCTCCTTCATATTTTTGTTGCGATGTGCAATAGATGCGGAATCAAGCGATGTAGAACAAACATTAGATGCTTTACCACCCGTCCATATACGTGCAAACTTATCATACTTTATTTGCAATAAGATTTCAGAAAATATACTCAATGTCATCGGGTCACACAAGTTGTAAACCACGAAGCTTGTCAAATAAAAAATTTCCATTTTCTTAAAAATTAAAGACAACCATTGTTGGAGTTAGTGTCTTCCACAATAGTGCGTTAACATAATAAATCTCATTAATGGAATATCATCAGATATTTAATTATTTGATCCTCGTCAGTTGATTAACGTAAATCGATAACGGTTGGCTGACTAGAGTTTGACGTTATTGTCGTGAGACGGCGGTGATCAACTGACCCCTTTCGGTCACACCTATAGGAACGAACCCCAATTGATAACTAATTAATTGTATGAGATACAATTTGTTTAGTCCCTTGATTTAAAGACTAAAAAGTTAGTCTATTATTTTTAGAGAGATTTCGAGTTGCGAACTCGAGGAGCGGCAGTTATTATTTAATTATGCGATAATTGAATAATAAGTTTTGGGAGACGGGTTTTAGTTAATTAATTGTTAATTCACTAAAATTGTACTAATTGATTAATGTGATTAATATTGGTACGAAAATAATATGTGTAGCGGTACACGTATATTTACGGAGTGATTTGGACGAAATTAATTGGAAGTATTTAAACATGAAGCGATGTTTAAATAATATTTACACGTATTTGTGCGACAAATATAAGAAACAATATGGACCCGTAAATGGGTAATTGGACCGTGTAAAATAGAGTGTAGTGGATGATCATTACACTTTGCTTATTTTTCTTCCATAATTGTCATATGATCATTATGTGTCATAATGCATTGGACAATTAAAAAAAAATATGAAATACTACTCCCTCACTCCACCTCCACCTACCCGGCCCTATTCCTTCTTTATACTCCATCTATTGTTCATTTTTACATACTACCTCACTTAACATTTTGCATGTGAACAATTTTTGTACATCTCTCTAAAAATAATTATTCATCACTACTAAGATTGTTAGTATACATAAATTTTATTACTAAGACTTGTTAGTAATATTATAAATAATATCAAGGGTTCAATATTAACACGTTCTAGTTCAATACTTGTTATTATTTTTGGGTAAGTTCTTGGGTGCAACAAGAAGGAGATCTTCTCTTTGAAGATTAGTAAGGAGGATCATCCATTTGGAATAAGCTCAAGAACAAGCTAGTAAGGTGAACTAGTTTGTGCCCTTTTTACCAGAAAATCAATGTAAGGAAATTGTTTTTCATTATACTTTCATTTTTATGCTTTCATATTAGCATGCATGTTACATAGATTACCTAAATGACAAATTATGAGATAATTTAATTTTTATTAGAGAGTCTAATATGGATTTATGATCTTTCAAGTGGTATCAGAGCTTAGGCTTGTAATTTGCATGTTGATTGTAAGCATTTTAATGAATTCTGAGATAATTTATAAAAACTCAAAAATTGTGTTAGAAGAGGTTTTAGCATGAAATTTTTGGGGCATGCATACCTACTGATCTTAAAAGGTTTGTGGTTAAGTTTGATGATTTTTGAAGTTATTTTGCTATTTTTAATGATTTTTGGTAGAAAACCGAGTCAAAATGCCGTATTTTAGTTAAGAAATTGACTAAAAATAGTAAAAGTTGATTCGGTGCATGGAATTTTTATGGTATTTCATGCATGTTTTCTACTGATTATATGAAAAAGGTTGAAGGTTGGTTCGAATTTTTTGCATGTTTATTGATTTTATGAGATAAAAGTCGATAAAAGTGAAATTAATTAATCATAATTTCGAAACAATTGATTCTGCCCATGATAAATTTATGTACATTTAAAAATATTATTTAAATGTTAAAAGTGAATTTTAATTTGTATTTTCACCTTGTTTTGATGTTTATTGGTTTTAGTGGTTAAAAACCGATAAATATCGATCTTTTTCTTTATAAAATTTATCCAGAATTTTTGGGCAATTTTTCTGACATTATGGTGTTCTTGGGAGTGTTCCAGAATACTAAATTTTTTTTTTCATTTTTTTGGGAAAATTTTCAATTATTTTGGATTTTTACTTAAATATTTTGATTTTATCGATTAAATTAGCAAAATATCACCAAATCAAACTAATTATTTAACATAAAATTAGTGACAACTGATTTTGAGGTTCAAAACAGTTTGGACAATTAGTTTGGACTTAAATGAGATTTAAGAGTTGATTATTGATTTTTACATGTTAAATATCGATTAAATCCACAAAAAACCGAGATGGATACCAACGAATGATAGATAGGGCGATTTTGGCATCATTTTACGGCATTTTAAGCATATTTATTTAAGTTGAATGAATGATTGTCATTTATTTAAAGTATTTATCTTGTTGTACCTAGTATGGCCTAGTTTAATTTTAATCGTTTTTACCCGAAATGAATGGGAATATCGATTTGTTTGTAATTAAATACGATCTCGTATCGTCGGGTTGTATATAATTAATAGTTTTATTTATTTTATTAATTAATGTATAATAGGAATAGCTATGTAATTCAATTGTAATAGTTATTTTTACCAGCGTTTCCAAAAGACGGATTACATCGAGACGAAGTCTATTTTTGGAAGGTGTTCTAAATCCCACAAGAAGAAGTGGTCGATCCCTCTTGAGAGGTTTAGTTTTCGGTACTTGTCGTTAGGAGCATCTAGACCAAAACAATATTTATAACTCCACAAACAACTCTATTATTAGTAAAGAGGCAAGTAAAGGTCGGATCCCAAGGGACGGGTATTGAAGTGAGATTTTCAATTGCAAGTAGCAATGTCTAGGGTTGTCATAATTTGGGGTTTGAATAAAAGATCACTAAACTAAATAGGAATGAAAGTAAACAAGCAAGATGATTAAAAAGGGATGTAAACAATTGATTAAAAGGCACTAGGGTGTCATGGGATCATAGGGGATTCATGAGAATTGATCATACAAACATATTCTCAAATTATAAGCAAGCAATTATTGTTGTGATGGATCGAGTTGGTTTATATCTTACAATCCTAGGAAAGTTTGGGCCCCGGAGCCGAAATGATTAGATTGTACAACACCTACAAGTCGACTTAATCTTCCCTACTCAACTATATGCATGGTCTAATGAGACTCGAGTTGGTTTATGTCTTACAAGTCTCATTGAAAAGATAGGTGATGGGTAAAAAATGCAAGGATTCATAGGCTCGCATTTCATCAAACATAACATGTGCATAAGTTGAGATCACAACAAGCAAGCAAATAAACTATGAAAACATATTAATTTAAGCATGAATCATCCCCCATGTTGGTTTCCCCTAATTGCCCATTAACCCTAGCTAAGAGACTACTCACTCATTATCATGTTGATCATGCTAGCAAGGTTGTCAATCATACCAACGAAGTAAAACATGATGAATAAATGAAGATAATTAATAATAATTAAAAAGGGATTAAGAGAATTATACCTACTAATGATTCCAATAATAAAGAAAAGAATAATAGAAGTACTTGATGATTGATTGGAAGGTTGTCAATCTCCCAATAATAACCCAAATAATCTTCAATTACCCAAAATAAAGGATGAACAAAAGAGAGATTAAGGAAATAAGATTTGTATTAAGACTTGATTAAAAGTTGATTACAACATTAAAGAGAGATTAGAATGATATAAACTACAGTAAAGATTGATAAGAGGAACATGATAATCTAATTAGACTAATGGGGTATTTATAGTGGGGATTAGGTACACAAATTAGGATTTACTAAGGGCTTAAATAACGATTAAGTCCTTGAGGAATCGCTCCTCTCAGAAAAATATGCGAGTCTCCTTTTTGCTAGTCTTTTCCGAGGTATGCGCATCCTTCATAGAACAAGTAGAAGACGAAATAGCTGTCACACAATCTGAGCGTCCAGGGCACGAGATGAGCGGATTGTGGCTCTTTTGGACGAGTGGATTTGTTGGGTGGGCGGGCGGATTGTGGTGGTTTTGGACTAGCGTCCCTCTGAGGAAGACGCTCGCATTCCTTGTCTTGGACGGGCGTCCAGTAGGCAATCCGCTCGGATTCTTGATCAGCTTCTCCCTTCTTCTTTTCTCAATCCTTGCAGATTTCATCGGAGATGCAAGGATCTTTTCTCATCATTGCTCATCTACTACAATATGTACAAAGGCCTTCTAGTCTTGTCTTCTCTTTGATGCTTGGTCATTGAATTCAATCAATTTAGCTCCATTTTGCCAAGAAAATGCAAGGTTTGCACTCCTTTCCTACCAAAGGATCAAAACCTCAAAGAATATGCAAAACAAAGGACTAAAGACAATCAATGAACCAAATATGCACTAAAAAGCATGGGGACAAGGCTAATTCGGGGACTAAATAAGCTCAAATAATGGTCACATCAAATATCCCCAAACCGAACCTTTGCTCGTCCCGAGTAAAGTGGTGACAAAAACTAGGACCGTTATTTAAACTAACCTAATAGCATAGCCGATATGAGACAATTAGTGGGTCTCACTCCGCCCCTTCAACTCACAACAAGACAACCATGAGGTAGGATGCCTTCTTGCAAGGCAAGGTGGGTCTTGCCAAAATGGTGACAAATCCAAGCATTAAGCCCACAAAATCAAGTAATGGATGCATCTACAAAGGAATAGCCACTTTCCTCATCTAAGTTGCGGAAATTATCTACAAGGGAAGCAATTCAAGGATACACACTCCTTCATAGATGCAATTTCTTCAAACTACTAAGCCTAGAAGGATACCAATAAATCACCTCCAAGTTGTGTCAAGCTAGGGTACCTTTGTCCTCAATCGTTAAGTGCTTTCGTCAAGAATAGACTCCCTATGGTGTTTGAAACACTGGAGGATCGCGGAATTCCCCCTCTTGCCTAGACAAGAAGAAGGGTCGTCCCCTCTCTACCATGCACAAAAATGGATACGATGGATAAAGGGATCGATAGAATTTGAGTTTCACTTGAGAGTTTGCTTTTGTTGTTGTTTTTCCCCCCAATTTCTTGTGGCATATAACATTTGAGAACACTTTCTTTTTGCCATTTCTTTTGATTTTTGGCAATTCAACACTTGACAAATTTCAACCTTTTTGCATTTTTCTTTTGAACATTTTCAAAGTCACCCCATATGTAGTGAGGGTGCCTTATATTTGAAGCATTAGGAGTCTATTTTTGCTCCTCTTTTCATTTGATGCATTTTACAAACTTTCTTTCACTTTTCATTTCATGGATGAATGATGGTTGCATGGTTTCAAGGGTCACCTTGGAATAAACGGTAGCCAAGGAGTTATCACACCACAAGGTACTCTTGACTAGGCCTTAATCCATGGGTCAAAGGATACTAGCATGACACATCCTAGGGTGTTTTACATGTATTCTAACAAGCAAAGTCTTAAGAAGAAAAAAGCATCTACTAGGGCCTATATACACTTGTCAAGCTTCCCAAGTAGAGGGTTTTGCAAAATTTTCTAACATGCAAACTACATGCCATGATGCAACTAACATATATACATCCTAATGCATATGATTCTACCAACTAATATGCCAAATAATCTAAATGCAAGTCCTAGATTCACATTGTTTATACCGCATCAATCAAAATAAAGCCACATAGTCATTAACATAAAGAGGAAAAAGGAGATTGGAAAGATCATACCATGCGGTCTTCAATATCCTCATGTCTCGGATATGGCATAGTCGATCAATGTGAACAAGGATAGACAAACAAGCAAACAAGTATATACAATTCTACACTAAAAAGGAAATGAACTTGTTTTTGCATTTTCAATTTTTCAATATTTTTGATTTTTTCGAAATTTTTGAATTTTTTTGATTTTTGAATAAAAGTTAAGTTAGAATTTCACATCCCCACACTAATATGGGCATTGTCCTCAATGGCCAATATGATATAGGAAATTATGCAAGTATGATGCATGATTTCTATACTAAATGCAAGCTACACTAAGCTACACTACATGATGCATGGGTTTTTGTTTATGACGGAGAGCGTAATTTAGATTACCTTCCGTTGCGTATGCATGTACTTCCCCAAACCGAGATAGACATTATTTCTAATGTCTTAAATTTTGGGGTAGTTCATGCACACAAGATGCAATGCATGAAACTATATATTGTCATTTTGGAATTTTCAAATGGGAACAATAAAAAGAACACCTTAATAAGGCCAAGGTGTTAGTCCTCATGTTGCTAAGACTCTCCAAACAAGTCAGTCAAATATTGTACAAGTTAACAAAACATTAAATTCTTTCATGAAAATTGAAAATAAAGAGAGAGGATAGGGAAACTTCACTTAAGCTTGAGATGGGTGCCTCATGCCTGCTCCATCTAGCTATGAAGAGATCTTCTAGAGATCGCCATCATCCCCCTCTAGGTCACTATCCCATATTTCCTTGGAGGCATCACTTGTATTAGGGTCCATGAACTCATCTTCTTCGCTATTAAGCTCCACCGTATCCCCACCGCAAGATTTGTCGCTCCCTTCATCTAGTTGCCCATTTGCCCCTTCATTTGCTCTTTATGAATTTGGGAAGAGTATATCCATTTATGCCCAAGAGGGAAATGCTCCCTCATCACTAATATTCCCTCGTTGAATCATATCGTGGAATTGAGAGTAAAGTGCATAATAGTTATCCACGGTAGCTTCATATTGTCGGAAGTGCAAGTCTTGGAGAATTCCCGTTACAAAGTCATCACGAGGGAGGATAAAGGGGTTAGGGTGGTTGTATGGTTGATATGGAAAAGGGTAAGGAGGTATCTTGATTTTCGCATCTTGTGGTTGTTTCTCTTATTGTTGTTGGGGATTTGGTGGTGGTGGTGCTTGCCTTGCTTGGGTTGGGTTTGCGGGGATGAGGTAGGATGGGATCGGTGATAGAGGTCCCCTTCTTGGTGAGATTCTTGGTAGACCAGTCATTGGTAAGTAGATTGGATCAATCCCCTTTGTTATCCACTTGATCTTTTTATCAACCCCCTCAAGGGTTATCCAATGATGATGCACAAGAAGGAGGTCTTCATTTATCCTTGTATTCCCGGAGAGAGGAGTGTACTCATTGTTCTCATTAAATTTTGGATTGAAATGCTTTGCAATCTTTGTAATGAGCCATCCATTAACGATGTGTTTCATCCCATCATCATCACCGTTTCTAAACTTAGCCCACTTCTCAAGTAGCACAAGAGGTGCATTAAAATGGTACCCACCCCTTCCTTGGATATCGAGATAAGACTCCATGAACACAAGATCGAGTTCGTTCACAATTGCCGGGTCTCGGCGAGCAAGGAGGGTGACAGAAAGGAACCGGTAAGTGAGTCTCAAAATAGGGTTTTGAATGTGGAAAGCTAGACACTCCTTGATGTACATTAAATCTCGGCCGGTCATGGCCCTCCATAGGGGTGCAACACTATATCTCTTCGGTTTTGATGTCCGGGTAGGCGAGACATCGAGACCAAGCACATTAGCAAATTCCACTAGAGTCATCATTCTTGAAACACTCTCCAACCTAAATTCTATGCATATCGTTTTATTCAAGGTTGTGATTTTCAAGAAGCTTAAAAATTCAAGAACAAGGGATGGGTAGGTTTGCTCGTGCATATGAAATAGGCTAGAGAGACCAAACAACTCAAAAAGGGCTTCCATTTGATGGTAAATCCCAAGCTTCCTTAAAGTTCTATGACATAAAATCTTATTAGGGAGAATGTTCTTACGAAGAAGTCGGTGAAAAACGAGCCTTTGCACATCATATATAAATTCAACATTAAAGAAGTCATCAAGCTTGGTAAGATCCACAATTTCTTCATGCTCCCTCCTTAGAGTGTTGATGTGAGAAGTAGAAGAGCTTCCTCTTACTCTTGGTCTTCTTCTATCCCTAAATGAAGATCCCTTTGGTCCCATTATTTGATTGTGGTGTTGGAATTTTTGATTTGTTGAAGTATGAAGATGCTCTTTGTGGATTGAATCTTGCTTTTGAAACCTGGAAATTGGGGCTTTTTGATTTTGTGGAATAAAAGAGTGTTTGGGATATGCTTTGGAGTCATAAGAAGGTGGGTTTTTATAATACAAGTGGAAGGAAGGGTGATGTGTCACAAATTGTGTGGTGGGGAGAATTAAAATTGGAAAAATCGGGAGTGAATGCCGCAGGGAGACGAGCGGACTCGGGCTCAGGACGCTCAGATTCTCTCATTCTGGGACGAGCGGATTCTTGGGAAGACGCTCGGATTCTCTTACTGCGGATTTTTGCAAAATTTGAAGCAGCCAAGACGAGCGGATCGAGCACAGGACGAGCGTCTTTTCTGAAGCAAGACGGTCTTTTCTCAAAGAAGAGCGGATTCTGTTACAGGAACTTTTCTTAAAATGTTGCAGCAAAAAGACGAGCGGATTGATCTTCAGGCGCTCGGATTCCTGCTAGACAAGCGGATTCTCAATTAGAGGGGCGTCTTTCTTCAAACCAAGCGGATTTCCTCTTTAGACGCTCGGATTCCTTGCTGCGGATTCTTCTTGATTTCCTTGACTCCGATAAAAAACTTCCCCACACTTGAAAACTAGTTCCTTCCTTCATCAAAAATCATTCGTGACCCTCCCTCACTTACTCTCATGGAAAGAATTTATGTTTATGATAAAAGGAATGCAACAAAACTATAAGTACAAGTTAAAGGGGTTAGTATATTTACATGTGGTCGTTTAGGGAGGACTCCACCAAACTCTCCTTTTGATGATTCCTTCAAGGATGAGGAGGCCCGAGGTAGGTGACCTCGACCTCTTCAATAAATGCTCCCTCATAATATGGCTTCAATCTTTGACCATTGACCTTGAATTTGCTTCCATCTTCCGCCTTGATTTCAAAATCCCCATACTTTCCAACCTCGGTGATCACATAGGGACCCATCACTCTAGAGTTCAACTTTCCCGGAAAGATTCGATAGCGGGAATTGAATAGAAGGACTTTATCCCCTTTGTGCAAGGCTTTTTGCTTGATCCTCTTGTCATGGAGGAATTTCGTCCTTTCCTTATAGATCTTGGCATTCTCATAAGATTGTAGTCGGAATTCTTCCAACTCTTGAATTTGAATCATCCTCTTTTGACCACTTAATTTGAGATCAAGGTTAAGGGCTCGGATTGCCCAAAAAGCTTTGTACTCTAATTCGATTGGCAAGTGGCAGGCTTTTCTATAAACAAGCTTGTAAGGAGAGTCTCCTATGGGAGTCTTATAGGCCGTCCTATAGGCCCAAAGAGCATCATCAAGCTTTGTGCTCTAATGCTTTCGGGTCTTGTTCACCACTTTCTCAAGAATTTGCTTGATCTCTCTATTCGAAACTTCAACTTGACCGCTTGTTTGAGGATGATATCCTAAGCCGGTTCTATGTTGAACACCATACTTGGTCAAAAGGGATGCGAGCTTTTTTTCATGAAAATGCGTTCCTCCATCACTTATGATTGCTCTAGGGACTCCGAATCATGGGAAGATTATTTTCTTGAAGAGCTTGGTGACCGTCTTTGCATCATCGTTTGGGGTGGCAATTGCCTCCACCCACTTTGATACGTAGTCTACGGCCACAAGGATATACTTATTTCCATTGGATGTCACAAACGGCCCTTGGTAGTCGATCCCCCAAACATCAAAGATCTCCACCTCTAGTATGCCCCTTTGTGGCATTTCATTCCTCCAAGAGATATTCCCCATCCTTTGACAAGCATCACAATGAATGATAAATTCCCTTGTATCTTGAATCATCGTAGGCCAATAGAAGCCCGATTGAAGAATTTTTGCAATGGTTCTGCTTGCTCCATGGTGTCCACCGTAAGGTGACGAGTGGCATCCTTCCAAGATTCCTTGGACTTCCCATTGAGGGATGCATCTTCGGTAGAGCCCATCACTACACTCTTTGTAGAGATTAGGGTCATCCCAAAAGTACCTTTTTACTTCGAATAGGAACCTCTTCCTTTGGTTATAGTTCAAATTTGGAGGGGGTACTCTTCCAATGATATAGTTGGCATAATCGGCAAACCATGGGGTGATGTTCCTTTCAAGTTGTGTTTCAATGGCCATCAAGATATCGTCGGGAAATGAGTCATTGATCGGCGTTTCTCATTGTTCATCATGAAACCGGATCCTTGACAAGTGATCCGCTACCACATTTTCGGCTCCTTTCTTGTCTCTTATTTCCAAGTCGAATTCTTGAAGAAGCAAAATCCATCTCAACAACCTTGGTTTTGCCTCCTTCTTTATCAAGAGGTGTTAGAGAGCACGGCGATCCGAAAAGACAATCACTTTGGACCCAAGTAAGTAGGAACGAAATTTGTCCAGAGCATAGACAATGGCAAGAAGCTCTTTCTCGGTGCTATCATAGTTCACTTGGGAGGGATCAAGAGTCTTGCTTATATCGTAGATGGCATGAAGAGCTCTTCCTAACCGTTGGCCAAGAACCGCTCCAACGGCGTAGTTACTAGCATCACACATAATCTCGAACGGTAGTTCCCAATTTGGAGGTTGAATGATCGATGCCGAGATTAGTGCTTCCTTGATTCTATTAAAGGCTTCAACACACTCATCAGTGAAATGGAATTGGGCATCTTTAAGTAAGAGTTGAGTGAGGGGTTTCGCTATTTTTGAAAAATCTTTTATGAAACGGTGATAGAAACCTGCGTGACCGAGAAAACTTCTCACCCCTCTAACATTCACGGGAGGTGGGAGTTTCTCTATCACCTCAACCTTAGCTTTATCAACCTCGATGCCCTTTTCCAAGATTAAATGACCCAAAACAATTCCTTCATTGACCATGAAGTGACACTTTTCCCAATTTAAAACAAGACTAACATCTTCACATTTTTGCAATACAAGAGAAAGATTATGCAAACATGAGTCAAAGTCTTTTCCATAAACGCTAAAATCATCCATAAAAACATCCATTATGGTCTCTAGGTAGTCGGAGAAGACACTCATCATCCATCTTTGGAAAGTGACGGGGGAATTACATAAGCCAAAAGGCATCCTCCTATATGCAAAAGTACCATAAGGGCATGTGAAGGTGGACTTATGTTGGTCATCCGGGTGTATAGGGATTTGAAAGAATCCCGAATACCCATCAAGGTAACAAACGAATTTGTTGGAGGCTAACCTCTCAAGCATTTGGTCAATGAATGGTAGGGGGAAATAATCCTTTCTTGTTGCGGAATTCAATTTTCGATAGTCAATGCACATACGCCAACCGGTGATCTTCCTTGTGGGTATTAGCTCATTCTTTTCGTTTGTCACCACTGTGGTACCTCCTTTCTTAGGTACCACTTGAACGGGGCTAACCCACAAAGAGTCCGATATGGGATATATGATTCCCAAATCAAGTAATTTCATAACCTCTCCCTTGACAACTTCTTGCATGTGGGGGTTTAATCTCCTTTGAGATTGGATGGTAGGTCTATGGTCCTCCTCTAGATGAATTCTATGCATACAAAAGTTGGGACTTATCCACTTAAGGTCATCTAGACTATAACCTATAGCCTTTTCATGTTGCTTCAACACATCAAGAAATTTTCCCAATTGGCCGGCTTTCATCAAGTCTATCATTAACAATCACGGGTTTGGTCTTTGATTCATCAAAGTAAGCATATTTCAAATTTGGGGGAAGGGGTTTTAAAGTAGGGATTTGTACCTCACTTTCCTCCTTTGAAGGTTCATTGGGAATTTGCTCCATTTCCATTAGACACTCCATTCTCATGGCATGTTCAACTTGTTCTTCGGTCTCATCAATCACGTCATACTCGAATTCCATGACGAATTCCACTTGCTCTTGGGCTTGGAAGATTTCCTCTAGGATTGATTGCTCATGTCATATAGGTTGATATGCTTCCACGAGGATGTTATGCACTAATTCGGATTGCTCATGAGTTAGTTCTTTGTTAGCTAGAGCGGCCTCAAAAATATCTACCTCCAATTCCCAATACATATTTTTAGCCTCACTTGCTTCCAAGGCTTTCAATGCTTGCATGGGGTCTTTGAAGAAAGGTATACTTAAGTGGTCCTCTACAAATCAATCTATAAGATCCATCTTGCAAAATATCAAACAACTTGAAAATAATTAGAAAAACCTTGAGGAGTTTTACTTTCCCAAGGCAAAGAAAGACACAACTAATAACAATCTAAGAAAATCTAATTCAAGTTAACACCGTCCCCGGCAACGGCGCCATTTTTGGTCGATCCCTCTTGAGAGGATTAGTTTTCGGTACTTGTCGTTAGGAGCACCTAGACCAAAACAATATTTATAACTCCACAAACAACTCTACTATTAGTAAAGAGGCAAGTAAAGGTCGGATCCCAAGGGACGGGTATTGAAGTGAGATTTTCAATTGCAAGTAGCGGTGTGTAGAGATGTCACAATTTGGGGTCTGAATAGAAGATCACTAAACTAAATAGGAATGAAAGTAAACAAGCAAGATGATTAAAAAGGGATGTAAACAATTGATTAAAAGGCACTAGGGTGTCATGGGATCATAGGGGATTCATGGGAATTGATCATATAAACATATTCTCAAATTATAAGCAAGCAATTATTGTTGTGATGGATCGAGTTGGTTTATATCTTACAATCCTAGGAAAGTTTGGGTCCCGGAGCCGAATTGATTAGATTGTACAACACCTACAAGTCGACATAATCTTCCCTACTCAACTATATGCATGGTCTAATGTGACTCGAGTTGGTTTATGTCTTACAAGTCTCATTGAAAAGATAGGTGATGGGTAAAAAATGCAAGGTTTCATAGGCTCGCATTTCATCAAACATAACATGTGCATAAGTTGAGATCACAACAAGTAAGCAAATAAACTATGAAAACATATTAATTAAAGCATGAATCATCCCCCATGTTGGTTTCCCCTAATTACCCATTAACCTTAGCTAAGAGACTACTCACTCATTATCATGTTGATCATGCTAGCAAGGTTGTCAATCATACCAACAAAGTAAAACATGATGAATAAATGCAGATAATTAACAACAATTAAAAAGGGATTAAGAGAATTATACCTACTAATGATTCCAATAATAAAGCAAAGAATAATAGAAGTACTTGATGATTGATTGGAAAGTTGTCAATCTCCCAATAATAACCCAAATAATCTTCAATTACCCAAAATGAAGGATGAACAAAAGAGAGATTATGGAAATGAGATTTGTATTAAGACTTGATTAAAAGTTGATTACAAGATTAAAGAGAGATTAGAATGATATAAACTACACTTAAGATTGATAAGAATAACATGATAATCTAATTAGACTAATGGGGTATTTATAGTGGGGATTAGGTACACAAATTAGGGTTTACTAAGGGCTTAAATGACGATTAAGTCCTTGAGGAATCGCTCCTCTCAGAAAAATATGCGAGTCTCCTTTTTGCTAGTCTTTTCCGAGGTATGCGCATCCTTCATAGAACAAGTAGAAGACGAAATAGCTGTCACACAATCCGAGCGTCCAGGGCACGTGACGAGCGGATTGTGGCTCTTTTGGACGAGTGGATTTGTTGGGTGGACGGGCGGATTGTGGTGGTTTTGGACGAGCGTCCCTCTGAGGAAGACGCTCGGATTCCTTGTCTTGGACGGGCGTCCAGTAGGCAATCCTCTCGGATTCTTGATCAGCTTCTTCCCTTCTTCTTTTCTTCCTTCTTCTTCATACAATCCTTGGGGATTTCATCGGAGATGCAAGGATATTTTCTCATCATTGCCCATCTACTACAATATGTACAAAGGCCTTCTAGTCTTGTCTTCTCTTTGATGCTTGGTCATTGAATTCAATCAATTTAGCTCCATTTTGCCATGAAAATGCAAGGTTTGCACTCCTTTCCTACCAAGGGATCAAAACCTCAAAGAATATGCAAAAAAAAAGGACTAAAGACAATAAATGACCCAAATATGCACTAAAAAGCATGGGGACAAGGCTAATTCGGGGACTAAATATGCTCAAATAATGGTCACATCAAGAAGCCGCTTATGGAATGAAGAGGCAAGGGACCAAGGAGTTGGTTTCCGAAATGTAATAGACTAGTTTTTATTAACTTGGTGGCCAGACTAGGATTTATTCATATGCTTACTTGTTTGCTTGTTTTATTTTCACGCATGCCAAAATCGCCATTCACATGCATTTTATTTTCGCGGTTGTCAATTCACGTCATTTACATTCACCGATTTAATTCACTTATAAGGAATTTATGACTAAATTGACAAGATCTCTCACATAACTAAAATTGAGATTAGCCTTACCAATTAGTAACACCTATGAATCTCTTGTTCATAAGAGCCACGCTCGCCCAAGCGGGGTGTTCTCTTTTTACCTTGGGTAAGTAGGGTGGTAAACGGTTATCACACGCTAAAATTGGTTGGACTCAACGGGAAATAAGACGGTCTTGTGTTCCGGGGCTAGTAGATGGATTTAAGGAAATTCGTCGACCAAGAATTCTAGAGGTAGAATTAGTCAACGTGACTTACCGAATTTACACAATTATGGGATGTTTCGCCCAAGCAATGATCATTTTTGTTTAATATTTGGGTCTTGGAATCATTTATATAATTTAGTGGGAGATCATTATATAAATGTTAAAACTTGTTGAACATGTTTTCACAAGTACTTTTAAAACATTGAATGTTAATTTTTCCTATTTTTCGTTCATTCTCATAAATGTATGACATCGCGCACTTCGTCCTCTATTTATTATACTCGTTTCGTTCTTTCATAGGAAGCGGTTTCTTTGAAGGAATTAATGATTAGTAACATGATTTACCAATTCACCTACATAAGCTTACAACGATTATTGTGGTTATTATACAACTTAATTAACGTCCATACATATTAAAAAGAGGTTTCATGTTGCAAACTCATATTACGAGTTTAAAAGGAAGACACATTTTATCAAGAGAGTCTTGATTTCGGAAGTGACACCTCCGTCATGATGATGACATATTAGTTTTAATTACTCAAGTGTAATTCAAAAGTTTGCGAAAAGAGTTTTCAAAAACACTTATAATGCTTCAATTTGATACCATCAAATGGCTCACTTCGAGAAAGGCCAAATCGATTGTTTATGCGTTAAAGAGTTTAGGCATATGATAACAATTGAACGGTTAGGTAGTCCAATTTCACAAGAAATTGAGATTTTGCCACATGTTGCACTCACTTTAAAGTAATTCACTCTTACTAAGTGTATAAAATATCACGAATGACATGAAGAGAGGTCTTCATGAGATTTATTTTTGCTTGATTGAAGCAAAGAGGAATGTGAAAGTGAGTGGGAATTAAGAAGTATCAACCCTAGATGTATGCGATAGAACAAAGTTGAAAGAGACATCTACTCAATGGATAGGCTAGTTCCACTATCTTGGTATGAGATACCAAGTACAGGTCATTTCTTTGTAAAGAAGTTTACATGAATTGATAAAACGTAAGACGTCTAGCATAGGAAATCTTTGTATCGAAATGGTGCTAGAGTAGCAATGATTTCGATAGGGACAAATGTACCTAAATTTGGTTTTAAAAAAATGTAATCATCTATGTTTATACATAGAAGGCATCAGTCATGTGATTTAAAACAAAATGTTGTACCTACTCCTATGATGACTTGGTGGTTGGTTTAGACCACTCAAGTTAGAGGAATTTTACATTCTTCACGAAAACTAAATATTATACTATCTTGTAGATTTTAATGTCTGTAGTTCGGTGAACCCAAATTGATCAAACCTCAAGTAAATTCGTTTACACGAATAAACGATAAGCACATTGAACAACAATTTGATTGTGAGTCTTATGGTATGTGTGCATGTATTATGTTTTTCTTTTGCAGAAAAGAAACACAATAGTGAGGTGATTGATCATATACATACGGATGTGTAAGGCCGATGGTTGGTTATAAATATACTTCGTTACTTTTACTGTAATGTTAAGTAGATATGAAAACCTCGTATCTATTTAACAAGACATAAAAGTGATTTTTGAAACGCGGTATATTTTCAAAATGAAGTAGTAAACCAAAAGCACGTCAAGATCAAGATGTTGATCAGAAGTTTCCAAGTAATGACTTTGAAGATCAAATGGGTAATATCAAGTAATGACCTTGATAATCACTAAGAAGATTGTAAACCAGTTCACATAATACCTTCTCCTTGGGACACCATAGAGTATGGTGTAGTGAAGTATATAAACCGAACTTTATGAGATATAGTTTGAGGTTTTTCGCAATTTTGTAAGCTATTTTCTCACTAAAAGTTTAAAACCCGACTATAATAGCGTAAATGACTCCATATGAGATATGGATAGGGATAGTCCCTAACTTGTCTTTTATACCTTTGGGATCATAAATGTTTATGTTCAGAACCAATTTATGTATTTGTGAGGGTTATCCAAAATTGAACCACTTGGTTTTTGCTCCTCCAAAACGAGAACAAAGAGTTTGTGGCTCGTAATGCTGTCTTTCCAGAAAGATTTTTATTTTCTGGAAGATAGAGTGGGAGAAATTTTGAACTTACGGAAGTCCAAGACCCACAAACTGAGTACAATGCAAGAAGATGTTCTTTATTGAGGCTCAGTGGTGAGTACAATGCAAGAAGACGTTCTTTATTGTGGCTGAGTGGTTATAAGGAGAGAATTTTGCGATAATATTGCGTTACTTTTCAAAAGTGACGAATCTTAAACCCTCATCAAAGGCTTTTCTATAGTATGAACTCTATGTGATGGTGTGACGCCATGCAATTTGAATTGATCTCCTTGCACACGATGCGATAAGGAAGGAAACACGAGATGTTTTCGAGACTTGATTTAAGGTGAATACATTGGTTGGTTACCTTGATCTTGTCGTAAAGGTTACATACGATGTTTAAAATTTGGGGTTGTTATAGAGAGTTTGTGACAACCCAAATGCCTTTATCAATTCGTATGGTCTTAGCAATATAGCCTCTCATGAGGATGAGTTTAGGCAAAAGGATAACGAAACTTTCTCCTTCGGAGAAGTTTTGTTGATCTTGTCAATGCTAAGAAGCCTGGCATGCTTGAAAGATCCCTTTTGTGATCTATATACGTCAAAGAGTTGGAACTTTGGGTTCAATCATGTAGTCTATCAAAATGGTATTACTCGAGTGTCGAGGTAACATGATGATACATGGAGTTTAGTGGGAGCTAAAGTGAGTTTCTTAGTCTAAATATGTGCTTGACATATTAGTGACTAGAAATGTAGCTAAGGTGATGTTTCCTAGTCTAAATATGTGTTTGATATATTAGTGACTTGAAATATTCTCGGGTGAATATTTGAGAGTAGCATGGCGCATCATAAATATCCGGATCTTATGAGATAGATCTCCATAGATATTAGCATTATAGTCAATAGACTTATGTGATAATATTCTTGACTCGTTCAAGTTGTTGAACAATAAAAATGATCTCTTGTGCTTCCGCTGCAAGATCTATTAAATATGCTAAAAGCTTCTCTCGTCGGGACTTATCATGTTGAGAATATGAGAAGTCATTACCAATTATTTTCTAGTGAGTGTCACTAGATGATTATCAAGAGCATCCTTGAGTACTTGAGAAGCACTGAGGATTTACTCTTGACTGGAGGAATATATGAATTTTGTGTAAAAAAGATTACACGAAACATTCCTATGCTTATAAGATGTTATGGACCTCGTTAAGGAATGGTTAGCATGTAAGAGTGTTATGTGCATAAAGAATAATATGTATAAGAAGTTATACATATGTGTATAAGAAGTTATACATGTATATAACAAACATGTATAAGGAGTCATACATAAAAGTGTTGGAGTAAGTGTACCCGACAATAATGCGATCACAATTGTCAATCATATTGATCACATATTTAAATCTCATAACAAGAATACGAAAGGGATGATACATTACATATATAGTCAACTGGTCCACACATATCAGTAATGATTGGCTGGCTAGAGTTTGACATTACTGTCGTGCGACGGTGGTGATTAGTTGATCCCTTGAGGTCACACCAAAAGGATGATTCCCTTAATTGAAAAAGGTTAATTAATTGTATGTCGATACAGATTAATTAATTCTTTATAATTGAACAAATTATTATCATAAGAGAGAAAATGACATCTTATTATAATGTGATTAAATAAGATTTTATTTAGTAATTTAAGAAGTTATATTACTAAAATTAATCGGTGTTTGCGAAACACGCGAGATGAGAATGATAAGTTAGTTATAATTACAAGATGTTGTGAATTATACTAACTAGTATTTAAATGACCATTTTATGTGAAAGTAATTTTGAATTACTAGTCAATTTGTTAAATGTGATTTATTTAATTTGTAAATGATATTTAATTTGTTAAATATGCATTTTAAATTAAAACATGACATAAGACATGTCACATGTCACATGACATACAATTGTACAATTGACAAAAATAAAATGGACTCCATATTACATATAATAACCGAAAAATTGGTGGGCAATTTTAGAAGTTTTGTCTTATTCATTTGTCTTATTCTTTTGTCTATGACATTTGATAGTGACTTGACTATGACAAAGGCTTACACTAATTAGTCTTGTGAAGACAAAAAGGAAAAAGAATAAGGTCCTAAAACCTCCTATACCCACCGGTTTTAACAACAACAATTGAGAGTTTTTTTCTCAATTTTTCATTCTCTCATGTTTTATGAAAAACACAACACTCTCTCTCTTGTTCTTCATAAAAATTATTTTTATGAATCTAATTTGTACGAATCAATCACTAATAATACTAGTAGTAGTATATGAGTATTAGTAATCGATTTTAAGGTAAACCACATTACAAATATCTAGTACATATTATTTTGTGGGATTTTGGGATAGTCTTGGGTGCTACTTATTGCAGGGCTTCTATTTGAAGTCATGGATGATCATCCTTATGTATTTTCTAGCTCAAGAACAAATGAAGGTAGAAGACAGGTAGAAGACCTTCATTTGTACCCATTTGGCCGAATTTTAGATGGTGAGAAAACGATTTTCTCATCTCTTGTTATTTAGTTTGCATGCATAAGATCAACAATTTATTTTATGACTCAATAAATTAATTCATATATGAATATTTAAATTAATGAGATTAATGAATTCTAACAAGCGGTATCATGAGCCTTAGGTTATTTGCATGCAAATCGGTTTATAGTTTTTCCGAGTTATATGATTAACATACAAAACTAATTAATTTGATTTTATGAAGATAAACCTAAAAATAACCTTGAATGTTAAAAGTTTCTGTTCCTAAGTGATTTTTAGGACATTTTGGTTTGTTTATGGATTTTATTGTTCATTTTATATAATAACGGCACTAAAATGTGATTTTTATGATAAAAATATCATTTTTGGACTAAAAATAGCTAAACTTCGATTTTTTCAGTGATTTGTGGATATGTTTCAAGTTAAAATCATATTTAAATGGCTAAATAGGTTAATATGAGTAATATTTCGAATCTGGTCATGGAAATTTAGTATGTTGTCACATGCAATTTTACAAGATGTGTGTAAGATCTTTGGCTATAATGAAGACTTTATGCATGATTTATGAATTTTTGATGAAAAATCACATAAATAGTGACTTTAATTAGTAAAAATGCTAAAACATACTTCATGACTAAGGAAAAACGTCACATGTTGCATTTTATCATATACTTCAGATCTAAAAGTGAAAATTTGATGAATATAATTTTTCTCATATTTTTAGGATCATAATTGTTAAATCCGATAAACCGCAACATTGTTTTTCTCGATAAATTTTCGAAATTTTTAACCTAAGTTTTGAACATTATGATTGTCATGGTAATTTTTCCAGAATGTTCATGAGTTTAAATATCAAATTTTGAAATTATTTGAAATTTTTATGATTTAATTTGAAGTTTATGACATAATTTTGTTTTTTAGGTCCATTTATGAACAATATTAAGAAATCTAGGTTAATTATTGTCAAATGTTAAAGGAGACTAATTTTGAGTCCATTTCAACAAGTTCATCGTTTTGACTCTTTACCTCCGTGAGCATTTTATCTCATCTTTCAGATCTAAAAGTGAAAAGTGAATAAAAAATTTTTTTCTCATATTTGTATGGAAATAATTGATAAATCCGATAAACCGCAACATTGTTTTTCTCGATAATTTTTTGAAATTTTTAACCTAATTTTTTGAACATTACGAGTGTCATGGTATTTTTACAGAATGTTCATGAGTTTAAATTTCAAATTTTGAAATTATTTGAAATTTTTATGATTTATTTGAAGTTTATGACATAATTTTTGTATTTTAAGTCCATTTATGAGCAATATTAAGAAATCTAGGTTAATTACTGTCAAATGTTAGTGGAGACTAATTTTGAGTCCTAAGATGGTTAGGGTAATTAACTTGTACATAAATATGAATTTATGTAATTTTTGTGACTATAAAAAGTTAAATCACGCAAATCCGTAAAAACCGATTAATATACGATATTGGCTCCTTAAAGGCGATTTAGCATAAAATTGGGCATGTTCATACATATTGTAATGCTACATTTTATTTATGATTGTCATATTTTAATTTTATGTAATTTTTGAATTATGTAATTTTACTTAGTATGGCCTTAGTTTTAATTGATATTACTCGAAATGTATGGGAATATCGATTCGGTTGTAATTTATTGTGATCTCGTATCACCGTTTTGTAATTTAATAGATTTATTTTATTTTAATTACAAATGTATAATACGAAATTATGTAATTTGTTATGTAATTTATTTATTCCGGAGTTCCTTGAAGACGGTGTCACTCGAGAAGACGATCCATTAAAGAAGATTGTTGCCTTGAAATGTGTGCCAAGACCGAAGTTCAAGGGACCAAAGGAGTTGGTTTCCGAATTTGTAATAGTTTATTAGATTTACTTTTTAGGAAGGCCATACAAGGATTTTTATTTACGCTTTGCATTTTATTTATATGTTGTATGCATCGCTAAATCGCCATAACTAAAACATGCATATTGCATTATCATTTTAATCGAGTTTATCGACCGTGTCAATTATAATTATCGTAGTTCACCGCTTTAGTTCACTTAAAACGTGATAGATAATAAATTGACACGACCTCTCGCTAAAAATAAACAATTGAGACCTAGCCTAACCAAAAAGTAGAAACCATGAAAACCTATTTCGTGAGGGAGTGCACTCGGCTTTACCGGGGTACAAACCTTGTTACGTTGGGGAAGTGGGTGATAAATGTCTACCCACCGAATTTATAAAGATGAGGGTTGTTTTCGGCTTTACCGATGCCCAAGTTGATGTAAATTTGGATCATGGACACATTTATTCGAAATTTGGGTTGAACTCAACGAAAGTATTCTCGACGGTTGCCAGATGTGTTTCGGGCTAAATATAAATTTTAATGTAAATTTATCGACCAAGAGTTCTAAAAGTAGAATCGATTAAAAAGTTAATCCACGGAGTTATATTGATAAGGGTTGTATTCGGCTTTACCGATGCCTAAGTTAATATGAATTTGGGTCTTGGAATCATTTATCAAAGTTGGGTAGAGGTCACTAGATAAATGAAATAAAACTTGTTTAAATTAAATTTACAAGTATTATTATTATTGTGAAAACGACAAATGTTTTATTCCTTCTATTTTGTTTTGTAGACCACTTTTATTTCTCATAACAATGGCCGCACCAAACACCAACGCCACACCTCTCACTAATGCTTCATGGCTCCGATCCTTCATGGATCGTTGTAAACTTGAAAAGAATGGGTCAAATTTCTCCGATTGGGATGCCCAACTCAAATTAGCCGCCCAAGGTGACGACAAGCTTCGTTACCTCACCGAGGCCTCTCCTGTTGGAAATCTATATCTCTTTACTCAACATATTCATAATGTTATAATTTTAATTTAGTCATAAAATTAAAAGATGATCTTATGCATGCAAACAATAATATAAATAAAGAAGAAATCATCATCTCACATTGATATTTCGGTTTATATGGGCACAAGCGAGTTCACCTACTCACTTGTTCTTGAGCTTCCTTTAGTGGATGAACAAGGATTCAAGTAGAGAATCCCTCCCAAGGTTTTATACCCAAAGTAACAACTTAATAAAATTAATATTATTATTACTAGAACAATATTAATTTTGTATAAAAATTGACCCAAAATATCATTTGGTCTCTCAATAATTCGGTTAAGAGAGAGGGAGGAGAAAGAAGATTTTATCTCTCTAAAATTATTATATTTTAGGTGAAAGAATGAATAATACACTAAAATGTTTTGGTAGTGTATATTAGGTAAAAATGAGGAGAAAAACCCATTGTTTTCTCCTCTTGAAAAACCGGGTTGCAAGGGAAGGAAAGGGCCAATGCATGCACAAGGTGGTCCTCACAAGATTAAGTAGGGTTGCATGGCTATTCCTTAGGTAAGTCATTATGCTTACCACTAACATAATTAACATAATATATACCTAATACCACCCCTAATTTCGGTCCATATAGTGTAAAATGGAAAATCCATTTTACACATTATTTTGTCAATTTGTCACATGTTACATGTCACATAAAATTGTTATATATTTTTTTAACATATTAAAAATCAACGTATTAATAAAAATACGTCATATACAAAATCGACTTAGTAATTCATAATTACTTGTACCAAAATATTTTACCAATTATAAATCACAACATCTTGTATTTATAATTAATTTATTCATTCAAATGTAATTGTTTCCTTAAACAATAATTTCATCTAAGTAATAAAAACAATTCGATTACTTAGACCGTATCTTATTTAATCAAATTTCAATGAGACACGTAAATGATCAATTAAATGATCAATTAAATGATCAATTAAGAGTGTTACCCTTTAGGTATGACCTAAGGGGATCAACTGATCACCACCGTCGCACGACAGTAATGTCAAACTCTAGTCAGCCAATCATTACCGATATGTGTGGACCAGTTGACAGTAAAATATTACTTCCCAATTGTATTCTTTAAAATGAGACTTAAACATGTGATCATCATGATCAACAGTTGTGATCGCATTATTGTCGGAGGACACATATTCCGACAATCTCCCACTTGTCCTCGACAAGTGTGCGTCACCAATTCTCTTGTCCTATTACTATCTCCCACTCAATGCAAGGTGTCTTTCAGGTCGTACTTGAAAGTGATCATATCGAGAGTGGTTTTCTCGATCTGGAGAATAACTGATTGACCGGATTTATCCACCATGGATACATTCTGAGCGTGGCCACGCATTTCCAGTTCATTACTCCTCGAGTGGCCCTGAGATATTGTTATAACCCTGACTAGGGGTGGACAATTCCTATCGTACTCATTCCCTTCGACTAGCCACAACCATCATAACCCAAAATATGCCCATTTGACCCCATTTACGAAGGTCGTAGTAACACAAATCAAAGTTATTCTGAAACTGTGCCATCTTAGGCGAATATTCTTTAGTCAAAAGAATCGACTCATTAAAATATTATAGTAGCTCTCGCCACGACCAGGCTATATAAATTTGCCAGAACTCTATAAGCGGTCATAAGGCTCGAAAAAGTGTTCCTAACAGTCTGCCTATGTGATCGACTAGTCATTCTCATATGACTCTATGGCACTTGAACTTGCCATCAATCGCATCATATTCTAGTCACTTCGAGACGTCACCTCATATAAGTAACTATGGGCGAATACAATGCTAATCCGTGTTCACTTAAACGGGGTTCAATTGTCTCTACAACCCGTTTGGATGTAACAAAGTATAAGGTGAGTTAATAATAACTCAAACGACAAATGTCGACATTAGATTTGGGTAGTCAATACCATATTACAACCTTGTGATGCATACCGTAAGTGTGTAAACACTTGTTGATTGCAATAGAAGTTTAACATACCATGTGTCCATGTGTTCAAACTTCTTAATCGCATTTTCCTTTACATTCATGTTATCTCTCATAGCATGAACCTTACCAAGTACACATATAGGTTCCCAACCTTGGTTTTGGTTCTTTATCTTGAAAGAACTTTCTGGTTGTTTATCACATAACCAACGAATTTGTGGTGAATGATATAACTTGTACTGATCAAGTACTCCATCCACTCATAATGCACTAGGTAAATGTTTTGCAGAGTCTTGCAACAATTTGTCAAGAAGATTAGCCTAGCACTTCTCACAAGTCCTAGCATATTAGAAAATATTAGTTTTGAGTAACTTCTTACTTCAACTAAGTATCTTTCCAAACTTCCTATTTCTCCTTTTAGCTTGAAAAGCTTAGGATTTTCATAAATCCTTACATGTGTTCGAACTTTAATATGTGCAACCTCTTGACACATAACTGAGTCTTTTGTCCAACACTGAAATCGCTCATCAGTTCTCCTCGAGAATTCATGACGATTCTTCTATGGCTTGCCAATGATTCATCATGCTCTTATGCATATGATTCATTATTGGATATGTGCATGATTATTCTAATGGCGGAAACATTAGTAACTAATAATCATGTGATCAACCATTCTTAGGTTCAATGAACGACCATGACTGCTAATGGAAATTCCATTTTTATTGACATGAATAAAGTATGTTTCTCGTTGATTCGATGTGTATGTCTCAATAACTATCCAACATCTCATGCTATGATTGGATTCATCATAGTCCATTTTCATCTAGAATTGAAAACTCAAATACTTCTTTGTGAAAGAATAGTATTAGCTCGTCATTCCCAATGAGTAATAAGTTATAAACTTTTACAAGATGATTGCTCCCACTTAATTCCATGTCTTTACATGATAATTTCCAACTCCCACTTAATTCCACATGTTTCGCAATTGACTACTCAATTGAAACATTTCAAGAATTGAAATATATTGCCTTGCTAAGTTATTGAGATAAAACCATATATGTTCCCATCATATCCTTTCAAAATACCTATTTTGAAGTGGTCTCATCTTAACCTCATGGAAAGAGATTTTAATCTCTAACTCATTCATATCATAATGATGCGTAGCAATGTCATTATTTAAATATGAATAATATCGAATACACGTCCTTCAAAATACTATTTTCGGAAGGAGGTTTAACCAATTCATTTTCATAATGAGGTTAAGTAATGACTTTTGCGTGCTTAATACTTAACTTAGCTATTGAGAATATCGGTATATCAGTCCTTGCAACCTCTAGTCTTAAATCTCGTTTATTTTCTAGGATGTTACTTTAATTCATTTAGGCTCTTAAGTAAATATCAATATTGAAACTATTGGTAAAAAAATATCATAAACTAGTCAGTTAAGACTTTACATTAGTCATTTTTCTTCCAAAACTTTCTTTTGGTCTCCTCGTGTAGTTATCTTGAGAACATATTCTTTTGATTACTTCACTTGGTCTCTTTTGTCATGTAGATCTATTTGAGACCATAGATCTCATCTATTGGGTATACTATATAAATAGATATACCTTTATTCAAATCATTCTCCCTTGCGTGTATCTCATTTACACAAGTACACAAATTTAACTTGGTGTTGTGTCCTCATTTTTCTCCTACTCCATCTTTAGAATAAATACACTAGAGATTCAAAGACAGCATATGAGACACAAATAATGATTTTTGAAGTATAAGGAGAACTATCTCATAGTTTGACTAATGGTTTTAGATTTTCTAAGTATACTTGGTGATTAACGTTCCTTTAAGAGAGTTCATTAACTCAATATCACTTTATAAATGAGCATACACAAGTCTTTAGCTTGTGGTCATATAATGAATCCCATCATTATAGTTGTCTATTAGATCACTTTAAGTGAATGATCATATGTTTCTATTAGCAAGCGGATAAAGACGAATTTTAGAACAAGGATAAAAACGATAAAACGGGTGACTTGGGTTGGAAACCAAGCCACCATAATCCAAAATACAACCATTATTTAGAAAGGATCCAAAATCCATTTCCATGTCGAACACGGAAATCAAAATTCAAAATATATGCTTGCACAGAGAAACATATGATCATCCACATAAAGTGATCAAATAGACAACTATAATGATGGGATTCATTATATGTCCACAAGCTTAAGGCTTGTGTATGATCAATTATAAAGTGATGTTGAGTTGATGAACTCTCCTAAAGGAATGTAAATTACCAAGTACACTCATCAAATCTAAAACTATTAGTCAATCAATGAGATAGTCCTCCTTATACTTCAAAATCATTATTTGTGTCTCATAAGCTATCTTTGAATCTCTAGTGTATTTATTCTAAAGATAGAGTGGGAGAAAAATGAAGACACAAACAACACAAAGCAAATTTGTGTGCTTGAGTAAATGAGATCTACGAAAGAAATAATGATTTATATACTTATATAGATAGTGTACACGAATAGATGAGATCTATGGTCTCGAATAGATGAAATCTACATGACAAAAGAGACCAAGTGAGGTAATCAAAAGAATATGTTCTCAAGATAAATACACGAGGAGACCAAAAGGATGTTTTGGAAGAAAATGACTAAAGAAAAGTCTTAACAAAAGATTTGGCTAGTTTATGAACAACATTTGACCAAGAGTTTCAATATTGATATTTACTTAAGAGCCTAAATGAAACGAAGTTGCATCCTTGAAAATATATGAGATTTATGACTAAAGGTTGCAAAAGAAGATATGCCGATATCTACAAAAGCTAAGTTAATTGTTAACCACGCTAGTGTCATTACTTAACCTCATTATGAAAATGAAATGGTTAAACCTCCTTCCGGAAAAGGGTATTTTTAGAAGGACTTGTATTAAATGAAATTCACATTTAAATAATGACATTGATACGCATCATTATAAAATGAATGAGTTAGAGATTAAAAATCTTTTTCCATAAGCATAAGATTGAAACCTTTTCTAAATAGGTATTTTGAAAAGATATGTTGGGAACATATTTGGTTTTATCTTAATAACTTGGCAAAGCAAAATCTATTTCAATTCTTGAAATGTTTCGATTGAGTAGTCAATTGCGAAACATGTGGAATTGAGTGGGAGTTTAAAATTATCATGTGAAGACATGGAATTTAGTGGGAGCAATCATCTTGTAAAATTTATAACTCATTACTCATTGAGAATGACGACCTAGTACTATCTTTCACAAAGAAGTATTTGAGTTTTCAATTCTGGATGAAAATGGACTATGATAAATCCAATCACATCATGAGATGTTGGATAAGTATTGAGATATACACATCAAATCAACGAGAAACGTAGGTTATTCATATCTATGAAAATGGAATTACCATAAGCAGTCATGGTCAGTCATTGAACCTAAGAATGGTTGATCACATGATTAAAAATTACTAATGTTTCCGCCATTAGAATAATCATGCACATGTCCAATAATGAATCATATGCTTAAGAGCATGATGGGTCATTGGCAAGCCATAGAAGAATCGTCATGAATTCTCGAGGAGAACTAATGAGCTATTCCAGTGATTGGACAGAACACTCTGTTATGTGACAAGAAGTTGCACATATTGAAGTTCGAACACACGTAAGGATTTATGAAAATCCTAAGCTATTTAAACTTAAAGAGAAATAAGAAGCTGGAAAGATACGAATTTATAGTAAGATGTTACTCCAAACTAATATTTTCTAACAGCTAGGACTTATGAGAAGTGCTAGGCTAATCATCTTGACAATTGTTGCAAGACCTTACAAAACGTACACCCAGTGCAAGTTATATCATCCACCACAATTCGTTGGCTATGTGATAAACAACAAGAAAGTTCTTCCAAGATAAAGAACCATAACCTAGGTTGGGAACCTATATATATATATATATATATATATATATATATATATATATATATATATATATATATATATATATATATATATATATATATATATATAGAAATTGCATCAAGTGAGTCTAGGTATCTTAGGTGAGTCTAGCATTTTAATCTCAACCATTAGATCTAACACAAATCAAGGGCTGGGATTAATCATTGATTGAGATATAAAAACCTCATATTTTCAATGTTCAGCCGTCATAACTGAATATCATTTTCTCTCTCTTGCCTCTTACTATAACCACGTTCTTCTCTAAACCCTAAATTTATCCCCAATTCTGGCGATTTCCAAATAAATCAAATGCGTTTTGCAATTCATCCACAATTTTTTGCAATTTAAGATTCAATCAATCAAAACACTTTAATTAGACTCTGCTTTCGCATATTTCGATCGCTCATCTTCAATCGATCTCAAGGTTAGTTCTTTTTACTTTCCAAATTCTTATTTAATTGCAACAAATCGATTTTATTATTGAATTTTGTTTTTTAAATTGATGTTCAACTTTGAATGTCGATATAATCAATTTAAGCAATTCATGATTCTATCAATACAAGATTGAATCACTTCAATAATTTAAACCACTTAATCAATCTGCAATCTTAGATCTTTCAATGAAAATCGCATATTTCGATCACATACCTTCAATCGAATTTCTTACTCAAATGATATTAATTTAGAATTTCTAACGTATACTTTTGAGGTATTTCTTTTGTCTGCTGTTGTTATGCGAGATTCTCAGATTTGATGCGCCTAATTAGTTTTTGTATTCATGTTAATCTTTTAATTTTAGTTGTGATTGATGTTATCGCATGTTCTTGTTGTTGTTCTTGTTAATTAATTTCTGTTTAATTTAGGTTTCCGTTTCCAACAAAAAAAAAATAAGGTTAATGTTTTGCTCAAACTGAGTAATTGATTTTTCGTCAAAAAATTATGTTTAATTTGCATGTCGCTTGTGTTCATAGTGCAATTTTATGAGTTGTTGAATCGTGTTATAATATCATTTTTATACTGTTTGTTATCGATCTTATGTATTTATATTATTTGTCAAAAATTTAGGGTTATGATATTGTGAAATTCATAACTTGATTTGTTTTCATGAAAATTGGGGATAAACCGAGACGATTAAATTAGCTTTTGTAAAATTCTCGGCACATGTTACTGTAACAATATATTATTCAAAGAACAATGTTCTTGTAACATTATTCTTGTATTATTATTCTTGTATTATTGTTACTACATGACATAATGTAGTTGGCATTGTGTCAATGTTTATCATGTTTTCTCCAAGTATTCTTGTTTTGTATGTATTATATTCTTGTTTGGTTCCTTATAACCCAATTGTTAGTTTAAAGGCTATTAGCTCAAATGAGAGAGCAATGTGCAAAGTAACAATGTTACAGTAATAATGTTATTGTAATAATATTTCAAGTTCAGTTCAACAGTAACTGCGATTCCTCAATAATAACTACAGTATAGCATGCAGTAATAATGTAACACTAACAATGTTACACTAATAATTTAACGATGTTACAAATAACAATGTAAGTTTACAAATTATATTATAGCATGATTTAACAATTCATAATATCACACATTATTATATGATTAAATCGTAAGGTGGGAATTGTGCGACATTGTGTGCAGGTCGGATATTTAAACTTAAGGTGAGAATTTATCGCTCAATCTCGCAAAATTTAGGTATTTTGTTGTTCGTATACAATTTTTAGATTGAATTGATGTAAGTTTACAAATTAATTGCATTATTACGTGATTCTTATGCGATCTGTTTTTGCTTTGTAATTTTGTCTCTTATTCGCATTAATCAGTCGAGATCAGATGGACTTGTTTACTTTATTTCATACCTGGACTTTATTTTATGAAAATTGGGGTAATTAATTGTGACGATTAAATTAGGTTTCGTAAAAATCTTTTGGACACATATTCTTCGTAATAGTATTCTTGTAACATTATTCTTGCATGAAAGAACCGAACTTGAAATATAGTTCTTTGTAATATTGTTATTGTAAAATTTGTCGGTATAACATTGTCATAAACATAGAAATGATGTTCTTGTAATATTTTTTTTGTACAATTATCACTAATGATCGACAACCCGGCTTTTGCATATGTTTGAGTTATTAATGGTTGAATATTTTGTTTTGATGTCAGAAATTTTGAAGAAGGGTTGAGAAATCAAGAAACACAAAAAACGGTGCGCAAGGAAACCGTATATACAAAAAAAAATAGTAGGACGAGACTAATCGAGTCATGAAGATAGGCGTGAATTGAAGAAGACAACATTATTGAATTTTGAAATGCTAGTTGAGACTCTTAACATTATGTGTGACTATGATGTATATTTGTTCTAAATTTTTCACATTAATGTGATGTGGTATTTCAAAGCCTTTTAACATATTAGGATGAGTTGAACCTGTCTTATTCACTTGCCTCTTGTTGGTAAATAAATTGTAATTAGAACTTTTAATATTATTTCCGTAATGATGTTACGATAACATAGTCACCGTATCAAGAGTAATCGCACAAGTGTTACTATAACTAATAAATCGTAACAATGTTACAGTATCATTTATTTTGTCCATGTTTGTAATTATAAAGTGGATAAATATAACGAGAAATTGAGCCTTAGGTAGCCCACATATAATTGGAATAATCATTTACATTATTAATCAAAGTAACAAAAGAACATTCATTACCAACAAAATTTACGAAGAACCGTCAAACAAATATACTACTCTTTGTTTAAACAACTAAACAATCAAACAAATTAACACCATTGTTAAACATCAAGACTCTTTTCCTTCAACTCGACATTTGTTTCAATGGCAGGATGCTTCTCCATAAATATGTACTCCCACTCCAGATTATCCTTATGACAAACATCTTTAGCTTACTACTCATTTTGATGCTCACTCGCATCTCACATTTTAAAGCAACATATTAATAATGTAACATAGATATAGTAACTCTATCACAATAACAATATAGTGCTAAGAGTATTGTAAAAAAAAAAGTTCACTTTTAAAGGAAAATTAAGTAAAAAAAAAAAAGAATAATTTAAACAAGTTATAGTATTAGAGCATTGAAAGGATGATATTACAACAATTTTGCAAGTTCAGTTCAATGACTAATCTACACCAAAAACTAACAGCATAATATATACAAAAGAGAAAAAACAGTAACAAAGACAGAGTAACAGTGTCACAGTAACAGTTCCACAATAATATTGTCACAAGAATAACAATGTCACACGTAATGATTCTGATTCAATACGAATCAGAAAAAAAAAAAAGACTGTTAAAGTTCAATACGAATAAGAAAAAAAAGGCGAAAATCAATCTCTCGCTTTATTCATAATACTAAGCATAATTTTGTGGCGAAAACTAAAAATGAAGAACACAGAAACAATACCGCCAAAAAAAAATGAACATTAATTACTCGGTTTCTACAAATCATTAACTATAATTTTTTGGCGAATAGTTGAACATAAATAAACACAAAATTCAACAGCGAGCAAAACAAAAATAAGCACTAATTTTTCAATTTCTACAAATCATTAACTCTAATTTTTAGGGGAAAACTAAAATATGAACAAACACGAAAATCAATAGCGAGCAAAACAAAATCGAATTTCAATTAATCAGTTTCCATAAATCATTAACCCTAATTTTTTTAAAAACATTATAAACAGTAGTATAATACGAAACAGTTTATGAATCGTGCATCATTAATCGCGATTTAACAAATCGCACATTATGAAACAGTTTATGAATCGTGCATCATTAATAATGTTATAATACGAAACAGTTTATGAATCGTGCATCATTAATCGCGATTTAACAAATCGCACATTATGAAACATTCAATTGATGCTAACAATATGAACAATCGAAAGGAACGATTTTTTACCTCTTCATTTTGTGTTCAAGAAATGAGATAGATGATAGGACGCTTCTTTGATTTTGACTTTTAGATCTATATGAGCAGCTTTTTTGTTGTATTTGAAGGATTTTTTAGGTTTTTTTTGGAATTTTGGTAGAGAGAGAAAGATTTTTCAAATTTGGGGAACGTAAATGAGAACAACTGCTGGTGCTTTGTTTTTGGGTTGATTTGAGGGGTTGACGTGGCTGCACAAGAGCTCTTGGATCTTGTTGATCCAATGGTCCTAATTAATATGCTAGACTCATCTAAGATGCTAGACTCATGGGATGCTCACTCTATATATATATATATATATATATATATGTACTTGGTAAGGTTCATGCTATGAGAGATAACATGAATATAAAGGAAAATGCAATACAAGAAGTTTGAGCACATGGACACTTGGTATGTTAAACTTCTGTTGCAATCGAATAGTGTCTACACACTTACGATATACATCACAAGGTTGTAATATGGTATTGACTACCCGAATGAGATGTCGACATTCGTCGTTTGAGTTATTATTAACTCACCTTATACTTTGTTATATCCAAACGGGTTGTAGAGACATTGAACCCCGTTAAAGTGAACACGGATTAGCATTGTATTCGCCCATAGTCACTTACATGAGGTGACGTCTCGAAGTGACTAGAGTGTGATGCGATTGATGGCAAGTTCAAATGCCATAGAGTCATATGAGATGACTAATCGATCACATATGTAGACTGTTAGGAGCACTTTGTCGGGCTAATGACCGCTTATAGAGTTCTGATAAATTTATATAGCCTGGTCATGGCGAGAGATACTATAGTATTCTAATGAGTCGATTCTTTTGACTAAAGACTATTTCCCTAAGGTGGTACAGTTACAGATTAACTTTGATTTATGTTACTACGACCTTCGTAAATGGGGTGAAATGTGCATATTTTGGGTTATGATAGCTGTGGCTAGTCGAAGGGAATAAGTGCGATAGGAATTGCCCACCCCTTGTCAGGGTTATAACAATATCTCAGGGCCACTCGAGGAGTAATGAACTGGAAATGCGTGGCCACGTTCGGAAGGTATCCATGGTGGTTAATTCCGGTCAATCAGTTATTCTCCAGATTGAGGAAACCACTCTAGATATGATCACTTGCAAGTACGACCTGAAAGACACCTTGCATTGAGTGGGAGATAGTAATAGGACAAGAGAATTGGTGACGCACACTTGTCGAGGACAAGTGGGAGATTGTCGGAATATGTGTCCTCCGACAATAATGCGATCACAACTGTTGATCATGATGATCACATGTTTAAGTCTCATTTTAAAGAATACAATTGGGAAGTAATATTTTACTGTCAACTGGTCCACACATATCGGTAATGATTGGCTGACTAGAGTTTGACATTACTGTCGTGCGACGGTGGTGATCAGTTGATCCCCTTAGGTCATACCTAAAGGGTAACACTCTTAATTGAATATTTAATTGATCGTATGACGATACGAGTTAATTAAATTACTTAAAAATTGACGGACGATTTTGGAAGTAATATTTACGTGTCTCATTGTAATTTGATTAAATAAGATACGGTCTAAGTGATCGAATTGTTTTATTACTTAGATGAAATTGTTGTTTACGGAAACAATTGAAATAGAATGAATAGATTATTATAAATACAGAATGTTGTAATTTATGACTCGGGAACCCATTACGGTACAAGTAATTATGAATTACTAGGTTAACTTTATAAGTGACATATTTTATTAATATGTTGATTTTTAATTGTTAAAAATACATTTTATATACATAATGTCATGGAACATGTTACATGTGACAAATTGACAAAATAATGTATAAAATGGATTTTCCATTTTACACAATATGTACCGAAATTATGGGTGGGTTGGGGTTTATATATTATGTTTTATAATTTATAATAGGAGCATAATCATTAACCTAAATGCTAGCCATGCACACCTAGTTGCTTTTGTGAAGAGCATCTTGGTCATGCATTGGCCATTACAACCCCCCCCCCCCCCCCCCTCCACACCCGGCAATAGTATGGTGTATTCATTCATTCTTTTACACATCTAAAACTTATAGAATTTTAGAGAGAAAATTACTCCTTCCCTCTTCTCTTGACCGAAAAACAAGAGACCAAAAACAATATTTTGGGTCACTTTTTATTAAGATTAATATTGTTCTAGTATCAATAATATTAGTCTTTAAGAGGTTATCTTGGGTATACATCTTTGGGAGAGATTCTAAGCTTGAATCTTTGTTCTTCCATAAAAGGAAAGCTCAAGAACAAATAAGAAGGAGATCTTACTTGTGCCCAAAATCCGAAACTTTCATAGTAAGAATGACAATTTCTTGTCTATACTTATTTATGTTTGCATGCATAAGATCACAGTTTATTTTATGACTAAATAGATTATCACATATATGAATATGTCGAAATATGAGATTAATAATTTACAACAAAAAGCCAAGTGAACAAAAGGATAAGGAATTGTTTGATCTTTAGCTTCGGTTAGGCTCGGCAAAATAAGTATTAGGGTAGGCTTAAGTTGATCAAGCGGGGTTAGGCAATGTTACAACCTTTCTCGGACTCCCCATTTTCCACAAAACCACGAACCATTTCAACAAGTTCATCGTTTTGACCCTTTACCTCCGTGACCTCTTCAGGTAATCTAGTTACTTCCAATTTCAAACCGGCAATCTCATCCATTTGAGCATGTTGGATACTAATCATCTCCTTCATATTTTTGTTGCGATGTGCAATAGATGCGGAATCAAGCGATGTTGAACAAACATTAGATGCCTTGCCACCCATCCATCTACGTGCATGCTTACCATACTTTATTTGCAATAAGATTTCTGACAACATACTCAATGTCATCGTGTCACACAAGTTGTCAACAACGAAGCTTGTCGAATAAAAAAATTCCATTTTCTCAAAAATTAAACACAATCACATCCCATATACTAAAATCATAGCACTATCAGCCTTCCACTTCTCAACCAATTTAGCAATATGAATGATATCTATGAACATTATAGTTTGTAAGTTATTTTTAAAATGGTTAGCTAAATGATAGATCAACAACATGTCCATGATGGAGCATTTCGCACGAATTCCATTACACGATATCAAGGCTCAATAAATGAGATTAAAGAACCTATAATGTATCTTAAGTTCCCGAGCCGTAAGAACATTACATGAAGTAGCAATTAAACACAAAAACTTGGTCATGGTTAGATATGTAATTCGGTCTATAGTTGGACATCCACCCTTACGAAATTTAGACAAACCGAAAGTTGGGACCTCAACAAGTTCAACAAGTTCATCGTTCTGACCCTTTACCTCCGTGAGCTCTTCAGGTAATCCCGTTACTTCCAATTTCAAACCGGCAATCTCATTCATTTGACCATGTTGGAGACTAATCATCTCCATCATATTTTTGTTGCAATGAGCAAAAGATGCGGAATCAAGCGATGTAGAACAAACATTAGATGCCTTACCACCCGTCCAACCACGTGCAAGCTTACCGTAATTTATTTGCAATTAGATTTATGACAACATACTCAATATCATCGTGTCATAGAAGTTGTCCACCACGAAGTTTGTCGAATAAAAAATTTCCATTTTCTCAAAAATTAAAGACAAAATCACTTTCAGGAAAGAAATGAGCATACATTTCCTTCATCTGGTCACTCCAATCCCCATTAATTAAAGCCATATCTAGCCTACTATACACTCTAGTAGCAATGTCTTACTTGTTATTCCAATTGAATAAAGACCCCATGGCAAACTATCAAATAAATCACAGTTGGAAACACAATCCTGAAAATCCTCACTTTCAGCATCAGAGCAAGTCCCACCCATTGTTTCACAATGAGCCGGCACAGTATTGATGTTACCACACACCAGCCAAGGGCTATTAACCATGGCTGCAAAAGTACTCAATTGTTCCCACAAAGCTTGTCTCCCACCTAAATCATTGAAACCATACACCATTGACAGAAAAAAAAAACTTATTTATAGCTATTTCTAGTACTCTCATGTTAATGCATTAAGTAGAATATTTCAAAAAATAATCATGAAAAATAGAAGGAGGCCAAACAAACTCACCCTATTCATATGCATAAACCACTTTACATGTCTCTGTTTAGTAGGATTGTTCAGTCGCATAACATACCAAACCCAAGATTATACATCCCCCACCACATGGTTAGGAAACTACCACTTGTGCCAAATCCTACCTTGAGTGTATTAATTTTAATCAATGTTTCAAGAAAAGTTTACTGGCCAAAAGTATAAATACTACAAGCTCCATCAGTAACCTTTTGTCTACTCATCCTGACAATGGGTCGAATAGGTGTAGGTCCCATAGAATAAGTACCATTTTTTTTGCCATACCACAGGAGTTTGCCATTGAATCTCAATAGAGGGGCCAGAGTGAGTCACTACTACAGGAGTACTAGAGAACTTTTCTTTGCCCTTACTCTGCTTAGTTGATACTTTTTCCATTGCCTTAGGCCTCCAAACTCTAGTGACTTGTTTAGACACCAAGGGGCCCTGTTTAAGATTCTTCTTTGCTTTCTGCAGTCAGCAGCAGTATGCCCAACCCCATTACACACAGTACAAACCACTTGTCTCCATTCATATTCAACTTCTATCTCTACACCTCAACATGTTCATCTAAAAACTTCACTTTTTCTGTTAAAGGATTTCCAAAAAATAATTCAATCATAACACGAGCGTAACCTATTCGTATTTTCTCAACAGTAGCTTGGTCACATTTAACAAACTCACCCACGAGTCCTGAAATACGAGTTATCCTCTTCCCCCAGAACATTAAAGGCAGTCTGTGTAACTTAACCAAAACAGGAACAAATTGTACTTCATGTTTAACCAAATCGATTTCTGGTGACCAAGGGTTAATAATTAGAGGCTTGTTATCAAATAAGAAATGACCTTGTTTTAAACCAGCATCCATTGCCACCTTAGTAAAAAAACGTACCAAAAAAACCATTCGGAAGGAAAGCCAATTTGTCTACCTGGTGGTTAACCCATAGACAACGAATAAACCTTTACACAATCTCCCATGGAGGGTTTGTACCCAAGATAAAGCACCACACAGAATTACGGCAGTAGTTTAACTTTACCTGCACTTTTTCATCAGTGAGTGCAACATACCAGGCCCCTCCTCAATGAATTCAAGTACCATTGCTGATTCAATAATTGGCGTATCAATGTTCAAATCCTCCTCAGACACATCTTCAACTAGAGGATCCAAAGGTAGAGGCGGAATTCCGACAATGGACCCCCTAGTCTTCTCCTTACACCCATCAGCACTCGAAAGACCATCAGCTATGGTTAAGACAAGAAATTCATCTTGACTTATAGAGGAAAGGAGATCTAATTTATTACTATTCCTTTTTTTTTTTTGAATTTGATGCTGTGGGATATCGATCGATTGGCGGAATTAGATTTAACAGCTACCATTATTTCTACAAAACCCTAGAAAATTCCATTTTTTTTTTTGTTTTTCTCTTTCTATCTCTACATTTGTTTCGGAAAATGAATGTTTGAGTGTTATAACTTGGCTTTTTAACTATTTAGTAACATATATAGGGAAGTTGGGATACTTACAAATATGTTATAAGTTGAAGGGTATACCGTTTTTGATTTGATTCAGCCGAGCTGGGAAGGTACTCGATCGAGTAACCAGTCACTCGACCGAGTGAAGGGGGGTTGTGTTGTTGGTAGTAGCTATTGGAATATGAGCAGTCGGCCGAGTAGGGGAGGCACTCCACCGAGTGGGGCATAATCGACCGAGTATGTGACGTACTCGACCGATTATGGTTTATGTGTATTTTTAATCAGCTACTGGAGTCAGAGTACTCGACCGAGTAGTCAGCATATGATACGAAAATTACTCAAAAGAATAAGATTCGTTGGAGTTGCAGCGGAATTAACCAAACTGGACAGTGCTGAAGACTGTCTGATTGTCGGATTTATAAGATTTGAACGGTTTATTGAACTGTCTGATTCAGAACGAGAACTTAGTAATTTTTTTATGTGTTTTTTTGTGATATAAATGAAACAAGAAAATAAAAGGATATTTGCTTGAGCTAGACCTATAGCTCAACCAATGGTGAATTATAATCAAGACCTATTGATTATAACTCGTGTTAATGTTCGAAAACGCGTCAAACAATAACGGTGTTTGGAACGAAACTCGTCGAACCTTGATGCTTACACAATGTAAACGAAAACTTTGAAAGTATATTGATAATTCTTGGATGTGAAATAAGGATACAATAGCTCCCTATTTATACTAAGCTAGACCGACTCCTAGAGGACTTAAGGAAACAATCGACTTCCCTAATCTTACTCGACATAGGCTATGGCTAATTTGCCTTATTATAATCCTAATACTTTTAGGGAAAATAATTAAAGGAAATAACAACTAGGAAATAATTAACTAAACCAGATTTTAAGAAAATTGGAAACTTTCCTAAAACCGAATAGACTACTAATTAGGAAAACTTAAATAAGGAAAGATATGGCAACCGACTTTGTGCTTGCCTATGCACGTTTCCTTACTTCTCCACACTCGGTCTTTGTTGCTTGGCGTCCAAGGTAAAACTATACTTGGAGCCCAAGTAAACACACGACTCCTTTGGCTGATTCGGACTTGGCACAAAATAGGCGATGGATCGAGCAGGTCCTCGGGACTGTTTCATTTAGTGCTCAGGTCTAAGTTAACTTCCTCATCAATCAATATCGTATCATCCCCTCCCCCTTTGAAAGGAATTGTCCTCAATTCTGAAATCCCATCATCATCAAGGTATGGAGATAGATCCCCGACATTAAATGTAGCATGTACTCCATAGTCTCCTGGAAGTTCGATTTTGTATGCATTATCATTCACTTTCTCGATCACTTTGTAAGGTCCCTCGGCCCTTGGCATTAATTTGTTCTTCCTCTTGCTAGGGAACCTTTCTTTCCTCAAATGTAACCATACCAAATCTCCTGGATTGAAAAGCCTCGGCTTCCTATGTTTGTTTGATTTCTTCTTGTAAGCCTCATTAACGGTTTTGATCCGTTCTCTTACCTGTTCATGTAGCTTGATCATAGACTTCAACTTTGACTCCGCATCCTTATGCACCAATTCATCTTTAGGTAACGGTATCAAGTCTAACGGTAAGTATGGATTTAAACCATAAACAACTTCAAATGGAGAGTGAGTTGTTGCAAACGTGGGAGAACGATTGTAAGAGAACTCGGCATGTGATAATTTTAAATCCCAATCCTTTTGAGTCTTGCTTACCAATCCTCGCAAAATAGTTCCAAGAATATGATTAGTAACTTCAGTTTGCCCATCTGTTTGAGGATGGTGTGAAGTACTAAACAAGAGCTTTGTTCCAACCTTCCTCCATAACGTGTTCTAAAAGTAACTCAAAAATTTTGAATCACGATCAGAAACTATTGTCTTTGGTATTCCATGTAGACGAACGATCTCCTTGTAATACAAATCAGCCACATTACTTGCATCATCCGCCTTGTTACAAGCCACAAAATGCGCCATCTTTGAGAAACGATCAACTACCACCATGATAGCATCCTTACCTCGTTGAGTGCGAGGCAAAGCAACAATGAAATCCATCGACACATCTTCCCATGGTCTAATTGGAATCGGCAATGGGGTGTATTCTCCGGGCTTGAACTTTCTTTTCATAAGATGACAAGTCACACACTTGCTCACAATGTTGTATACATCTCCTTGCATCTTTGGCCAATGAAAATGTTCCTTCAATACATCCAACGTCTTTTGCACACCAAAATGACCAGCTAACCCACCTCCATGTGCTTCACGCACCAATAATTCACGAACTGAATGCTTAGGTACACAAAGAAGATTACCTTTGAAGAGGAATCCGTCTTGAATCACGAATTCTTTGAATGAACCATCTTGACATTCCTTGTAAATCTTTCCAAAATCAATATCTTCAATATAGTAATCTTTCAAGGTCTCAAAACCTAGCAAACGAACTTCAAGTGTAGATAATAATGAATAACGGCGTGAAAGAGCATCTGCCACAACATTACTCTTACCATCCTTATACTTCGATGAAAAATAAAATGATTGTAGGAATTCAACCCACTTAGCATGCCTCGGATTCAACTTTTGTTGCCCATGTATATGTTTTAATGATTCATGATCCGAGTGTAAAATAAAGTGACTAGGACGAAGATAATGACTCCAATAATTAAGAGCCCTAACAATAGCATAAAATTCCTTGTCATAGGTTGAATAGTTAAGTCGAGCTCCTCCTAACTTCTCCGAGAAATAAGCAATGGGTCGCTTATTTTGAATAAGAACAGCTCCAATTCCTACACCACTAGCATCGCATTCGACTTCGAAAGGTTGTGAGAAGTCGGGTAATGCTAACACGGGAGCTTCAAATAGCTTCCTTTTAATTGTTTCAAACGCCCTTTGGGCAGCCTCGCTCCAATGGAATGTGCCTTTCTTCATACACTCCGTAATAGGACTAGTAACGGTACTAAAATCACGAATAAAACGTCGATAGAAGGAAGCAAGTCCATGAAAAGATCTAATCTAACCTCGATTCTTGTTTTAGGACTTGGCCAAGAACGAATAGCCTCTATCATTGTTTGATCAACCGATACTCCATCTTTCGAGACAACATAACCCAAGAACACCACGTTATCTACCAAGAATGTACACTTCTCAGACTTACCATATAGCTGTTGTTTTCGAAGTGTTTCAAACACTGCCCGTAAGTGTTCAAAATGCTCCTGGATACTCTTACTATAAATTAGAATATCGTCCAAGTAGACGACAACAAAACGTCCCAAGAATGGTTTCAAAACTTCATTCATTAATCTCATAAAGGTACTTGAGGCATTAGTGAGACCGAATGGCATTACCAACCACTCATATAAACCATGCTTTGTTTTGAACGCGGTCTTCCATTCATCACCTTCACGCATTCGAATCTGATGATAACCACTTCTCAAATCGATTTTTGAAAATATGACCGAACTATGAAGCTCATCTAACATATCATCAAGTCTTGGAATAGGAAAGCGATATTTGATAGTGATATTATTTACCGCTCTACTATCGATGCACATCCTCCACGTTCCATCCTTTTTTGGTACAAGCAATGCGGGAACGGCACAAGGACTCATACTCTCACGAACATAGCCACGCTCCATGAGTTCTTCAATTTGACGTTGTAACTCCTTGGTCTCCTCGGGATTACTACGATAAGCGGCCTTGTTAGGAAGTGGTGCACCTGGTACGAGATCAATTTGATGCTCAATTCCACGAATAGGAGGCAAACCCGGTGGTACATCTTCGGGAAAACATCCTTAAACTCGTGCAATAGTTCTTTAAGTATTCCGTCTTCATGACTCGTTGTGATGGTCTTTGTAGGACTCTCACTTAAGACCAATGCATATCTTTGTTTCACCATCATCAATAGCTTGCTCCACCTCTCGTTCACTAGCAAACATAGACAAACTTGGTTTCTTACCATTCTTTGCGTGCATAGCTCGAATTGCTTCCGGGGACATAGGACGCAATACTATCTTCTTGCCATTCACCAATAAAGAATATTCATTACTTCTTCCATTGTGATTAACATTACGATCAAATTGCCAAGGACGTCCTAAGAGAATATGACAAGCATCCATAGGAATAACATCACAAAGCACCTCATCCTTGTAAGAACCCATTGTAAAACCAACACGTACCTGCCTTGTAACCTTCACCTTGCTACCATCATCAAGCCAATGTAAATTATACGGTTTAGGATGTACCGTAGTAACGAGTGCCAATTTTTCTACCATCTCTGTTGAAGCCACATTCGTGCAACTTCCTCCGTCAATAATCACACTACACCACTTGTCTTTCACTTGACACTTTGTATGAAAAATCTGGTCTCGTTGCTCCGTTGTAATAGGCTCTGTATTAGCTTGCAAAGTACGTCGTAGAACAAGATTAGTATCATACATAGGTGGTTCATAAGGCTCAAAATCCACCTCTCCCTCCTCGGCTTCATTCAATAGAAACAACCCATCTTCGTTGTCTTCTTCAAATAACTCATCACGAACATCCACGGCCTCTCGCAATGTGATATTTCGTTTGTTAGGACAAGCATTCTGAAAGTGTCCAAAACCTTGACACTTAAAACAACGAACAGTAGCCAAACTCTTTTCCTTAGGCGTCTGAATAGTCTTAGGGACTGTTTGAGCGATCTGGTGTTCTTTGGAAAAGAGGTTTCGAACTAGAACTCGAACTAGCTCCCATATTCTTAGACAAATCAGGTTTACTCCAAGGATTAACTTTCGATGAGTTACTCACATAAGCACGTTTAGTCTTATTTTGCCCTTCCGCCTTGATACAAAGATCACATAACATATCGAAAGAAGAATAAGGGTGCATCTCGACCGCATGAGTAATATTAAGGTTTAACCCTCGAAAGAAACGAGCCATCTTTTGTTCCTCAATCTCCTCTACTTCACTCATAAGGGATATTCTTTCAAATTCAGCAATATAATCGGCAATACTCAAGCTCCCTTGCATTAATTCAGCCAATTTACGATATAAATAAATCTTATGAGTTTTGGGAACAAACCTCTTTCGTAGCTTACGTTTTAAAGACTCCCATGAAGCTAGCTGTTCCTTCCCTTCACGTGCCCTAGCAGCCTTCAAACTTTCATACCATAAAGATGCATTCTTGCGTAGCTTCAAGATTGCATATTTGCAACGCTTCTCATCATCAATGTCCTTGAAGTCGAACATCCTCTCCATCTGTCTTTCCCATTCAAAATATTCCTCGGGATCCGTGCCACCAACAAACTCTGGAAGTTCATTGATTTTGAACTCATCCATGTACTTGACCGGTTCTCTCCGTGGTTGCATACGTTATCCTGGGGTAAAGTTGATGTTCTTTAAAGCCTCTTGGAGATTTTGAAGAAAATTTGGATCATTAAAATCCATGATCACCGTCTTGGATCAACAAATCTGTCTCTGATGCCAAATGATACGAAAATTACTCAAAAGAATAAGATTCGTTTGAGTTGCAGCGGAATTAACCAAACTGGACAGTGCTGAAGACTGTCTGATTGTCGGATTTATAAGATTTGAACGGTTTATTGAACTGTCTGATTCAGAACGAGAACTTAGTAATTTTTTATGTTTTTTTTTGTGATATAAACGAAACAAGAAAATAAAAGGATATTTGCTTGAGCTAGACCTATAGCTCAACCAATGGTGAATTATAATCAAGACCTATTGATTATAACTCGTGTTAATGTTCGAAAACGCGTCAAACAATAACGGTGTTTGGAACGATACTCGTCGAACCTTGATGCTTACACAATGTAAACGAAAACTTTGCAAGTTTATTGATAATATTCTTGGATGTGAAATAAGGATACAATAGCTCCCTATTTATATTAAGCTTGACCGACTCCTAGAGGACTTAAGGAAACAATCGACTTCCCTAATCTTACTCGACATAGGCTATGGCTAATTTGCCTTATTATAATCCTAATACTTTTAGGGAAAATAATTAAAGGAAATAACAACTAGGAAATAATTAACTAAACCAGATTTTAAGAAAATTGGAAACTTTTCTAAAACCGAATAGACTACTAATTAGGAAAACTTAAATAAGGAAAGATATGGCAACCGACTTTGTGCTTGCCTATGCACGTTTCCTTGCTTCTCCACACTCGGTCTTTGTTGCTTGGCGTCCAAGGTAAGACTATACTTGGAGCCCAAGTAAACACACGACTCCTTTGGCTTATTCGGACTTGGCACAAAATAGCTGATGGATCTGAACAGTCCTCGGGACTGCTTCATTTAGCTGCTCCAGGTCTAAGTTAACTTCCTCATCAATCAATATCGTATCAGCATACTCGACTGAGTAGCTCGTACTCGACCGAGTATCTCAGGTTGTAATACCCCGTATTTTAGAGGATGGTTAAAGGTTTGGTCAACATCATTTTATTGAAATGAGATTTATGAAAATGGATATTTTATATTAATTATTTATTAATTATTGAGACGTGTGAATATGAGACGGGAAATAATAATTAAATAATACATAATAATATATGACGAAGGATGTATACATATGACGCATACTAGTATTAGTATATGGTATTATACAACTAATAAGGTAATACATATTTTATATAGTATTTATTCGGTATTAATACGGAATAATAATAATAATATTACCTAATAAGATAAGGAAAGTTCCTCCACCTACCTATTAGTATAAATAGGATCCTTTAGCTATTCTTTTATTCACTTGTATTCACATAAATCACAATCACAAATAAAAGTAAGAGAGAAAAATAAGAAGAAAAAGGGAGATTTAAATCCATCTTACAACCGTCTTAAGTTAACCGTCTCATAAACTCTTTCTTATAATTAAATTATTAAAGTAATATGTTGACTCGACCCAAGACCCGACCTTGACCATTGACCCGACAACCTAGTCTAACGTTGACCAACCCATTGACCAGCGTTAACCGTACCATAAAAATTAGGGCATAAGGCGTTTATTTGTTGTTTACATGGACACATTTTAAGAGACCCAGTACTCGACCGATTGACTGTTTCGACCCGACTAACCTGGGGTTAGGGTTAGGGCGTGGTGTGGGGGTCATGTTGATGGAGTTGTTGGTGGTGGTCAGGGCCGTAGTGGGTGGTGGCATGCTGATTTGCAGGAGGGGTCGGGACTGTTGTGGCTATTTGAACCAAGAGAGAAGAGAGGGCATTGCGACCCGTTTAGCAATTCAATCGGGTTTTGACTTAGGTAGGACCAAGGTGGAATGTGTGCGTATTGCTTTCGTGCTGTTGTTGGCGGATGCTATGGTGGGGCATGGTGGATATTATGGTTGTTGTAGTGGTGCGACGGTATTGTTGTTGTTTCGCTGTTGTTAGGTTGTTGTTGATGTCCATAGCAGTTATTGCTGCGTTTGTGCGGTTGTGCTAAGGGGTTGTCGAGGGTGGTTGATGGCAGGAGAAAAGGAGGTCCACGGTGGCTGATTGGTTAGGGTTTTGTACCATGTTTATGGGTGTATATAGGGATGTGGTAGTCGGATTATACTGCTGATTGTTGCTATTGTTGGTGGCTGGTTGGACGTGTTGGTGGTTGTTGGGTGGCTGTGTCGTGGTGGCTTGGTGTTGGGTGGTTAGGCGTGGCAGAGGTGGTGGCTGCCACAACCTGACTTGGGTTCGTGGGTGTCGGGTTAGGTTGAAACACGAGTGAAGGCTTGGGCCGTGTATGGGTTATGTGGATTGTTTTGGAGTCGAGTTTATTTAATTATTGGTTGAGTCGGGAAATTAATCAAGTTTAATTAAAATGAGTCGGGATAATTGGTTAATGAGTTACTAACCAGGATTTAATTAATTGTTGGAATATATTAAATATATTAAATTATTATTAGAATGTAATTGTTGTTTGTTATTATTTATTTAGGTATCGACCTTGTGAGACGGTGATATTATTATTACTTGGATAGCGTGCTTGTTATTCGGATTTTTTGAAGAAAGGTTCTGGCATTATTATTTTGCTTGCTTGACTTGGAATTTATTATTGAGGTAGGATAGCTACCCAATCACTTTAATATTTACTTGAATGATCTTGTCTGCTTGTATTGGTTGAATTAATTGAAATTGTGACGGATGATATATAATTGTTTTGGTTGTATTAAGATGATTTGATTATTGACTACCTCAGCTCGTGTCTGGGATGAATTATACTATTGGTTTCCTCAGCCTCGTGTCTGAGATGGAAAGAATGTTGTATAGCTCAATTGTTTGCATATCATATCATAAGCACTTGCATTGGTTTCTCCAGGCTTGTTCTGCAGGGCTTGTCTCTGGGATGTTATTGAGATTACCCTGGCCAAGGATTGTCGGGATGAACGGGAGCCTCGGAGGATGATCATGAGCATGCATTTCATTTGCATTTAGTATTGTCTTGTATTCATTTATTGTTTTTGTTTAGCTATTCCTACTCAACCGTTGGGTTGACGTGTATTCGGTAAACACCTGCGATGAACCAATATTGGGGAGCAGTTTAATTGGCAAGTTACAGATTGGGACGAGTGGACTAACGAGTCAAAGATAGAGACCTTCACGAGTTTAATAGAAGATGTAATAAGACTTATGTTTTAGCAGGAATTCCCCTTAAAGCATTCGGCCAGAAGATTTAGTAGTGTAGGTATCTAGTTCTAATATTTAAGAAAAGTGTAGAGTGACGAATGGAATAAATTGTAGAAGAGCAATAACATTTATGTTTCCTGGATAGGTTGAATAATAATAAAAGAAGGTAAGATAAAATGTGTAGTCAGAATAACAAGCTAATTGTATATGTTTTTTATATATTTCTCTGTGTGTTTTAGAAATGTTCTTCCACTCTATTTATACCCTTTCTACTCTAACGTTACAATTGATTTTACGCTCCTATTATTGTTGGAACAGTCTCCTGATTAATAGGGCACATTTCCTATTAATCCAGTTGACCTATTCTAACTCAACAACTTCTCCTTTTTCTCTTCTTGCACGTTGTAGTTTATGGAAATTGAACGTTCTTGTGGTTGGACTTGGTCTTCCGTAAGAATAAGGCATGTGCATAATTGTCTTGTTGATCTGCTGATCAACCATCCTGCTGGAGAGCTCCATCAGGCTACTCTACTATTGCTATCAGGCCACTTTAGCAGCTTTCCTGTCAAATAATAACTGTAATTGTCCGGACCCTGGTTGCCCCAATCAGCCGAATTAAGTCAGGCTAGACTGATGTCAGACCAGGTTAAATTGGACCTAACAATTGCCCCTTGACATTTTACCCATGCTGGATCAGGCAAGGGGTGAGATGTCAATTTACCGGGCTCAAAATTAAAAAATAATCACAATTACTCAATGACTCTTAGACTTCTAGTGACCGTTAAACACTGCAACGGCGAGCAAGATGATGTCACGCTGACAGTTTTGCAATTTCTAGGGTTTTTGCACCGTTATTTTTCTCCTATAAATAAGGTGTTGAGGGTGAGTTTATTCTTCACCAAAATTCTTCTATCTCTCTCACTATATTCTCTCTGAAATTCTTTCTTATCTTCCCAGGAATTTAGTTTGCTACCTGCAATTCTTCAAAAAATCTCATTAATCTTTCACAAAAAATCTTTATTTTAAAGAAACAATAAAAAGTATGGGAGCCAAAAAACGCCCTGCTTCTCAGAAGGCTGCAGCTGAACCTGAACAAGCAGATATCCACGAAGAGGTGGTGGTTGAGGTTGATCCTCCTGCTCGTGCTATAGTATTTAAATATCAGGATTCTATTTTCTCTGCTCTCCGATCACTTGAATCTTCTTTTCCTGAAGAGAATCTGCTGAAAACAAACTATGATGGGGTTTTAAGGGAGAAAAAATTGACCCTTGATTCGGCTGAGGTTTGGATCCCCGAATCTTGTCCGGTCTGAGCTAATTGGGTGTCACCAGGCTGGTTCTGCATCTATGAGTGGGCGTTCAAGGCTGGTTATAAGTTGCCTTTTACTCCTTTGATGATTGATACTATCCGAGCCATGGAAGTATCACCCTTCCAAATTATGCCAATGGTTTGGAAACTTGTCCATTCCATTGAGAATTTATGTGCTAAACATAAACTTACAATTACTGTCAATGACATCAAGGCAGTATATCACCTGAAAAAAACCTTCTACTGGTCGTTTTAATTTAAGAATTAAGTCCAAAATGTCTCCATTAATTACTAATCTGGATTCGGGAGATGATGAAGGCTTGGCGAAGACTTACTTATTCATCCAGACTGACACCCTCGGGTCAGGCCTGGACTATCTGAGATATCCTCCTTTGGAGAGTGGTAGGTTTCCTGTATTCCCGATTCACATTTTATATTGTATGAATTCGAAATATTTAATATTTACCTGAGTGTTTTGGGGGTGTTTGCAGCACCTGACTGGAACTTTGATCCTCTTGACGAGGAATTCGTTGCAAAGATAGAGGCTTTTCTTGCTCTTCTCGAGGAAGAAAGAACTTGGCCTGGTAGTCTGGGTGGGGATTTGTTGCCCCGGTATATGAAGCCTAAGCTGAGTGTAGTTAAAGTGCCCAAAGGCAAGCCTAGCTCTACCGCTCTCTCCTGTATGTCTTCTTTATATTTTTGTGTTGACTGTTGCCTTTCTGTTATTTGTTTCCTGCTACATATGTCTTTCCTTTTTTTTTTTTTTTCAGTATATAGGTCTTCTGCTAGATTGGCTAGCTTCAGTGCTGCCGACTTGAAGGCTGGGGTTGCTAGAATTTCTCAGCAATCCAAGAGTCAAGAGGCTACTGGTAGTGGGAGCGACAGGACTCTTGATATTTCGGTTTCTGATGTTCAGCCTCATAAGGAGCCGCCCAAGCCTGTGTCCCCAGAGGTTGTCCAGCCTTCCAAGAGGAGAAGAGAGGCTGCTATCCCTGAGGAACAAGGGGTAGAAAAGGAGCCTATTCAGGCCTAACCAATAAGAAGCGTCAGGGGAGTGCCTCCTCAGTTGGATGATATGGACGCTGCTCGGACACAGATAAATGATTTTTCTGCCAATATCAGCGGCCAGCTCTTATCTCACAATGCCCTTGAATCTTCTACTAAGGTTGTGGCTCTCCTGTCTTCTCTTATGGCAAACGGTGCTGCACTTTCTTCTCAAGCCAAGGACGTTGGTTGCAAAGGGTTTATTACTTTTATTGTTATGTTTTTTTGTATTGCCTTTTTCTCTTGGGTATGGTTAATTGGTTTCATTTTATCCTCCTATAGGGCTTGGATGCTGGGTTGATTACTGCTTGTCAGCTCAAGGATGCCCGGGCTAGAATCATCTGTTTGGAAGAGAAATTGGACAAGGTTATCCATGATTTGCACACGTCCAGGGGTAATGTGTCAGTACTTCAATCTCAGCTAGGGTCAGTAGGGAGGCATCTAGGGCTGCTCAGGTTTGCGAGGTGGCTGCAAAAAATGCTGAGAAAGCAGCCAAGAAAGAACTCGAAGCTGTAAGGGAAGAGCTTGAAGCTGTTAAAAGAGAGTTAGATGCTGAGAAGCAGGCGATGCGGGATCAGCTGAGGAAAAATGAAGATCTTGGTGCTGAGAAGGAGGTGGTGGAGGCGCGGCTTGCTGATGCTGCTCAGTATTTCTTTGGGAAAGGCCGTGTTGATGCTATGATGGATCCTGAATCTGACAGGGCTAAGTGGGATCCGGATTGGGACGAGACAGCTCTGGAGACCCAGTATCCTGACTTGGCCGATATGGGTCATGAAGAAGAAGTAGACTCTCCTCCTTCCAAGGAAACATCTGCTGATCAAGAAATGGTAGAAGGTTGTGGGTCGGTTTCTGATTCGAAATCTCTTTAGACTTTTGTTTTTGTTTTTTTATTTTGGCCCATCCAGGGGGGATGTTCCTAGAATGGATATTTATTTCTTTTTTGGGTAATTTCAGGTATGTCGTTTCTAGGGTTGATGTTTTTGGAATGAACATTTTGTTTTGACCTTTAAATAATCGATCTTTGATGGTATCTCTTTGTGTTTTGGAATATAGTTGGGTAAGGCATATTTGTAGTATTGGATGTGTACTGGATCGGGCCAGTTATTCGATTGGATCAAGCCAGGTTTATTTGCACTGGATCAGGCCATGCTTTTGTGTCATGGGTGGGGTTATTGCCTGTCTGGAGGGTTTACGTCCCATGCCTGTCTGGAGGGCTTATAACCCATTTATGACATACAATTCAGGGAAAGTTTTCCCAAGTTTCTTTATTTGAATTGAGCTCAGTATTTTAAGGCCTATTTTTGCAACTGAAAGTTGGATATTTTTTATATATGAGTAATTTGCATGCTAGTGGAGTGGCCCTCAATCTTGAAAATTTGTTTTAAGTAAGGTGTTAGTTTGATGAATGCATTATTTTCAACAAATATTCAAGATTCTACTAGGTAAGGGAAGAAAGAAAAACAAGAACATTAACAAGTATTCAGGCACGTAAAAAGAAGAATCATATAAGATATTTATTCATGCAATGGCAAGTATCATACATTTAGTTGCATTTCAGGCCAGACAAAAAGAGGTAAAGTAAAGATTTTACCTAGGCTGGGGGATATATTTTATATGTGAAATAGTTTTAAATGTGCAACATTCCAAGCTCTGGGGATCATTTCGCCATCCAAGGTTTGTAGCCTGTAAGCGTCCTGACCGACTATTGAGTCGATCAGGTAGGGACCTTCGCAGGTTGGGGCAAATTTTCCTGCGTTTTTCTCCTTTGTATTTTGAAAAACTTTTTTGAGGACGAGGTCTCCTATCCTGAGTACTCTGGCTTTAACAGTCTTGTTGTAGCTTTTGACCACTGTTTGCTGATAGGCTGCCATTCTAATGCTGGCTGCATCTCTCAATTCTTCTGTTAAGTCCAGGTTATCCTCCATCAGAGGTGTATTGCATGTTATTTTATTCAGGCTGCATCTGGCTGATGGGATGTTGACTTCTGGTGGGATTACTACTTCACACCCATAGACCAAGGAGTAGGGGGTTTGGCCTGTGGATGTTTTAGGCGTGGTCCGGTCAGCCTAGAGGACCAAGGGGAGTTCTTCAGCCCATCTGCCTTTCCTTTTTTATAGCTTCTTCTTCAGACAATTGATTATTACTTTGTTGCTGGATTCTGCCTGGCCATTGGCTTTTGGATAACCTAGTGTGGAGGTCACCAGGTTGATATTCTCCATTGAGCACAGAAAGCCGCTGTTCTTTTTCCCACGAATTGTGTGCCATTGTCACATACTATTTCTAAAGGTATGCCATATCTGCATATGATGTTACGTTTGATGAATGCTACGACATCCTTCTCTTTGACTTGCCTATATGAATCAGCCTCTATCCATTTGGAGAAGTAGTCAGTCATTGCTAGCATGAAAACTTTCTACCCGGGTGCTTGAGGTAGTTTTCCTACTATATCCATGCCCCATTTCATAAATGGCCGGGGAGCGGATATGAAATGTAGTTCCTCAGATGGTTGGTGTATATATGGTCCATGAATTTGGTAGGCTTTGCATTTAGAGCTGAATTCTAAGCTATCGGCCCCCAGGGTAGGCCAGAGGTAGCCTGTTCTGAGTACTTTGCTTACCAGGCTCCTGCCGCCTTTATGATTGCCACAGTGTCCTCCATTGATTTCTGATAGTATATTTTCAGCTTCCTGTGGTTCCAGACATCTGAGGTATGGTCATGCCTGCGATTTCTGAAAAAGCACATTGTTAATAATAGTATATGAAGCAACTTTGATCTTAAGTGCCCTGGCATTTTGTTTATTCAGGGGAAGGATTCCCTGCTGGAGCCAATCATAGTAGGGTTTTGTCCATGAATTGGCGACATATATTGGGAATGTTTCATCTTATTTATTTATTGCAGGTTCTAATAAATGTATGATGGGGATTTTATCAAAATTAGGGGGCTGAAATTGGATCCTAGGCCGGCTAAGGCATCGGCCTGGGTATTCAAGTCTTTAGGTATTTGATCAATATTAAAATTACGAAATTTCCTTTTTAAATTTTGGACAGCTTCTAAATAGAGCATCATTTTTGAGTCTTTTGCAGTATAGACTCCATTTACTTGATTTGAAATAAGTAGGGAATCAGTACGTACCTTTAAGTTTTGTACACCAAGGTCAATACATACCTTTAATCCAGCTATTAGGGCTTCTTATTCAGCCTCATTGTTGGTAGCTTCAAATGCACAACATATAGCTTGTACTATCTTATCCCCCTGTGGCAATTTTAGTACTACGCCTAGGCTGGTACCCCTCATGTTGGCTGCTCCGTCGACAAACAGGGTCCATTCTAGGTCTGTCTGGTCATTGGTCAGTATGTTTACTTCTTTTATCAGGTCGGGTTCTAGGGCTGGACTAAAATCATCCACAAAGTCTGCTAGTGCCTTTGACATAATTGTTGTTCTGGGTTCAAAGGTTATGTTGTAGGTGCTTAGCTGGACTGACCACTTGCACATTCGTCCGGATAGTTCTTATTTTCTAAGTACAGACTTAATAGGAAGGTTGGTTCTGACTATTATAGGATGACTTTCGAAATATGGTCTGAATTTGGTACAACTCAAAATTAAAGCTAAAACATATTTTTCAAGTAGGCCATACCTTATATCTGCATCTAGTAGACTTTTACTTACGTAATAGATAGGGTGTTGTTGTCCATCCATTTCTTTGACCAGAAATGCACTGACAGCAATCTCAGTGACTAACAGGTATACTGTCAGGGGTTCGTCTTTGACTGGTTTTGCCAGCAAGGGTGGAGAGGATAGGTATGCTTTCAAATCTTCAAAAGCATCTTGGTGATCAAGAGACCACTGGAAGTCTTTATTCTTCCTGAGCAGGTTGTAAAATGATTTGCACCTCTCTGATGACCTTGAAATGAACCTGTTTAGAGCTGTTATTCTTCCTATCAGCTTTTGTATAACTTTGACCGTTTTTGGTGGTTCTAGCTCCAGGATGGCTTTGATCAGTTCAGGGCTGGCTTCTATTCCTCTTTTTGTCACCATATAGCCCAAGAATTTCCCTGCTGAGACTCCCAAATGACATTTTTGTGGATTTAGCTTCATGTTGAATTTCTCTAGTATTTGGAATGCTACGTCTAGGTCTTTGACGTGGTCTTCTGACTTTTTTGATTTGACTACCATGTCATCTATGTAGACTTCCATGGTGTCTCCAATTTGATCTTTGAACATCATGTTGATTAATCTTTGATAGGTTGCACCTGTATTTTTTAATCCAAAAGGCATGGAAGTATAACAATATACTCCTCTTTCAGTAATGAAAGCAGTGCTTTCCTGATCCACGGGGTGCATCTTTATTTGGTTGAATCCACTGGAAGCATCCATGAATGTTAACATCTCGTGGCCTGCGGTGGGGTCCACCATTGCATCAATATGTGGCAGGGGAAATGGATCTTTTGGGCAGGCTGTCTTTGGGTCGGTGTAGTCCACACAGACTCTCCACTTGCCATTCTTCTTTTGGACAACTACTTCATTGGCAAGCCAGTCAGGGTACATTATTTCCCTGATCATTCCCATGTCCAATAGCTTGTCGACTTCTTGATTGATGATTTCATTTCTCTCTGCAACAAATTTTCTCCTCTTTTGATGTACAGGCTTAAAAGATTTGTTAATATTTAATTTATGAGTTATAATATCAGCATCTATACCAATCATGTCAAAATGTGACCATGCAAAACAAGACATTTTAGTTTTGAGGAAGCTGACCAGATTGGGCCTGACTAAATCAGGTGCGTTTGATCCTACAAGTGCCTTCCTGTCAAGGAATTCTGGGTCCAGAATGACCTCTCCTATTTCCATTTGTGATTGGGCTATATATTCTTTCCTGACAGGGGACTTTAGTTGCTATTCGAGGTACTTACCTAACTTTGAATGTTTCAAAGCCTGGGTGTAACATTCTTGGGTTGCTTTCTGTTCTCCTCTGATGGTGGTTATCGCCCATTCCGTTGGTATTTTCACGCATTGATGATATTTTGACGGGATTGCTTTGACGTTGTGGATCCAAGGTCTCCCCAGGATTACGTTGTACGAGGATAGGCAATCCATTAACCCGAATCTTTCATAGGAAGCTACACCTTCCACATAGGTTGGCAGGCTAATTTCTCCCAGGGTGTTATTTGTTTCTCCGTTGAATCCGACCAGGACACTGGATTTCTTTATGATCTTCTCTTCATCTATTTTCATGGATTTAAGGACGTCGAGCATCACCAAATTGATATGCGAGGGACTTACCTGACTTTGAAGGTTTCAAAGCCTGGGTGTAACATTTCTGGGCTGCTTTATGTTCTTCTCTGAAGGTGGTTATCCCCCATTCCGATGGTATTTTCACGCATTGATGATATGTTAACGGGATTGCTTTGACGTTGTGGATTCAAGGTCTGCCCAGGATTACTTTGTACAAGGATAGGCAATCCATTACCCCGAATCTTTCACAGGAAGCTACACCTTCCACATTGGTTGGAAGGCTAATTTCTCCCAGGGTGTTCTTTGTTTCTCCGCTGAATCCGACCAGGACACTGGATTTCTTGATGATTTCTTCTTCATCTATTTTCATGGCTTTAAGGACGTCGAGCATCACTCAATTGATTGAACTGCCTCCGTTTATCAGGATTCTTGATACCATAGCCGTGCCAATTTGCATGGTAATTACTAGGCTATCATGGTGTAAGTCTGGTACTCCCTGCAAGTCTGAGTCATCAAAAGTAACGGCAGGTAATAATTTAGATCTAGAAGGGGGTTGAAGTTTAGACTCCCTGGCGATTCTTTTTGCAGCTGACCTGGTTAAGCCACATATTTCTGAGCCTCCTTTTATGAACTTGACTTCATAGATGGGGGGAGGAGGAGGAGGAGGATCTCTGCTGTTTCCTGGATCTCTCTTGCCCGGTCCTTCATCTTTGTTCTTGGGCTGCTGGATTAAGTCTTTCAAATAGCCTTTCTTTAGGAGGTAAGCCACTTGTTTCCTGAGCTGAATGCACTCTTCTGTGGTGTGTCCGATATCCTAGTGAAAGTCACACCATCTTGTTGGATGTTTCCTAGGATTGTCAGATTTGATCAATCCTGTAGTATTTATAGAAAAGTTATATTCAGGAATAGTTGGTAAGGTAGAAAGGTTACCTTTATGTTCCTGTGCCATGTTGACTTCAAATTGTTCAGGCCTGGAATAGGGTGCTGGTATGGGGTTGCTTCCTTTCTGGTAGGAGCTCTTCCTGTTAGTGTGTCCATAACTTTGCTTTCCTTCGGATGAGTGTTCTGAAGTTGAGATCTTCTTCCAATCTGACATGCTCTAAGGCGATGGATTGAACAGTGGCAAAGGTTGGACAGGCTTTTTTGGTTAGGTCTGTGTAGATGTCACTATCAAGCAGAACTCCTTCCCTGAAAGCTTCTACCGCTGTTTCTTCATCGCACTTGGGAATGGCCACCTTCTCTTTGACAAACCTGGCCAGGAATTCTTTGAGGGACTCTTTAGGAAGCTGCTTCACCCTGAACAAGTTACTGGGTCTCTTAGCCATGTCTCTGCTGCTTGCAAACTGTTGATTTAAGGCATTGACTAGGTCTACAAAGTTCTTGATACTTCCATTTGGGAGATTGATGAACATTGCAACGCTACTCCAGTCAGGGTAGTGCCAAAGCCTTTACACATGCAAACCTGCCTGACTTCACTGGGTATTGAGGCGGCTAACATCTTCTGTTTGAATATAGCAACGTGGTTTTGTGAATCAGAAGTCCCATCATAGGTTCTCATATATGGGACGGTAAATTTCTTGGGGAGATCAATCTTTGAAATTTCATCTACAAAGGGTGAGTCAGCGAAGCTATCAATTTCCACCTCAGCCACAGGATCTGGCACCCCGGGTATATTTTCTATCTTGTTATGGAGTTTCTGGATTTCCTGAAGCATAGTCATCATTATTGCTGCTTCAGTCTTGTTTGTTTCGTTGTCAGGAATGATTTGTGGACCAGAGGAGGTATTCATCTCCGGAGTTCCAAAACTGGAGAAGTCAATTTGCTTGATGATGGATGAAAATGGGGTTCCTGGCTCGAATCTGGTTTTGGAGCCTGAAGCCTGACTTTCCAATTTCTTTCTCAGGTTGGACTCTGATTCCTTAAGCCTAGTGATCTCAGCCTCTACTTAGGCCGCCTTTTCTTGAATTGTTTCCAATTCTTTGATCTTAGCCAAGGCAACTGCCAATTGTTGTTCTGGGGTGAGTTCTGCCATTTTAATATGAGAGTATTAAATGAAAAATGATGAAAGAAATTTTTTGATTAATGAACTAGATGCCCCACGGTGGGCGCCAATTGTTTTAGCAGGAATTCCCCTGAAAGGATCCGGCCTGAAGATTTAGTAGGGTAGGTATCTAGTTCTAATATTTAAGAAAAGTGTAGAGTGACGAATGGAATAAATTATATAAGAGAAATAACGTTTATGTTTCCTTGATAGGTTGAATAATAATAAAAGAAGGTAAGATAAAATGTGTAGTCAGAATAACAAGCTAATTGTATATGTTTTTTTATATATTTCTCTGTGTGTTTTACAAATGTTCTTCCACTCTATTTATACCCTTTCTACTCTAACGTTACAATTGATTTTACGCTCCTCTTGACTGTTGGAACCGTCTCCTAATTAATAGGGCACATTTCCTATTAATCCGGTTGACCTATTCTAACTCAACAACTTCTCCTTTTTCTCTTCTTGCACGTTGTAGTTTATGGAAATTGCACGTTCTTGTGGTTGGATTTGGTCTTCCGTAAGAATAAGGCATGTGCATAATTGTCTTGCTGATCTGCTGATCAACCATCCTGCTGGAGAGCTCCATCATCATACTCTTTTATTGCTACCAGGCCTCTTTAGCAGCTTTCCTGTCAAATAATAACTGTAATTGTCCGTACCCTGGTTACCCCAATCAGCCTAATTAATTCAGGCTAGACTGAAGTCAGACCAGGTTAAATTTGACCTAACAACTTAGTTACATGATTTTTCCGCTGCGAGTTTTGTAATTTAATGTAAGTCCGTATTTTATTTAAGTTGTAATAAGACCATTTGTGTAATTTAATTAATAAAGTACTTTGGATTGCTATACATTTTAACTACTGCCTCAGAGAACTGAGATGGTATCACACCTATATAATTAGGAATGTCTAGTAAAGGCTCTTGATTAAATGCGGGTGTTATACAGGTACTCGGCCGAGTTCCTCTTTGGCGGATGTGATATTTGTTTTTAGCCGTAGGCTATGTGCTTACATTTGTCTTGGTTATATCAGCTCAAAATGCTGCCAAAGATATCATCCGCATACCTTCACGCCTCAGAGATGAGCCTCAAGGAGGTGGCTAGGATGATTGAGCAGCAATAAGTGCTCATTGAGGCACTCAAGAGTCTGAGGAAAAAGGAAGGGGAACGAGTGGATGCATCCCGTTTGAGCACCATGAATTCTCGCATTAACCCTACTACTTATGAGGGCACCAGTGACCCTAAGCTGCTTGAAAACTGTCACTGGGAGATAGAGAGTGTCTTAGAGGTGGTTCGTTGCCCGGAGGAGATGATGGTGGAATAGATTGCGTTCTACCTAAGGGATGAGGCTGGAGTATGGTGGCACAATGAGAGGGAAGGAGCTCGGGCCTACTATAGGAATTCGAGTCAACATGTAATTCCATGGGCAGGGTTCAAGAGGCAATGAGGGACCACCTTATTCCGGAGCACATCCGTGAAAAGCTAAGGGCTGACTTTGATTCCTTTACTATGGCCGACAGCATGACTGTTACTGAGTACTGTCATAGATTTATTGAACTGTCACGCTATGCAGAGGACATGCAGCTGAGTCAACGGAGTTTGGTTATTCGTGTGGAGAGAGGGTTAGCACAAAAAATCATGGAAAATCTACCGGCCGGGGTAATCTCAGATTTGAAAGATGTCTATGCGAGAGTAGGGCACACTGAGAGGTTAATTGATATGGCAAAAGAGGCCAAGGAAAGGGAAGTTGAGAAGAGGAAGGCTGAGAGTGAGGGTGGCTACCAATAAAGCCATAATAGGGGTAACATCAATCGAGCTAGAACTTTATCAATAGGGTCTAGCTATGGCGGGGGATCTCGTGCATAGGCAAGAGGCGGCCTGAGTACTAGTGAGAACTCCACTCTACAAGGCTTCAACTATGGTAGGACAAGTTACAAACAGTATGAGTGTACGAGCGCTATAAGGGGCGGCGGAGGCTTTCCAAGATCATATTATGGGAATTACTCGCAAAATTGTGGACATGGGCCACCCTAGCGTTGGTCTCGAGACGGCGGGACTTCTCCCATGGAACCCTGATTTTTTTTGGTGAAAGTTTGGAAATTCTCATTAAGATCATAAACAAGCTATTACAAACTATCCATTTTTTGATACAATTCTAAGGCTTAGTAAAAGGCAGGTAATAAGTTACTGCCTTAAACCAAACCCTATCACTACTCCTTTTAATACAAACATGCCATCCAAAAAATCGACATTTAAGTAAGCACTGAATCTGCTGAAAAACACATTCAGGTCGTTGGACAACCCCTTCAAGTCTAGCCTTATTCCTCTGATGCCAAATAGAATAGTACAAGGCTTGAATCTAAACAAGAGTAACCTGCTTAATTTTTGCCCATGGTTTAGTCTGCATCCAGACTAAGAGATTAGCAACAGGCAGACCAATATTCAGCTTCTGACTGAGCAAGGCAACAAGTTTTCTGGTATAACAGCACTGAGTGAACAGATGCTGATGGTTTTCAGATGCTGTGCCATAGAGAAAACAACTATCATCAGGGATAATTCCCAGCAGGAAAAGCTTATCTTTCAGCTGCAAAGCTTCACGAGCAATTAGCCAACTTATAAAAGAGTGCTTTGAAATGCACCAGGAATTCCAAATCATTTTATTCTAAGTAACAGTAGGATGTTTTTGTCTGATCCACTGGTAACCACTACTAACTGAGTAACCAGAAGGACGTGGCAACCACAGTCCAGTAGAGGAGAAACAAGCTGAGAATATATCTTTAACCTTATAAATAGTTTTCCAGGTCCAAGGCGCATCAGGTTTAGGTTTATAAAGAGACCAGGGAACATCTTTCATATAAATGTGGTGTACCCACTGTACCCACAGACTACCCTGACTAAAATAAATCCACCAGGAGAGTTTACAAATTGAAGCCAGATTCCAGGCAATACTATGCCTAATACCAAGTCCACCTTCATCTTTTGGTACACACACCTTTTCCCAGCTAACAAGAGGGGATCTAACATACTCAGTTGATCCATCCCATAAGTAATTTCTGCAAAGAGCATCAACTCTCCTTTACACTCCCTTTGGCAGAAAGAAAATAGAAGCCCAGTAGGTATATAAAGTGGTAAGGACATAGTTCACCAATGTTAATCTACCAGCATAAGATAGTTTCTTGGCAGCATAACCATGGATTCTTTCAGTAATCTTCTCAATAAGGCAAGAGCAGTTCTTAACAGTGAGCCTATTAGCAGAAATAGGCACCCCCAAATACTTAAATGGCAAGGCTCCTTCAGGGAAACCAGAGATCTGCAAAATATCACATTTGACCCTAGAAGCCACCCCATTAAAATAGATGTTAGACTTCAGAGAGTCCATTTGAAGACCAGTGGCTACAGAGAAGGTTGCAAAAGCTCTAAGAAGAATCATGATGGAAGTAGTATCCCCCTTAGAGAAGAGAAGTAGGTCGTCAGCAAACATGAGGTGGGATAACTTGATCTGGCTACACAGGAGGTGAAACTTGAAAGGCATAGTAGCAGTAACATGAGTCAAAATCCTACTTAGGTATTCCATGGTAATGGTAAAAAGGAGGGGGGAAATAGGATCTCCTTGCCTCAACCCCTTAGCCCCCTTAAAATACCCAAAATTCTCTCCACTAAGCACCAAAGCATGGAAGCACTGAATCTGCAACCTTCAGGTCGTTGGACAACCCCTGGTTTACCAAAGCATGGAACCCTGGTTTACCAAAGCACGTCATGGGCCGTTACCGATTGGTGAGGCAATGAAACCGGTGAAAGTTTGAATAAGCCTGCATTTGTGGAGTCGCCACCAATTTACTGTGGAAAAATTAAAAAACCGTTCGAATACCTCGTGTCATGTCAGAACACAAAGTAATGACATTGACACTAAGAACTCATTACCCTTAGCATTCTATGCCTAGAATGACTCTCGAAGATGCCAATGGACACGGATGTCCAGAGATAACTAGAGTAAGGGGTGAGGGTACATATTAGGAGGCTCTTTCATCGAACACCTAATCCCGCCCACCTCGATAGCGGCCTCTACTAATGATTAGAGAAATTATTCATATTAGATATGTTGATGATTGTAATGTATGCAATGCAACAAACATAGATTAATCCTAGCATGTGAGATTAGACTATGTCGGTTAATACGTATTTTTGCAAACAGTTAGGTCGAAGTTGGATGTTAGATTAATTTACATGTGGAGGCCAAGTAAATAAATCATACATAATAAATGAATTAAAATAATTAAAATTATAAAGATTACAACGATTACTTGATCTACGTCAAAAGCACGCTTGAAAACGGGATTTCGAAGAAGAAAACAAATGAAATTAAAATTAGAAATAAAAGTATGAAAACATGTTAGATTAGAGGTGATAATATGAATAATAGTCGATTTAAACCGTAATTAGAAGCCACGTCAAAGCGAGAAAGAGTTCAGTGATAGAAACCAACCCAGAACAGGCGCTGCATTTGTTTCGTCCTCTGGAAGAGGAACAGCACTTCCTGCGTCTGTTCTTGAGTTGGACTCTGGCTGTGAAGTTAGAACCGTGGATTGTTATCATTCATTGGTAATTTAAGATCGATTATTGATATTAGAACTCAAGTTGAAGTATTTTAATGTGTTACATACATACTAATATTATCACAAGTCAGATTAAAGACTAATAAATTATTATGGCAATTTACATAATTATACAATGTCGGATTTGTAAAGATCGAAACTTTGAACTTGAAAACGGAATTGAATTTGATGAACTGAAATCGAATAATAAAAACTATGTACAAAAGACGAATCCCAGAGAATCTATACGAGAAAATCAAACCTCTAAAATCCAGATTAGAAATAGTTGATGAAAAGCCATAAATATTGAATTATAAGGGATTTATGTCGAATTAAACGTTATAACTTAGAAAAGAATAATAAAATATGATTTATGTATTGAAACGAACAAAAGAAACGAAAGAAATAAGAGAAATAAAAAATTGCAGAAGGTCGAGGAAGCAGAAGAAGAGCAGGAGCAGCGGCAGCGGTAGCCTCTGGAAGAGGCGCAGCAGATGCTGCGACCCTTCGAAGAGGCGCAGCTGTTGTGTTTCTTTTCGACGTCAGACCTTTGCTGTTTTATAAAAACGGTTTTAAAAGATGGTTTTTTAAGACGGTTTTGAGCGTGCTTCTGATATAGACCTTATATTAGATGATAGTACAAAATAAGAAGTACAATAAATAAAATAGGATTTACACCCTCAGACTTAAATATTTGACGAAACAAGATTGACTAAAGTTATCGTTTAGTGATTGCTCGACTCGAATATGCGTGGAAAGTGCCCTTGTTAAAGGATTTAAAGATTGATTAGATTGATTAAAGTGGAGTTGGTCAAATTGGTCGGTCTATGCAACGTGACTGGGAGTCAAAATGATCTGAGTCGTGGTCGATTGATCGAGTACGTAGGCATCGAAAGAAATAGCGTAGTCTAGAATGCAAATAGAGAAGAGAAGGGAGGACACTAGCGTGCCAAATATGGAGACCGAAGGTCTCTATTTATACTAAACACACGAAGGAGTTTTGGAATGACACGGATACGGAAACAAATCACGGAAATATTCTGGAGAGCATGGAAAGAGGGCTAGGGAAGAGGCGCAGCAGCCACTGCGACCCTTGGAAGAGGCGCAACACATGCTGCGTCATTTCCCCAGAGGTTTCCTCCTCAGCAAGAAAGCTTTCCGCGTTTTTTATGGAATTTCGGTAGATATACACTTCCTTATTCCATGAAACACAAGATACGGAAGATATTTCCTTAAAAATATTAAATTAATTAGGAATATATATCCATAGAATTCTAGAACATTCTGACTCGGCATTTAAACGGTTTTTAGAAAATGAAACGGTTTTTAGAAAATGAAACGGTTTTTTTGACCCGGACTTCAAATGAACTCCAGTTATTATCAAAATGACTGTATCGGCGCATAGATGATGACCATGATGTTGACTCGAGTGTTTGAGCTATCACTTCTCGATGAACTTACAAACTGTCATAAAATCGTTCCGTGTATCAAACATGCGGCCCAATCATCACTGGGTGGTTGATAGGAGGTGTAGAAATGATGTATCTACAGTGCCCCCACTTTGACCGAGGCTTGGACAAGGCGAAAGTCAAAGTATAGCCATCAGGTCAATCAAAGATTACAACCTGACGACTATGGCGACGCGCGGCGACTCAAGGGGTCTGGACCAAGGACTTGTCGTCGAGAACATTTTAGATTCTGTCGACTATCGGGGAGGGTTGTTTAAAGTTCATTAGACTACGTAATGAAGCTCGCCAGCCATAAGGAGAAATCAAACCTAAGACACCTCTAGGTGAAGGATTTGAAGGGCAAATACTCTCCAGAGTATTTTATCTTGAACTCTGTGGGGAAGAATCATATGCTGAGTCGATAACGGCGCGACCTTGGCACCGCTGAAGCGAAAATAATGGATCTAATCGACAAGGACATGCCCTTGGCACCGCTGAGCTAAATAAAGGATCGACAACGACGCACCTTGGCATCGCTAAGGAAAATAAAGGTGTTTAAGGGAGGTAATGGACCACGACGGATTTTCTCCTCAATGATGCTAAGGGCGCGTCCTTAGCCTCGCTAAGGGAGGTAATGGACCTGAAAACGACGCGCCCTTGGCATCGTTGAGGGAAAAAAAAGCTGTAGGTCGACAACGGCGCGTCCTTAGCACCACTGAGGAAAATAATGGATTGACAACGACGCGCTCTTGGGATCGTTGAGGAAAATAAAGGATCGACAACGACGCGCCCTTGGCGTCGTTGAGTAGAAAATCCGCCCGGGTCGTCGTAAGCGAAATTTCTATAAAGAGGAGAAGCCAATGAGTTGTATTTAGTGATCATGAACTCTCTCGGGGAACAAAACGTCGTGGTTGTCTGTAGTCTGTTGAAGAAAATGCTGATTTGGACAAAGAGAACGCTCAAAAGGAGGCGTACGTTGAGGAAGAGGCGCATGATGCCTGGGCCCACAAATAACGAACTTATAACGAATTTCAACGAATTTTGAGGAAGCTTGTTGAGAAAAAGGCGCAGCAAAAGCTGCAACCTTTTAAAGAGGCGAAGCTAGTGCTGCGTCCTTTCCCCGCCTCGTCCCTTTATGGGTAAAAACCCGACTTAAGTCGTGTTTTTGTTTTCATTTCAAAACATAAATAATTCGTTTGTTCGTCAAAAACCCAACCAAATTCCGTCAAAATCTTGATCAAATCTAGCCATAAACCAAGACTAGTTAACGTATGTGTCTTGTACTTGCTTTAATTTGCATTCGAGCTTGATTTTGGGTCGAAAATTAGGGTTTATACACCCATTTATATCGAAAATTTGGTGTTTTCATCCCAAATGTAATTGCCTCATAAAATTGACATTAGAAATGATTAATTGGACATGTTAGGAACACAACCATATATCCCTTTCGAATTTCTGTCGAGTATGAAGGATTTGAGGGCGAAATGTGACGCTTTATCTGCTAAACCGTAAAACCCTTCAAAAATGGCCCTATACTAGCCCATTTTCTATGAAACTAGATGTTCTGGAACCCTTGAGTAATGGGTAAACTTGCTATCATACCGGATTTTTGATTTGTGACTGCTTCTCCGGGACACTTTTATATGGCATAATTGACATTATAGCGAAATGCTGCCTAATTTTTGACTCAAACCCGCAACTAGGCTTGAACTTAAACTCTTCTTAACCTATCCCGATTGGCTCATTATGGGTTTCTGACTCATATCTGCAGTAGAGGAAAGGTAGTACCCCTGAGGAGCGTGAGAAGCTAAGGAAGCACGAGCCTTTAGACTGCAAAATCCGTGAAGTGGCGAAGGAGAGCCAAAGGTACTTGACTGGGGAGGAAGAAGAGGCTGGATATCGGGTTGTTCGTCCGTCGAAGAAATCAAAGTATGCTCCTGCTAAGAAGATGGTGGTGGATAGAAATGGGAAAGCTAGACCACGAGAACGACCGTTGGGGATTAGGTCGGAGGATAACGCAAGGGCGTCCCGCTTGTGGTCGAGACAAGAATTTTGACAAAAGTGACAAAGGCAATGGGAAAATAGAAGAGTAGCCTTAGTCATTTATAATAGTATTATTTATTATTATTTTAGTTGTAATAAATAGCGGGGTTTTTAGAATCCTAGCCTAGCATTTTAAATTTCAGCATTTTAATTTATATATATTCGGCGTATTACTATTATTTATAGAACAATGAATAGATGATTTATTAGTTAAGAAACTTTCATAAATTTCCTTTATTTATTCTTGTCGTATTTCAAATGCAACATGCAAATGTCCTTCTATTTACATCTTGAAATGACGGGTTGTATCCAGTGGAGGATTGCCTACGTATTCATTAGAAAAAAATGAAATCAAACCCTGTGCGTAGTTCGAGAAAATGTAAAAGAATAAATGTTCGAAGAAAGAGCTTGTAATGAACTTAGAAAATAAGCATGTGCTTTACTTACTCCTAAGGAAGTGCAATTTAATTTATTTGATGATATGATGATGTCAAAATGTCCAAACGCAAGAGTGTTATGTCATGAGCTTTTTAGCGGGTCGGAGGCCGGTATTATTTCGTGTCGCATGAGCGATACGTGGGTCACGCGAGGCGCGTTTTATCCTATTTCTAAGGGTAGTACCGTTTCAATTGGTCTAGGTTGGTTGTATTTGAAAACTCATTCCCGTCTTGGTCTGTGATCTTAACCGCACCGCCTGAAAGTATGGACTTGACGAAAAATGGTCCCGCCCAATTAAGCTTAAATTTTCCTCCTGGATCGACAGGTAAGAGAGCTCTGACTGACTTGAGTACTACATCTCCTTCCTTGATATTTCTGGGATTGACCCGTTTGTTAAAGGCTCGTTTGATACGTGCCTAATATGTTTGCACATTATGTAACGCTCGTAGCCTTTGTTCGTCCAAGAGGACGAGTTCGTCATACCTATCCCTTTTACAATCAGCTTCTGGAATTTGACTTTCGAGTAGAATGCGCAGAGATGGGATTTCCACCTCTACTGGTTGTACAACTTCCATGCCGTAAGTCAAATAGAAAGGAGTAGCCCCAGTGGGCGCCATAACTGACGTGCCATATCCCCATAATGTAAAGGGTATTTTGCTAGGTAAATCGCGATAATTGTCGATTATTTTCTTGAGGATTGTGATGACATTCTTGTTAGCTGCCTCCACCATGCCATTAGTTTGAGGTCTGTTTGGCAAGGAATGGTGATGCTTGATCTTATATTTAGCTAGAAACTGCGCAGCTTCGGCCTGAAAATGTGATCCATTGTCACTGATGATTTCATGTGGGCAACCGTATTGATAGATGAGATTGGTTTGTATGAACTTTGCCACATGTTTGGCTGTAAGGCTGGTGTAAGATGATGCTTCGACCCATTTAGTAAAATAGTCGATAGCCACTAAAATAAAACAGTGACCTCCTGTCCCAACTGGAGTGATCTTCCCGATGATGTCTATTCCCCAAGTAGAAAATGGCCAAGGAGATGTCATGGTATATAGCATTGAGGGAGGAACATGTTATACATTCCCGAAGATCTGGCATTTATGACAATGTCTGACATATTTGACGCAGTCCGACTCCATTGTCATCCAGTAATACCCTAGACACGTAATCTTCTTTGCTATCATAGGTCCACTGATGTGAGGACAACATTCTCCTTCATGAACTTCTTCCATTTCTTTCCGTGCCTTTGAATGATCAAGGCAACGCAACACGACACCGAGAGGTGTTCTTTTGTACAACTCTTCCTGCATGAGGATGTATTGAGAGGCAAGTAGGCGTATGGCGCGTTGTGCCCTCTTATCCATATCTGGTGGGTATGTACCATTGAGCTTGATGAGAATGGCCTGGAACCAAGGTTCCTCTTGGTTTTCCTCTTCATCTGTAAGGAAATGCACATAGGCTGGCTCTGATCGCCATTCGATGCATAAAGGCATTTTGACCATGTTGTCTAGCATGTTAATCAAGGATGCGTGTTTTGCAAGAGTGTCCGCAAACTGATTTTCTTTGCGAGGCATGTGTAAATAAGTAACCTGATCGTAAAATGGAGCAACTTGATCTATCCTATCCTGATATAGTGCTAGACTTTCACTTCGGATTTTCCAGGATCCAGTGATTTGGTTAATAATCAAGGATGAGTCGCCGTGAACTCAAAGATGCTTGATGCAGAAACTCACTGCTGCTTGTAGACCAATGAGGCAAGCTTCATATTCTTGTTACGTTATTTGTCACCTCGAAGTCGAGCTTGACATAAAGTGGTGTATGCTCGCCTTCAGGAGAGATGAGAAACACTTCTATTTCGAATCCTCTCAAATTGGATGCCCCCATCAAAGTAAAGATCCCAAGAATCCATACTGGTTTTTGGAATATCGTTGATAGGATTATCTGCGAAGAATTCAGCCACGGCACGTCCCTTTATGACTTTCAAAGGTACGTATTTGAGATCGAACTCTGCGAGCATTAAGGTCCATGTTGCTAAGCGTCCGTTGAGAACGGGTTTCTCGAAGAGGTATTTGACGGGATCCATTTTAGAATACACCTTGACAGAGTAACTAAGCATGTAATGGCGTAGCTTCCTTGTTGCCCACACAAGAGCGAGGCATGTCTTCTCTAGAGGTGTGTACTTACTCTCGTACTCCAAGAACTTCTTACTAAGGTAGTAGATAGCTCTTTCTTCCTTTCCAACGGTTTGCGCGAGCATAGCCCCATGGCTGTTTCGGTGACTGTGAGATATAAACCACGAGGTTGATCTTGTTGGGGAGGCATTCGCACTGGTGGTTTTGCTAATTTCTCCTTTATCCTGTTAAATGCCTTTTGACAGTCTCCGTCCCACATGGTATGGTTCGTTTTCTTTAGCTTTTTGAAGATCGACTTATGTATTACACTTTGGCCTGGAATCCTCTGATCTCCTTTTCTGTTTTGGGTTGTGGCATCTCGATTAAGGCCATGATCTTGGATGGATCAATTTCTATCCCCCTCTGGCTGACGAGATATCCCAGAAGCTTGCCTGATGTCACTCCGAATGCACATTTCTAAGGATTGAGCCTCATATTGTACTTGCGCAAACTGAGGAAGAATTTGCATGGGTTATCGATGTGTCCTTTCCTATCTTTAGATTTGACAATCATATCATCCACGTACACCTCCACTTCATTATGAATCATGTCATGTAGCAAAGTGGTCGCAGTGTGTTGGTATATAGCCCCAGCATTGATTAGTCTGAATGGCATAACAGTATAACAGTATGTGCCCCACTGAGTGATAAAGGCTGTCTTGTGCATATCTTCTACGACCATTTTGATTTGGTTATACCCTGCATACCCGTCCATGAAGGATAACAACGTGTGATCTGCAGTATTATCTACCAATATATCGATGTGTGGTAGAGGGAAGTCGTCTTTAGGACTCGCTTTATTCAAGCCTCTGAAATCAACACAAACCCGGATTCGCCCATCCTTTTTGGGTACGGGGACTATGTTAGCCACCCAGCCTGAATACTCGAAAACTTTGATGAATCCGGCTTTGAATTGCTTATCGACTTCTTCTTTAATCTTAAGAGCCCACTTTGTCCTCATCTGACGAAGCTTCTGTTTTACAGCCTTGAAACCTGGCTTGATTGGATTGCGATGTTTTGTAATATCCCTGTCGATCCTTGGCATGTCCTTGGAAGATAAAACAAAGACGTCTTTGAACTCGTGTAGGATGTGGATGAAATTGGCCCTTTCAGTTGGGTCTAGTGTTGTCCCTATCCCAAGTTCTTGGGGTTCTAATTTGTTCCTACGTTAATATGTTTGGTATTTTCTATGACTGGTGCCCCTTTCCCCTCTTTTAATATTTCTTTGATTATATAAGGAGGTAATTCGATTGAGTCTGGGTCCGAATCATCCTCATTATCATCGTAAATAGAATTGCATTCAGAATAACACAAGGAGTAAGCAGAATTAGATTTATTCATATTAAAGTTTGAAAACAGCTGAAACAAAGAAGCCATATGCGCAGTAGTCAGTGGCGGTAAAGGAACAGTTGTTGGGACATTCCCCAAGCTATTGTCACTAGGCGATGCTATGCTAGGAGAAACAAAGGGGTGGGCAGTAACGACATGAGGAGACTCTCTAGTGACGACATTCCCCAAGCTACTCTTACTCTGCTCCTGACTCCTATCCTTACCACCCTTACTAGTATTCGCCCTACCCCACAGTGCATGATCCCAGGATGCAGCCGCATGACCTGGCTGAGCGGATCTCTTCTACTTTGGTGCTCCGCAACCTGCATGAGATGACCCTTAACCAGGGCATAGGGACACAGTTAGCACAGCCTGTCTGGTGGAGGGGACCGGGAGTGGATACGGGAGTATTCCACAGCTATGGGGTTGACCCGAGTTACTGGAGACCTCCGGAGGAGACTGAGTTCGGCTACCTCGCGGGACCGTGGGGAGCCAACTCTGGCAGTCAGCTAGGAGGGGATTACTCAGTAGCAGCAGGCTTTCCAGCAGCGGGGAGTTCAGGTGCAGGTACCTCCGGTGCAGGTGGTGATGATGACATGGAGGAGGGTCCTCGTTATTGATCTTATGTTCTTGGGTTAATTGGTTTGACTTCTTTGATGTTGGATTTATTTCGTTTGTGTCGGATTTAGTACTTCTATTTTGGTTGTTGCTTTCGGGATTTATTATCTATTGTTGGATGACTGTACTCGGCCATAAGGCCGTTGACTATTTTTCTTTATCGTGTGGAGACGAGTTAGATTTCGTTATGTTAGAGACTAGCTGTGTTTGATATTGCTGGGAAGAGTTTGATGCAAGATTGGTTGTGAATGCTCCAAGTGTTGTCGTCAAAACGCTCTCTGATTGACATAACTCGACTGAGCATAGTCACTACTTGACCGAGTAGAGCCTACTCGGCCGAGTATACAAATATACTCGACCGAGTAAAGCTTACTCGGCCGAGTAGCATTATATACTCGACCGGTCATTGCTGACATAGGGACCCCAAAGTATAATAGCGATGTGAATTGCATGAGTTATGTGAATAATTGTATGAAGGAGTTGGTTGGTGGCTTATTTTGTCAGTTTATACAATAGTGGTTCCAAACATTGTTTATGATTATATCACAGGTACATGATTGTTGAGATAACCCAGTAATGTATGAATGTTTCGTTATATAAAATATTGGTGGGTATCCAGAAATTTAATTGTTCAGGAGAGGAATAACCGAGTTTTTAAAATGATGTATAAAGATAATACAATACCATACAGTGCTGTAACTGTCACCAGCCTTATGCATGGATATGTTTGGTGAAGGTTATAATCGCCCCAGCTGGTCACGAATTAATTTACTATTTTGGTGTTAACCTCATAATTTTTATTTTTATACACTACATAGAAATTCTGTCTATACAAGTCGCAAGCGTATAATGTCATAAAGTAAGTTGTGCTACAAGAGTTTATGAGTAATGTCATGTGTGTATTGGCTTTGGGCATGTGAAGTGACTACTGGTGAACTTCGGGGACGAAGTTCCTTTAAGAGGGGAAGAGTAATGTCGCGGAACTAAGTATTTATTTATGTGAAATATGTATCTAATTATACCTATGATATTTGGAATCACATGTATGTTAGGCATGTTAGCATTCGGAATACATTTATGTTTCCTTAAAGTTGTATCCATGTTGTATTCAAGTAATATGAAGATTATACTGTGCACGGGTGTCTCAATTCAATTTATGATAATTGGTATAAGTGTGCGGAATGTGGTGGTTGAGTACTGTTTTTGAGTATTACTTTACATTGGTGTATTGTTTTGCATTTGTATATTTGATATAAGCGTACAGAATGTGGTGGTTCGCATTTGTGTATGGTTTTGCATTTGTATATTTGTATATTTGTATGGTTGAGTGCTGTTCTGAGTATTGCTTTGCATTTGTGTATGGTTGATAGTAGTTGTATCGCTTGTGGCAAAAGAATGCATATGAATTCGTTAATTTCCGTAAGTATATGTGAAAGTTGGTGATTAGTATTGTTTGGAGGAGTAGCTGTGATAGGTGATTGTTGTTTGGGTAATGTGGTATGACGGTGATGTCAGGTTGGTGTGAGTGGTGCGTTTTGGTGTAAGTGGTTGTGTCACGGTGTGTAACCCTGAGGGGAGTGGCGTGCGGGCTGAACTTCGGGGACGAAGTTCTTTTTAAGGGGGGAAGATTATAATACCCAGGATATTTAGGAACGCTGTTGACCGATCTTGTTGACCAAACAGACCTTAGGGATGAATGGGTGAGGGATCAGGATTGTAACATGAGTTTTATAGGATTATTTACTCGACCTAGCTGAGGCTACTCGGTCGAGTATCAGCCATACTCGACCGAGTAGAGCCTACTCGGCCGAGTACTCCCGTACTCGACCGAGTATGGCTGCTGTCGACACGTTAACATAAACGCAAGTTCGCGAGATTCATTTCATTTTCTCATTTCCTCGACGGTTTCTCTTTCTTTAAACCTAGCCTATCTCTCTCTCCTATCACCCCATATCTTCACACTCTAATGCTTTAGCCTAAACCTCCACCATGGGAAGGACGGGATTCGCTGGGGAAGATTGACGTGTGTGGTGGTCGTCTATGTCACCGCCGATGTGTAATGTTAGGTAAGTTTCTGCCTTGTGTTCTTTTGAGTGATTCTTTGAGTATAGTCGTGTAATAGGAGATGGTTATCATTTTTAGGATGCTTATTGGAGTCGTGCGTGGCTGTAAATGGAAGTCTTACATGCTTTGCGATGAGGTAGGGTTTCCCTACTCAGTTTATTGTTAATTGATTTAATATTGTGATTGTACTATGTATGATTGTTGTCTGCTTATCATCGGAGTATTGGTGTAGTGGTGACGGTGGTGTTGTGGCGGCGTTGTGATGGTTGTGGTGTTGTGACAACTGTGAGGTTGTGTGTGTTGTGATGGTGGTGGAGTCACTTGCGGGAGTGACTTCACACCCTAGTTCGCCCTCCGTGGAACCCGCCACGGGAGGGGATGTGCACATTAAGGGACAGGGATTGTTAGTCGCTCGTTGATGAGCTGGACTAGGTGGGATGGGCTGCGGTCACCCACTGGCGGCGAGGATTACATGTTGCGATGGGTAATCTGGCAGGGCTACACCCTTCGGGGTGTAGTCGGTTACTGTGCGAGGTCGTGAGACGGGGATAGAGGATGCTCAGCTGTTTACATTGTTATTCTGTCTTACATTTGATTAGTCTGTACTGACCCCGTTGTTGTTGTTTTGTAAAACCCTGCGGTGATCCATTCGGGGATGGTGAGCAGTAGGCTTAGCAGGTATTGTTGATTATGGCTGCTAGGATTAGAGGGATCGAGTCATCACGCTACCGGTCTAGAGAGGCAGTGTCATGAGTGTTATGGTTGGACCTTTATTATAAAGACGTTGTATTGAGTTGTATTGTATAAGATATTTTAATATTTAAAATTGTTCTTTTATTGTCTAATTTGATCTACCTCCTCGGGAAACCGAGATGGTGACACCGTCATGCACTGGGATGGTCCTTGGTAAGGCATTCTGGCGTACGGGGGTGTTACACTCACGCTAGCGCCAAGATCGCATAACGCGTTATCAATCAAGTGGGTACCAATATGACACGGAATTGAGAAGCTACCCGGGTCTGACTGTTTGGGAGGTAACTTATTCTGAACTAGGGTCATCCCTACCTCAGTCAAGGCTACCGTCTCATTATCACAAATGTGCCTCTTACGTGTTAAAATTTCTTTCATATATTTAAGGTAAGAGGGTACCTGTGTCAGGAGTTCGGCGAATGGCACAGTGACCTGCAAGCTTCTCAGGATTTCGGCAAATTTGCCGAATTGTTGATTAACTTTAGTGCTCAGCAGACGCCTCGGGAAGGCAACCGTGATGGGTATCTCGAGTCCCTTGTTTCTCTCTTCCAACGTGTCAGCCGGATCAAGCTCTGTATCCTTTGGACGCTTCTTTTCTCTCAAACTAGGTCTTTCAGGCGATTTCTCACTCGATCGAGCACTCGCAGGCTCTCAATCAAGCTGTCCATTATCCATACTACTCGATCGACCAAAATTTCCATTCGATCGAGTAGTTTCTTCAACAGCATCACTCGATCGAGTAAAAATTTCACTCGATCGACCTCCAGAAACTAGTCGATCGAGTACCTTCTTAGCCGTCAGCTCATTTCCTTTGACAGAACACTGTTCATCAGCTATTATTTCCTTCCTCGGGTCTGATTTCAACACTTCCGGTCACTCATATGAACGACCGCTTCTCAAATTAATCAAATTTACCGTCTCATATGGATTTTTGTCAGCTTGTGACGTTAAATGACCCGGTTTCCTTGTGGACTGGTTAGCGGCTAACTGGGAAACTTGAGTTTCAAGTGCCTTGATAGAAGCATCTTTTTGTTGGTCGCTTAACTTCCACTGCTTTGTCAAAGACTGCAACATCGTCTTCAACTCACCTATTTCACTTACACCACTAGAAAACGAGGCACCTTGATTAGGTGTAGGAAAGGGAGGAGGCTTCTGAAAGCCTTGTTGAGTCTTATGTAGAGGGACATATGACTGCTGCTGGTGTGGAGGAGGGGTAGGATTGAGCACATTTTGACTAGTCCACCTCAAATTGGGATGGACTGCCCCTTGGTTATTATAATAGGAACCCCCTCCTTTCCTGTATTGTTGAAAGGCAAGGACATGTTCCTTCTCTGTAAGATAGCCAATAGCAGTATGGCCGTCGTTGCTACCACACCTCTCACATGTGACAGTCTCCCCTTTAGTAAGCATATGGACCGTCTGAGGCTCCCCAGCAGAATGTAACTCCAACTTATCAAATCTAGCATTCATGGCTTCCAGCTGAGCCACAACTTGCTTATCGACTGCATGAACTGTTCTAATACCATCCCTCGGGTTTCCATATTCAGCACTGTGGTTCGCCATCTCTTCAATAAGGGCCCATCCCTTATCATCGTCGGTATTCTCATAGAATCTCCCATTAGATGACACATCAAGTATGGCTCTATGATCATCATACAGCCCATTGTAGAACTGGTTAGACAGAAACCACGGGTCAAAACCATGGTGAGGAAGAGACCTCACCAACTTCTTTAAACGGGGCCATGCTTCATAGAGAGTGTCATCAGGTGCCTGCTTGAAACTCATAATCTTTGCCCTCAGCTGATTGGTGCGCTGTGGAGGTAAATATCTCTTATAAAAAGTAAGAGCAAGGGTCCCCCAGTTTGTAACCCCCGCGGCCGTACGGTCCAAGTCAGTCAACCACTCCCTGGCTGCATCAGTCAAAGAAAAAGGAAAAAGAACTTCCTTAATCTTGTCGTGAGTTACCCCCTTTGTGGCGGGGATAGTAGAACAGTAGTCCGTAAAGACCTCCATATGCTTTCTCGGGTCTTCACCTGCCATACCTCTATAGAGATATCTCTCCACCAGATTGATATAGGAAGGACGGATGTTAAATGTATTCCCATCCTCAGTCTGGAGATTGAAACCTTTAGGAATATACGATGCTTTAGGCTCCGAGTGACTAGCAATGTTCGGCATCTTTACTGGTTGATCAGCAGAAATAGGAATGTCTTCTTCTAAAGACTAGTCTTCTACGAAAAGAGAATGATGTAGCTCTGGCTCGAAAGTACTCAAGTCTTCCTTTCGTGATTTTCTCTGCAGACGGAGTCTATGCCTGAATAGTCTCTCTGGCTCTGAATCAGCTGAAACTAACTCAAACCTATATGACCTGGGCATAAACAACACTGGAAGAAAATAAATAAGAACTGCCTCAAGGAATAAAAATTCTCTGAGACGGATAAAATAAAGGAAACAAAGACAGATAGGGCAATTGCCTCCCCGACAACGGCGCCAAAATTTGATACGTCTGTCGTGTACCTATCAAAAATAAACTAACTAAACTAACTATATAGCTAGGGAAGTCAGGTAGATCTCCTCAGGGAGGCAAGATATCTGTAGAAGTCCGTCTATTTAACTATCAGATAGAGAAGGGACATGTCAGGATTTCTGTTCACTACGGTAGTCCAGTGACTCAACTGTAAACAACTTAGACAAATTAATGCGAGACGGATATGAAAGGTCCTTCCGGTCCACTTTCTACCCTAAACTTCCACTAACTTAACTTTCGTCCTCGTCAGGGTAGTATACTGTTCATAGCAGGCCTATTTAGTCCAATCTTCCAATCCAGGATTAATTTAGCCAGATTAAAGGGTGACTCAGAAGCGTGCACTCAACTAAGTCGGTAAAATACAGTTAAATTGCTATGGTGACCGAATTTCACAATTAATTCATCTAACCTATTTACTACATCATCACATTTCCACCGTAGATCCCCTAATCCCAACATGAAACAGGTTTAGCTACTCGTATCGCTATTTATAATATCAAAACTAACAGCAGATAAATGACCAGCATTCAACATATTAAAACTACAATTAAATTGCATAAAAGTAAATTAGGGCAGAAATTAAATGAAGTAAAACAAAGAATTAAAGTAAAAAAAAGAGCGGTTATTATTAAGAAAGGAGAAAGAGATTACAATCGTGCGAATCCGGCGTAAAGAATGACAAAATCTGAGCGAAATAATCCCGAAAGCAAAGTTACAGAGAAATATGAAAATGATAGATGAAAAACTGAAAAATAAAGTGTCGATGATAATAGAATAGATGATAGCTCATGACCTAGTAACGTAATGCTTAAATAGAAAATAAACTAAGTCCAAAAGCTAAAACAAGTTTACGGGCTAATTAAAGCCCACGCCAGCAGAAACCACTCGATCGAGTAGAATAAATCCACTCGATCGAGCAAAACACCAGAAAATCAAGTCGATCGAGTAGATTAGTTACTCGATCGAGTAACCTCTCTTTTCAGCACCTCTTGATCGAGTAAATAACTTCTCAATCGATCAACTAAGGCCATAAAAACCACTCGCTCGAGTAATAAAACAACTCGATCGAGCCTTCTTCCTTCAAATCCGCCAAATCTCGCACTCGAGTGCCTCGTAAACCGTGCCTTCACGCATTCCAATCCAGTATCCCACTCTGGAAAATCCCGTCTCCTCAAAATGCATGCAAAAAGGACGAAAAATAGTACGATTCCACTACTTTCGCGTTCATTTCTACAAAACGGACAAAACGAACCAAAGTAGCCAATTCGGGGCATAATACTATATAAACAGTACAAAAATGCAAGGAAATACGTGCTAAAATAGGCTAAAAAGACTATACAATATGCACGTATCAACCAATATGTCTAAGACCTGGCCAGACTCTCGGTGCAATGACTGTACACCGAATGACACTCGGGGAACAGAGCGTATAACCACTGCCTCTGCCCAATCCCGAATATAGATCAAATAAACCCCCCATCAACAGGTGGCTTTGGTTCATTCCGATAGCACATAGCCTAACTACCGTAATCTATTCAAACTAGCCAACAACAAATGTACAATATAACCAACTGTACTAACATGCGTGAACAACATCACGACCCAACTCACAGGATAATCTAACTGACCATCCTACTTATCGTATGAACAAGAGTAACCAAAGATATATGCAAACAAAATATCATTCAATAACTGAAGACAAAACAACATATGAAGAAGTATCAACCATTCAATATTATAGTACTCCAGCTATAAATTTAACATTAACCATTCAATGTTATAGTACCCCAACTATAACTTCAACAATATCCGTACCTCGTAACTGAACGTTATATTAGCTTAGCTATAACATTGACTTCATTAGCCCAATGTTACATTAACATTAGCTTTAACATCTATATGTGAGTTAAGTTATAGTAGCCCAGCTATAACATCGAGCTATAATCTCAAAGTTATACGGCTCCACCTATAACTTTATCACAACCTCAGAGTTGTACCAACCCAACTATAACATTGAGCCATTATCTCAAGGTTATACTAGTTCAGCCATAACACTAGGCCTTCTCATATACTACCACCAAGCCGCCACTAGGGTTTCCAATAGGAACCCTAGCCGCACACCAAACGCCCAAAAACGAGGCATAAACAACATAGGTTATACAAATTTAATGGTAAAACACATACATAATCACACAAACACAATGAATATGATAGTAAACAATCAAACACGCACTAATTACACAAATCAATTATTAAATCATGTAAATTACAGTCAATTGGCATAAACGCAATTAAAGGAAAACACCTAGTTACATTTTTAGCAATTATTAATGATCCAAATTAATGAAAACCTGCATGAAAGACACGGCCAAAAAATCCTTGTCTCCAACGCATATGTCAACTACCCAAAACCGTATTTAAGGACGCACGAACCCGTGTTCAAGAAGTCGTGCATTCGTATCCTCTTTTAAAACGTCAAAGGAATGACACAAAACAAACCCTTGAAAACACCATGAAAAGATATTCTTCTTTACCCATAAAAATAAGAGACCCAAAACAGAGATCTCAAGGTCCATACAAATAATCTTCATAAAATTATTTGGTGATTAATATGATGTAGAAGTAAGAGCAAGGATTACGAAAATATAATATGTGTATGAGTTTGGAAGAAGGAAAGGTATTCACCAATGGGGTTAAAGGGAGAAAAGAAGAACAGAAGAGAGAAACGGAGGAATAGCCGTGCCGCATAATTCACGCGAGAAACAAGTGAGCAACTTAGTTGCTTGCATAGGGTTTATATATATAAGAGAGGGTTTATAAGTGGGCTTTGAGTCCATGAACTCATACAATGGATTATCTGATTATAAATCAGGTTAGACCATATTAAAACATAAGGAGAACTTTTATAACAAAGTAATTATTAAACTAAAATAGAAAAATCGTGTACGGACATTTTAGTCCAATCAAAAGTAGGCCAAAACGCGAAATAACAAAATAGAGAACGATGACGATAAATATAAATATTTCCAAAATACATCCATACAATTCGAATTAATTAATTTAATAAAATACTTTTATAATAAAGTATTATTAAAAAATACGGGGTGTTACAATCCAACCCCCTAAAAAGAAGTTTCGTCCTCGAAACATGAATTTCAAAGATAAGATCAAAAGAAGCTCAAAATTACAAGTGATCATCAATAAAAGTCATCTCGGAATCCTAACCGATGCGCACTCTGATCCTTATCAAGCTCAAACCAAAAAAGTATCTCAAATCCTCAATGTTAATATCATCTCCATTCACTTTACAATCTCAAAAGTCACATCAAACTCATACCATCACAACCCAAAATGATCGTTAAGTTAATTCCATCGCAGATAGTCGCTCTTATCTCGGTATGACCTAGTCGTCGTATGACCACAATGTTTCACACAAGCATCACCTTTAAACATGTGGTCGATGCTCATAAAGTCCATCATATCTCATAAGCCATAATATCACTGAGTTCCTCGCCTCCACCAAGTACACTCAACACGTATAAGTAATATTCCACAAGGTACAACATCTAGTTCTCATATTTCAAACACTCATCCAACTACCATTTACCATCATTAAACAATATATATGACCTCTCAAAATTGTGAACTCGTTACTATTACTCCAAATCCATATAACTTTTAAGAAATACTCAAATTCTAGCTTATCATTCACCACAAGATCTGACATAACCAAAACCTCAAATAGATAAACTCTAAACCAATAGTATCTTTCGAATGAGAAAACTCCTCTATTCACGAGTGCGATTATAATTACTCCAGCCCTACTCTAATATACTCAAAGCGAGTAGTGCTTACTATCATTCACAACTCTTAAGCTCAAAAGGATTTAATAAATCTCGATGATTCTCGATATATATCAAGTTTCCAAAGTCATCAATCTCAAATTTCAAACTCATGGCAAATTCATCAGTCGCACTCTCAAGATTCAATCATTTCCTTTGAACACTCATGACCACGACATTACTATGCACCCAACGAATCATACACCATAGGTTAAACTAGAAACTGATGTACCACATCACACTTGCCATCAATAACGTAATTCCATCAACACCTAGTAAAAATAATAACACCATACAACTCTCATCACCTGAGCTCATATAATCACCCAACTTATAACCTCAATTTGTAGTTACGGTTTACTATCCATGAATATCATCTCAATATCACAATTCCACCACAAGACTATAAGTATCTACGTCCTCCAAGTAATCCCTTATAATCATAAATGAAACATCTTTAATCTCAGATAAAACAAACGAACATCTACATACCTTCAATGTAAAAACACCCTCAAACTTTCTTAGCTCATTATAAAGCCTTTAATACTCCTTCTCCAAAAATCTATGCGTTTTCCCAATTCATACTCCCACATAATAACACTACTATGTTCTCAACCTCAAATAATTCAAAGTATACAACATCGCTCGCCAAAGGATCCAAGATTTGCCTACCAGATGATCACAAGTATCTCAAAAGAGGAAATTTAAATGTTTTTCACGTCATCATGAAAGAACAAGTAGAACGGAAACCCAAAAGGAAACATTTGCGTGCAATACCACAAAGCAAAAGAAAACATTCCTTTCGGAAGTAAAAGCTTAGAGAGAAATCAATGTAAAAAGGATTATTAAAAAAGTTCAAAGAGGAAGGAACTGGAGCAGAAATAAAGAACAAATAGAGAGTAACGATAGATAAAACAGACAGAGGACAAAGATATAAAGGAACTTTTGGTCTGAAGGCTCAAATAGAAGAGGTATGGTTAACACGTGCAAGGATGACAAGAATAGACGACTCCAAAAACAATTTTATCTACACAAGGACGACATCTTAAGATAAAATAATAAAGCAGATAACCAGAGTCATACAATTCTCGTACAATCATCACTCAGGTAACAACGTCTCGAAACACCCTTCCGTCGTATCTCAATAATTCCTCCGGACCACCAAATCTCTATATAAATCCCTTTTTACAAACACTATATTCCTCGGATTATCAAATGATCTCAAAACCTTTAACTTTCAAGATCTTCAATTCTCAAGATCTTAAACTCTCAAGACATCCAACTCTCAAGTCCTTGCACTCTCAAGAACCTCATCTAATCACACTTAATTAATTCATCCATAATAATCTCTGTACCCTAAAAAGATAAACACCACGATACATTATAATCATCGTCAACATGGCCGTTCACTAAGTCAACTCTAGAGCACTTTAACATTAACATCTCACAAGTCCACAAAATACATTTCATCTCTTTCAATCAATCCTTTAAAAGGTATAATCAGTAAATAACTCCTCAAGAGATAAATCATAAAACCTTTCATAACTCACTAATTGTCATTAACGATTCTTACTCCTCAAATATGGTCTCCCAATTAAAGACGAGCATAATCTCCAAAATTCCTAATATGCTCAATCTAAACTCCACGATAACATTCAATTTGTTCCCCATAATTCTATCCTCGACCCATAAATAACTCGCATAACTTTTCCATTAACACAAGACAAAATTCAATAATTCTCACTGTTAAGAACATAAGTCTCAACATTACCAAATTATACCATAAGAGCATATTTAGTCCCCGAATTAGCCTCGTTCCTATGCTTTATAGTGCATAGTTGGGTCGTTTACTATCTTCAGTTCCCCATTTTGCATATTCTTTGAGCTTTTGTCTCTTTGGTAGGAAATGATTGCTAATCTTGCATTTATAAGGCGAAATGGAGCTAAATGGATCGCATCTAATGACCAAGCATCAAAAAGAAGACAACACCAGAAGGCCTAAGTAGATAATAAAGTGAATTGGGCAATGATGAAAGGATCTTTGCATCCCCAAAATGAGCCTTGCAGATTGTGACCGCCCAGGGATCCGAGCGGATCAGACACGATCCGGGCGTCTCCCACCATCAACATCCGGGCGTCTTTCGGCCAAGACGAGCAGATCGCAGCTCATGGAGCCGAGCGTCTCCCAGCCAATCCGAGCAGATCGAAGGTGAGAGAGCCCGTGCCACAGCTCAAGACGCACGGATCATGGTAGGACTAGCACATGGATATGATCATTTCCTTCGAGAGGAGCATTTCCTCAACTTTTCTTAGGGTCTTAATAGTTATTTAAGCCCTTAGTAACCCAAATCTTTGTACCTGATCTTTAGTATAAATACCCCTTTGTTCTACCTAGATTAGTATCCCATCTGAATGCAATCTTAATCCATTCTTAATAATCTCTTAATTAGTTCTTAATACTCTCAAATTAGTTGTAATACAATTTATCAATATTAATTACATCTTAATCTTTCCTTAATTTCTCTATTGTTCTTCATTTATTTTGGGTAATTAGAAGATTATTCGGGTTTATTTGGGAGATTGACAACCTTCCATCAATCATCAAGTACTTCTATTATTCTTTGCATTATTATTTGGAATCATCTTCATAGGTATAATTATCTTAACCCTTGTTTTAATTATTGTTAATTACTTTCATTTGTTCATCATGATTAGCCTTGTTAGTTTGATTGCAATCCTATTAGCATGTTGCATTTGATAATGAGTGAGTAGTCTCCATGCTAGGGTTAATGGGGAAGTAGGGGAAACAGACATGGGGAATGATTCATGCTTAATCTAATGTGTTTTCATAATTAAATTGCTTGCTTGTTGTGATTTCAACTTATGCACATATTATGTTTGATGAAATGCGAGCCTATGAATCCTTGCATTTTTAACCCATCACCTATCTCTTTAATGAGGCTTGTAAGCTTATACACCAACTCGAGCCTCATTCGACCATGCATATAGTTGGATAGAAAGGGTTAAGTCGACTTGTAGGTGTTGTACAATCTAATCGATTCGGCTCCGGGACCCAAACGTTCTTAGGGATTGTAAACATATACACCAACTCGATCCCATCACAACAACAAGTGCTTGCTATATGATTGAGAACATGTTTGTATGATCAACTCCCATGAATCCCTATGAACCCATGACACCCTAGTGCTTTTAATCAATTGTTTACATCTCATTTTACTTACCTTGCTTGCTTTCATTACTTTACTTTTATCTTGTTAAGTAGTTTATGTTGGGGCTGGTGTCCTTAACAGTTAGTGCAAGGACTTATAAATCTCTAAAAGGATCAAAGGGTATACTTTTGTATCATAATCAGTTGGTCCACGTTTATCAATAACGGTTGGCTTGCTAGATAAGTTTGACGTTATTGTCATACAGATGGCGGTGATCAACTGGTCCCTAAAAGTCACACCTATAGGATACGTTTGAGAGATGTGACGGTATGAAAATACAGTCATGTAGATGCCAATTTTGACTAACCAGTTAGTCTGAGTTATTTGACTAATAATAAGTCAAAATGTGATGTTGAGATATTTTATTTAATACGGATTAAATAATAATGGCTAAAGCGAATTAAGCAATTAATTCGTAAAATTGAATATAAACGTTTTATATTTAATTAAATGTATATTGAATATAATTATACGATATTGTCTTTGTCGGACATGTATTAATAATTCAACTAACCCGTCTTATTAGTTGATGCTTTAATAACCGATAACCGATGACAATTTATAATTAAACCGTGTCATATACATTTAGCGCATTTCGGGTCGTACCACGAGTTTAAGTGAAGAGGAAATTAAAAAGCCCACGAGCTCTCCTCTCACTCGGTTTGGCCGAGCCCTTCATAGACAAAAGGAGAGCTTCTCCTCTTGTTTAACCTAATTGTCATTTGCAAAATTAAATTAGGGTTTTGAGAGACATTTTTCCTCTCTAAACCTAGATCTCTCATCTAAGCAAAAACTCACAAAATTAATCCTCTCAATATTGCAAGGCAATTAGAGGATTACTTCTAGCACAAGGGCATTTCTCGGACAATCTTGGGTGCAACATTTAGGAGGAGATCTACTTTGATCTCTCATTGCCAATTTGCACTAGGACCGAAGGTTATTCCTGGATCTTTATCGTTTCATTACGTTTTTCGTTTTATGACCATAATCACATGTAAAATTTGCGTTATAATCCTATAATTAAAGGGTATTATACGGATATTACCCCTCAGTTTAGACCAATCTCATCTCAACCCAAATTGTGACACCCTAAGACGCAACCATTTACAATTGAAAATCCTACATCAATACCCGTCCCTTGGGATCTGACCTTTACATGCCTCTTTGCTAAGAGTAGTTTGTGAAGTTATAAATATTGTTTTGGTTGGTAGCTTTTGATGACGAGTTTGAACCGGACCAGCACCCTCGCTTTGTTGGATTATGTGTCCTAAACAATGGTGCGATCACATTAGTGAAACTCATGATAAGAATATAAAAGGGATGATTCATTTATATAAATCAACTGATCAACATTAATCGGTAATGATTGGCTGACTAGAGTTTGACATTACTGTCATTTCACGGTGGTGGTCAGTTGATCCATTAATGTCAAACCTAAAGGATGAAACCCAAATAGGTAATTAATTAATTGTATTTGATACAAATTAATTAATCCCTTATTTATGTGAGTTGAATTTTATATCTTATTGTAATACGATTAAATAAGATTTAATTTACTGACTAAATGTTAATTTACTAAATTAGCAGAGGTTTTATAAATGTTTTGAGGTAGAGGTAATTATTTATTTATATTTACAAAAGGTTGTAAATTTAACTAACTAAGCAATTATGGGACCCATTATATATTAATAGAATGGTAGTATACAACTTAAGTGTTGGGTGTAAATTATTAGATTAATTATACTATTTAATTGTTAAATGATTATATTAATAATTAATTATATAAGAAAATTGATCACGTGACTTATAAGCATTCGTGCAACAAATGTCAGAAATCAAAATAAGACCCATATGAGCCATGTTGGACGGTACACGCATCATCATAAGGATCATGTTTTGTTTGCCATTTATCCACTTATTTTTGAAGATTCCTACCCATTACTACACTCCAAGTTATGACATTGTCATTAATTGTTGTCATAAACATAATGATGTATTTTTGGACTCAAAAATGGTCCACCTTTTTGCATGTGTGCCGTGGGATAAGAAGAGAGTGAGCAACATTGTTTTGTTCATTCTTCTTTCTCATTTTCACATGTAAAAACCTCTTCATCAACTCACATTAAGACTAATATGCATCATAATCTTACTAAGGTAGTAATAAAATAATATTAGTAAAATTAGGGAACAATACTACATAATAACGAGTCATTATTAGTATTATTTTTGGGTGTAATCTTGGTGCAATTAAAAGGAGTTTCTCACAATATTGAGACAAGGAGGATCATCCATTTATATGAGCTCAAGAACAAGTAAGAAAGGTGTTCTTACTTGTACCCTTAATACCGTTTTTATCAATGCAAGGAAAGTTTTTCTTTACTTATCTATTTATATTTTGTTATGCATGCATAAGATTATCATCTAAATCAATGAGTATTTTAGATAAACAATTAAAGAGTTTAATTTGAGGTTTAATTAATCCTTTCAAGTGGTATCAGAGCAAATGGTTGTTGCATGCATAGTTGATGCGATCCCGCTAAGTGTTCACAAATTAAGATGTGGTCGTTGGTCACGGTCGAATCAAAACACAATTTATAGCTCCACAAACAACTCTACAATTAGTAAAGAGGCAAGTAAAGATCGGATCCCAAGGGACGGGAGTTGAAATGAGATTTCTATTGTAACTAGTGGTGTCTAAGGGGTGTCACAAATTGGGTTGATGTAGAAGGTAACTAAACTAGAATAACAATGAAAATAAACAAGCAAGATGAATTAAAGGGCTGTAAACAATTGATTAAAGGCACTAGGGTGTCATGGGATCATAGGGGAATCATGGGATATGATCATACAAACATGTTCTCAAATTATAAGCAAGCAATTATTGTTGTGATGGATTGAGTTGGGTTATATCTTACAATCCTAGGAAAGTTTGGGTCCCGGAGCCGAATCGATTAGATTGTACAACACCTACAAGTCGACTTAATCTTCCCTACTCAACAACATGCATGGTCTAATGAGACTCGAGTTGGGTTATGTCTTACAAGTCTCATTGAAAAGATAGGAGATGATAGTAAATGCAAGGATTCATAGGCTTAGCATTTCATCAAATATAACATGTGCATGAGTTGAGATCAAAACAAGCAAGCAAATAAAACATGAAAGCATATTAATTTAAGCATGAATCATTCCCCATGTTGGTTTCCCCTAATCACCCATTAACCCTAGCTAAGAGACTACTCACTCATTATCATGTTGATCATGCTAGCAAGGTTGTCAATCATACCAACAATATGAAACATGATGAATAAATAAAAGTAATTAACAATAATTAAAAAGGGATTAAGAGATTATACCTACTAATGATTCCAATAATAAAGCAAGAATAAAAGAAGTACTTGATGTTTGATTGAGAGGTTGTCAATCTCCCAACAATAACCCAAATAATCTTCAATTACCCAAAATAAAGGATGCACAAGAGAGAGATTAAAGAACTAGAACTTGGATTAAAACTTGATTAATACTTGATTACAATATTAAAGAGAGATTTGATTGATATTAACTACACTAATTATTGATAAGAAGAACATGCTCCTTAATAAGGTCATTTCAAAGCTGTTGTGTAATAGATTGGCCATTGTTCTTCCTGACCTTATTCATGAGAATCAAGGAGCTTTTGTGAAGGGAAGATCCATAATAGAGAATGTCCTTATTTGTCAGGACCTGGTTCACTTGTACAATAGGAGAACAGTCACTCCTAGATGCTTATTTAAACTTGATTTACAGAAAGCATATGATACTGTGGAGTGGGATTTCTTGCAACAAATGCTCTATGGTTTGAAATTTCCTGCCCATTTTGTTCAGTTGGTGATGCAATGTGTGTGTACTACCTCTTATTCCCTCTCTTTGAATGGGACAAACTTTGGGTATTTCCAAGGGAAAAGAGGGCTCAGGCAAGGGGATCCTATCTCTCCCTTATTATTCACCATTTGCATGGAATATCTGACAAGGTTAATAAAGTTTGCAACTCACAGATGGCCATTTCAATACCACCCCCTTTGCAAAAATCTGAAGCTTACTCATCTAGTTTTTGCTGATGATTTATTGCTTTTCTGTAAGGGGAAACCTGAGTCTATTTGGCTCCTGCTGAGATCAGTCTCCTCATTCTCCAGTGCTTCTGGTCTCAGACTGAATCATACCAAGTCTGAGATCTTCTTTAATGGAGTTTCTGATGAGATCAAGGAAGGGATCAGAATGGTAACTGGCTTTAATGAAGGAAGTATGCCATTTAGATATTTAGGAGTGCCAATTAAAGCTGGTAAGTTTAACAAGCAGGAATGCTCTGTCCTGATTGACAAAATGGTAACTAGAATTAGAGGAATGGGTGCGAAGAAACTTTCTTATGCAGGTAGACTGATTCTCATCAATTCAGTGCTTAATACCTTACACAATTACTGGGCTCAGATGTTCCTCATCCCCAAGAGTGTGATAAAGAGAATCGAAGCTATTTGCAGGAACTACTTGTGGGATGGTTCAACTGAATTTCATCGAGTACCCTTGGTTGCCTGGGATAGGGTTACTGTCCCTAAAGCTGCAGGAGGTCTAGGCATCAAAAAGGCTGAGATTTGGAATATTGCAACAAGAGGAAAATCGGTTAATCGGATCTACTGTAAGGCAGATCGTCTATGGATAAAATGGGTGAATGATGTATACATTAAAAATCAGGACTGGCACCAATATACTCCCCCTGCTGATGCTCCATGGGTTTGGAAAAATGTATGCAAAGTTAAGGAGAAATTGAAGGATGGATTCAATGACAGCATATGGACTGTTCATCCTAAAGGATATACTATTAAGAGTAGTTATGACTGGCTATGTAGTGATCAACCCAATGTGGATTGGACTGCATTGATCTGGAACAGTTGGAACATTCCTAAACACTCCCTTGTTACTTGGCTCAGAATGCAGGATGGTATGAATATGAAAGCTAAGTTGTATGCTTTGGGTTGTAGTCCTGATGACCTGTGTACCATCTGTCAGGCTCAGACTGAAACTATTGAGCATGTTTTTACCAACTGTGAGTATGTGAAAATGGTGAAGCAGAGCCGCAAAGACTGGTTTGGAGGAAGTGATATACTGAGACTCATTCCCTACTACTTGCGGTGTGAAAAGAGCATCAAATGGAAGATCAGGGTTGCCATGTTTAATGCTATTACCTATCATATTTGGCTTCAAAGGAATAACGCTCGAATTCATTGTTGCATTTTGAGACCTACTGTGTTGGTGAGCAATATAGTGAATGAAGTGAGGAGAAGGATTCAGGGGAAACTCAGAGGAGTTGATGAGGAGCCTGTCAGTACTTGGCTCCGTAATATTGGAGTCTACTAGACTGTGCCCGTTTTTTTTTGATGTAAAGGGGTCTTGAACCCATGCCTCATTGTATTTATCTTTTGATATATGATATAATATACTCACCTTTTACCAAAAAAAAAAAAAAGAACATGCTCCTCTAATTAGACTAATGGGGTATTTATAGTGAAAATTAGGGAGGATGCATTAGGGTTAACTAACGGCTAAACTAGTAATTACACTTTTTAAGTTGAGCAAGGAGGACCCGGTATTTTTCGAGTGAAGGGCTTCTCTTTTCGTAGCTTGAAGAAGACAATCCGTGCTGTGAAGAAATCCGGGCGGAATAGGGTCGGGACGGGCGGATTGCACCGTTGGAATCCGGGCGGATTCTCGGGGAATCCGGCGGATTGTGGAGGGGAATCCGAGCGGATTCGTGCAAGGACGCTCGGATTGTTGGCCGGGCCGGACGGACGGATTGTTGACAATCCGCTCGGATTGTCAGTCAGCATAGTAACTTCTTCTTTTCTTCCCTTTTCTTCATAAATTCCTTGGGGATTTCCATGGGGACTCAAGGATCCTTTCTCAACGTTGCTCTTCTACTATGATATGTACAAAGGCCTTCTAATCTTGTCTCTCCTTGATGCTAGGTCATTGAATTCGATCAATTTAGTCTCGTTTTGCCATGAAAATGCAAGATTCTTACTCCTTTCCTACCAAGGGATCAAAAGCTCAAAGAATATGCAAAACAAAGAACTAAAGATAAGAAATGACCCAAATAAGCACTAAAAAGCATGGAAACAAGGCTAATTCGGGGGCTAAATATGCGCCAATTATGGTCACATCAAATATCCCCAAACCGAACCTTTGCTCGTCCCGAGTAAAGAGGTGACAAAGACTTGGACCAATACTAACCTATCCTAATAATATAGCCGATATGAGACAATTAGCGGGTCTCACTCCGCCCCTTCAACTCACAACAAGATAACCATGAGGTAGGATGCCTTCTTGCAAGGCAAGGTGGGTCTTGCCAAAATGGCGACACATCCAAACATTAAGCACACAAAATCAAGTAATGGATGCAACAAAAGAATAGCCACTTTCCTCGTCTAAGTGGCGGAAATTATCTACAAGGGAAGCAATTCAAGGGTACACAATCCTTCATAGATGCAATTTGTTCAAACTACTAAGCCTAGAAGGATACCAATAAATCACCTCCAAGTTGTGTCAAGCTAGGTTACCTTTGCCCTCAATCGTTAAATGCTTTTGTCAAGAGTAGACTCCCTATGGCGTTAGAAACACTGGAGGATCGCGGAATTCCCCCTCTTGCCTAGACAAGAAGAAGGGTCGTCCCCTCTCTACCATGCACAAAAATGGATACGATGGATAAAGGGATCAATAGATATTTGAGTTTCATTTTGGGAGTTTGCTTTAGTTTTTGTTTTCCCCCCAATTTCTTGTGGCATTTGACATTTGAGAACACTTTCTTGCCATTTCTTTTTGATTTTTGGCATTTCAATACTTGACAACTTTTTTGCATTTCTTTTTGAACATTTTCAAAGTCACCCCAATTAGTAACGAGGGTGCCTTGTATTTGAAGCTTAGGAGTTCTATTTTTGCTCCTCTTTTCATTTGATGCATTTTTGCAAACTTTCTTTCACTTTTCATTTCATTGAACTCAAATTGATTTCTTTTTGTGCCCATTCCCTTTTGATGACAAAATTGTGGTAGAACATGGATGATGGATGGATGGGTGCATGGTTTCAAGGGTCACCTTGGAATAAATGGTAGCCAAGGAGTTATCACACCACAAGGTACTCTTAACTAGGTCTTAAACCATGGGTCAAAGGATACTAGCATGACACATCCTAGGGTGTTTTACAAGCATTCTAACAAGCAAAGTCTTAAGAACAAAAAGCATCTACTAGGGCCTATATATACTTGTCAAGCTTCCCAAGTAGATGGTTTCGCAAAATTTTCCTAACATGCAACTACATGCCATGATGCAACTAGCATATAAACATCCTAATGCAAATGATTCTACCAACTAATATGACAAACAATCTAAATGCAAGTCCTAGATTCACATTGTTATACCGCATCAATCAAAATAAAGCCACATAGTCATTAACATAAAGAGGAAAAAGGAGATTGGAAAGATCATACCATGCGGTCTTCAATATCCTCATGTCTCGGATGTGGCGTAGTCAATCAATGTGAACAAGGATAAAACAAACACAATATATACAAAACAATATATACAAAGGAAATGAACTTGTTTTTGGGTTTTTCAATTTTTCCAATTTTTATGATTTTTGAAATTTTTCAATTTTTTTTGGATTTTTGAATAAGAGTTAAATGTTAGAATTTCCATCCCCACACTAATATGGGCATTGTCCTCAATGGCCAAAATGATGGAAATTATGCAAAGATGATGCATGATTTCTATACTAAATGCAATCTATACTAAGCTACACTACATGATGCATGGTTTTTGTTTATGACGGAAAGCATAATTTAGATTACCTCCCGTTGTGTATGCAATAACTTCCCCAAACCGAGTGAGACACTATTGCTAATGTCCAAGGATGGGTATAGTTCATGCACACACTATGCTATGCATGAAACTAATTTGTCATTTTGGATTTTACAAATGGGAACAATAAAATAAGAACACCTCAATGGTACCGAGGTGTGAGTCCTTTGATGTTGCTAGGACTACTCCAACAATGATCAAAATGAAATAAAATACAAAGAGAGAAATAGACAAACCATGAGAGAGTAGGAGTCTCCAAGGCTTGCAAGTCTTCCATCATGCTATCATCATCATCACTTCCCTCATGAGAAGTGGTCACATTGCCGCTTTCCTTGTCATTTGCTTCTTCACTTTCTTCCTCATCTTCATCTTCACCATCTTCTTCATCCTTTTCTCCTTCACTTGCTTCTTCCTCAATATTATCATCAACTTCTTCATCATTTCCAACAACCTCATTATCACCCAAACCGGCCCTAGATGCACCCGAAAATAAGACCTCTCTATCCGCCCAACTAGGCAAAGGACAAGATGGATCAAGTAGTCCTTGCCTAGCTAAATGTAGGAGGGGTGGATATTGAGCCATGTAGGCATTTTTCCGATCTTCATAGGCTTGCTTGTGCATTGCTTGCATGAGAAGAGTCACATAGTCTTTCACAACTTCAACTCCTTCCGGTTTGAACTCTTCATACTCAAAGGGGTAAGGTGGTATGACAATGGAAAAGGAGGGAGCTTCAAGATCACCCTTTTATTGTTGAATGATATACTCGGCTTCTTTGGAAAGGGGAAGTAGATAATTGGTCCGGTGGACGCTTAGACGACAAATCTTCGAGGGCAAGGTGAACGATCTAGCTTCACTAGTTAGCCATCCATACTTAGTGTCAAGAGGGTTTTGGGCAACCCACTTGAACTTGTGAATCATAGTATGCATATCAACAAGATGGCCACCCTCCTTTGCTTTGTACTTGTTATCCTTATTGAAGTTAGGATCAAAGTGCTTAGCTAGGACCGTGACTAGGCCGCCATTGACAATAACGGTCGTGCCCTTCTTCCCACTATCGATGTTGAGCCATCTATCTACCAAGAGCCTTAAAGAATTGTAAGGCTTGGTATGAATTCTTCCGATATTCAAAGCCGATTCAAGGAGAATAAAATCAAGTCTTGTGAAATGATTGGTGTCTTTCCTAGCAATTATGGTATTTCCCACAACCTTGTGCCATACTCTTATGCCCGGTTGGTGGACCAAAAGAGCACGACTCGCATGAAAATCCTCAAATTTCTTCCCGGAGATTGCCTCCCAAAGAAGTTCGGGGTCATACTTTCCATAATGCTTAAGATAACGCGATTCATCACTAAGACCCAAAATTTCACCCAATTCCTTAAAGGTAATGCGTCTACTAACATTAGCTAGACGAAACTCGAGATTTTCTCTATTCTCAACTTTGGTGACTTTCAAAGAACTTAAAAATTCCAAGGTAAGGGAGGGGTATGTCAATTCCCTTGTTTCAAACAATTTCTTTAACCCCATGGCATTGAAAAAGGCTTTTGTTTGTTCAAGAACACCCAATTTTTGTAAGGTATCTTCACATATGAATTTGGTGGATTGTAATGACTTCATAGCAAACTTGACAAAGGTATTTCTATGGGTATCGGAAATAAAAGTTACCTCCGGATAATGCAAAAGTTGATCAATTACCGGAGTAGAAGGTGTTGTTGCTCCCATAGAAGGTTGTTGTTGTTGTTGCACTTCCATGTTTGGTGTTGCTACCACCATAGCCAATGCTTTCTTTGTTTGAAGAGCCTTTTGCCTTTGTGAGAGTGCTTTAGCCTTTGGTGCCTTTGTTGCCTTTGTTGCTCCCTTAGTCCTTGCCATTGATGAACTTAACCAAGAAAAGAATGAAAAATCTTCAATTTGTAGTATGCCCAAATCGATTTGAAGGTGAAAGGCTTTGCCTTTATGAAAACAAAAATCGACTCAAAGGTTGAAGATTTTGTGCTTGGTTTTGATTTTTGTTGAAGAAGGAGTGATTAATTTGTTGTTGGAAGGATGGTTTGATTTGATGTTGGTGAATGTTGTTGAGGGTTTTTGTTTTTGTGATGGAGAGGATGAGGGTTTTGATGTTGTGGGTAGTGTTTATGAATGAATGAATGAATGAATGAAGGTGGGAGGGGTTTTAAAGGGGCCGAAAATTTCGAATCTGTAGGGGCAATCCGTGCGGATTCTGCTCAATCCGTGCGGATTCTGGTCTTTCTGGGCTTTGCAAAGCTCGCCTAAAGACGGGCGGATTTGTAACAATCCGCTCGGATTTGCTGAACACGGGACGGGCGGATTTTCTCTAAGACGGACGGATTTCTGTCCAGAGAATTTTGCTTGTTTTCCTCAGCTGCAAAGACGGACGTTTTTCTCACAAGACGGGCGGATTCTCCAAGACGGGCGGATTTTCAGAAATCCGCTCGGATTTTTTAACAGTCAAGAAAATTTCAAAATTCAGCTCAGTTCAGGAGGGGCGTCTTCTCTGCAGGACGCTCGGATTACATAAGACGGGCGGATTCTTGGGAATCCGCTCGGATTCTTCCTCTGTGTACACGGATTCAGTTCCACCCGTGCACAGCGCATTTCCCTTATCATTCTTTCATTCTTTCTTCAAGTCTTGTGTTCTTCATTGTGGGGGCACTACTAAGGCATGGATAGCCTAGGCAATTGCCATCCCCACACTAAGGTAAAGCACTACACATCAATTGAAATTGTTAGTCCCTCCCTCACTTCTCTCTTACATGACAATTATTTTGATCAAAGTAAATAAAAAATCCAAAGATGACAAAAATGCAATACAAGAATTGAAAAGTAGGTTAGGGAGTTAGAAATATTTACAAGTGGTGGTTTAGGGAGGACTCCACCAAACTCTCATTCTTGATGAGATGTCAAGGGGGCATGTCCCAGGTGTTGTTGATGTTGCTCAACACCTTGAAGAAGTAATCAAAAGCTTGTTCATTATCATGGTAGAGGTTCTCAATAGACCTTGGCCCTTGTTGTTGGTCTTGATCGATAGCATTACCAATGTAGGGATTAAAAATCCCTTCAAATTCGTCGTCCCAAAGACCACAAACTTCATTGAGTTGATCATTGAAAATCTCTTGCTTAGATGGAGACAACTCTCCCAATTTCTTCTCTTGGCCAATGAGACCATCCTCTTCTTCCTTGGTTGATTTTGATGAGCTTTGCAAGCTCTCCTTGTCACAATTCACTTGCTCTTTGAATGGAGCATCTTCAATTTTCTTCTTCCATTGGAGTTCCGATTTCTTCCTTTCATCCTTTCGGCTATAATGATCAATCATGAAACATGGTTCATGCAAACGAGGAGCTCTCATAGTCTTGTCAAGATTAAAAGTTATGCTTTCATCTCCCACTTCTAGAGTGAGCTCACCATGTTTCACATCAATCACCGCACCGGCGGTGTGTAGAAAAGGTCTTCCTAGGATGATTGGAATGTTGGAATCTTCCTCCATATCAACAATGACAAAGTCCACCGGGATGAAAAACTTCCCAATTCGCACGGGGACATCTTCCCATATCCCTAACGGTGTCTTCGTCGATCTATCGGCCATTTGGAGTGTGATGTTGGTGCATTTAAGCTCTCCCATCCCCAACCTTTTACTCACCGAGTATGGCATGACACTTACACTAGCCCCTAGATCACATAAGGCTTTGTTGATCGTCGTGTCGCCAATGGTACACGGTATTGAGAAGCTTCCCGGATCCTTTAACTTTGGAGGTGAACTCCCTTGATGTATTGCACTACTCACCTTAGTGAAGGCGATAGTCTCAAGCTTCCGGATCGACTTCTTCTTTGTGAGGATATCTTTCATGTACTTCGCATAGGCCGGAACGTGATTGATTAATTCCGTGAAAAGAATTGAGACTTCCAAATTCTTCACAATTTCCATGAATTTTCCAAGTTGATCATCAAATTTGGGCTTGGCTTGACGACATGGAAAAGGAAGTCTAATCACAATGGACTCCTTCTCCTTGGCCTTGTCTTCATTTTTCTTTGAACTTTCTTCTTTTGATGATTCTCCACCTTTGGAGTTTTGCGCAATTTCTTCCTTTTCACTAGCTTCCACAACTTCATCCTCAACTTACTTCTTCGGTGCTTCATACCTTGTACCACTTCTCAAGTGAATGGCACTAACCGTTTCATGTCTAGGGGGATTACTTTGAGGTGGTAATTGCCCCTTTTGTCTTTATGAGCTCGAAGATGCTAGTTGAGTCAATTGTGTTTCCAACATCTTGGTGTGAGCTAGAATGTTGTTGATGGTGGTTTCTTTTGCTTGGCTATCTTTTTGCATTTGAGTGAAAAATTCTTGTTGATTCTTTTGCATTTGGAGGACCGCTTTTTGGACATCAAAACCTTGGTCATTTTGGTGATTGTATGGATTTTGATTTTGGTAACCTTGGTTTTGATTGTAAAAGGGTCTTTGATTTTGGTTTCTCATGGGTGGTGGAGTGTATGTTGTTTGAGGGTTTTGAACATTTTGGCTTTTGTATGAGAGATTTGGATGGAATTTGGTGTTTTCATTGTAAAAGTTGGAATAAGGGGTACCACTTTTGTATGCTTGGAAAGCATTCACTTATTCATTTGTTCCCCTACATTCACCTTGGTCATGTCCCAAAGTTCCACAATTCTCACATATCCCACTTGGGATTGATGAGGATGCCGTCATGGCATTAACATGATGCTTCGATGATTTTGAGTTTTCCTCAAGTCTAGCCATAGCTTGTTCAAACTTCAAGTTGATTGTGTCAATGTGAGCACTAAGTTGAGCACCCAATTGAGTAACGGAGTCCACTTCATGCTTTCCTCCTCTAGTAGCCTTGCGAGGTCTACTATATTGTGAGTTATGGACCGCCATTTCCTCAATCTTGTTCCATGTTTGATTGTCATCAACTTCGGTGAACATTCCATTTGATCCCATATTGAGAATGTTCCTAGAATCTTCATATAAACCATTCCAAAATTGTTGCACCAAAAACCATTCGCTAAGTCCATGGTGAGGACATGAGCGACAAATACCTTTAAACCGCTCCCAAGCTTCATACAAAGACTCTTCATCCCTTTGCTTAAAACCCGTAATTTGAGCTCTTAGCATGTTAGTCTTTTCCGGTGGGTAGAATTTTTTGTAGAAAGCTAGAGCCAACTTCTTCCAAGAATCTATTCCAAGGGTGGCCTTATCAAGGCCCTTCAACCATCGCTTTGCGGTGCCGATTAAGGAAAAAGGAAATAAGACCCATCTAATTTGGTCTTGAGTCACGCCCGTTTGAGAGATAGCATCACAATAGTCGCAAAAGGTTTCCATATGGGAATGAGGGTCCTCACTAGGCATCCCCCCGAATTGGCTCCTCTCAACTAATTGGATGAAGGCGGACTTGGCAATAAAATTTCCGGTGAGATGTTGCGGTGTAGGAGTACCATTTGGTAGATTCTCCTCGGTGGGTACGGAGTGTGACGAGAATTTTGGCATTGTAGGTGGATTTTGTGGGGTATTGTGTAATGGGTTTTCTTCTCCTTCTATTGCGAAAGGATTGACAAACTCACTAGTGGGTTGAACATCTTCACCAACACCTCTCAAATTCCTCCTAACAAGTCTCCTATTGTTCGTCAAGGTTCTTTCGATTTCACGATCAAAAGGTAACAAATTACCTTGTAACCTTCTAGACATGCAAAATATCAAACAACTCGAAAACAATTAGAACAAACCTTGAGGGGTTTTACTTCCTCAAGGCGAAGAAAGACACAACTAATGACAATAAAAAGAAATCTAAATCAAACAAACACCGTCCCCGGCAACGGCGCCATTTTTTATGCGATCCCGCTAAGTGTTCACAAATTAAGATGTGGTCGTTGGTCACGGTCGAATCAAAACACAATTTATAGCTCCACAAACAACTCTACAATTAGTAAAGAGGCAAGCAAAGGTCGGATCCCAAGGGACGGGAGTTGAAATGAGATTTCTATTGTAACTAGTGGTGTCTAAGGGGTGTCACAAATTGGGTTGATGTAGAAGGTTACTAAACTAGAATAACAATGAAAATAAACAAGCAAGATGAATTAAAGGGGTGTAAACAATTGATTAAAGGCACTAGGGTGTCATGGGATCATAGGGGAATCATGGGATATGATCATACAAACATGTTCTCAAATTATAAGCAAGCAATAATTGTTGTGATGTATTGAGTTGGGTTATATCTTACAATCCTAGGAAAGTTTGGGTCCCGGAGCCGACTCGATTAGATTGTACAACACCTACAAGTCGACTTAATCTTCCCTACTCAACAACATGCATGGTCTAATGAGACTCGAGTTGGGTTATGTCTTACAAGTCTTATTGAAAAGATAGGAGATGATAGTAAATGCAAGGATTCATAGGCTTAGCATTTCATCAAATATAACATGTGCATGAGTTGAGATCAAAACAAGCAAGCAAATAAAACATGAAAGCATATTAATTTAAGCATGAATCATTCCCCATGTTGGTTTCCCCTAATCAACCATTAACCCTAGCTAAGAGACTACTCACTCATTATCATGTTGATCATGCTAGCAAGGTTGTCAATCATACCAACAATATGAAACATGATGAATAAATGAAAGTAATTAACAATAATTAAAAAGGGATTAAGAGATTATACCTACTAATGATTCCAATAATAAAGCAAGAATAAAAGAAGTACTTGATGTTTGATTGAGAGGTTGTCAATCTCCCAACAATAACCCAAATAATCTTCAATTACCCAAAATAAAGGATGAACAAGAGAGAGATTAAAGAACTAGAACTTGGATTAAAACTTGATTAATACTTGATTACAATATTAAAGAGAGATTTGATTGATATTAACTACACTAATTATTGATAAGAAGAACATGCTCCTCTAATTAGACTAATGGGGTATTTATAGTGAAAATTAGGGAGGATGCATTAGGGTTAACTAAGGGCTAAACTAGTAATTACACTTTTTAAGTTGAGCAAGGAGGACCCGAAATTTTTCGAGAGAAGGGCTTCTCTTTTCGTAGCTTGAAGAAGACAATCCGTGCTGTGAAGAAATCCGGGCGGAATAGGGTCGGGACGGGCGGATTGCACCGTTGGAATCCGAGCGGATTCTGGGGAATACGGGCGGATTGTGGAGGAGGAATCCGAGCGGATTCAGGCAAGGACGCTCGGATTGTGCTGGGGCTGGACGGACGGATTGTTGACAATCCGCTCGGATTGTCAGTCAGCATAGTAACTTCTACTTTTCTTCCCTTTTCTTCATAAATTCCTTGGGGATTTCCATGGGGACTCAAGGATCCTTTCTCAACGTTGCTCTTCTACTATGATATGTACAAAGGCCTTCTAATCTTGTCTCTCCTTGATGCTTGGTCATTGAATTTGATCAATTTAGTCTCGTTTTGCCATGAAAATGCAAAATTCTTACTCCTTTCCTACCAAGGGTTCAAAATCTCAAAGAATATGCAAAACAAAGAACTAAAGATAAGAAATTACCCAAATAAGCACTAAAAAGCATGGAAACAAGGCTAATTCGGGGGCTAAATATGCGCCAATTATGGTCACATCAATAGTCGGTTTGGTTTTTACAAGTTATTTGTAACTTAATTAAAACTAAAATTTTTGATTTATAAAGATAAAGCCACGAAAATTTTTGCATGTCATATATTCTGGTCCGAAATTGAATTTAGGTCATTTTGATGATTTATGGTAAATTATGGCTCATTTTAATGTTTTTTAGTAATTTTATTACACATTTTATTGATTAAAATGGTGTTTAAAATGCTAAAAATAGTTAAACTTTGTCTCTGACCTTGAATTTTTTATATGACCTCACATGCATATTTTGCTTATTGCATGTAAAAATTTGTATTAATGTGATTAATATTGCTTGATTTATAATTTTTATAAGATAAAAATGACATAAATGGAGGTAAAATAGATAAAATTAGTTAAATTTCGAAACAGGCCATGAAATAAACAGGGACTATTTTAGCAAAAATAGCTAAAATGAATTACATGGCATGAGAAAATTATTTTAGGTTGCATTGTTATCCCATAATTCAGATCTAAAGTTGGAACATTGATTAGATTAGTTTTCATATGCTTTAGATGTTTTATTTGATAAAACCCATTAAATGCAACTATATTTTCTCGAAATAAATTTGAAAATTTTAACCTTGATGTTTTGCTTTATGAGTGTCATGGAATTTTTCCAGAATGTTCAAAAATTTAAAATTCAAAATTTAAAATTATTATAATTTAATTTGGATTTATATCATAAAAGGTTATGATTTTAAGGTCAAAAATGAGCATAAATGATAAAACAAGTTGAATTATTGTCAAAAAATGAGTGATGACTAATTTTTGAGTCCTAAGATGTTAGGATAATTAACTTGGAATAAAATTAGATTTTAGTATTGTTTTTTGTGATTTTAAGAAGTTAAAAATTGCGAATTACCATGAAACCGGACTATATTTACGATATAAATTAAATAGGGCGATTTGGCACATAATTTGGCATGTTAGATGCATATTATAATGCTGAATTTTTTTGATGAATGCCATATTTTATTCATATAATTTTGGAATTATGTAATTTTATCTTTATATGGCCTTAGTTTTTAAATCGATATTACCCGTAATGAAAGGGAATATTGATTCGGTTGTAATTTAATGTGATCTCGTATCACTTTTATTTTATTTTGTATTAGATTTTATTTTACAAATGTATAATAGGAATTGCAATGTATTTTTTATTATTAAATTATTTGTAATTCTAGAGTTTCCTAAAGACGGTGCAATTCGGAAAGGAGTTCCGATGAAGACGGTGTTTGTCCTTTGGAGGCGTGTCATTTAAAATTCAAGGGACCAAAGGAGTTGGTTTCCGAATATGTAATAAAATATAAGATTTTCTATTTTAGGAAAGGCCATACCAGGAAATTTGTTTTCTTTATTTGCTTGCTTTATATGTTAGCATGCATTGTCAAATCGCCATAACTACACATGCATATTTAATCGTTTTATCGACTATTTTTAATTATAATTATCAAGTATTCATCGACTTAGTTCACTTAAAGATGATAGATAATAAATCGACAAGACCTCTCACATATTTAAAATTGAGATTAGCCTGACCAAATAGTAGGACTCATGAATCCCTTTGATATTTGGGGTAGATTCGGTTCCCCGTGGTACTTTCATTTTTCATTGGGTAAGTGGGGTAATAAAACGTTATTACATGCGAAATTTGGTTGGTCTCAACGGGACATGAAGACTAGTCTTATGTTCTGAGGCTAGAGATGAACTTAACGTAATTTCATCGACCGAGAGTTCTAATTGTAGAATCGGTTAAAGAGTTAACCCACCGAGTCATATTAGTGAGGAATGTATCGGTTTCCCGTGCCCAAGTTAATATGGATTTGGATCTCGGAATCGTTTATATAATTGGGTGGAGGTCATTATATAAATGCTAAAACATGCTAAAATGTTTTCATTATTTACGATGAATGTTGTTTTTCCCATTATTTTGTTGATTTATATTGTTCTTTATTATCGCTCCTAGTTATATATGATATCAATTCGATTGTAACACGAGTCTCCGCTAAAACATATTACTAACGACAAATAGAATCTCTTTCTAAATCCTCAAATGAACCGTATCATAGGTTGTGGGCTAGATCCATAGGAATCGTTCTATTCAATAGAACTCGATAGGAATCGTCCTATGCAAATATAAGATTAACATCTTAAAATTTCTTACATACCTATGATTTCTTATGAAGAATATGAATAGAAGTAGTACGTGGTAAAAATATATTTTGATAATATCTTCTATGCATCCATGGTTCAAAAATCTTATTGCTCAACCTAAACACTTGTCATCAAGCACTTAAGTTGTTAAGAACATGACAATGTAAAATTGGTAAATTAATTTGTTAGAAATTTTGATTAACCAAATACCACAATAATGGTAACCCTTGTGAAGGATTAACTAGGAATTTATATGAAGATAAGTCTTCATCAAATGGTAATTATTAAAGTTAGTGGGAGCAATAAGAAGTAAGTACCTATCTTAATTGCTAAGGATAGAACTAGGCACGAAAGAGAAATTGTTAGACACTAAATTAGATACAAACCCCAAATAAGTAAAGATCACGGAAATTGGTTGTGTGACTCCAACATATTCCTTCTTGAATATCAATGACATTGACATTGCATTCTTGCAAATTATCACGTCATGAGTATTTGATACAAATCTGTGAATCATGTTAGAAATTGCCACATTTCATGATTATGAAATATGGCAAAAGGATGTCAAAACCACCTTTCTAAATGGGTATTTAAAGGAGGATGTGTTAATAACATAATCCGAGGGTTTTGTAAATCCTTACAATCTTAACATTGAATAATCGTACGATGACTAGCAAGAATAAATTCAGAAATTTACATGAATGAAACTAGGGTAGTTGCCATTTCATCCATATACGTGTTATAGTGTATTCATTTTAGTTTTGTATTTAGAATTGTACCTCAATAATTGTTATGATGTACACTAAGTCTAAATAAGAATATAATTCAAGTTTTTGTAAAAAAACACTATTGTGCAATTAAAACAAGCGTTGTGCCCTTATATACCACGATTAAGTTTATGGTGAAACCATACAAATCAAGGTAATTATATTCAAACTAAAAATAAATGTCATATATATATATATATATATATACACTCAATTTGGTGACCCCAATCATTTCTCAATTCTGGATTGAAAATTGCATTTAGAAACTAGTTTTGACTAGTGTCCCAAACCATTTGATTGGGAATCTCTTGGTGTGTACGAATCTTGTATTCAAAGCAAGATTAATTCATGACTTCTTTCTAGAGAATGATTATGAATAGAGCAAGATATTCGCCCTATTTACACTTTGAAGTGTATGGTCGATATAATTTCAATCAGAAAAGGTTATTACTTCTTGATCTCTTCTACCAACGAACTAGGTTCATACTTGGTATCCACTTAATGAGGTAAGAAGAGAGATTCTTTGAACATGTTCAATGAATGTTTAAAAGTATCAACACCTAGAGATTATAAAACCAAAGTATTAGTAATTTGTTAAAATAGGGAACAATAAAGTGAAGACTTTTATATACACTAAAAAGAGTGTGATATGGTATTACAAGTTCACCTTCATAATATTAGAGAGTGACAAAGAATCCTATACGATATGTGTAACACCCCCATACTCCAAGTGCCTTACCAGGACCACTCAGGTATAAGGATGCTACCATCTCGGTTACCCGAGGCATGATAATCATAAGACAATGAAGAAACATACTTTATTAAACAAGTTAAGTGATTACATAACAAAACCAACTGTAAGCAAAATACAACTGCTCTCAAACTATAAACCAACTGAAAGGAACTGTTCTAACAAACACAAAGCGGAAGACTAAAGACTCGATATGTGATGACTCCATCCCCGACTAGATCCCACGCGTATCCAAGATATACCTGCCAAGCACTGCTCACCACCCCCGAATGGATCACCACAGTTTTTAAAACATTTAAACGGGGTCAGTACTAATCACACAATTCACCATATATATATACAATAAGATAAACAGACAGCTTAACCGTCACACATACACAACCAACCAACTCCAATTATTCTCAATCACTGACTGTCCACTGGACCAGCCCTGCTAGTGGGGGACCGCAGCCGTACCCACCAAATCCCCGCTCCACATAGTGAGCGATAACCCTATCTATTAATGTGCACATCCCCTTCCGTGGCGGGTTCCACGAAGGGCGAAACTAGGGCGTGAAGCCACTCCCGCAAGTGACTCCACTCAGCCGAGAACGCATCTCGAGAACCATAGGCAACCAATCACAATCACAATATCAACAACCGTCTGAATCTATCCACAGTGTACAATCCCAATCACAGCCGTCACAATACAATTACTATATCAAACCATCAATCTCAACACATCAACAATCATCCCATTATGGGACTAATACTGAGTAGGAAATCCTACCTGGAAAGCAACACAATCATCAGACGATCTAGCAGCTGTCTCAAAACCTCTCCTTTACAAATCCTTCTCCTATCACATAATCACATAATCACAATCTAACCTTAACAAATCATAAAAACCCCCAATCCCAAAATTAAGGTTTAACGAAACTTGACGAAATACTATAAAATTGGTATGCAGATCTTACCCTCGACGCAAGGATCACAAAGGTATAAAGAACGATGGAATCCGACCTCTCAAGCTCCGGGATTTGTCAACAATGCGATTAGGATTAAGAACGTACTTGCCTTCTCTCTTAAACAGTAAATTAGGTTTTGCAAAAGTGATTTAGAAACAATGACGGAAGGTTATATATCTTAATCGCATAATTAACAAAACCCGAGAAAAACTCCCTGTAAACCGGCTACTCGATCGAGTACCCAAGGCTACTCGATCGAGTACCCCTTACTCGATCGAGTACCCTAGTTACTCGATCGAGTACCCAACAGTCGAAACTATTTTATTTCGCAAAACACCCTTACTCGACAGAGTAAGGCCTACTCGATAGAGTACCCCAAGACTCATAAATACGGAGTATTACAGTCTTCCCTCCTTAAAAAGAACTTCGTCCCCGAAGTTCAACCCATACATAAAAACAAACATACTAACTCGATCAAGACACAACAACGTGACTAAGAACTCAAAACAAAACTCCAACTAAACATGAACTCGTAACACCAACTCCACTAACTATTCCTACCTCCACAACATGGCTCACGATATCGTATCAACTCCATTATATCTCTCTCAACACTAACTCCATACCCTACCAAAATACTCATAACATCAAACGGAATGTTACATTCTACCACCCTTAAAAGGAACTTCGTCCTCGAAGTTTACTCACACTCATAAACATCCTCATCCAACTGCCAAGACTATCGAACTCATAACCATCATCATCCAACTGTCGACACTATCCAAATATTCTCACACTCCTAAACATCGAACTACTACCAGTACGGTCATGACCTTTAACAAAATTAACCACAACACGAATCAACCTTTTATTCGACATCAAGACTCAAACTTCCAAATATATTACCATATGCACACCCATCAAAATCTCTTTTATCACATCCTACTCCTCTTAAGATAAATGTTACGTCCTCGTAACTCACTAATACTAAATCCTAGATACATCTCATTACCCTCTTTACCACCACATGTGCAAGATAACCGTTTATAAACCAAACACTCACCATTCTTATATTCAAGGCTCCCATACATAAACATTTCTCATTCCTCAACTCATTCGCCATAGCACCTAACCTATACCATAAACTCGTAGCAAAATCACCATACTAACTCTCCATTATTACTGCAAAACAACATACCTCTCTATGTAAAGCACCTACCTCCCAAACGCATAACTCACGATCCCCACTTGTTACGTACACTCACACTAGATCCTCAAGTTCTTTCATTCATTACCGCAAGACTCATACATAACTTAACACGACACTTATTATTCAACACCCTACACTCACTGTCTCAACAAAGGGTTATGAACCACCTGCATATATCAGATCATTACCACACATGTTCTACGAATCACTTGCCATTATCATGTCCACTAAAGCCTTATTTAGAACAAGATCAAAATTACTGTAACAACCTCTCACAACCGTGTTCCATTAACAGAATATCACTATACCATGACAACAACGAAGACATATACAACTCTATTCCATATCATACTCTACCCTCATTCTCAAACTTAACCTGATAAAGAGAACACCAATGATCAAGACGACTGTCTATCTGTCCAAAGTGAAACTCACAGGAAACAACAACAAACGAAACAACAATCTATGTATAATTGGTATGTACTTTCGAAACTCGAATCATATTCATCCCGCCTACTCCATCACAACCGGTGACGGCATCACAACACCGCCACCAACAGCCACACCGCAGTGCGAAAATACCGGCATCACAACACTAAATATCGTGCCCGGATCACTACCCGAGGCACCACAACCGCATCGATAGACATCACAACATACACAATCCCATAAGTACTGACTCAACATAACTTCTTGCACAAGAAAAATATACTCAAATCCACTTTGCTAAATAACAAAGCAACATATTATATGAATTAAACAGATAATAACCTCATGAATATCATCCCCTTACCGCATCACGGAATCAACATATATCATGAATACATACAAGTATAACCAGTCATGCCAGATCAATCAAATTATTACCCTTTTGAATATCATTCAATTAAATTACCGTGTTCAACATATATTGCGAACATTGGATAACAACATTATAACTATCACACCATACCACTTCTTGTGAGGTCAGAACCTCACACAAACATTTTTATATAACATAGACCCATAATAACATCCAACCAATCAATCCTGATCACGTAAGTTACCACTCAACCAAGGTTACCTGTCACCCGAGCTTAACTCGCATGCCCCTCATCACATTCTTCCATTCGCATACCCAACACCTTCTGCCATACATAACCATACAGCTAACACTCATTATGAGAAACAGCCTCCCAAGACTATGTCTTATACTTCCTCACAACCATACTTATCAATGCAGTCTCTACAAAAATCAGCCTCTTTAGAATTACCATCTCTCTAACATACCGTCACCCTTAACCACTAGTCATAAACCATAACACTACCACTGTCCGGACATCAAACCTCTTCACTCATCTCTAAACATCACGATTTCTTTCCTATCTTTGGTTAACATCCCAAACAACGAACATCAAACCCATCAACAAAATTACCTCAACATTCTTCCCAATACTATCTTATTTGTATTGTCATCCAACTCTCCACCAAATATCTCGTATCGTTCCAATACTCCACCAACTTCTTACTCCCTTAGTTCCTCGAAACTCATTATCAATCATGTTGTCCTGAAACTCCTATATAACCATTAGCTAACATCCTCGTGATACTATCACCCATTTCGATGATTCCTTACTTTTATATCACATAACTCCGGTGAACATTTTCCTTAGCTTACTTTTATCCTTCCTTTCTCTTTACACTCAATAATACCGATTAATAGTTCAACTCCTTATTCCTTCTACCTAACTCTTTAGTAAACCAGTTACCCCCTTTTTTTTTTTTTTTTTTTTTGTTGCTCCAAAACTCAATTTCCCTCATTTCATATTAATACCATCTCACTCTTTCTTACCCTCAATCTTTTCTTATCTTGCTCTTACTCACACTTAACATAAATCAATCCAGACCACCTCATGCTATTACTCACCCTGATCTCTCATGACTTACTTGCTCAAGGAAGTCACACATTAGTTTCGTTTCTTAATGAACCAAATCTCCCAAACTCACTCACTATCTGCAAATCTACGTCGCGACATGCCTCCATTAAGTTCGCTATATACCACTCTTCTCAATTCCTCTAAAACGACCTTTCATTACATATATTCTTACTCAACTCTATTTCTAACCATCTCCCTCCATAATTCGTTATATATCTCCGGTTGCTACTATCCACATCCTTTCTTTCAATCTTTTCATTCTCACGTTCCTTAAACTTGCATCACTCTTTGCCCACATTCACTTATTCTTACATTACTCAACACACAATCATATCACTCATCCCGTCTCACAAAACATGCTCTATGCCTCAATTAAGCCATACCAATATCCCTTTTCTTTTTCCACTATCTATCACAACACATAGAACTCATGTCCTCCCACCGAACTCCTACTCACCACGGGTGCCACTCACTACACCATAAGATTGGGTAACTTACGCATCAGGATCAATATACATATAAAACGGTGCATAAAGAAATAAAATATTACCTTTGAATTAAACATAATATGCAACAAATGTCAAAAGATAAGCATATGACCCAAAACAGGGGTCACTAGATCGAGTACAGGCCACCCGATCGAGTAAAGGACTTACTCGATCGAGTAGGTGAAGATCAGAAGCACGTAAAACAAATTATCAGGGACACTCGATCGAGTAACTGACGTACTCGATCGAGTACCCCCCTACTCGATCGAGTACCAAGGCTACTCGATCGAGTACCTACGCATTTCTCAGCACTGTCCAGTTTTCGTAAAACAGTCATAACTCACTCATTACTTGGTCGTTTTGGGCGTGTGACCTATCTTTAGAATCGTAAAAGGACAAGCTATCACCTCCAATTGGAATCAAATCAAAATCATTTATGCATCTCAAGTTATTACAGTTTAAAGACAACTTTCCTGTAATCAGACGACATAACTATTTGATTTTTACTTCCAAATAGCTTAAACAACAACCAAGCAAACAAAACCAGTCCAAAACTCATAAAACCAGTATTCATAATCATATGTTACTATTTTCAAAAGCCAAGCAACAACATTCATCATGCACATAATTTATCTAACTTGCCAATTATGACTTACCCACATGTTTTTATTCTATCACTTTTCCGTAAACAAAATCACAAATACATGACATCAAGTCCCCTATTCACATGTTACTATCATAACAACTTTATAAAATAACTTTCATTATATAACATGCTTAATCGGAACCATGTTATCATACCACGATGATTCATCTTTTTCCACTAATTCATCCATCATACCACATATTTATCCACCATATTCGTTCAACATATTCACCCAAAGACATGTTCAATTCACACTCCCAACCTTCAGTACTTTTACTCAACACGACAACAACAACATGTATACTTACACATCGCTTTATATATATATATATATATATATATATATATATATATATATATATATATATATATATATATATATATATATATATATATATATATAGACAAAACACTTTTCCTTACATAATTATAACATGTCAAATTACATGTATCAATAATTATACTTTCATGCTTTACAATCAACCAACATACAATTCACGTCATTATCATCTTTCATCCATCAATTCATACAACATACTACTACATAGATACACACAACACACAATAAGCACATAACGATCTCGACACATATCCCATGGTGACCGGTTCAAAATTGTAGGGCGAGTTCGCGACTTTAGGACGTCTCCCAAGTCTTTGCATTAGCTCCTACAACATTTACCCCGGGTTCATTTTAATTGACTCCCTAGATTCATTAGATTATTGGTTACAGGTTTCATGATCGTCGCTCTGATACCATTTGTAACACCCCCATACTCCAAGTGCCTTACCAGGACCACTCAGGTATAAGGATGCTACCATCTCGGTTACCCGAGGTATGATAATCATAAGACAATGAAGAAACATACTTTATTAAACAAGTTAAGTGATTACATAACAAAACCAACTGTAAGCAAAATACAACTGCTCTCAAACTATAAACCAACTGAAAGGAACTGTCCTAACAAACACAAAGCGAAGACTAAAGACTCGATATGTGATGACTCCATCCCCTGACTAGATCCCACGCGTATCCAAGATATACCGCTAAGCACTCGCTCACCACCCCGAATGGATCACCACAGTTTTTAAAACATTTAAACGGGTCAGTACTAATCACACAATTCACCATATATATATACAATAAGATAAACAGATGACTTAACCGTCACACATACACAACCAACCAACTCCAATCATCTCAATCACCGACATCGTCCTTTGGACCAGCCGCCCGAGTGGGGGACCGCAGCCGCACCCACCAAATCCCCGCTCCACATAGTGAACGATAACCCTGTCCATTAATGTGCACATCCCCTTCCGTGGCGGGTTCCACGAAGGGCGAAACTAGGGCGTGAAGCCACTCCCGCAAGTGACTCCACTCAGCCGAGAACGCATCTCGAGAACCATAGGCAACCAATCACAATCACAATATCAACAACCGTCTGAATCTATCCACAGTGTACAATCACAATCACAGCCGTCACAATACAATTACTATATCAAACAATCAATCTCAACACATCAACAATCATCCCATTATGGAACTAATACTGAGTAGGAAATCCTACCTAGAAAGCAACACAATCATCAGACGATCTAGCAGCTGTCTCAAAACCTCTCCTTTACAAATCCTTCTCCTATCACATAATCACATAATCACAATCTAACCTTAACAAATCATAAAAACCCCCAAACCCACAATTAGGGTTTAACGAAACTTGACGAAATACTATAAAATTGGTATGCAGATCTTACCCTCGACGCATGGATCACAAAGGTATAAAGAACGATGGAATCCGACCTCTCAAGCTCCGGGATTTGTCAACAATGCGATTAGGATTAAGAACGTACTTGCCTTCTCTCTTAAACAGTAAATTAGGTTTTGCAAAAGTGATTTAGAAACAATGACGGAAGGTTATATATCTTAATCGCATAATTAACAAAACCCGAGAAAAACTCCCCGTAAACCGGCTACTCGATCGAGTACCCAAGGCTACTCGATCGAGTACCCCCTTACTCGATCGAGTACCCTAGTTACTCGATCGAGTACCCAACAGGTCAGAAACTATTTTATTTCGCAAAACTTCCTTACTCGACAGAGTAAGGCCTACTCGATAGAGTACCCCAAGACTCATAAATACGGAGTATTACAATATGATTGAATCTTTAATATAAAGTTGGAAGTAGTTTCTTGTTGGAGCTTGTGTTCTCCACAAATTAGTGTGATAACTTTATAAATCTCTTATAGGTTCACAAGGGTATACTTCGTATTTTATCAGTTGATTAACGATTACCTAATAACGGTTGGCTTGCTAGAAAGTTTGACGTTATTATCATACTAATGGCGGTGATCAACTGGTCCCTAAGAGTCACACCTAAAGGATGTATTTGAGAGATGTGATTTTATGAAAATATAATCACATTAATGCCTGACTAAAAGGTTAGTCCATGTATTTGACTAAACAGTTAGTCAATGTGGTGATGAGACGATTATTTAATCTAATTAAATAATATTAGCTGAGACGAATTAACTGTCAATTCGTAAATTGAATATAATATGTTATATTTAATTAATGTATATAATGTTAGCTTTAACGAATTAAGATGTTAATTCGTAACTAAATGTAATCGGTTATATTTAATTAGCTAATTTTAAATATGCGATATTTATAGTTAAAGTATATATTATACGATATTGTCATAATATATTATTACAGACTGGCATTAATAAATCGACTGCAAGCTGTTGTATGTAGACTTATTAATACGGAATAAATTAAATGACAATTTATAAATTATACACTTTATATACATTTTGTAAACTACCAAAAATAAGGAGATTTAATCACCTTATTTTGGTAGGTGGGCAAACCGAAAATAAGGAGATAATGCTCCTTATTATTTCGGTTGAGAGGCCGAAAATAAGGAGAAAACATCTCCCCTTGACTCTCTCCTATTTCGGTTATAATAGGTGAGGTGGGAGATCATTTTTAACCTAATTTTTCGTATCATTTTTCTCTCATCAAAATCACACACACAAACCCTAATATTTACAGAAAATTGGGGATCTCATTCTAGCAATTTGAGGGGCATTTCTCGGAGCATCTTGGGTGCAACGATTAGGCGAATATCATTGCGATATTGTTATTAGGCCGATTTTGCTAGGACTAAAGGTTGAATCTTAATCCTTTACTATTTTGTTTATGTAATTTTCATTTATCACTATTTATCATCTTTATAATTTCGTTATAATCCTTACAATTTAAAGGGAAGTATACCGATAATTCCCACAAGTGGTATCAGAGCCAAGGCCACGAAATTATTTTTGATGATTTTGATAATTGAATTAAACAAAATTTCGAGAAAGAAAACAAAAACCGACCGTGTATAAAAAAAAAACTTGGGATATTCTCTCGTGTACCCCTTAACCTTTTCATTTTCTATGATATACCCTTCTTTTCATGCAAAAAATTTTTGACCGTCAATAACTCTTGGCTAGAAGTTCAGAATACGATAAACTTTTTTTCCAAATTGACTGTCTTTAAGAGATCTTCCGTTTGAAAAAAAATTCACCGACGTCTCAACATGTAGTCGGGAATTATGGTCGGTCAAAGTTTATTCGTTAAAAAATATTTGACCAACCATAACTATCGGCTACGAGTTCAAAAAGCGGTGAATTTTTTTTTCAAATTGAAGGCCTTGACGAGATAATTGGTTTGAAAAAAAAAAATTACCGTTTTCTGAACTCGTAACAGAGAATTATTGTCGGTCAAAGATTTTTTTTGCAAAAAACGAGGGTACACCATAGAAAACGAAAAAGTTCGGGGGTACACGAGAGAATGATTACATGATGAATTTGTAGATGTTTGATTTAATGAGGATTAAATTAAAATGTAAATGGAGATTGTTTCTTTGATGATAAATTGTTTTTTTCTATATAGTTTTTGGCATAAATGGTTCTAAATCGTTGTTTAGAATCATGTTTCATAAATTTACATGTTTAAATTATAAGGTGATTATGCCAATCTTGTTCTAATAGCAACTATAAACGATTTTGTTCATCTAATTGTTTTCGGATTTAGGGCTTAATGACGAATCACAAATAAAAAAAAGTCTCTGTTTTTTTTTTGTTTTTTTTTTGTGGTTGTGCCGATGATTTTTTTTTTGTTTTTGGGTTGTTTTAGCCGAGAGTTAAAAAAAAATTATACATATTTTTCTGGTTGTTTCGGTTTTTGAAGAATTGCCGAAGAAAAAAAGGGGTTCCTGTTTTTTTTTTCAACCGAGTTGAAAAATAAAAAAAATTCTGTTTTTTTTCATACTGTTTTGCCGAGACCCAAAAGAAAAAAAAAGGTTTTTTTTGTTTTGTTTGTTTTGGCCAATATTGATTATACATTAAATTTATAATGTATGATTAATTGTTGTGAAGAAGTTCACAATTATAAAATACCTAATTATTTTAAAGAAGTTTAAAATAATGTTGGATTAAATTCATATTACAAGTTTAATGTGAATTAAGATTGAAATTAATGTGAGTAATTGAGGAATTGTCACTTAATTTGATCATTTAAATAGGTGGTTTGGATAAATTAATCTACATAATTAAGGAATTATGTTTTGTATGTTTAATTTTTAGTTAATGCATTTTATTTTAGTTGAATGAATCGTTGAATGGTTTTATTTACGTATTTTTACAATCGGTTGTAATTTGTAATACCTAGTGTGGCCTTAGTTAATTTTGTTTTAGTAATGAAGGAAACATAATTTTTATGTAATTTGAGATCTCGAATCTCCTTTAATTTTCTTTAAGTATTATGGTTTTGAAACTAGAATGTAAATAGGTTTATTATGTAATTTAAATTGTAATTTTAAATAAGACTAAAGATGGAGATTGGAGCTCACTCTTGCTACATGGACCAAGATGGAACATAAAGACAAGCTTCTCGGGTCCAAGGATGGATTCCAAAAGTGTATTTAATGTTCATTTTGGTAGATAGGGCACACTAGGACTTTATTATTGTTTTTACGTTCTCATTCCTATTGCTTTTCATTCACATGATAGTTTACGCATCATATTCCGCCTAAACCAAACCACTTACTACTAAAAATGCATGAAAATGGACTCATATAGGTTGAATGTTAGTTTTCTTGGACATACAGATGCCACATATTTATTAAGCCATCACCTTAGTTTATTCATTCTCGCATGCTAGATATTAGTTCACTTAAAATGAATTAAAATAAAGTAGATGGGATCTTCCTCTAAAACGGAAATTGAGACTAGTCTTTATAAGGGCAAACAACTATGAATCCCTTCTTCGTCGGTAGGCATAATATGACCCCTTCTACGTTGGGTAATTAGTTTGTGTTGACTTAGTTTATCTCAACATCATAGTCCGAAGAGTTTCTCGTGATTATGATGGACTAAAGATAGAATTTACAGAAATTTATCGACCAAGAATTCTAACAGTAGAATTAGCTAAAAGGTTAGCTTATCAATTTACAGATAATTGAGTCTTGGGATCATTTATATAATTCTTGAGGGAGGTCAATTGTATAAATGCTTGAGTCTTCGCGTTATAACATTATTTCATTAGACTTAAATCATAAACGATGAGTATGCTTATTATATTTATTCTTCTTTTCGCAGTGTAGAATACGTTTTATATCGATAATACTGTTACAACAAATGGCTGGAAATAACGCAATCCCAATGCCAAGTGCCACACTTTGACGCGAGTCCTGGCTTAAAGCTTTCATGGACCACATGAATCAGTTCACACGTATGAAAAATGACGGGTCCGACTTTGCGGACTGGGAGGCATCATTGCGGAATGCTGCCATTGCTGACGGTAAACTCAAGTACTTAACTGAGCCAATACCGCCAAACCCAGGCCCTAATGTAGGAGTCAATGAGTCACTCGCTTATAGTGACTTCATTATGGAAGCGGGTGCGATAAAGAACGTACTCATCTTTGCAATGGAAACCAATTTGCAGAGACGCTTCATTGCCCAAGGTGCAAACAAGATTTTCACCACGCTCACTAACGAGTTCTCAAAAGCACCGAGAATCGTTACTTTTGAGCATACCTGTCGTTTCGTTGATGCGAAACACCAGAAGGGCCAACCGGTTAGCCCACACATTCGTCACATGATTAAGAATGTCGAGAAGCTGGAGGCACTTGATTGCAAAATCAGTGAGAGCATAGTCATTGACCGTATGCTTCATTCACTTCATGATGGCTTTGCCCTCTTTAGGGCAAATTACTATATGAATGACATGAAGAAAAGTCCTCATGAGCTACACTAACTTCTCGTACAGACCGAGAAGGATATGAAATTGAGTGGGAGCATGAAGCAAGATGTTCTCATGATTTCCAACAAGAAAGGTAAGGGCAAGGCTCACGGCGACCTAACTGTAGGAAAGCCGAAGTTTAAAAAGCCAGGAAATGGTAAGAGTGGGCCTGGTGAGACTAGTAGCTCACTGGGCAAGGCAAAGAGCAAGAATTTTAACGTTGAATGCCACCATTGTCACAAGTCTGGACATTGGAGGAGGAACTGTCCCGTTTACCGTGAGGACATAAAGCAGGCCGCGTCACTCCTGTTGGTATGTTATCTTATATTCATATGATTGAGATTAACCATGCAAGTTTCGGAACTTGGGTACTTGATACTGGTTGTGGTGGTTCTCATCTGTGTAATCATTTGCAGAGCCTAAAGAACATCACACCTCTCACAATGGGTGATGTGGACCTGCGAGTCGAGAATGGAGCACGTGTTGCTGCAGTCTCAAAAGGAACATACGTAATCCAGCTCCCTAGTGGGTTTGAGTTATATTTATATAACTGTTACTATGTACCTAGTTTATCTAATAACATTATTTCTGTTTCCGTACTCGATAAAGACGGATTTGCATTTTCAATAAAGGATAATAGCTGTATTTTCTCTTTCAATGAAATGATTTATGGCAAAGCAGTTTCCATGAATGGAATTTACATCTTAGGTCAAACTACAAATATATTACACGTGAATAATAAGAAATTAAATGTTGGTGACAAATATCAAACCTATCTATGGCATTGTCGAATGGGACACATAAATGAGAAACGTGTAAAGAAACTCGTCGAGAATGGGACTATTCCCGCATTCGATTTTTCTACATATGGCACGTGTGAATCATGTCTCATTGGCAAAATGACTCGAATTTCCTTCAAAGGTATTAGAATGTGCGCTAGTGACCTATTAGGACTCATATATACTGATGTTTGTTGACCTATGTCAATTACCGCTAGAGATGGCCATAGATATTTTATCACTTTCACGGACGATTTGAGTAGATACGGATATGTCTACTTAATGAAGCATAAAAGTGAGTCCTTTGAGAAATTCAAGGGATACCAGAATAAGGTTGAAAACCAACTGGGTAGAAAGGTTAAAGCACCCCGTTCAGATCGGGGTGGCGAATATCTTTCAAATGAGTTTGCTCAACACCTTAAAGGCTGTGGAATCGTTTTACAGTTAACTCCACCTGGAACACCTCAATTAAATGTTGTGTCCTAACGGAGAAATCGAACATTACTTGATATGGTTCGATCCATGATGATTCACACGGTAGTACCTGATTCATTATGGGATTTTGCTCTTTTGTCAGCTGCTCTTATACTTAACCGAAGTCCGACTAAAGCTGTCGACAAGACTCCATATGAAATGTGGAGGGGAACGGTCCCCAACTTGTCCTTTATTCGGGTTTGGGGCTGCGAGGCTTATTTCAAGTTGAGACACGAGGATAAGCTCGGCCCGCGATCGGTCAAGACATACTTTATTGGTTATCCAAAAAGAATGTTTGGTCATTACTTCTATTCGCCTACCGAACATCGAGTTTTTGTTGCGGCTAGTGCGACGTTCTTAGAGAAAGAATTTCACGAGAACAAGTCAAGTAATAGAACCTTCGAGCTGTCGGAGATTCAAGAACCAACAACCGAGGAACGGATGGAGGAAATTGTTCCTTCAACTGATGATACGGTTCATATTCCTCAGGAACCTAGGAGGTCGGGTAGAGTCTCTAATCCTCCAGACAGATACATTGGTATGGTCGAGGAGAATGACGTTTTACTCCTAGAGAGTAATGAACCCGCTACCTATAAAGGTGCTATGGCCTGTTCCGACTCAAAGCTATGGCTTGAAGCCATGCAATCCGAGATGGACTCCATGTATGAGAATGACGTATGGGATCTTGTTGATTTACCTAATAAGGTAAAACCTCTACAGTGCAAATGGCTTTACAAAATAAAGCATTCTGTAGACGCGCAACCAGATACCTATTAGGCATGACTAGTGGAAAAAGGTTTCACTCAAGTGCACGGATTGCATTATGATGAAATTTTTGCACCTGTAGTCATGCTACGTTCCATTCGGAAAATCTTAGCGATTGCCGCTTTTCATGACTATGAAATTTGGCAAATGGATGTGAAAACCGCCTTCTTAAACGGTTATTTGGAGGAAGAGTTGTACATGGTACAACCCGATGGTTTCATAGATCCTGAAAATCCTAAGAAAGTGTGCATGCTTAAGCGTTCCATTTATGGACTTAAGCAAGCTTCTCGGAGATGGAATCATCGTTTCGACCAGGTGATAAAAGAGTATGGTTTCACTCGATCGGTCGAGGAACCATGCTTATATATCAAGTCGAGTGGGAGCAAGATTGTTTTCTTGATATTGTATGTCGATGACATACTTTTGATTGGGAATGACATTCCTCTCTTATCTTCGGTTAAAGGATGGTTGAAGAACCATTTCCAGATGAAAGATGTGGGTGAGGCACAACGCATTTTGGGAATACGTTTCTACCGAGATAGATCACGACGGATGTTATCACTGAGTCAGGAGTCTTATATGGATAAGATTCTTGAGAGGTTCAGCATGACCAACTCCAAGAAGGGGAACCTTCCAATGACGTCTGGATGCAGTTGAGCAAGTCTCAGTCACCCACGACGCCTGAAGGGGTTGAACGCATGAGTCGTGTTCCGTATGCATCTGCAATAGGATCGATCATGTATGCCATGATATGCACACGTCCAGAAGTGGCATATGCATTGAGTTTGACGAGTCGGTACCAAGGCAATCCAGGGGAAACACACTGGATAGCTATTAAAAACATCGTCAAGTACCTACGGAGGACTAAGGATTGGGTATTGACTTATGGAGGAGATACTAAGCTATGCGCATTCGGTTACGCAGATACTAGCTTCCAAACGGACCGAGATGACTCAAAATCTCACTCCGGGTTCGTCTTTACTCTTAATGGTGCTGCGGTCAGCTGGAAGAGTTCCAAACAGAGTGTTGTAGCAGATTCTACTACTGAATCCGAGTACTATGCCGCTTCGGAGGCAGCAAAGGAAGCTATATGGATGCGTCAATTCTTACAAGGACTTACGATAGTTCCTAGTTCGAATGATCCGATCACCATTTATTGTGACAATAGAGGTGCCATCTTCCAGGCTAAGGAGCCTAAGTCTAGCAACAAGTCTAGACATGTACATCGGAAAGGTCACCTGATCCGTGATTACGTGGAGCAAGAGGAGATAGTGATTGACAAGTTAGCTTCGGATGATAATATCGCGGATCCTCTCACTAAACCGTTGAATTATGATAAGCATGAAGGGCACGTTATTTCCATGGGAATTAAACGTGTTCCTGAGTTGTAGTAGTTGATTATGGATTCGATACATTATCTTTTTTCATATACTATTTATAACTTCATCGTTTTAATATAATATTTTGTTTATCATGTGGATTGTACTGACAACATTGGACGCCACAAAGTGAACTGAATTACATTATATTTGTTTTGGTCCGTAATCGACCATATGAGCTGATAACTCTGGCTATTATATTGTGCAGTCGATTGATGGTGGGTTCAACGAGCCATAAGTCAAACTGTTGACTGATCGATCACAAATACGGGTTATAACGATACCTCGTAGGACAATTTTTGTGACAATGTAATGGTGTCCTAAATGTTTAAAAACATTTGGTGCCAGGTCGTGGATTGGACGTCCATTGTGTTCCTAGAGTCGATTCTTTTGACTACCGACTGTCTCTTGAGATTAAGGCAGTTTTTGGGTGACTTTGGTTTCCTTCTCACGGTCGACCGTAACAGGAGGCTAAGTAGATTTTTTCTGGGTCATTTCATACTGTGCTTATATCTGCAGGATTCGAGTTGAAGAAAATATCCAACCTTTATCAGGTTTAGTTATTTCTCAGGGCCACTCGAGGAGTTGTAACTGAAATGCATGGCCATGCTCGAATGATGATTCGTTTATCAGTTAAGTTACTCTCTAGTCGGGGAAACCACTCTTGATACAGATCACTTGTAAAATACGACCTTTGTGAATACAGATTTTGCAAATTGTTTTACATTGAGTGGGAGAAATTTTATGATATGAGAATCGGTTATCGCACATACACTTGTGAGGACAAGTGGGAGTTTGTTGGAGCTTGTGTCCTCCACAAATTAGTGTGATAACATTATAAATCTCATATAGGTTCACAAGGGTATACTTCGTATTTTATCAGTTGATTAACGATTACCTAATAACGGTTGGCTTACTAGAAAGTTTGACGTTATTATCATACTGATGGCAGTGATCAACTGGTCCCTAAAAGTCACACCTAAAGGATGTGTTTGAGAGATGTGATTGTATGAAAATATAATCACATTGATGCCTGACTAAAAGGTTAGTTCATGTATTTGACTAAACAGTTAGTCAATGTGGTGATGAGACGATTATTTAATCTAATTAAATAATATTAGATGAGACGAATTAACTGTCAATTCGTAAATTGAATATAATATGTTATATTTAATTAATGTATATAATGTTAGCTTGAACGAACTAAGATGTTAATTCGTAATTAAATTTAATCGGTTATATTTAATTAGCTAATTATAAATATGCGATATTTATAGTTAAAGTATATATTATACGATATTGTCATAATATATTATTACAGACCGGCATTAATAAATTGACTGCAAGCTGTTGTATGTAGACTTATTAATACGGAATAAATTAAATGACAATTTATAAATTATACACTTTATATACATTTTTTAAACTACCAAAAATAAGGAGATTTAATCACCTTATTTTGGTAGGTGGGCAAACCGAAAATAAGGAGATAATCCTCCTTATTATTTCGGTTGAGAGGCCGAAAATAAGGAGAAAAGATCTCCCCTTGACTCTCTCCTATTTCGGTTATAATAGGTGAGGTGGGAGATCATTTTTAACCTAATTTTTCCTATCATTTTTCTCTCATCAAAATCACACACACAAACCCTAATATTTACAGAAAATTGGGGATCTCATTCTAGCAATTTGAGGGGCATTTCTCGGAGCATCTTGGGTGCAACGATTAGGCGAATATCATTGTGATATTGTTCTTAGGCCGATTTTAAAAGGACTAAAGGTTGAATCTTAATCCTTTACTATTTTGTTTATGTAATTTTCATTTATGACTATTTATCATCTTTATAATTTCGTTATAATCCTTACAATTTAAAGGGAAGTATACCGATAATTCCCACATTTCTATCACCATTTGTCTGGTATTTATTTATTCCACTAAAACAAAACATATTTAAAGCAATCATCTACATTTCATATGTGATATGGTTAGGCATGGTACCTAAATTGCAGCTTGTTTCGATAGTGAAGATGCGGTCTCTATTCCTACATGATCATGAGAACAAAGGGTTTGTGGCTCGTGATGCTGTCTATTAGAGAAAAGAGGATCATTTCTTATAGACAGAGTGGTAGAAAATGTTCAAGAGCCACAAACTGAGAATAAGACGTGGGAAGATGTTCCTTCTTGGTCAAAATCAGTAAATATATTTTCGAAATCTAAGTAGACAGGAATCATGTTATTTTTGAAAATAACATACATGTAACTTATTAAGATGGTTTATCTAGTCTCAACTCCACAATAGTCCGAAATAAGCATAAACATGAAAATGTTTATTTAGCTTGGTTGGTTTGTGGCAAAGGGTTTTGCACGCAACAACAATGCTTCATTGTATTCGGATATGACTTGATATAATTGGATTTTAAAATCATCTTGCATGAGTTTTGTAAATCCCTACTATCCTAAGGTAGGATACAAACTTAAGAAGAAATCTTAAGTAGAGGTTAAGGAGTTGAATTGTATGTTTTGATCATGTGATAAACATGTCTCGAATTGTCGAGTAGTTCGGTTTATACATGGAGTTTAGTGGGAGTAATGTGGTGTTAATAGTCTTATATGTAAGGGATATATTGATCATTGCGAATGATGAAACACTTAGGAGAGGAATAATATATCTCTAAGGTATCCAGACCTATAAAGATAGTTCTAATAGGATATTAGCATTAAATGAATATTCTTAGAATGATAAGAGTCTAGACAAGTTCAAAGGTATTGAACATGTAGAAATTGAATCCACTTGCTTCCGCTGCAGGATTAATTCATTAAGCTAAGATGTATCGACATTCTTATAATTCGTATACTTAGAGTATGACGAAAGGTTATAAATCGAATTTAAGTGAAAGTCATTATATAGCCATATAGTCTATCCATTAGTTCTCAAGAAGCACTAATGATATGTCTTCTATGTCTCATATGTAGATAACATATTATTCATTGAGAATGATGGGCCAATACTCTCTTCAGTAAAGAAGTGATTGGGAGAATACGAAGAGATGCAAGACATTTTTAGTATCCGAATCTATAATGATAGATAAGAGAGGATAAGTGTGTAAAAATAATTGATGAATTTGTATGCAAGGAGTTACACAAATACCATATTCTAAATCACATAAGTATAGTTAGAAAACCGCCTTGGCTATATTATATAAGGAAGACATCTGCTAGAAACATCCTAGGCAGTTCAACAACGGGATATACACAACATAAATTGAGTACACTTGCTGTAATGAGATATGCAAGAAGGAAGGGATGATATTAGGATTTGGTTTTATGAATTGGAGGAACTATGGTAGTTCGTTCCAATAACCGAAGGTCCTATCCCTACTCATTGTGAGATCGGTGGGAGCTATTCAAGGCTCGAAAGCCTATGTCTAGATTGGATTTAGAAACGTACTCAAAAGTTTTATAAAAAAGATTATACATAACAAAGGGAAAAAGTAGACAGTTAGGTTAGGGAAAGTGCAATGTGTTGCTAAGGCTTACTAACCAAAGCCTTCACGTAGGCTTAGCATGATAAGGCATGCCATTTCAATTGAGTTGAGATGTATGGATGTATACAATATTAAGAATTCCGGTCAGACAGTTACTCTCCAGATCGAGGAAACCACTCTTGATATGATCACTTGCAAGAACGACCTACAAGACACCTTGCATTGACTGGGAGATTGTAATAGGACAAGAGAATTGGTGACGCACACTTGTCTCGGACAAGTGGGAGATTGTTGGAGTATGTGTCCTCAACAATGGTGCGATCCTATTATTGAAACTCATGATAAGAATACATAAAGGGATGATTCATTTATATAAATCAACTGATCCACATTAATCGGTAATGATTGGCTGACTAGAGTTTGACATTACTGTCGTTTGACGGTGGTGGTAAGCTGATCCCTTAAGGTCACACCTAAAGGATGAAACCCAAATAGATAATTAATTAATTGTACTTGATACAGATTAATTAATCCCTTATTTATGTGAGTTGAATTTTATATCTTATTGTAATACGATTTAATTTAGTGACTAAATATTAATTTACTAAATTACCAGAGGTTTTAAAAATGTTTTGAGGTAGAGGTAATTAGTTATTTATATTTTCAAAAGGTTGTAAATTTAACTAACTAAGCAATTATGGGACCCATTATATATTGATATAATGGTAGTATACAACTTAAGTGTTGGGTGTATATTATTAGATTAATTATAATATTTAATTGTTAAATGATTATATTAATAATTAATTATATAAGATAATTGATCACATGACTTATAACCATTTGTGGGACAATTGTCAAAAATTAAAATAGGACCCATATGAGCCATGTTGGACGGTACAAGCATCATCATAAGGATCAAGTTTTGTTTGCCATTTGTCCACTTATTTTTGAAGATTCCTACCCATTACTACACTCCAAGTTTTGACATTGTCATTACTTGTTGTCATAAACATAATGATGTATTTTTAGACTCAAAAATGGTCCGCCTTTTTGCATGTGTGCTGTGAGATAAGAAGGGAGTGAGCAACATTGTTTTGTTCATTCTTCTTTCTAATTTTCACATGCAAAAACCTCTTCATCAACTCACATTAAGAATCATATGCATCATAATATTACTAAGGTAGTAATAAAATAATATTTGTAAAATTAGGGAACAATACTACATAATAACTAGTCATTATTAGTAGTATTTTTTGGTGTAATCTTGGTGCAATTGAAAGGAGGTTCTCACAATATCGAGACAGGGAGGATCATCCATTTATTTGAGCTCAAGAGCAAGTAAGAAAGGTGTTCTTACTTGTGCCCTTAATACCGTTTTTATCAATGTAAGGAAAGTTTTTCTTTACTTATCTATTTATGTTTTGTTATGCATGCATAAGATTATCATCTAAATCAATGAGTATTTTAGATAAACAATTAAAGAGGTTAATTTGAGGGTTAATGAATCCTTTCACGCTTAGCCCATCACACACCCTAAGTCCTTCTGGAGACCGTTACAGGGAGATAGTTATGAATTTTGAGAATCCTCTCAAGCTCGTCAAGTATACCCATCGTTTAGGGGCAAGATATCGAAACTTATTTCCGCATCAATTAACCTACCTTCATGTGCTCAGGCTACATCGAGCGAGGAGACTCTATTTCGAAGCCACATTACAAGCCATAATCCCATCGAGCCTTAACTTCACAAAATCAAAGCTCTAGAGATTTGTTTCATCAAAGCCTCTTATTTCCGAGCTCCACATTCCAAATATTCAATCCAGTTTCAATTTGACCCAGGCACGGAGTCTTAAAATACTTTGCTACCTATAACGAGACATACCCAATTCATCCTTAGGGTCCATTTCTATGTATGCTCACATGACAAGGAAATTTTTACAAATTACTTATACCTCTTTGGTCTATGATCAAAAGGAGTTATCTCAAATCGATTCTTCAAGTCACCAAAGGAATATACTCTCCTGACCCATGAACTTTAAGGTCCTGACACCATAAGCTTAGGCACATACCTGAACTACGAGCATGGTTTGATTTCACCTCTTCAAGTGGATACGTAGGCAGTCATTTCTTACACAAGAAGGATACAACCGCAATACCTAAACAAAATTAACCAACTAAGAACTACGATCTGATTTGATTTCACTTCACGTGAATACGTAGGTAGTCCTCAAGAACACAACCCCAATGATCAGCCTTTAACCTCAATTTCAACCATCCTCCACATAACCATCCATTTATGCCTCTTTACTAGGGGCTCCTTCTTGTCGCACAGTCTCTTTTTTTATCAAAGTCTAGAGTCATCTTTTCATCCTGAAGGCTTCTTTTCCGAGATGCCACCCTTCCTTTATCCTCCGTTTTGGTCTTCGAGTGTCATTTGAGTCAAGCTAGTGCTCGGTCCAGGCGATGGCAAAGGTCTTAGATCGATTCTCCAAGTTATCGTGCCTGAAGAGGGGTCTCTTTTACAGCAGACGGTGGCGAAAGACATCCAAGTAGATAGTTGATCTGTGGCTCATGCCTTGTCTTTATAATGTTGGAATATGTGTCCTCCGACAATAATGCGATCACAACTGTTGATCATGATGATCCAATGTTTAAGCCTCATTTTAAAGAATACAATTGGGAAGTAATATTTTACAGTCAACTGGTCCACACATATCGGTAATGATTGGCTGACTAGAGTTTGACATTACTGTCGTGCGACGGTGGTGATCAGTTGATCCTCTTAGGTCATACCTAAAAGATAATACTCTTAATTGATCATTTAATTGATCGTATGACGATACGGGTTAATTAAATTACTTAAAATTGACGGGCGATTTTGGAAGTAATATCTACGTATCTCATTATAATCTGATTAAATAAGATACGGTCTAAGTGATCGAATTGTTTTATTACTTAGATGAAATTATTGTTTAAGGAAACAATTTCATTTGAATGAATAATTTATTATAAATACAAGATGTTGTGATTTATAATTGGTAAAATATTTTGGTACAAGTAATTGTGAATTACTAAGTCAATTTTGTATATGACGTATTTTTATTAATACGTTGATTTTAATATGTTAAAATACATAACATTTTTACATGACATGTTAAATGTGACAAATTGACAAAATAATGTGTAAAATGGATTTTCCATTTTACACTAAATGGACCGAAATAATGGGGAGTATTAGGTATATATTATGTTAATTATGTTAGTGGTAAACATAATGATGTTAGCCTAATAATAGCCATGCATACCTACACAATCTTGTGAAGACCACTTTGTGCATGCATTGGCCATTCTCTCCCACCCATACCCGGTTTTTCCACCCTCCATGCAAAGCGTTTTTGTCTTATTTTTGCATATAGACTACTCTTGGAAAAACATTATTCATTCATTTTCACATCTAAAATAAGAGTTTTAGAGAGAGATAAAAATCTTCCCTTTTCTTCCTCCTCTTAGCCGAATTAAGAGAACCAAAAATAAATATTTTGGGTCAATTTTTATTGGAATTAATATTGTTCTAGTATTAATAATATTAATTTTGTTAAGAGTATATCTTGGGTATTCTTCCTTGGGAGGGATTCTATACTTGAATCATTTGTTCATCCATTTAAGGAGAGCTCAAGAACAAGTAAGAAGGAGATCTTACTTGTGCCCAATAATCCGAAATATCAATGTAAGGGTTGATGATTTCTTTCTTATTTTCTTTATTGTTTGCATGCATAAGATCTATGTTTAATTTTATGACTAAATTAACATCATCACATATATGAATATGTTAAATATAGAGATATTGATTTCGAACAAGCGGTATTCAGAGCCTTGGTTGTTTGCATGCAAATCGGTTATAGTTTTTCCGAGTTATACGATTAACATATTAAACTTGTAAAGTTGTGTTATGATGAAATATCACGAAATAAATTATGCATGTTAAAGTTTCTAAACCTAAAATGTATTTAGGATATTTTGGTTAATTTATGGATTTTGATTGTTCATCTTATATAATAATGGCATTAAAAATGTGATTTTATGATTAAAATGTCATTTTCGGACTAAAGTTAGCTAAACTTCGAATTTTCCAGTGATTTTTGGATATCTTATCACATATATTATTTTTAGATGACCTGTAAATTTTCAAAAGTTTTGGGGTTTTTATGCTCGAAATATGGATTTTTCATGATAAAAATCGAATTTAAATGATAAATAGGTTAATATGAGATAAATTTCGAATCTGGTCATAGAAATTTAGTATGTTTTCACCTGAAATTTTACAAGATATGTGTAAAATAATAGGCTATAATTAAGTCTTCATGCATGATTTATGAATTTTTGATGAAAAATAGCATAAATAGTGACTTAATTAGTGAATAATTGCTAAAACATACTTCATGACTAAGGAAAAACGTCACATGTTGCATTTTATTATCTTTTTCAGATCTAAAATTGAAAAGTTGATGAATATAATTTTTCTCATGTTTTTATGATTATAATTGATAAATCCGATAAACCACAACTTAGTTTTTCCGGTAAATTTTTCGAAATTTTAACCTAAGTTTTTGAACATTATGAGTGTCATGGTATTTTTCCAGAATGTTCATGAGTTTAAATTTCAAATTTTAAATTTATTTGAAATTTTTATGATTTATTTGGAGTTTATAGCATTTTATTGTAATTTTGAGTCCATTAATGAACAATTTTAAGAAATATAAGTTAATTATAGTCAAATAGTTAGTGGAGACTAATTTTGAGCCCTAAGTTGGTTAGGATAATTAACTTGTGCATAAATATGATTTTATGTAATTTATTGTGATTTTAAAAGGTTGAATCACGCAAATCCGTAAAAACCGATTAATATACGATATTGGCTCCTTAAAGGCGATTTAGCATAAAATTGGGCATGTTCATACATATTATAATGCTGCATTTTATTTATGATTGTCATAATTTTATTTTATGTAATTTTTGAATTATGTAATTTTTACTTAGTATGACCTTAGTTTTTAATTGGTATTACCCGAAATGTATGGGAATATCGATTCGGTTGTAATTTTTTTGTGATCTCGTATCACCGTTTTGTAATTTAATATATTTATTTTATTTTAATTACAAATGTATAATAGGAAATTATGTAATTTGTTATGTAATTTATTTATTTCGGAGTTCCTTGAAGACGGTGTCACTCAAGAAGGCGATACATAAAGACGGTGTTACCTCGAGATGCGTGCCAAAACCGAAGTTCTAGGGACCAATGGAGTTGGTTTCCGAATATGTAATAGTTAATTAGATTTTCTATTTTAGGAAGGCCATACTAGGATTTTTATGCTTTGCATTTTATTTATATGTTACATGCATCGCTAAATCGCCATAACTAAAACATGCATCATCTTTTAATCGAGTATTTCGACCGTGTCAATTACCATTATCGTAGTTCACCGCTTTAGTTCACTTAAAACGTGATAGATAATAGATTGACATGACCTCTCGCTAAAATTAAACAATTGAGACTTAGCCTTACCAAAAAGTAGAAACCATGAAAACCTATTTCGTGAGGGAGTGCATTGGCCCTACCGGGGTACAAACCTTGTTACGTAGAGGAAGTGGGTGATAAATGTCTATCCACCGAATTCATGTTGATGAGGGTTTCATCGGCCCTACCGTGCCCAAGTTGATGTGGATTTGGATCATGGACACATTTATTCGAAATTCGGATTGAGCTCAACGGAAGTATTCGTGACCATAGTCGCATGTGTTTCGGGCTAAAGATAAAGGTTAATGTAATTTTATCGACCAAGAGTTCTAGAAGTAGAATCGATTAAAGCGTTAATCCACCGAGTTATATTGATAAGGGTTTCATCGGCCCTACCGTGCCCAAGTTAATATGAATTTGGATCTTGGAATCTTTTATGATAGTTGGGTAGAGGTCACTATATAAATGCTCATATCTTGTTAATTTATTTACAAGTATGATTTAAAAAGACAAATGTTAATATTTCCTTTTCCTCCATAATTGTAGTTCATTACAATGAATCCATCAAACGCTACCGCACCGATAACTATTGAGTCTTGTCACAATGTTTTTGACAACGTTTGCTCCAACAATGATTTCGACACTACTAGAGAACTTCATTTTGGGATTGGTTCGGATGGAAACCTAAACTTCATCACTTCTTCTAAACCTCCTACAAGATCTCTTGTGAGTCCGTCTCAGGAAGACCGCCTCATAAAATCTATAGGATCTTTGTCTCTGGAAAATATAGATGCCAAAACCAGTGGGAGCTCAAGCAATCAAGTCCTTGCTTCAAAGGGCAAAAAGTTCAAGAAGAAGGGAAAGAAAGTGAAAAACTTCAAGCAAGTTGATGATGAGTGCCATTATTGCTATGGCATAGGACATTGGCTTAGGAATTGTCCTGTATATTTGCGAAATATAAGGGAAGGAATCATCGTTCCAAAAGGTAAAATTCCTAAGGAAATTTATGTTATTGATATAAATTATACTTCCACTACGACGTGGGTACTGGATACCGGTTGTGTTTCTCACCTTTGTAATCATTTACAGGGTTTATGAAACGTGAAGAGGCTTAGCAAAGGAGATGTGGATCTACGCCTTGGAAATGGAGCTCGAGTAGCGGCCGAATCCAAAGGAACTTATGTATTAGCTTTGCCTAATGGATTTGAGTTGTATTTACATAATTGTTTTTATGTGCCTACACTCTCTAAAAACATTATTTCAATCGCCATGCTAGACATGGACGGGTTTTATTTTGTCATTAAGAACAATCGTTGTACTTTTTCTAGGAACGACTTGGTTATAGGCCAAGCTTCTTCCATTAATGGCATTTACATTTTAGAAACCTCGAATCCGACTAATGATATCTATAACATTCAATCAAAGAAACTCAAATCAAGTGACCCAAGTGAAGCGTTCATTTGGCATTGTCGATTAGGTCACATAAACGAGAATCGCATCAAAAGATTAATTTCAAGTAATGTGATTACACCATTTGATTATCAATCATATGGAACATGCGAATATTGCCTTCTTGGCAAAATGACTCGTAATCCTTTTAGTGGTAAAGGGACACGAGCTAGTGAACTATTGGGACTCATACACACCGATGTTTGTGGACCAATGAGTATCACCGCTCGAGGAAATTATGACTACTTCATAACCTTCACCGACGACTTGAGTAGAGATGGGTATGTCTATTTAATGAAACATAAGAGTGAAGCGTTTGAGAAATTCAAGGAATTTCTAAACGAAGTAGAGAACCAATTGAACAAAAGAATTAAGGCACTACGATCCGATCGTGGTGGAGAATATCTTATCCTTGAATTCGATTCACACTTGAAAGGTCGTGGTATTATATCACAATTTACTCCACCCGGAACACCACAACTCAATGGTGTTGCCGAAAGGAGAAATCGAACCCTACTTGATATGGTTCGATCCATGATGAGTCAAACCGAGCTACCAAACTCGTTTTGGGGATTTGCGATTCAAACCGCAATAAGATCTTTGAATAATAGTCCCACTAAGGCCACCGAAAAGACTTCATATGAGATGTGGACGAGAAGAGTTCCCAATATATCCTATATGAAGATTTGGGGATGTGATGCTTACGTCAAGGCAAAGACCGACAACAAGCTTGCCCCAAAGTCCAAAAAATGCATCTTTGTAGGTTACCCCTTGACTTCTTGAGGATACTACTTCTACAAACCTCAAGAGAACAAAGTGTTTGTGTCTTGCGAGGCTGTCTTCTTAGAAAGTCAATTTATTTCTAAGAGACATAGTGGGAGAAATTTTGAACTTGATGAAGTTCAAGAGCCACAAACCGAGATAGAGACGCAAGAAGATGTTCCTTCGTCGTCTAACGCGGTTGTTTCTCCACCACATAGAAGAACGGGCCGTGTTATTCGCCATCCCGATCGATATATGAGACTTATCGAAGAAGATGGAACACTCGATGTATTGCTTTTGGAAAGCGACGAGCCCGCTACCTACAAGGCCGCAATCTCTAGTCCTAATTCCTTCTTATGGCTTGAAGCCATGAAATCCGAATGGACTCTATGCATGAAAACCAAGTTTGGGACTTGGTAGATTTGCCTAAAGGGGCAAGACCTCTTCAATGCAAATGGATTTTCAAAGTCAAGAATGGCATAAAAGGACATGATGATGTCTACAAAGCTAGGCTAGTGGCAAAAGGATTTACCCAAGTCCAAGGTCTCTATTATGATGAGACATTCGCCCCTGTAGCCATGCTAAGATCCATACGGATTTTGTTAGCAATTGCCGCATTTGATGATTATGAAATATGGCAAATGGATGTCAAAACCGCTTTTCTAAATGGGAATTTAGAAGAGGAGGTGTACATGATACAACCCGAAGGTTTTGTTGATTCTAAGAATCCTAACAAAGTGTGCAAGCTTAAGAGATCCATTTATGGTCTTAAGCAAGCATCTAGAAGTTGGAATCATCGATTCGATCATGTGATAAAAGAGAATGGTTTCACTCGAAGTGTTGAGGAACCATGCTTATACATGAAATTTAGTGGGAGCAATGTTGTGTTCAAAATCTTGTATGTCGATGACAGACTACTCATTGGAAATAATATTCCAATGTTGTCTTCTGTTAAGAAGTGGTTAGGTAACCACTTCCAAATTAAGGATTTAGGAGAGGCACAACGCATATTAGGTATCCGGATCCATAGAGATAGATCCAAGAGGATATTGGCACTAAGTCAAGAGTCTTATGTTGATAAGATTCTTCGACGGTTCAGCATGGACAAATCCAAAAGGGGATTGGTACCTATGGTAACCGGGACGATATTGAGCAAGACTCAATCGCCCTCCGAACCCCATGATGTTGAACGCATGAAATTCATCCCTTATGCTTCCGCTGTTGGATCAATCATGTACGCCATGATATGCACACGTCCTGATGTCTCACATGCCTTGAGCATGACGAGTAGATATCAAGGAAATCCAGGTGAGAGTCACTGGATAGCCGTCAAAAACATCCTTAAATACTTGAGAAGGACTGAGGATTCTATCCTAGTGTATGGAGGAAACACTGAGCTTCGTGTTAATGGATACACAAACTCGAGTTTTCAAACGGATAGAGATGACATGAAATCACAAGCTGGTTTCTTTTTCATGCTCAATGGTGGTGCCGTTAGCTGGAGAAGCTTCAAGGAAGCTGTGACTGCGGATTTAACAACGGAGGCTTAGTACATTGCAGCATCAGAAGCTGCCAATGAAGCTGTGTGGATCAGGCAATTCAGGGAAGGTCTAAGAGTAGTACCTACCGCCAATGATCCCATCACTCTCTATTTTGATAATAGTGGGACGATCTTCCAAGCTAAAGAGTCAAAGTCTAGTAATAGATCTAGACATGTACTTAGAAATATCATGTAATTAGAGATTTCATAGAAAGAAAGGAAATTGCGATATGTAGGGTTGGGACGGATGACAACATTGCCGATCCGCTTACCAAGCCTTTATCACAGGCTAAGCATGATGGACATGTTGCGTCCATGGGACTTAAACGTGTACCAAGTTTTTGTTAGATTTTGAAATGAAATAAAAGTGTTGTTTTTGTTCATGTTCATAATCACATTTGTCTTTTATTTTATTTTATTTATACATTGTTACATCCAAACGGGTTGTGGAGACAATTGAACCCCGTTAAAGTGAACACGGATTAACATAGTATTTGCCCATAGTCACTTGTATGAGGTGACGTCTCGAAGTGACTAGAGTGTGATGCGATTGATGGCAAGTTCAAGTGCCATAGAGTCATATGAGAATGACTAGTCGATCACATAGGCAGACTGTTAAGAACACTTTGTCGGGCCTAATGACCGCTTATAGAGTTCTGGCAAATTTATATAGCCTGGTCGTGGCGAGAGCTACTATAGTATTCTAATTAGTCGATTCTTTTGACTAAAGACTATTCGCCTAAGATGGCACAGTATCAGATTAACTTTGATTTGTGTTACTACGACCTTCGTAAATGGGGTTAAATGGTCATATTTTGGGTTATGATGGCTGTGGCTAGTCGAAGGGAATGAGTGCGATAGGAATTGTCCACCCCTAGTCAGGGTTATAACAATATCTCAGGGCCACTCGAGGAGTAATGAACGGGAAATGTGTGGCCACGCTCGGAAGATATCTATGGTAGATAAATCCGGTCAATCAGTTATTCTCCAGATCGAGGAAACCACTCTTGATATGATCACTTGCAAGTACGACCTGAAAGACACGTTGCATTGAGTGGGAGATAGTAATAGGACAAGAGAATTGGTGACGCACACTTGTCGAGGACAAGTGGGAGATTGTTGGAATATGTGTCCTCCGACAATAATGCGATCACAACTGTTGATCATGATGATCACATGTTTAAGTCTCATTTTAAAGAATACAATTAGGAAGTAATATTTTACAGTCAACTGGTCCACACATATCGGTAATGATTGGCTGACTAGAGTTTGACATTATTGTCGTGCGACGGTGGTGATCAGTTGATCCCCTTAGGTCATACATAAAGGATAATACTCTTAATTGATCATTTAATTGATCGTATGACGATACGAGTTAATTAAATTACTTAAAATTGATGGACGATTTTGGAAGTAATATTTACGTATCTCATTATAATCTGATTAAATAAGATACGGTCTAAGTGATCGAATTGTTTTATTACTTAGATGAAATTATTGTTTAAGGAAACAATTTCTTTTGAATGAATAATTTATTATAAATACAAGATGTTGTGATTTATAATTGGTAAAATATTTTGGTACTAGTAATTGTGAATTACTAAGTCAATTTTGTATATGACGTATTTTTATTAATACGTTGATTTTAATATGTTAAAATACATAACATTTTTACATGACATGTTAAATGTGACAAATTGACAAAATAATAAGTAAAATAGATTTTCCATTTTACACTAAATGGACCGAAATAATGGGGAGTATTAGGTATATATTATGTTAATTATGTTAGTGGTAAACATAATGATGTTAGCCTAATACTAGCCATGCATACCTACACAATCTTGTGAAGACCACTGTGTGCATGCATTGGCCATTCTGTCCCACCCATACCCGGTTTTTCCACCCTCCATGCAAAGAGTTTTTGTCTTATTTGTAGATATAGACTACTCTTGGAAAAACATTATTCATTCATTCATTTTCACATCTAAAATAAGAGTTTTAGAGAGAGATAAAAATTTTCCCTTTTCTTCCTCCTCTTAGCCGAATTAAGAGAACCAAAAATAAATATTTTGGGTCAATTTTTATTTGAATTAATATTGTTCTAGTATTAATAATATTAATTTTGTTAAGAGTATATCTTGGGTATTATTCCTTGGGAGGGATTCTATACTTGAATCCTTTGTTCATCCTTTTAAGGAGAGCTTAAGAACAAGTAAGAAGGAGATCTTACTTGTGCCCAATAATCCGAAATATCAATGTAAGGGTTGATGATTTCTTCCTTATTTTCTTTATTGTTTGCAAGCATAAAATCTATGTTTAATTTTATGACTAAATTAAAATCATCACATATATGAATATGTTAAGTATAGAGATATTGATTTCCAACATATATACCGTCATCATTCTTGCAATTCTTCTCCCTTCGGAACTAATACGTGTTGTCACCCACACTTGGCTTGGGGTTTTCGCATACTTAAGCAAAGTCTGTCAAATTCATCCCTGTGCCGGGTCAAATCTAGGTTAGTGTTACGTCAGTCTATCATTTCGCGTCCTAGTGAGTCTATGCCGCGTCAGTCATATGTTTAAAGCCCATTGGATATACATAACGCATTACAAGTTCCATGTTTATTTTATATTTTAAACGACTTTTATAAAAAGAAACAAATTTTACAAAACATATGTGCTTCCTCATTTGAGGTCCATAAGATAATCGCTTACGTGCATATGTGTTCATGTGCTATTTTTTCCTATTAGATTGCATTCTTGTGTGTCTACTAACCAAGCAGGTAAGTATCAGAAGCAGTGCTCGCTCCAATTGGGGGTTTCGCTCAAGTCTTCATTTCTCCACAACACAGCAGTATTTTGCAGTATTGCTCAAGTTTTCATTCTCCACAGTGCAGCAGTATTTTGCAGTATTGCTCAAATTGTTATATCCAGCGCAACAGTATTTTGCAGTATTGCTCACCCAAGGTTTCTTCCATTACGATCAAGATGTTCCTAATCGTCATTTCTCTCCAGCGCAGCAGTATTTTATAGTATTGCTCACCCAACGATAGTTTGCTTGAGGACAGAGACAGGCAGATTCCCAGAGTCATCGATATTTCTCACCCAACGAGAGTTTGCTTGAGGACAGAGACAAGCAAATTCCCAAAGTCATCGATATGTTCCTAATTGAGAGTTTGCTTGAAAACAGAGACAGGCGGGTTCTCAGGTATTTTTTCTTCTAATGGCTGGCGAGCTTCCTTACATAGTCTAATGGACATTAAACGACCCTCCCCGGAAGTCGACAGACTCTAAAATGTTCCCGACGACATGTCCTTGGCTCAGACCCCTAGAGCCGCCTCGCATCGCCATAGTCTTCAGGTTATAATCTTCAATTGACCTGAGGGATATACTTTGACTTTCGCCTTGTCCAAGTCTTAGTCAAAGTGGGGGCTCTCTAGACACCTCGTTTCTGCACCTCCTGCCAAACACCCAGTGATGATTGGGCGGCATGTTTAGCATATGTCGCGATTTTATGACGTTTTTTAAATCGGTTAATAAAAGGTAACTCACACACTCTTGTCTACCCCTTAGTTGTCATCTAGGTGTCATTAAGGTCGTTTTGGCAGTAATTAGAGTACATTTGGAGTCCAGGTCAAAAACCGTCTTCATTTCCTAAAACCGTCAAATCCCGAGTCAAAAAGCAATGTGCTTGTCTACCTAAGGTTAGGATGTCATAAAATGTTATTGGTATATCTCATTTTAAGTCCCATGTTACTTCTTTGGGCTAAACTTAAAGTTTACATTACAAAATCTGCATTTCATTTAGCTAAAATGACAACCCGGCCTTTAGGCCTGTTTTACGAGTTGATAACGACTTTTTGGGTCTGGCCTATTTCACAGAATGTTCTAGAGCTTTCTCTTAGCTTTCCAACTCCACCGAAATCACCTTAATCCGAGTCTTGTAGAGAAAGCTATGCCTAAAATACGACAGGCTGTCAAACGCGTTTTCTTGCGCAGAAGGATACTACCCGAGAAATGACGTAGTAAATGATGCGCCTCTTTGAAGGATCGCAGCACCTGCTGCGCCTTTTCTCCAGGCTTTATTTTTTTCCAAGTTTCCGTGTTTCAACTAAGTCGATTGAACTTCATGTGAAAGTAAATCGCGATGAGAGAGAAACTTAGAATGAGACTTTTCTTCCTTTTCAGAAACCCAAACAATGGCAAAAACACGAAAAACTACAAAAAAACACAAAAAATTCAGCAAATAAAAGTCGCGATTCTTCAGGATCTGCGTCTAAATTCCAATTTGATGCTCTTAGAACACTAGAGGATGAGAGTACGGTCATTGATGCAGTGGAAGAGGAGCAAACAACCATCCCTTTGGAGCTGCCTTAACTTATGGAGACAATTCCGGAGGAGGAAGGGGATCCTGTCGTGAATCATGAGGGCCAATGGACGGAAGTTCGAAAGAAGAAGAAAAATGATAAATCTCCAACGCATGATTCTGGTAAGGATCCTCTGACTCTCTCTCAGGAGGATGTTCTCCCTGAGATCAATTACTGGCGTTCGTCGTTATATGGGTATATTCTGTTGGGAAATGTGTCCTCGACAATAGTGCGATCACATGATTTAATATCATTATTAAATCTTATATATAGAATACGTGTGGGATGATTTATTATATAATCAACTGATCGTCATTAATCAGTAATGATTGACTGACTAGAGTTTGACATTACTGTCGTGTGACGGTGGTGGTCAGTTGATCCCTTAAGGTCACACCTAAAGGACAATTCCCTTAATGGATAAATTGGTTAATTGTATGAGGATACGAGGTAATCAATTCCTTAAAAGTGAACAATTTACTTGTGAGAGAGAATATTTATATCTTATTATAATGGGATTAAATAAGATTTATTTTAGTAATAAAAATGCTTTGTTACTAAAATTGCTTATTGTTTGAGAAACAATAGAGATAAGAATGAATGGTTAATTATAATTACAAGATGTTGTGAATTATAATTATATGACCCATTTTATTTATATGATCAAATATCATTAGTCAATTTGTTGTATGTAATTTAATTAATTTTTAAAATGATATTTATGTGATAAATATGCATTAAAATTAATTAATAACAGTAACATGCTACATGTGACATATTGTGTGACAAATGACAAATTGACAAAATAAAATGGTAGTCCATATTAAGGAGGTTGGACCGAAATGGAGGGTGTGTAAGTGGATTTTTGGTTGTTTTACTTTATTTAATAAAATGGTATGAAGATACCTATCTACAACTAGCTATAGACCAATTCTTACACATCCTATACTACTTATTCTTGTGAAGATAAAAAGAGAAAAGGGAGATGCCCTTTTGGCACCTACCCCAACCGGTCACACCTCTTGATAAGAGGACTTTTGTCCTCATTTTTCCATCTATCTAATTCATTCAAATCTCCTACATGCAAAATATGCTTCTTCTCTCTAGTTTTCTCCAACAAGTATTTGGTGATTCACAAGCATTTGTTCATCCATTCTAATATCAAAAACAACATTACTAGTGTAGTAATAATAATAATATTAGAATCATTTTAAGGATACTAGTATAATAATTTAGTTAATTAGTATACTAGTTTAAGGGTAAGTCTTGGGTGCAATCTAAGGAGGAATTCTATACTTGGGATCTTGGAAGATCATCCATCATATTAAGCTCAAGAACAAGTGAAGGAAGGTGACCTTACTTGTGCCCTATATTTCGAACCATATATCAATGTAAGGGACATTGTTTTTCTTATAAATCTTTCATTGTGTTATGCATGCACTAGATCTAAAGAACATATAATTAACATGTTAATTAGTTCACTATTAGAGGAGTCTAATAATAGGTATATGAACCTAACATATTCTGGGGGCAAATCCTCCCTGCAATATACTCTCTGGTTATCTGAAGCTTATTTGGAAAGATTTTGAAGTTGATAAGATATCATTCATGCCTAATGGGATTTTCATAGTAAGGTTTAAGAGTATTGATAAGATGAAGGAGATTGTTAAGGGCGGTCACTTTATGTTTGACAACAAACATGTCATTATTCAGGAATGGTCTCCTGATGTAGACCTTGTTAAGAATGATGCAAAAATTGTACCAATTTGGATAAAACTTTAAGGTCTGGACCTAAAATTCTGGGGTAAGGAATGTTTTAAGAAAATTAGTGGTCTGGTTGGTGAATTTGTTAAATGTGATGAACCTACCAAACATAGGACGTTTCTGGGATTTTCTAGGGTCCTAGTGGATGTTCAGGTGGGGCAAACTTTTCCAAATTCTATACAATTCAATGATGAGAAGGGTAAGACTCACAAGGTGAAAGTTGAGTATGATTGGATTCCAGTGAAATTTTCTCTCTATCACGGTATTGGTCATACTCAGGAGGTTTGTAGGAAGAAGACTGTGACTGCTAAACCTAAACAGGTCTGGCAGAGGAAGGTTTGGATAAGGGGAAACATATTGCAGCCACTCCTGCACCCATAGCTAGTGTACCACACACTCTAGCAGGGATTGTGACTAGAGTCATGAGACAAGATGGAACTGGGTCTTCATCCCACCAGGTCTCGGTCATACTTTTCTTGATGCTGTCAATATGGCTCAAAAATCTGCCCAAATGAGTAAGGGGACTGGGAGAGGAATAGGAGGGGTATTGAACCATGGTTAATATTGGTTTTTGGAACATTAGGGGCCTCAATAGCCTGAATAAACAGAAGGACATTAAGTGCTTCTTATATAATAATAACATGGGGCTATTTGGATTAGTGGAAACTAAGGTTAAACCTAATAGTTGGAATAAAGTAAAAAATAATATTTGTTCTGGCTGGGCTATATATACCAACAATTCTGCTGCTAGTGGGGGCAGGATATGGCTTTTGTGGAATCCTGGCTTATTTGTGGCAGACATTCTGGATGTTAGTGCTCAAACCATTCACACTAAGATTCTTAACAGGGGGAGTCAGACTCAGTTTCATCTTACTATTTTCTATGGTTATAATAAGATTGCCCAAAGAACTGATTTATGGAAGAGCTTAGGGCAGTACAGTACTCATTTAACTGGCCCTTGGATAGTTGGGGGAGATTTCCACAATGTTTTGCAACCTCTTGAAAGAATTGTTTCTGATGTCTAGCTGAGATTAGAACTTTTCAGCAGTGTCTCCTACAGTGTGAATTGACTGATATTAAGGCTATTTGGTCTTATTATACGTGGAATAATAAACATGATGTGGATACCAGGGTCTATAGTAGGATTGATAGATGCCTCATTAATGCTGATTGGATGAATACTTATCTAGAGTCCTATGCTTACATCGTGCATGAGGGAGAGTTTGATCACTGCCCGTGTGTCATCAGGTTCTATGGGAATGATGTTAAGAGGAAGCCTGCCTTCAAATATTTCAACATGTGGGCATTGGATCCTAGTTTCAAGCAGATTGTTAATGGGATTTGGAATCATCATGTTCAGGGCACTCTTATGTTTCAGGTGATCACTAAACTTACTAAGCTGAAGAAAGAGCTAAAGTTGTTGAATAAGAAAAAGTTTAGTGACATTGAAAATAAGATGCATATATCCAAAATTGCTCTTAACATTGTCCAGGCGAACCTTATCAATCAGCCTCTGAATGAGGAGCTCATTGGTCTGGAAAAGAAGCTTATTGAGGAGTATGTTGTTGCCAAGAATGCCCGTCATCAGTTCTTGGCTCAGAAAGCAAAACTTAATTGGCTTAAAATGGGAGCTGATAATACCCAGTTCTTCCACTCCAATATCAGACATAGGAGAGCTCATAATAAAGTGTTTCAAATAATTGACTCTGATGGCAAGTTATGTGTTGAAAATGAAGCTATCCAGGAAGCTTTTATCTCTTATTACATGGGATTGCTGGGCACTAGTAAGAAGGTGGATAACATCAGTTTACCTGTGGTTCAAGCTGGGAGAGTCGTAAATGAGACCCATCATAATTTACTGTTGGCTGCTGTGACAGGAGAGGATGTTAGGAAAGCTATGTTTGACATCTGTGGCACCAAAGCACCTGGTCCTGATGGATATAATAGCCAGTTCTTCGAGGACACATGCGTGGTGACTGGACCTGGTGTTATTGCTGCAGTGCATGACTTCTTTGGTACTGGGAGACTGTTAAATTAGGTAAATTCTACCCTAGTCACTCTTGTCCCTAAAGTTGATGCCCCTATGGATGTGAGTCAATTTAGACCCATAGCATGTTGTAACACCATTTATAAATGCATTATCAAAGTCATTTGTGGTAGATTGAGTGTAATCCTCCCTGAAATCATCAGTGACTCTCAAAGTGCTTTTATTAAAGGAAGAGATATAGTGGAGAACATCCTCATTTGCCAGGACTTAGTTAAACTTTACAATAGAAATGCATGTTCCCGCAGAGTGATTATGAAACTTGATCTCCAAAAAGCTTATGACTCCATTGAATGGAGCTTTGTTCATGATATGCTTCATGCCCTGAATTTCCCTGACCATTTTGTGAACCTAATCACTGGATGCATCACTACCCCTTTCTACTCCCTTTCTCTTAATGGTGAATCTTTTGGGTATTTTAAGGGGGCTAGGGGTTTGAGGCAAGGGGACCCACTCCCCCCCCCCCCACCCTTTGTTTGTAATATGCATGGAGTATTTGAGTAGAATCTTGGATCAGATAAGGGACTATGTGGACTTCAGGTATCATCCTCTTTATGGTAGAATCAAGCTTAATCACCTAGCATTTGCAGATGATTTGTTGTTATTCTGTAGAGGGGACAAACAGTCCATTACAGGATTGTTAAAAGCATTTGAGTCTTTTTCTAGAGCATCAGGATTGAGAATGAACAAGGGTAAATCTAGTATTTATTGTAATGGAGTTGACAAAGCCATTATTGATGAAGTTTCCAAGGTCACAGGTATGGTTCGGGGTTCTTTACCTTTTAAGTATCTGGGTCTACCTATTTCTGCTAGGAAACTCCCTGTTTTGGAATGCTCTACTTTAGTTGACAAGGTTTCCAAGAGAATTAGGGCTTTGGGGTGTAGGAAACTCAGTTATGCTGGCAGGTTGGTTCTCATTCAGTCTGTTCTATCAAATCTCCATATTTATTGGGCTAGAATTTTTGTTCTTCCAACAACCATTTTCAAACAAATAATAAGCATCTGCAGAAATTTTTTATGGACTGGCTTGGATAATGCTAATGGGAATGCACTAGTTTCTTGGGACCAGATTTGTAATGAGAAGAAACATGGTGGTTTAGGGATCAAGGACCTCATTCAATGGAATAAAGTTGCCTTGCGTAAGGTGGGTACACTCTGTTTATATCAAAAGAGGCTCTTGGCAACAGTATAATCCTCATATGAATGGTAGCTGGGCATGGAGGAAACTCTACAGGATCAAAGACCTTTTTGCTCCTAGATATATAGGGGATTGGTGATTACATGACCAGAACCAATACACCATTAAAAGTTTATATGACTGGTTGAAACCTCATCCTGCAACTATTCCCTGGTTCTCTTTCACTTGGGTACAGGAGGCTTTCCCTCGACACAACTTCATAGGCTGGTTAATTGTAAATAAAAGATTGCTAACTCGTGATAGATTGCATAGAATGGGGATCACCTCTAATATATCCTGTGTGTTGTGTGAGAATGCACAAGAATCTTATGATCACCTCTTCTTCAAGTGCACGTATAGTAGTCGATGCTTGGACTTGGTTGCTACTAGCTTGGGGTGTAATATCCCTTGCATTCAGGTTAGTTAGTGGTGGCTGCAGTACCCCTTTCCTTCAGCTGCCACTAAGCATCAGGTGGCTGCCAGACTGTTAGCACTTATGTACTCCCTCTGGTGGGCTCGTAATATTTGCATAATCCATTCTTATCTACCACGGCACGAGTACCTGATCCAGATGAATTCCAGCAATTCTACCCATTAGTCTGTTGGTAGCTTAATTTCTCTAGTTTAGGGATTTTAGGCTTTTGTTGAAAATGTATGGCTTTGTTAGCTAGTGCGCTTTGATTGTAAACATTCGGATGGTTTAATTTAATATATGCTTACCATTTTCAACAAAAAAAGCTAAGTCGGTTGTTTCCGGATCTTTCTTTCCTGTTCCTTCCTAAATTCTACCGTTACCATAATTCTTCCGTGTGATTTGTATAAATAAAGGCCTTTGCCTCACATATTTTTCACGCGAGTGTCCGCCCTTCTCTTCTCTCTTTGCACTCTAGACCTTGCTCTAAGCTTTCGACGCCTACGTGCTTGCTCTACGCGACCAGGTAAGCTCAGATCATTATGAGTAGCAGACACGTTTGCATGACTGACCAATTTGACCACTACACAATCAATTAATCACTTTGTTTTAAATCCTTTTTTAAGGGAACTTTCACATTTGCATTTATGTTCAAGTCGAGTTACAACAAAAAAACCGATTTTAGTTAAATCTCGCGACGCTAACATGTAAGTCTGAGGGTGTAAATCCCATCTCTTTATTTATTATATTTTATTTTTGTACTCATTAATGTAAGGTTTACGTCAAAAATATATTTAAAATCGACTTAGAAAAACCCTTTTGTAAAACCGTTTTTACGTAATAGCAGATACCAGACGTCGAGACGAAACGCAGCAGCAGCTGCGCCTCTTCGAAGGGTCGCAGCATATGTCGTGCCTCTTCTAGAGGCTGCCGCTACTCCTCCTCTTCTTCTTCTTCCTCGAGTTTCTATTGTCTCATTCCTTTTTGTCTTATTTTCTTAATTTTCTTTTATTCTTCAACATAAACCATGTTTTTAATAATTCCTTTTCAATAATAATGTTTTATCTCGACTTAAATCCCTTATAATTCGATATTTGCGGGTTTTCGTCATTACATCACACCCGGATTTTAGGAACTCGATTTGTTCATATCAAGTTTCTGGGATTCATTCTTGGGTACATATTTCCTTTGTTTAATTTCAGTCTATCAAGTTTTATTCTATTTTCCAGTTTGTGCCCTTTTGTAATTCCGACATCGTAAATAAATCTAATTCGTTCTAACTCGTTCTAACTCGTTTTTATCCGTTTTTATCGTTTTTATGACGGTTCCAGATGTAATTAATATGCTAAATGACTTCCACTTGAGTCCTAGTATCAATAATCAATCGTAATTATGCCAATGAATATTAACAAACCGCGGTTCTGACTTCACAGCTAGAGCTCAACACAAGAACAAACGCAGGAATAGCTGCGCCTCTTCTAAGGGACGCAGCAGATGCTGTGCCTGTTCTGAGATGATTTCTGTCCCTGAACTTCCGTTCTCGCTTTGACCTAGCCTTTAATTATGTGTTTAATTAACTAATAATCGTAATATCACCCTTAATCTGACCAATTTTATTACTTTAATTTTCAACCCTTTAATTTTCTCCTTTTTTATCCTTAAAATTCCGTCCTAAGTGTACTCTTGACGTAAATCAATTAAACTTTGTAATTCTTTTGTAATTTCAATTATCGTTGTTTATTTATCGTTTTTATTTATGTATGGTTTATTTCACTTATCTTTCACATGTAATCGATTCTAAATCTCAACTCGACATTAATAGTTTCTAAATTCCGTGTCAACCGACATATTTTAATTCACATGCTAGGATTAATCTCTTGTTCGTTGTATTGCATGCATTACAATCGACGACATATCAAATGTGAACAATTTCCCTAATAATTAGTAGAGGCCGCTATCGAGGTGGGCGGGATTAGGTATTCAGTAAAAGGACTTCCTAATACGTACCCTCACCCCTTACTCCAGATCTCTGTGAACATCCGTGTTCATTGGCATCCACGATAGTCATTCTAGACATAGAATGCTAAGGGTAACGAGTTCTTAGTGTTCATGTCACTACTTTGTGTCTTGACATGGCACGAGGTATTCGAACGGTTCCAATTTCCCATAAACATTGGCGGCGACTCCACAAATGCAATGCTTGTCCCAAGCCCACGTGGCCCATGTCCACAAGAACATGTTTGTATTATCTATTTCCATGAATCCCCTATGAACCCATGACACCCTAGTGCTTTTAATCAATTGTTTACAAACCCCTTTAATTGCTTTACTTTGCTTTCATTAATTTACATTCATCTTATTGATTAGTTTAGATTACTTCTCATCTCAACCCATAATTTGTGACACCCTAAGACATAGCTACTTGCAGTTGAAATCCTAAACCAATACCCGTTCCTTGGGATCCGGCCTTTACCTACCTCTTTACTAAGAGTAGTTTGTGAAGTTATAAATATTATTTTGGTTGGTAGCTTTTGACGACGAGTTTTAAACCGATACCAAAACTGGCGCCGTTGCCGGAGACGGTGTTCAATTGATTTGATTTTCGTTAATTGTTTTTAGTTGTGTCTTTCCTAAACTTGGGGAAGTCAATATCCTCAAGGTTGTTCTAATTGTTTTCTAGTTGTTTGATATTTTGCATGACTAGGAGATCACAAGGTAATTTGTTACCTATTGATTTCGAGATTAGAACGACCTTAACCCACAATAGAAGAGTTCCTAGAGTTATTTCAAGAGTTGTAGGTATTGGTGAGATTGTGGACATTACACCAAATAACATTGAGTTTGTCAACCCTTTTGCAAGAGAAGGAGAGGATAGCCCAATTCAAAACCAACCAAAAAATCAACCCAGAATGCTTAAATTTTCATCACATTCCGTACCAACCGAGGAGAACCTACCAAACGGTAATCCTAGTCCACCACATTTAACCGGTAATTTTATTGCCAAATTCGCATTCATACAATTAGTTGAGATAAGTCAATTTGGAGGGATACCTAGTGAAGATCCTCACTTACATATAGAGACGTTTTGTGATTATTGTGATGCAATTTCTCAAACTGGAGTTACTCAAGACCAAATCCGATGGGTATTGTTTCCTTTTTCCTTGATCGGTACCGCAAAGCAATGGTTGAAGAGACTAGACAAGGCTACCCTTGGTATTGACTCATGGAAGAAGCTAGCACTTGCCTTCTACAAGAAATTCTATCCTCCGGAGAAGACTAATATGTTGAGAGCCCAAATCAGCGGGTTCAAGCAAAGGGATGAGGAATCATTATATGAAGCATGGGAGAGATTTAAGGACACTTGTCGTTCTTCTCCACACCATGGGCTTAGTGAGTGGTTCCTTGTGCAACAATTTAGGAACGACCTATATGAAGACTCACACAATATTCGTAACATGGGATCCAATGGGAGGTTTACCGAAATTGATGACAATCAAACATGGGCCAAAATCGAAGAAATGACGATTCATAATTCCCAATATAGTAGGCCTCGAAAGGCCACTAGAGGAGGAAAGCATAAGGAAGATTTCATCACTCAATTGGGTGATCAACTAAGTGCTCACATCGACACCATCAATTTGAAGTTTAAGAAGGCAATGGCTAAGCTTGATGAAGCTTCCAAATCACTCAAACAACATGTTAATGCTATGGTGGCATCATCCTCAATCCCAAGTGGAGTATGTGAAAGTTGTGGAACCTTGGGACATAATCAAAGCGAATGTAGGGGAACAAATGAACAAGTAAATGATTTCCAAGCATACAAGAGTGGTACCCCTTATTCCAACTACTATAATGAGAATACCAAATTTCATCCAAATCTTTCATATAAGAGCCAAAATGTTAAAAACCCTCAACCCACATACACTCCACCTCCAATGAGAAACCAAGCTCAAAGACCCTTCTTCAACCAAAGCCAAGGTTATCAAAATCAACCTTCCTACAACCATCTAAATGACCAAAGTTTTGATGTTCAAAAAGCGGTCCTCCAAATGCAAAAGAACCAACAAGAATTCTACATCCAAATGCAAAAAGATAGCCAATCTAAGGAAATCACCATCAACAACATTCTTGCCCACACCAAAATGTTAGAAACTGAAATGACCCAATTAGCATCTTCTAGCTCCCAAAGACAAAAGGGGCAATTACCTCCTCAAGGTAACCCGCCCACAAACATGAGACGGTTAGTGTTATCCATTTGAGGAGTGGTACAATATATGAGGGGTCGAAGAGGCCAATTGATGAAGATATTGTTAGGTTCATATACCTATTATTAGACTCCTCTAATAGTGAACTAATTAACTTGTTAATTATTTGTTCTTTAGATCTAGTGCATGCATAACAAAATGAAAGATTTATAAGAAAAACAATGTTCCTTACATTGTTGGTTGGTTCGAAAATTTGGGCACAAGTAAGGTCACCTTCCTTCACTTGTTCTTGAGCTTATAATGATGGATGATCCTCCTAAGACTCCAAGTTTAGGAGCCACTCCAATAAATTGCACCCAAGATGAATCCCAAAAATCTCTACTAATATTAACTAGATATGTAGTAGAAATATTAACTTAATAATACTAATATTCTTATATTACTACTTCTAGTAATAGATTTAGTGTATTCGTATTTATTGAGAGCTTTGTTGCATTTGCATGCGAGGAATTATTAGACAAAAATAAACTAAACAAGCAAAAACAAGAAGTAGTAAAATGAGCAACCAAATGCTCCTTTTATCTAGCCAATACCGGTGGCTTTTGGACAAAAGAGGAATCTTTTGTCTTTTGTTTTTACTCTTTGTTTAGTTATAGGTAGAGTGTAGGATGTAGGTTTGTAAGATGTGTCATAGATATGTCTCTATCACACTAAGTTACAACAAGTGAACAAGACAAACTAGAGCATCTTTTGCTCTTGTCTTTGGCCGAAATATTGGTCCTTTTATGGACCATTTTTGCCTTTTGTCATTTGTCCCACAAATGCTTATAAGTCATATGTTTAACTATCTTACATATTTAATTATTAATGTAATCATTTAACACTTAAATATTACAATTAATAATATAATATACACTCCACTTTTTGAGTAGTATACTACCATTATATCAATATATAATGGGTCCCATAATTACTAGTTAGTTAAAATTACAACTTCTTGTAACTTTAAATAACTAATTACCTCTACCTCAAAACTTATATTAATACCTCAACTAATTTAGTAATATAACACTTAATTACTAAATTTAATCTTTATTTAATCACATTAAAATAAGACGCAAAATTGCACTCCCATAATTAAGGAATTAATTAATTCGTATCGCATACAATTAACTAAATATCTATTTGGGCCTCATCCTATAGGTGTGACCTAAAGGGATCAACTGACCATCACCGTCACACGACAGTAATGTCAAACTCTAGTTAGCCAATCATTACCGATTAATGAAGGTCAGTCGACTGTATAAAGAATCATCCCACACGTATTCTTAATTTGAGATTTAATTATGATATTTAAATCATGTGATCGCACTATTGTTGAGGACACATTTCCCAACAATCTCCCACTTGTCCTCGACAAGTGTGCGTCACCAATTCTCTTGTCCTATTACAATCTCCCACTCAATGCAAGGTGTCTTGCAGGTCGTACTTACATTTGATCATATCTTGAGTGGTTTTCTCGATCCGGAGATTAAGCGTCGACCGGAATTATCTATCAAAGATACCTTCCGAGCGTGGCCACGCATTTCCAGTTAACTACTCCTCGAGTGGCCTTGATATTTCAAACAACCCTGACAAGGGGTGGACAATTCCTATCGCCCTATTCCCTTCGTTCAGCCACAGTCCATCATAACCCAAAATATACCCAGTTTGACCTCATTTACGAAATCGTAGAGTATAAATCAAAGCTAATCAGAAGCTGTGCCAACTTGGGCGAATAGTCTCTAGTCAAAAGGATTGACTCATAAGAATACTATAGTAGCTCTTGCCACGACCAGGCTTTATGAATTACCAGAACTCTATAAGCGGTCACGCCCGACGATTGTCCCATACGATCGCCTATGTGATCGACTAGTCATTCCATATGACTCTATGGCACTTGAACTTGCCATCAATCGCATCACACTCTAGTCACGTGGAGACGTCACCTCATATAAGTAACTAGGGGCGAATACCATGTCAATCCAGTTCACTTTAATGGGGTTCAATTTGTCTCTACAATCCATTCGGATACGACAAGGTAGCGGGTGAGTTTAATAAAACTCAAACGATAAATGTGATTATCACATATGAACAGTCAATACACTATTACTACTTCATATTTTATAATCTTTAGTGTATTATAACACTAGATAAAATGCAATACAAGCTTGGCAAGTGGATATACCCGATATCCATATATTCCAACTTTATTAATTGCTATTTCCTTCCATTCAATGTCATCTCTAATGACATGAATTTCTCTAAATATATGTCTAGACTTCATACTAGACCTGAGCTCTTTAACTTGAAAGAAGCTCCCACTGTTATCGCATAACTTGTGATAAAGTCATTTGTAGAGGGATTCACCCTTAATCCCTACGTCGACCATTTTATCACAACTTACTTAGATTCCTTTTATAGAATTTGCAATGCGCGAAACTAAAACACATTTCTTAGTTTCTTACTCCTTTGTCAATAACATTTGCTTAGGATTTCATCAAGTCCTTTTAAGCTTGGAAACTAAAGTTGGTGCAACCCTTCAACACTTTAACTTAGTTTATCATCCAAACATGTGTACAAGTCATCAATTGTACTTTAAGGCTTTCACAAGCCCATCTTATGAATTAACTTATTATTGACTCATCATGCACCTAGCATATGGTACATCATAGCACGTGCGTCTGTTGCCATACATAATCGTTCTAATGGCGGAAACATTAGCAATCGATTTCATGTAATCAACAACTTAATGGGTTCAGTGAACGACTATGATTCCGTCATAGTAATTCCACTTTCATCATCATGAATAAGCCATTCAACTTTGTTGATGTTAAACAGATACGAAAGAACTTATTTTCATAAGACTCTCAGCTCTATGCCAATTTACTCTCACATAGATTCACAATCTAGAATACTTTGCATCCCTTTCCAAGTCTTCCAATTACTCTTGCCAGAAGAGAGCATTGGTACATAATACTCAATAACTAATACGTTATCAACATATAAGACATGGAGAAACAATTATAGCTCCCACTTAACTTCATGTATATCATGATTCTTCAATCATGTGAATGAAACTCTTCACTATAATCACATGAACGAAAAGTATATTAATTTAATGCTAGCTTAAGACCATCTTGTGATCACTTAAGATAGCTATGCATAATATGTTAGGATTCTTAGATCTTCATTTAAGGTTTTGTGTTTTACAACACTTCCTTCTCTAAATTTCCATTTTAGAAAAGCGAATTCTATTTGCCATTCTTCATTAAAATGAAATGCGGTAATTCCTAACACAATTTATCTTGATCAACATCTTCATGTAAATCTTATGCATTTGTGTACTCTAAATCTCTATTTACCTTTAAAGAGACCCTCACTTTTAAGTAAATCTACGCATGACCAACAATTTTCGGATTGTAATGCTTCGGCTCGTATATATAACAAGGTCATGATACTATCACTTTCACAAAGTAATATTTTTTAAACAATAAGACATGTGCGATAGACTCCCACTGAACTATGGTCTCATACTATCTTCATAGATAATAGTTCAATACCAACTCCCACTCTATTAATTCAATTACTTTCACAAAGTAACATTTCAACTATAAGAGGTGTTTGTGACGATACAATCTTCTCCCACTCTATCTCTCAGAAATACATCTATCTTCTTGAGAGATAGTTTTGTGAGACACAAACATATATATTTAACGGAGTTTAGCTTTCAAAATGCCATCCTAACATGGCAGCTTGATAATATACGAGTCTTATCCATGTCATCTGTTTAATAGACTCTCTATTCTAGGTATCTCATGGTTGACCATCCAATTAGAATAATATGTCCATTTGGTATCGTGAATTCCCTACTTGATGAGTTCAAAAACTCATTACAACTTTAGAATTGATCTTATATAAATAAGTTGTTACTTTAAGTAACAAAGACATAAGGAGAATCAAATTCATAGCTAATGGACATATAATGATCCCATCATCATAATCGTCTAATCAATCAATTTAAGTTGTTTATCTAATGTTTCTCTACGCAAGTAATTAATGATGATGGTTTTAGAACAAATAACTTAGTAAAACAGGTGATTTGGGTTGAAAACCAAATCACCAATATCCAAAATACAACCCGTGTTTAAAGGATACAAACCAATTTCCAAGTCACACAAGGAAATCAAAATAGTTCTAAAAACATGAAATTCATCATAAAATTAAAGACAAAGCAAATTAAAAGCCAAGCTTCCATTGATCCATCACCATGGTCGGCTACTCTAGCTTTCCTCGTGATCCTCTAGACTTGCTTCTCCTTGCCTTTGTCCTTGCTAGGAGGGGGCCCTATTTACAATAAAAAGGGTAATCATCACAACTTGTATCACATACTAATTGAGATTGAAACATAAAAGATAGGGATAGTTATATACCTACTGGAATAACCTTTCCAGCTTTGATGTCGCCAAGATACTTGGAACAGTTTCTCTTCCAATGCCCAACACCACAACAATAGTGGCACTTGTCCCCGGAGAGGGCACTGTACTTGGGCTTGGAGGAGCTTGCTTCATAAGTCTTAGCTATGTTCCTGTTGGGAGTTCACTTCTTTCCCTTTTTCCCACTTTTCTTGAAAGTTCCTTTGCTCTTATGATTGACATTGAGCACATCTTTGGTGGTGCTAACACTTAGCCCCATGTCCCTTTCGGCTTGCACAAGCATTTTGTGCAACTCATCAAGAGAAACTTTCTTATCTTGCCTATTAAAATTCACCCGGAATTGAACATATGCTTTGATTTTGCTGAGGGAATGAAGAATTCGATCAATTACGAGTTCATTGGGAATTTCCACCTTATGAATTTTCAAGGTCTCAACATGCTCCATCAACTTGAGCACATCTGGGCTCACCTTTTGGCCCTCTTTGATGTTAAGATCAAAGAATGCGGAAGCCGCCTCATATTGAATGACCCTAGGAGCTCGTGAAAACATGTTCACAAGCTTCATGTAGATCTCATGAGCGGTGCTAATCTTTATAGCACTTCGTTGGAGTTCGGCCTCCATAGCAAAAATCAACAAATTTTTGATCGCAGCCGACTCTCCTTGGTAAACCTCATAGGTTTGCCTAGCGGCGGGGGTGGAACTAGTAGTAATTTCATTGGGTGGTGCCTCGGTAAGGTAACGAAGCTTGTCATCACCTTGCGCGGCCAAGCGAAGTTGCGCGTCCCAATCGGCGAAATTAGACCCATTCTTTTCTAACTTACATCGATCCATGAAGGATCGGAGCCATGACACATTGGTAAGCGTGGCGGAACTAGTGGATGCGGACGTTATTGGAGTTGCCATTGCGATTGATAAAACAAATTTGACTACAAAATAGGAAATGAAGGAATTAATTTACATCTATTGTTTTAATAATACTAGTAAATTTAACTACAAGTATTGCATTTATATAGTGACCTCCACCCAACTACATAAATGATTCCGAGATCCAAATTCATATTAACTCGGGCACGGTGAGTGTAACACCCCCATACTCCAAATGCCTTACCAGGACCACTCAGGTATAAGGATGCCACCATCTCGGTTACCCGAGGCATGATATTCATAAGACAATAACGAAACAACTTTAAAAGTAAATAAAGTTTAAAGTGATTACATAGCAATTCCAAACTGATAAAAAGAAATACAAGATAAACAGACGGTCTACTGCTAAAACTATCAAAGCTACAAAACACCGTCTGACACAGCGGAAGACTTCTAACTGCCACGTGATGATTCATCCCAGCTATCCCATACGCGTCATATCATACCTGCTCAATAACTGCTCACCACCCCCGAATGGATCACCACAGTTTTTAAAACATTTAAACGGGGTCAGTACTAATCACACAACTCAGTATATCAACAATAAGATAAACAGACAGCTTAACCGTCACACACACACAATCACGCCAATCCCAACAATCTCAATCACCGATCGTCCACTTTGGACCTACCGCGATGGGGGACCGCAGCCGTACCCACCAAATCCCCGCTCCACATAGTGAGCGATAACCCTGTCCATTAATGTGCACATCCCCTTCCGTGGCGGGTTCCACGAAGGGCGAAACTAGGGCGTGAAGTCACTCCCGCAAGTGACCCCACTCAGCCGAGAACGCATCTCGAGAACCATCAACAAAGCAATCACAACCACAAACACAAGACAATCATTATATCAAACAACCAAATACAACACATCACCAATATCCCATTATGGGACTAATACCGAGTAGGAAATCCTACCCGAAAGCACAACAATGATCGAGACGGTATCACAATTTGTATCAAAAATCCTCTTCTACGAACCCTCCTCCTATCATATAACACATAAAGGCTACACATCACATACTACACGCAAAAACCCCCAATCTCTAAATTAGGGTTTAACCAAATCAAGGGAAAAACAATAAAAAGGGTACATAGATCTTACCCTCGACGCAAGGAACTCAACGGTACAACCAACGATGAGAACCGACCTTCCAAACTCCGGGAATTGCTAACAATGCGATTAAGATGGTGAACTTGCTTGCTTTCTCTCTTAAATAGTAATTTAGGTTTTGCAAAAGTGATTTAGAATAATGATGACGAAGCTTATATATCTTAATCGCATAATTAACAAAACCCGAGAAAACTCCCCGTAAAACCGGCTACTCGATCGAGTATCCAGGGTACTCGATCGAGTACCCCCCTACTCGATCGAGTATCCCAGCTACTCGATCGAGTACCCAACAGGTCAGAAACTTTTCTAATACGCCATCTACCCTTACTCGACAGAGTAAGGCCTACTCGATAGAGTACCCCAAGACTTATAAATACGGAGTATTACAGTCTTCCCTCCTTAAAAAGAACTTCGTCCCCGAAGTTCAACCCATACATAAAAACAACCATACTAACTCGACCAAGACACAACAACTTAGCTAAGAACTCAAGAACTCGACCGAACATAGAACATGAACTCTTAACACCCACTCCACCAACTATGTTTACTTCCACAACATGACTCACGATATCGTATCTACTACATATATATCCCTCACGACACCAACTCCATACATAACCAACTAGCATCCTCTAACGCTGCTAGCTCTATAATATCATCCACTATCAAATCCAATACCAAGACACTCATAGACATCAAACGGAATGTTACATTCTACCTCCCTTAATAGGAACTTCGTCCTCGAAGTTTACTCAGGCTCCTAACATCATCCTTCAACTGCAACACTATATAAAATATTCCCACACTCTGAAGCATCACACTACTACAAGCACGGCCATGGCCTTTTATAAGTATCATCCATAAAACAAATCCCTCCTTTTACGCTACGCTAACACTCTATTTTCAATTATATTACAACATGCACCACCATGAAACTCTCTTTTATCGCCTCCTACTCCTCTTAAGATAAATGTTACGTCCTCGTAACTCACTAATACTAAATCCTAGATATATCTTTTCATAATCCTCATCACCATCGCATGTCAAAGATAACCACCTATAATCTTAACACTCGCCATGCACCTACCCAAGGCTCACTTACTTAAACAACTCTCATACTTCACTTCTCTCGTCACACCACCTAACCTATACCACAAAATCCTCAATTTAACCCAAAACTTCACTTGTTCCCTATTACCGCAACATGACACACCTCTCTATATAAACTACATAAAACTCTTACCGCCAAAAGCATAACTCACGATCCACACTTGTTACGTACACTCACACTAGATCCTCAAGTTCCTTTCTTTTATTACCGCAAGCCTCATACATAACTTAACACGACACTAATTACTTAACGCCCTACACTCACTGTCTCAACAAAAGATTATGAACCACCTGCATATATCAGATCATTACTACACATGTTCTACGATTCACTTGCCATTACCATGTCCACTAAAGCCTTATCTAGAACAAGATCAAAATTACTGTAACAACCTCTCACAACCGTGTCCCATCAACAGAATATCACTATACCATGACAACAGCGAAAACATATACCACTCTATTTCATATCATATTCTACCCTCATTCCCAACTTAACCTGGTAAGAAACATCAATAACAAAACAACTGTCTATCTGTACAAACTGAAACTCACAGGAAGCAACATCAAACAAAACAACAATCTATGTATGACTGGTATGTACTTTCGAAACTCGAATCATAATCATCCTGCCTACTCCACCACAACCGGTGACGGCATCGTAACACCGTCACTAACAGCCACACAGCAGTGCGAAAATACCTGCATCACAACACTAAATACCGTGCCCGGATCACCACCCGAGGCACCACGACCACATCGATAGACATCACAACTACATACAATTACATAAACACTGACTCGGAAATAACCTTTCGGACAAGAAAACTTACTCAAATCCACTTTACTCAATCACAACGCAACATATTATATGAGTAAATGGATAAGCACCTCGTGAGCATCATTTCCACCCTTTCACGGAATACACATGTATTATAAATACACATACAATTATAACTAACCATGCCAGATCAATCAAATTACCACTTTTGATCATCATTCCATTAAGTTACCATATCCTACATATATTACAGAACATTCAGATAACAACATTATAACTATCACACCATACTGCTTCTCGTGAGGTCACAACCTCACACCAACATTTATATACATCTTAGACCCATAATCACATCCAACTAGTTGATACTGTCGTTTCGTACCAAAAATAAAATACCTAAGTACTACTAACAGAAGTCAGCGGTAAGTAGGGTCGATCTCCACAGGGAGGCGGTGTACTATCTATTTGTCTATTTATCTGTCTAATGTCACGATGGGGGTTGAATTGATTTTAACTAAACTACTAAGGCTAAAGGCAAGAGAAAAAGGATAAAGGGAATTAGCAATAAGAGAGAGGGAGTATGCTAAGAGTCGGTCCACCGTGGCAGCTATCAAATCTTATACTATTGGGAATACTGAGGCGATTAAACTATTGATAAGAAGAGCTATGGTCGTCACCTTTCGGTCCTTAAACCGCCCTAGAGCGTAAAAATGACTTAACTTTCGCCCTCATCGCAATACCCTATTGTAATTAAGCAAGCCTTCCTTCCAATCTTTCGATCTAGGTCGGGGTTAACTAGATTTATGGTCTCCTGCATACATTCATTCGACCGGATAACAGTTAAATTGCTTAATACAATTCCTATCGCAAGTCTAACCTATTCAAGTCAGTTAAAACATGCTACCACGGCTTCCCTAATCCTAACATACTAGGGAGATTAGCTACGCATAATTAAAGGGGAAACGAGAAATAAGGGAAGAACAATAAACATAAGTAAACAATAATTAAAGAAGAAAAGGAAGGGAAAGAATTACTGAATTAAGTCCGGAAATTAAGAACAAAAGTCGCAGTCAGTAACAATGTATGTGAAAGTGATAAAAGAGGAGAAGAAAAAGAGAGAGCGTCCGTAGTCCTCTTGTTAGATTTCTTTTATAGCCTCCAAAACATAAAACCTAATCTAAACTTCACGTGAATAGAAGCCCAATAGCTTGTAACTGCTCGATCGAACAGTTAAGTCACTCGATCGAACAGTTCCTGCGTCTGTTTACACGATCGACCAAGAGAAACTGCTCGATCGAACAGTTGGCCACTCGATCGAACAGTTCTTCCGTCTGTTCACTCGATCGACCAAGAGAAACTGCTCGATCGAGTGGTTCCTGGTTCCAGCTCGTGTTGGTCTTGTAATTTGGTCTTTGACTTGTCCTCTTAGCTCCCGAAACACCTTCACGCATCCCAAGACAGCAATATTTCCCGCTCCAAATTATCTCTTCCTCCAAATGCATGCTAAACGGACGGTAAATGGCTTGATTTCACTACTTTATGGTCCAATCCTGCAATTAGGACAAAATACACCAAAGTAGCATATACGGGGCATTTCGTAGCATAAAACCACGATAAAAGCATAAAGATACGCGCATAAATTAGGCTAAAAGACTATATAAAATGCATTTCGTAGCATAAAACCACGATAAAAGCATAAAGATACCTACATAGCATGCATGCAACAAAAATGAAAGACAATTCAAGTACTAATGCACACACTCCAACCAATAATGTCCGTCACAGCCGAGGGCTTACAAATAATTTGGGAATAGTGAGGTTCAGGTGAGAAAGGGCAAAACATGTTATGGAAATGTGGAGGTAAAAGCGTCAAGCTAGTTCCTAACATGACCATAGTAAACCATCCGAATCTCAACGGACTGAAAAAATAAACACAAGTGCCCTTCATTTGGCACAAAACTCACTACCCAATACACAATCTCCTCAAAAATATGGGATAAAACGGAGGAGTGAGACCGTCACAGGATAGAAATGAAAATAGACGGACTAAAAATCAACCAGCTTAAAATTTTTTACAACTTTCTTTCTTCTTCCTGGCTTTTCACGTGATTTTTCTTTTCTTTTTCTATTTTTTCAATTTTTCATTTTTTTTTTCTTTTTCTTTCACGTTTCTTTTTTTCTCAATACTTTTTTTTCTTTCCTCCTTCCTTTATTTTCCAACAACTCCATACGAAAGAGATACGGCCAAACTGCAGACGAAAACTCATACCACAAAGGAACATACTAACTAGCTTGACTAGGCAGGCTTAATTTGGAATGTAGCTAATGGGTCAAAAAGGCAAATTCGGCTAATTGTGGAGCTAAATGGGCGAAAAATATAAGGAGAGGGAAATTTGCAAGGCCCTCCCTGCATGTGACACCAACCACGAACCCGAATATGTGCATTTTGACGAGAAATTGAATGTCATAAATGTGCAAAAGAGACGAACATGCTATGCAAGGAGTACTACTCAAAATTCCTAATGAACTGGTCATGAATATCACCAGTTATGGGCTCTAAATCTCAGAATTTTTTAAGTAGTTTGCCAATTTATAGGTCAAGTCTACACTGTCAGCTATATTTGAACAAAAACTCGTAGATATGCGCAAGACTCAGCTAATAACTGTCAATAAAGTGCAAGGCTCAAGTAAGAAAGACAAGTTAATGTGCAATTTCATCACGGAAATCTGCCGTTCTGACTCAACCTACATGCTAAAATAAACGTGAAATTTTTTTTGAATTTTAACAATTATTCAATTTTTATTGAATTTTTGGATTTTAACGAAAATAAACAACAATGCAAACATAAATTAAATGTGATAACTGAAATGCAGTAAAAACAATATGCAGACACAGATATGGATGCATAACCTCCCCAAACCAAACCGTACAATGCCCCCATTGTACCAAAACATGGAAAGGGAATGCAAACTGAAAGAGAAAGAGAGAGTAAAATGCGGAAAACTCACAAGATAGCGCGAATAAAGGGACCTCCCCAAACCGACCATGAAATGGGAGGTTGCTATGGCCCGGAAAACCGTCTCAGGAAGCTAATCCAAGTCAAGAATACTCGATATCAGTCGAACAGTAGCTGATCGAGTAGCATGGGCGTCTAAAACTGCTCGATCGAATGGAATAGCAGTCGATCGAGTGGTTTTCTTTCTGCAGGTGGTCGATCGAGTAGATTAATTACTCGATCGAGGGGAATTCATCAGCTAAGGTGCTCGATCGAGTAGGAATCTACTCAATCGAGTGATCTTCAGCGTGTTCCTGCAAAACGCAATGAAAAACATCCCGCAAACTAACAAGACAAGCATACTGAGATAGTCTATGGTATAAAAACCATTTATTACAACTGAAATTGAAATAAAAAGCAAAATAAAAACTCCGGGTTGCCTCCCGGATAGCGCTAGCTTCAGTCAGGTCCCAGTTCGACCTTCTTTTTCTTCGAGCCTTTATGGTTAATTACAATCAAAACAGCTCAAAGCGCGCAGCAACCTGTCAAATAGCTGCGCATGTGCTACACAGAAGAGTAAGTAGCACCAAAGTGGAATAGCAAAGTAGGAAATAAAGATATGTAAACATTTAAGTCTAACAAATTTCCTATGGACGCTCCTAAATTTATCCACAAAATATAGGAGCGCGGGAGCAATTGTCAATAAAGTAGGGCTCCATTTCAGATTAACGATTTTGTGATGATAAGGATGGTGAAAAATCATTAAATTGTACGACCTACTAGGAAGGGGTAAAGCATTGGGATGCGTGAAAAAAAGTCAATCGAGGCAATTTACTATTAAAACAAACAATAAATAAATTATCGTTTACTACCTCGTGTCGGTCACTCTCAATGACGGAATCATCGACAAAGGAAGATATTACCTCTTCCGTGCTAGGAGCAATTACCGACTCATTTTGCCTCTTTGACACCCTTTTTAGTGGAATTCGTCCCGTAAATCGCGACCTCAAGTGCATCCAACTCGGCTTTGAATAGGGAAGATTCACCGTATCCATTATCGTCATCGAAATCGTCATCAAAATCAAACCCAAATGACGAACCAAAGCTCTCAATGGCCCAACTACTTGATCGAGTAGAATCTTCATTCGATCGAGCAGTTTCTCCTCGATTTCCACTCGATCGAGTAGAATGTTCACTCGATCGAGCACTTTTTCTCTGGAAAATCACTCGATCGACCAATAATTGTCACTCGATCGAGTGATTCCTCCTGTACAGCGCTGAAATCCTCGTGTGGGGCAATGAAATGTGATAGAAACTCGTCGTCCGAGTCATAAAAGTCATCCTCAGCATTGGGCAACACGGTTTCCTCATGGGAAAAACCGCTCTCAGCAAGGTATACCTCTTCTGGTTGCCAATTATCCGACTTCGCTGCTAACTGAGCAATTTTAGACTCCAGCTCAATGATTTGAGCATCCGCACGTCTATCACTCTCTCGCCTCACTCGGTCATAACTTTGGATTTGAGATGCAAGTATCTCCATTAAAGACCTCAGTTCTGCAACCTCTTCTTCTTGCATCTCAGCTGCTAACTGAGCAATGTCAGTTTCGAGCTTTTCAAGTCGCGAAGAAGTGCGCCTATCATGATCTTGCCTCACTCGGTCACGATATTGCAATTGAGATGCAAGTGTCTGCAATAAGGATTTCAGCTCCGCAATCTCTTCTTCTTGTATATCAGGAGGATCTTGTTGCGGTGGCCATTGATAGGGTGGATGTGGCGGCACAACTACAGCTGCATTGTGCTCAGCAGAACCACATCTCCCGCAGCAGATCACCGGCTGTTCCATATAATAGGACATCGGTGATGGGTCAAAGGTACTCAAGCCTTCCCTTTGACTGTCTTTCACCTAAAACTGTCTAGGTAGTACCTGTAAGACCTATCAAAACAGCACTCAAGGAAAAAGATTAAAATGGCCTCAAGGGAAAAATCCCCTGAGGCTAAAAACAGATAAAACTAAACAAATAAATAAATAGATTGCCTCCCCGGCAACGGCGCCAAAATTTGATACTGTCGTTTCGTACCAAAAATAAAATACCTAAGTACTACTAACAGAAGTCAGCGGTAAGTAGGGTCGATCTCCACAGGGAGGCGGTGTACTATCTATTTGTCTATTTATCTGTCTAATGTCACGATGGGGGTTGAATTGATTTTAACTAAACTACTAAGGCTAAAGGCAAGAGAAAAAGGATAAAGGGAATTAGCAATAAGAGAGAGGGAGTATGCTAAGAGTCGGTCCACCGTGGCAGCTATCAAATCTTATACTATTGGGAATACTGAGGCGATTAAACTTTTGATAAGAAGAGCTATGGTCGTCACCTTTCGGTCCTTAAACCGCCCTAGAGCGTAAACAGCTTAACTTTCGCCCTCACTGCAATACCCTATTGTAATTAAGCAAGCCTTCCCTTCCAATCTTTCGATCTAGGTCGGGGTTAACTAGATTTATGGTCTCCTGCATACATTCATTCGACCGGATAACAGTTAAATTGCTTAATACAATTCCTATCGCAAGTCTAACCTATTCAAGTCAGTTAAAACATGCTACCATGACTTCCCTAATCCTAACATACTAGGGAGATTAGCTACGCATAATTAAAGGGGAAACGAGAAATAAGGGAAGAACAATAAACATAAGTAAACAATAATTAAAGAAGAAAAGGAAGGGAAAGAATTATTGAATTAAGTCCGGAAATTAAGAACAAAAGTCGCAGTCAGTAACAATGTATGTGAAAGTGATAAAAGAGGAGAAGAAAAAGAGAGAGCGTCCGTAGTCCTCTTGTTAGATTTCTTTTATAGCCTCCAAAACATAAAACCTAATCTAAACTTCACGTGAATAGAAGCCCAATAGCTTGTAACTGCTCGATCGAACAGTTAAGTCACTCGATCGAACAGTTCCTGCGTCTGTTTACTCGATCAACCAAGAGAAACTGCTCGATCGAACAGTTCTTCCGTCTGTTCACTCGATCGACCAAGAGAAACTGCTCGATCGAGTGGTTCCTGGTTCCAGCTCGTGTTGGTCTTGTAATTTGGTCTTTGACTTGTCCTCTTAGCTCCCGAAACACCTTCACGCATCCCAAGACAGCAATATTTCCCGCTCCAAATTATCTCTTCCTCCAAATGCATGCTAAACGGACGGTAAATGGCTTGATTTCACTACTTTATGGTCCAATCCTGCAATTAGGACAAAATACACCAAAGTAGCATATACGGGGCATTTCGTAGCATAAAACCACGATAAAAGCATAAAGATACGCGCATAAATTAGGCTAAAAGACTATATAAAATGCACGTATCACTAGTCAATCCTGATCACGTAAGTTACCACTCAACAAAGGTTACCTGTTGTCCGAGCTTAACTCGCATGCCCCTCATCACATTCTTCCATTCGCATCACCAGCACCTTCTGCCATACATAACCATACAGGTAACAATCATTATGAGAAACCACCTCCTAAGACTATGTCTTATACTTCCTGACAACCATACTTTTATCAATTCAGTCTTTACAAAATCAGCCTCTTTAGAGTTGCCACTTTTCTAATATACCCTCACCCTTAACCACTAGTCAAAGACCATAACACTACCACTGTCCGGACATCAGACCTCTTCACTCATCTCTAAACATCATGATTTCTTTTCTATCTTTGGTTAACATCCCAAACAACGAACATCGAATCCATGAACAAAATTACCTCAACATTCTTCCCAATATTTTCCTTAATTGAATCATCATCCATTTCTCCACCAAAATCTCATATCATGCAGATATTCTACCAACTTCTTATTCCCTTAATTCCTCAAAACCCATGAATAATCATGTTGTCCCGAGACTCCTATGTAACCGTTAACTCAAATCCCCATGATAGTATCATACATCTTGACGATTCCTTACTTTTATATCACATAACTCCGGTCAACAGTTTTCCTAGTTTTACTCCCCTCATTCTTTTCTTTTACTCTCGACAAAATCAATTAACCATAAAACTCCTTATTACTTCTTCTTAACTCTTTAGTGTTCCGGTTACTTTCTCATTGCTCCAAGACTCACATCCCATTATTTATATCGATATCATCTCATTCTTTCTTACCATGGATCTTCTCTTATTATGCTATCACTCACACTTACCACTAATCTATCCATAAAATCAACGTTCACTGTTCAAACAATTGCATCTCCTTCGTACATCTCTAGAAATCAAAATTTATTTCATACCGTTAAATGCCCAAAGAAATCACACGTAGTTTCACCTCTTAATAAACCAAATCTTCCAAACTCACTCACTGTCTACAAATCCACCTCGCAACATGTCTTCATAAAGTTCACTATATACCACTCTTCTCAATCCCTCTAAAACAACCTTTCATTATATATATTCTTAATCAACACCATTCCTAACTATCTCCCTCCATAGTTCGTTATACATCTCCGGTTGCTACCATTCGCATCCTTCCTTCCAATCTTTTAATTCTCACGTTCCATAAACTCACATCATCCCTTGCCCACATTCATTTACTTTTACATTATTTAACACACACTCATATCACTCATCTCATCTCAGAAAACATGCTCTATGCCTCGATTAAGCCATAACGATCTTTCTTGTCTTTTTTTTTCACTATCTATCACAACCACATATAACTCATGTCCTCCCACCGAACTCATATTCACCACAGGTGCCACTCACTACACCACAAGATTGGGTAACTTACGCGTCAAGACCAACTTACATGTAAAACAATGCAATAAGAAATAAAATAACAACTTTGAATTAAACATAATATGCACGAATGTCAAAAGATAAGGTACTTACTCGATCGAGTAGGTGAAGATCAGAAGCACGTAAAACAAATCACCAGGGCTACTCGATCGAGTATCTAAGGTACTCGATCGAGTGCCCCCTTACTCGATCGAGTATCCTAGTTACTCGATCGAGTACCCCAATTCTCAACACTGTCCAGTTTTCGTAAAACAGTCATAACTCACTCATTACTTGGTCGATTTGGGCGTGTGACCTATCGTTAGAATCGTAAAAGGACAAGCGATCACCTCCAATTGGAATTACATTAAAATCATTTATGCATCTCAAGTTATAACAGTTTAAAGACAACTTTGCTGTAATCAGACGACATAACTATTTGATTTTAACTTCCAAACAGCTTAAACAACAACCAAGCAAACAAAACCAGTCCAAAACTCATAAAACCAGTATTCATAATCATATGTTACTATTTTCAAAAGCTAAGCAACAACATTCATCATGCACATAATTTATCTAACTTGCCAATTATGACTTACCCACATGTTTTTATTCTATCACTTTTCGTAAACAAAATCACAAATACATGACATCAAGTCCCTTATTCACATGTTACTAGCATAACAACATTATAAAATAACTTCCATTATATAACATGCTTAATCAGGAACCATGTTATCATACCACGATGATTCATCTTTTTCCACTAATTCATCCATCATACCACATATTTATCCACCATATTCGTTCAACATATTCACCCAGCACATGTTCAATTCACACTCCCAACCTTCTGTACTTTTACTCAACACGTCAACAACAACATGTATACTTACACATCGCTTTATATATACAGACAAAACACTTTTCCTTACATAATTATAACATGCCAAATTACATGTATCAATCATTATACTTTCATGCTTTACAATCAACCAACATACAATTCACGTCATCATCATCTTTCAATTCAGATCCCCCATCCTCCACATGCATGCATCCATCAATTCATACAACACATTACTACATAGATACACACAGCACACAATAAGCACATAACGATCCCGACACATATCCCATGGTGACCGGTTCAAAATTGTAGGGCGAGTTCGCGACTTTAGGACGTCTCCCAAGTCTCTGCATTAGCTCCTACAACCTTTACCCCGGGTTCATTTTAATTGACTCCCTAGATTCATTAGATTCATTGGTTACAGGTTTCAGGATCGACGCTCTGATACCATTTGTAACACCCCCATACTCCAAATGCCTTACCAGGACCACTCAGGTATAAGGATGCCACCATCTCGGTTACCCGAGGCATGATATTCATAAGACAATAACGAAACAACTTTAAAAGTAAATAAAGTTTAAAGTGATTACATAGCAATTCCAAACTGATAAAAAGAAATACAAGATAAACAGACGGTCTACTGCTAAAACTATCAAAGCTACAAAACACCGTCTGACACAGCGGAAGACTTCTAACTGCCACGTGATGATTCATCCCAGCTATCCCATACGCGTCATATCATACCTGCTCAATAACTGCTCACCACCCCCGAATGGATCACCACAGTTTTTAAAACATTTAAACGGGGTCAGTACTAATCACACAACTCATTATATCAACAATAAGATAAACAGACAACTTAACCGTCACACACACACACAATCACGCCAATCCCAACAATCTCAATCACCGATCGTCCTTTGGACTACCGCCGATGGGGGACCGCAGCCGTACCCACCAAATCCCCGCTCCACATAGTGAGCGATAACCCCGTCCATTAATGTGCACATCCCCTTCCGTGGCGGGTTCCACGAAGGGCGAAACTAGGCGTGAAGTCACTCCCGCAAGTGACCCCACTCAGCCGAGAACGCATCTCGAGAACCATCACAACAAGAATCACAACCACAAACACAAGACAATCATTATATCAAACAACCAAATACAACACATCACCAATATCCCATTATGGGACTAATACCGAGTAGGAAATCCTACCGGAAAGCACTGTGATCAGACGGTATCAACAAATTTGTATCAAAAAGCCTCTTCTACGAACCCTCCTCCTATCATATAACACATAAAGGCTACACATCATATACTACACGCAAAAACCCCCAATCTCTAAATTAGGGTTTAACCAAATCAAGGGAAAAACAATAAAAAGGGTACATAGATCTTACCCTCGACGCAAGGAACTCAACGGTATAACCAACGATGAGAACCGACCTTCTAAATTCCGGGAATTGCTAACAATGCGATTAAGATGGTGAACTTGCTTGCTTTCTCTCTTAAACAGTAATTTAGGTTTTGCAAAAGTGATTTAGAATAATGACGACGAAGCTTATATATCTTAATCGCATAATTAACAAAACCCGAGAAAACTCCCTGTAAAACCGGCTACTCGATCGAGTACCCAGGGTACTCGATCGAGTACCCCCCTACTCGATCGAGTATCCCAGCTACTCGATCGAGTACCCAACAGGTCAGAAACTTTTCTAAAACGCCATCTACCCTTACTCGACAGAGTAAGGCCTACTCGATAGAGTACCCCAAGACTTATAAATATGGAGTATTACAGTGAGCCGATTCATCCCTTATTAATATAACTCGGTAGATTAACCATTTAATCGATTCTACTTTTAGAACTCTCGGTCGATAAAAATTACTCTAATTCTCATCTTTAGCCCGGAACACATGCGACTACGGTCAACAATACTTCCGTTGAGCTCAATCCAAATTTCGATGTAATAACATTTTACTACCCCACTTCGCCAACGTAACAAGGTTTGTATTACGGTGAAGCCGGATTAACTCCCTCATGAAATTGGTACTTCATGGGTTTCTAATATTTGGTAAGGCTTTATCTCAATTATTATATGTGAGAGGTCTTGTCAATTTATTATCTATCACGTTTTAAGTGAACTAAAGCGGTGAACTACGATAATTATAATTGACACGGTCGATGACTCGATATGATATGCATGTGTTGTTATGGCGATTTGGCAATGCATGCAACATATTAAAAGAAATGCAAAGCAATAAATAAAATTTCTAGTATGGCCTTCTTAAAATAGAAAATCAAATAATCTATTACAAATTCGGAAACCAACTCCTTTGGTCCCTTGAATCTTCAAATGGCACGCCTCCCAAGACACCGTCTTTGTCGGATCACCTTTCCGAATGGCACCGTCTTTGAAGATGCTCCATAATTACAAATAATAATAAAAATACAAAACTATTCCTATTATACATTTGTAAAATGGAAACACTACTGAAAATAAAATAAAAGTGATTCGAGATCACATTAAATTACAACCAAATCAATATTCTCTTTCATTACGGGTAATATCGATTAAAACTAAGGCCATACTAAGATAAAATTACATAATTCAAAATTATATAAATAAAAGACATTCAACAATTGAAATATGCAGCATTATAATATGTACCTATCATGCAAAATCATGTGCCAAATCGCCCTATTTAACTTATGTCGTACATATAACCCGGTTTCATGGAAATGCGTGATAATAACCTTTTAAAATCACTAATTAACACTTAAATCACATCTAAGCTCAAGTTAATTATCCTAACACATTTTAGGACTCAAAAATCAGTCATCACTAAATTTTTGACAATAATTCAACTTGATTTAATTTTATGCTCATTTTTGACCTTAAAAACACAATATTTATGAAATAAATCCAAATTAATTCATAAAAGTTTCAAAATCTGAATTTTAAATTTTTGAACATTCTGTAATAAATGCATGACACTCATAATGTCAAAAATAATGGTTAAAATTTTCGAATTAATATTGAGAAAATATAGTTGCATATTTATCGGGTTTATCTCATAAAATGTTTAAAGTATACGAAAATTAAACAAATAATTTTTATAACTTTAGATCTGATTAGTGGGATTTGAATTCAACTTAAAATAATTTTCTCAAGCCATGCAATACGTTTTAGCTAATTTTTGCTAAAATAGTCACTATTTATGCCATTTTTACTCAAAAATCCATAAATCATGCTAAAGAAGATATTTAAATCTAGAAATTTACATACTCTCTGTAAATCTTTCATGTGACATCATATTCAAAGATCATGGCTTAATTCGAAATTTAACTAATTTTAACCATTTAACCTCTTTTAATCCATCTTTATCTCATAAAAATCATAAATCATGCACAATTAATCAAATTAACTCGTACTTTTACACACAACTTGTAAAATATGCATGTGAGGTCATATAAATTTTCCAAGGTCAGAAACGAAATTTAACTATTTTTAGCATTTTAATTCCCATTTTAGTCATAAAAATGTAATAAAATGACCAAAAAACCTTAAAATGAGCAATAAATTTCCATGAATCATAAAAATGACCTAAAAAAATTTTAGGACCAGAATATATAACATGCATGCTGATTTTGTGGCTTATACTTACAAATCACAAATTTTTAAGTTTTATATGTTAACCTTTTAACTCGGAAAAACAATAACCGATTATGCATGCAACATCCTTATGCTCTGATACCACTTGTTAGGTTCATATAGCTATTATTAGGCTCCTCTAATAGTGAACTAATTAACTTGTTAATTATTTGTTCTTTAGATCTAGTGCATGCATAACAAAATGAAAGATTTATAAGAAAAACAATGTTCCTTACATTGTTGGTTGGTTCGAAAATTTGGGCACAAGTAAGGTCACCTTCCTTCACTTGTTCTTGAGCTTATAATGATGGATGATCCTCCTAAGACTCCAAGTTTAGAAGCCACTCCAATAAATTGCACCCAAGATGAATCCCAAAAATATCTACTAATATTAACTAGATATGTAGTAGAAATATTACCTTAATAATACTAATATTCTTATATTACTACTTCTAGTAATAGATTTAGTGTATTAGTATTTATTGAGAGCTTTGTTGCATTTGCATGTGAGGAATTATTAGAGAGAAATAAACTAAACTAGCAAAAACAAGAAGTAGTAAAATGAGCAACCAAATGCTCCTTTTATCTAGCCAAAACCGGTGGCTTTTGGACAAAAGAGGAATCTTTTGTCTTTTGTTTAGTTATAGGTAGAGTGTAGGATGTAGGTTTGTAAGATGTGTCATAGATATGTCTCTATCACACTAAGTTACAACAAGTGAACACGACAAACTAGAGCATCTTTTGCTCTTGTCTTTGGCCGAAATATTGGTCCTTTTATGGACCATTTTTGGCTTTTGTCATTTGTCCCACAAATGCTTATAAGTCATATGTTTAACTATCTTACATATTTAATTATTAATGTAATCATTTAACACTTAAATATTACAATTAATAATATAATATACACTCCACTTTTTGAGTAGTATACTACCATTATATCAATATATAATGAGTCCCATAATTACTAGTTAGTTAAAATTACAACTTCTTGTAACTTTAAATAACTAATTACCTCTACCTCAAAACTTATATTAATACCTCAACTAATTTAGTAATATAACACTTAATTACTAAATTTAATCTTTATTTAATCACATTAAAATAAGACGCAAAATTGCACTCCCATAATAAAGAAATTAATTAATTCGTATCGCATACAATTAATTAAATATCTATTTGGGCCTCATCCTATATGTGTGACCTAAAGGGATCAACTGACCATCACCGTCACACGACAGTAATGTCAAACTCTAGTTAGCCAATCATTACCGATTAATGACGGTCAGTCGACTGTATAAAGAATCATCCCTCACGTATTCTTAATTTGAGATTTAATTATGATATTTAAATCATGTGATCGCACTATTGTTGAGGACACATTTCCCAACAATCTCCCACTTGTCCTCGACAAGTGTGCGTCACCAATTCTCTTGTCTTATTACAATCTCCCACTCAATGCAAGGTGTCTTGCAGGTCGTACTTACATTTGATCATATCTTGAGTGGTTTTCTCGATCTGGAGATTAACTGTCTGACCGGAATTATCTATCAAAGATACCTTCCGAGCGTGGCCACGCATTTCCAGTTAACTACTCCTCGAGTGGCCTTGAGATTTCAAACAACCCTGATAAGGGGTGGACAATTCCTATCGCCCTATTCCCTTCGTTTCAGCCACAGTCCATCATAACCCAAAATATACCCAGTTTGACCTCATTTACGAAATCGTAGAGTATAAATCAAAGCTAATAAGAAGCTGTGCCAACTTGGGCGAATAGTCTCTAGTCAAAAGGATTGACTCATAAGAATACTATAGTAGCTCTTGCCACGACCAGGATTTATGAATTACCAGAACTCTATATGCGGTCACTGCCCGACAGATTGTCCCATACAATCTGCCTATGTGATCGACTAGTCATCCCATATGACTCTATGGCACTTGAACTTGCCATCAATCGCATCACACTCTAGTCACTTGGAGACGTCACCTCATATAAGTAACTAGGGATGAATACCATGTCAATCCAGTTCACTTTAATGGGGTTCAATTTGTCTCTACAACCCATTCGGATACGACAAGGTAGCGGGTGAGTTTAATAAAACTCAAACGATAAATGTGATTATCACATATGAACAGTCAATATACTATTACTACTTCATATTTTATAATCTTTAGTGTATTATAACACTAGATAAAATGCAATACAATCTTGGCAAGTGGATATACCCGATATCCATATATTCCAACTTTATTAGTTGCTATTTCCTTCCATTCAATGTCATCTCTAATGACATGAATTTCTCTAAATATATGTCTAGACTTCGTACTAGACCTGAGCTCTTTAACTTGAAAGAAGCTCCCACTATTATCGCATAACTTGTGATAAAGTCATTTGTAGAGGGATTCACCCTTAATCCCTACGTTGACCATTTTATCACAACTTACTTAGATTCCTTTTATAGAATTTGCAATGCGCGAAACTAAAACACATTTCTTAGTTTCTTACTCCTTTGTCAATAACATTTGCTTAGGATTTCATCAAATCCTTTTAAGCTTGGAAACTAAAGTTGGTGCAACCCTTCAACCCTTCAACACTTTAACTTAGTTTATCATCCAAACATGTGTACAAGTCATCAATTGTACTTTAAGGCTTTCACAAGCCCATCTTATGAATTAACTTATTATTGACTCATCACGCACCTAGCATATGGTACATCACAGCACGTGCGTCTGTTGGCATACATAATCGTTCTAATGGCGGAAACATTAGCAATCGATTTCATGTAATCAACAACTTAATGGGTTCAGTGAACGACTATGATTCCATCATAGTAATTCCACTTTCATCATCATGAATAAGCCATTCAACTTTGTTGATGTTAAACAGATACGAAAGAACTTATCTTCATAAGACTCTCAGCTCTATGCCAATTTACTCTCACATAGATTCACAATCTAGAATACTTTGCATCCCTTTCCAAGTCTTCCAATTACTCTTGCCAGAAGAGAGCATTGGTACATAATACTCAATAACTAATATGTTATCAACATATAAGACATGGAGAAACAATTATAGCTCCCACTTAACTTCATGTATATCATGATTCTTCAATCATGTGAATGAAACAATTCACTATAATCACATGAACGAAAAGTATATTAATTTAATGCTAGCTTAAGACCATCTTGTGATCACTTAAGATAGCTATGCATAATATGTTAGGATTCTTAGATCTTCATTTAAGGTTTTGTGTTTTAAAACACTTCCTTCTCTAAATTCGATTTTAGAAAAGCGAATTCTATTTGCCATTCTTCATTAAAATGAAATGCGGCAATTCCTAACACAATTTATCTTGATCAACATCTTCATGTAAATCTTATGCATTTGTGTACTCTAAAGCTCTATTTACCTTTAAAGAGACCCTCACTTTTAAGTAAATATACTCATGAGCAACAATTTTCGGATTGTAATGCTTGCTTCGGCTCGTATATATAACAAGGTCATGATACTATCACTTTCACAAAGTAATATTTTTTAAACAATAAGACATGTGCGATAGACTCCCACTGAACTATGGTCTCATACTATCTTCATAGATAATAGTTCAATACCAACTCCCACTCTATTAATTCAATTACTTTCACAAAGTAACATTTCAACTATAAGAGGTGTTTGTGACGATACAATCTTCTCCCACTCTATCTCTCAGAAATACATCTATCTTCTTGAGAGATAGTTTTGTGAGACACAAATATATATATTTAACGGAGTTTAGCTTTCAAAATGCCATCCTAACATGGCAGCTTGATAATATACGAGTCTTATCCATGTCATCTGTTTAATAAACTCTCTATTCTAGGTATCTCATGGTTGACCATCCAATTAGAATAATATGTCCATTTGGTATCGTGAATTCCCTACTTGATGAGATCAAAAACTCATTACAACTTTAGAATTGATCTTATATAAATAAGTTGTTACTTTAAGTAACAAAGACATAAGGAGAATCAAATTCATAGCTTATGGACATATAATGATCCCATCATCATAATCGTCTAATCAATCAATTTAAGTTGTTTATCTAATGTTTCTATACGCAAGTAATTAATGATGATGGTTTTAGAACAAATAACATAGTAATACAGGTGATTTGGGTTGAAAACCAAATCACCAATATCCAAAATACAACCCGTGTTTAAAGGATACAAACCAATTTCCAAGTCACACAAGGAAATCAAAATAGTTCTAAAAACATGAAATTCATCATAAAATTAAAGACAAAGCAAATTAAAAGCCAAGATTCCATTGATCCATCACCATGGTCGGCTACTCTAGCTTTCCTCGTGATCCTCTAGACTTGCTTCTCCTTGCCTTTGTCCTTGCTAGGAGGGGGCCCTATTTACAATAAAAAGGGTAATCATCACAACTTGTATCACATACTAATTGAGATTGAAACATAAAAGATAGGGATAGTTATATACCTACTGGAATAACCTTTCCAGCTTTGATGTCGCCAAGATACTTGGAACAGTTTCTCTTACAATGCCCAACATTACAACAATAGTGGAACTTGTCCCCGGAGGGGGCACTGTACTTGGGCTTGGAGGAGCTTGCTTCATAAGTCTTAGTTATGTTCCTGTTGGGAGTTCGCTTCTTTCCCTTTTTCCCACTTTTCTTGAAAGTTCCTTTGCTCTTATGATTGACATTGAGCACATCTTTGGTGGTGCTAACACTTAGCCCCATGTCCCTTTCGGCTTGCACAAGCATTTTGTGCAACTCATCAAGGGAAACTTTCTTATCTTGCATATTAAAATTCACCCGGAATTGAACATATGCTTTGATTTTGCCGAGGGAATGAAGAATTCGATCAATTACGAGTTCATTGGGAATTTCCACCTTATGAATTTTCAACGTCTCAACATGCTCCATCAACTTGAGCACATGTGGGCTCACCTTTTGGCCCTCTTTGATGTTAAGATCAAAGAATGCGGAAGCCGTCTCATATTGAATGACCCTAGGAGCTCGTGAAAACATGTTCACAAGCTTCATGTAGATCTCATGAGCGGTGCTAATCTTTATAGCACTTCGTTGGAGTTCGGCCTCCATAGCAAAGATCAACACATTTTTGATCGCAGCCGACTCTCTTTGGTAAACCTCCGAGAATTTTTTCTATCCCATGTACCATTGGCGACACAACAATCAACAAAGCATTATGCGATCTTGGAGCAAGTGTAAGTGTCATGGCATACACGGTATGTAAGAGGCTGGGAATGGGAGAGCTCAAATGCAACAACATCACTCTTCAAATGGCGGATCGATCAACAAAGACACCTTTAGGGGTATGGGAGGATGTGCCCGTTAGAATTGGCAAATTCTTCATCCCGGTAGAATTTGTCATTGTAGACATGGATGAGGATTCCAACATTCCTATCAACTTAGGAAGACCTTTCTTGCATACCGCGGGAGCGGTAATCGATGTGAAATATAGAGAGCTCACACTTGAAGTAGGGGATGAGACAATTACTTTCAATCTTGACAAAATAATGAGAGCTCACTGACTACATGAGCCATGCTTCATGATCGATTACTATAGCCGAGAAAGTGACAGGAGGAAGTTAGAATCTATATGCAAAGATAAAGCCATCGGTAAAGAAACACCACCCATATAGAAGAAGAAAGTGGATAGCCTTCAAGTAGCTCTATTCGTAGAGCAAGGAATTTTCAACAACAAAGAGAGCTAGAATAGCTCACCCATCATGACAAGTAATGAAGAAGGCCTCATTAGCCATGACAACAAGAAAGGAGAGTTGCTCTTGTCAACTCATGATATTGTTGGGGAACAAGCTAGTGAAGTTTGCGGTCTATGGGACGATGAATTTGAAGGATTGGTCAATCCTTATATTGGAAATGCTATGACCTTAGACCAAGGCTTTGTTGATCCTTTTCATCACTTTGACTTGGAATATAACAATGAAGAAAACAATGCACAAAGATCTATGCAAGACCTCTATCATGAAAATGAGCAAGCCTTTAACTACTTCTACAAGGTGTTGAGCAACATCAACAACACCTTGGCTTTGCCCCCTTGATATCTCATTCAAGAATGAGAGTTTGGTGGAGTCCTCCCTAAACCACCATTTGTAAATATTCTAACCCCTTAACTCGCATTTTATTTCCTTTATTACATCTTTGTCATTTTTGGATTTACATTTTTGTGCTTTAATCAAGATTTATTGAATGAGAGCAAGTGAGGGAGGTATTTTAAAGTGTTTTGATGTGTAGTGTTCGACCAAGTGTGGGGATGGCAAATCCCTAGACTAACCAAGCCTTTGTAGTTCACCCCACAACATTTAACAAATTAGAAGAAGAAAGAATGACACGGGAAGAGGAATCCCCATGAGCAGACCTGAGCTCGTGGGAGCTGAAGAGGATCCGAGCGTCCCCAGCATCAATCCACGCGTCCTAACCTTAGGACGTCGGAGCTGGAAAGTTTAAATTAAAGAAAACGTCCTGTAAGAAAATCTGCGCAGATCAGCATCTGGACGCTCGTCCCCAACTTCAGGACGCTCATCTTGGCGTCAATCCGCTGGTCCTGAGATGTTTCTGAAGGAAATGTAGATTCATATACATATTAACATACTCATATATGTCTAAATTAATTTGTCATAAAATTAAAACGGATTTTATGCATGCAAACAATAATATAAAAGAGGAGAAATAATGTCCTTACATTGTTGATTTCGGATTTAAGGGCACAAAAGAGATCACCTTTCTCTTTTGATCTTGAGCTTTCCCTTATGGATGAACAAGATCTAAGTATAAGATCTCTCCCCAAGCTTTATACCCAAGGCTTAACACTTAATCTAATTAATATTATAAGTACTAGTATAATATTAATCTTAGTAGAAAATGGACCCAAAAATATTATGTACTCTTAATATTTTCGGTTTTTATGGGAGGAAGAAGAAGAGAGGATTTTGTCTCTCTAAAACTCTAAATTTTTTGGATGAACAAGTGAATGAATATTATACAAAACATTTTGTATATTATTAGGTAAAAATATGAGAAAACCATCATGGTTTCCTCTTCTCAAAAACCGGGTGGTAGGGGGGCTTTTTGGGGTGAGCCAATGCATGAAGTTGTTGCTCTTAACAATGTTCATAGGCTTGCATGGCTAGAATAGTAGATAATCATTATGTTTACTTAATAAATTAATCAACACAATGTTAATCTAATACCCCATTATTTCGGTACATATCATAATATGGTGTCCATATTATTTTTGTCAATTTCTCAATATGTAACATGTCACATGTAACATAATTTGTGATGTATTTTTAACATATTAAAAATCAACGTATTAATAAAATACGTCACATACAAAAATTGATTTAGTAATTTCATAATTACTTGTGCCGAAATATTTTTACCAATTTATAAATCGCATTTACAAAAATTCATTCAATTCCGATTGTTTCCTTAAACAATAATTTCATCCGAGTAATGAAACAATTCGATTACTCAGACCGTATCTCATTTAATCACATTTCAATATGATACGTAAATTTTACTTCCAAAATTGTCCGTCAATTTTCAAGTAATTTAATCAACTCGTAACGTTATACGATTAATTAAATAATCAATTAACTGTATTGCCCTTTAGGTATGACCTAGGGGTCAACTGATCACCACCGTCACACGATAAAGTAATGTCAAACTCTAGTCACCAATCATTACCGATATATGTTGACCAGTTGTGAAGAACAAAATTACTTCCCAATTGTATTCTTCAAAATGAGATTTAATAATGATATTTAAATCATGTGATCGCACTATTGTTGAGGACACATTTCCCAACAATCTCCCACTTGTCCTCGACAAGTGTGCGTCACCAATGCAAGGTGTCTTTCAGGTCGTACTTGCAAGTGATCATATCGAGAGTGGTTTCCTCGATCTGGAGAATAACTGATTGACCGGATTTATCCACTCTGGATACCTTCCGAGCGTGGCCACGCATTTCCAGTTCATTACTCCTCGAGTGGCCCTGAGATATTGTTATAACCCTGACTAGGGGTGGACAATTCCTATTGCACTCATTCCCTTCGACTAGCCATAGCCATCATAACCCAAAATATGCCCATTTGACCCCATTTACGAAGGTCGTAGTAACACAAATCAAAGTTAATCAAATCGTGCCATCTTAGGAGAATAGTCTTTAGTCAAAAGAATCGACTCATTTGAATACTATAGTAGCTCTCGCCACGACCAGGCTATATAAATTTGCCAGAACTCTATAAGCGGTCATAAGGCCCGACAAAATGTTCCTAATGATCGCCTATGTGATCGACTAGTCATCTCACATGACTCTATGGCACTTGAACTTGCCATCAATCGCCTCACACTCTAGTCACTTCGAGACGTCACCTCATACAAGTGATTATGGGCAAATACTATGTTAATCCGTGTTCACTTTAACGGGGTTCAATTGTCTCTACAACCCGTATGGATGTAACAAAGTATAAATTAAAGATAAAAGACAAATGTGATTATGAACATGAACAAAAACAACACTTTTATTTCATTTCAAAATCTAACAGAAATTTGGTACACGTTTAAGTCCCATGGACGTAACATGCCCATCATGCTTAGCCTGCGATAAAGGCTTGGTGAGCGGATCGGCTATGTTATCATCCGTCCCAACCTTACAAATCGCAATTTCCTTTCTTTCAATGAAATCTCTTATTACATGATATTTTCTAAGTACATGTCTAGATCTATTACTAGACTTTGGCTCCTTAGCTTGGAAGATCGTCCCACTATTATCACAATAGAGAGTGATGGGATCATTAGCGGTAGGTACTACTTTTAGTCCTTCCGTGAAATGCTTGATCCACATAGCTTCCTTGGCGCTTCCGATCTTTGCTATATACTCGCCTCCGTTGTCGAATCATGATTCTGACTTCCTTGAAGCTTCTCCACTACGGCACCACCATTGAGCATGAAAACAAAACCAGCTTGTGATTTCATATCATCTCTATCTGTTTGAAAACTTGAGTCCGTGTATCCATTAACACGCAACTCGGTGTCTCCTCCAAACACAAGGATAGAGTCCTTAGTTCTTCTTAAGTACTTAAGGATGTTCTTGACAAAGAATCCAGTGACTCTCACCTGGATTTCCTTGATATCTACTCGTCATGCTCAAGGCATACGAGACATCAGGACGTGTGCATATCATGGCATACATGATTGATCCAACAGCGGAAGCGTAAGGGATCAACTTCATGCGTTCAACATCATGGGGTTCGGAGGGACATTGAGTCTTGCTCAATATCGTTCCGGTTACCATAGGTACCAAACCCCTTTTGGATTTGTCCATGCTTAATCGTCGAAGAATCTTATCAACATAAGACTCTTGACTTGGTGCCAATATCCTCTTGGATCTATCTCTATAGATCCGGATACCTAATATGCGTTGTGCCTCTCCTAAATCCTTCATTTGGAAGTGGTTACCTAACCACTTCTTAACAGAAGACAACATTGGAATATCATTTCCAATGAGTAGTATGTCATCGACATACAAGATTAGGAACACAACATTGCTCCCACTAAATTTCATATATAAACATGGTTCCTCAACATTTCGAGTGAAACCATTTTCCTTTATTACATCATTGAATCGATGATTCCAACTTCTTGATGCTTGCTTAAGACCATAAATGGATCTCTTAAGCTTGCACACTTTGTTAGGATTTTTAGAATCAACAAAACCTTCGGGTTGTATCATGTACACCTCCTCTTCTAAATGCCCATTTAGAAAAGCGGTTTTGACATCCATTTGCCAAATTTCATAATCATGAAATGCGGCGATCGCTAACAAAATCCGTATGGATCTTAGCATGGCTACGGGGGCGAAAGTCTCATCATAATGGAGACCTTGGACTTGGGTAAATCCTTTTGCCATTAGCCTAGCTTTGTAGACATCGTCATGTCCTTCTATGCCATTTTTGACCTTGAATATCCATTTGCATTGGAGGGGTCTTGCCCCTTTAGGCAAATCTACCAAGTCCCAAACTTGGTTTTCAAGCATAGAATCCATTTCGGACTTCATGGCTTCAAGCCATAAGGTGGAATTAGGACTAGAGATTGCGGCCTTGTAGGTGGCGGGCTCGTCACTTTCCATAAGCAACACATCGAGTGTTCCATCTTCCTCGATAAGTCCCACATATCGATCGGGATGGCGAATAACTCGGCCCGTCCTTCTTAGTGGAGGAGGTACAACCGCGTTAGACGACGAAGGAACATCTTCTTGCGTCTCTATTTCGGTTTGTGGCTCTTGAACTTCATCAAGTTCAAAATTTCTCCCACTATGTCTCTTAGAAATAAATTCTTTTTCTAAGAAGACAGCCTCGCAAGACACAAACACTTTATGATCTTGAGGTTTGTTGAAGTAATATCCTCGAGAGGTCGAGGGGTAACCTACAAAGGTGCATTTTTCGGATCTTGGGGCAAGCTTGTTGTCGTTCTTAGTTTTGACATAAGCATCACATCCCCAAATCTTCATATAGGATATATTTGGGATCTTACCCGTCCACATCTCGCATGGAGTCTTTTCGGTGGACTTTGTGGGACTATTATTCAAAGATCGAATTGCGGTTTGTATCGCAAATCCCCAAAACGAGTTCGGTAACTCGGTTTGACTCATCATGGATCGAACCATATCAAGTAAGGTTCGATTTCTCCTTTCGGCAACACCATTAAGTTGAGGTGTTCCGGGTGGAGAAAGTTGTGATATAATACCACGACTTTTCAAGTGTGAATCAAATTCAAGGCTAAGGTATTCACCACCACGATCGGATCGTAGTGCCTTAATCCTTTTATTCAATTGGTTCTCTACTTCGTTTTGAAATTCCTTGAATTTCTCAAACGCTTCACTCTTATGTTTAATTAAATAGATATACCCATATCTACTTAAATCACCGGTGAAGGTTATGAAGTAGTCATAATTACCACGAGCGGTGATACTCATTGGTCTGCATACATCGGTGTGTATGAGTCCCAATAGCTCACTAGCTCGTGTCCCTTTACCACTAAAAGGATTACGAGTCATTTTGCCAATTAGGCAATATTCGCATGTACCATATGATTGATAATCAAATGGTGTAATCACATTAGTTGAAATTAATCTTTTGATGCGATTCTCGTTTATGTGACCTAATCGACAATGCCAAATGAACGCTTCACTTGGGTCACTTGTTTTGAGTTTCTTTGATTGAATGTTATAAATATCTCTTGTCGGATTTGAGGTCTCTAAAATGTAAATGCCATTGATGGAAGTAGCTTGGCCAATAACCAAATCATTCCTAGAAATAGTACAACAATTGTTCTTAATGGCAAAACAAAAACCGTCCACGTCTAGCATGGCGATTGAAATAATGTTTTTAGAGAATGTAGGTACATAAAAACAATTATGCAAATACAACTCAAATCCATTTGGCAAAGCTAAAACATAAGTTCCCTTGGATTCGGCCGCTACCCGAGCTCAATTTCCAAGGCGTAGATCCACATCTCCCTTGCTAAGCCTCTCCACATCTCTTAAACCCTGTAAATGATTACAAAGGTGAGAACCACAACCGGTATCTAGTACCCATGTCGTAGTGGAAGTATAATTTATATCAATAACATAAATTTCTTTAGGAATTGTACCTTTTGGAGTAATGAGTCCTTCCCTTATATTTCGCAAATACATAGGGCAATTCCTAAGCCAATGTCCCATGCCATAGCAATAATGGCACTCATCATTAACTTGCTTGAAGTTTTTGACTTTCTTTCCTTTCTTCTTGAACCTCTTGCCCTTTGTAGCAAGAACTTGATTGCTAGAGCTCCCACTAGCTTTGGCATCTTTATCTTCCAGAGACAAAGACCCTATAGCTTGCATGAGGTAGTCTTCCTGAGACGGACTCACACGAGGTCTAGTAGTAGTGGGTGGTTTAGAAGAGGTGATGAAATTAAGGTTTCCATCCGATCCTATCCCGAAATGAAGTTCTCTAGTTGTATCGAAATTATTGTTGGAGCATACGTCGTCAAGAACATGGTGATATGACTCAATAGTAATGGTGCGGTAGCATTTGATGGATTCATTGTAATGCACTACAAATATGGAGGAAAGGAAATATTAACATTTGTCTTTTTAAATCATACTTGCAAAATTAACAAGATATGAACATTTATATAGTGACCTCTACCCAACTATAATAAATGATTCCAAGACCCAAATTCATATCGACTTAGGCACGGTGGGGCCGATACATCCTTTATCAATATAACTCGGTGGATTAACGTTTAATCGATTCTACTTTTAGAACTCTTGGTCGATAATATTACATTAACAATTATCTATAGCCCAAAACACATCGACAAGGGCACGGTGGGGCCGATACATCCCTTATCAAATACTTTTGTTGAGTTCAATCCAAATTTCGAATAAATGTGTCCATGATCCAAACCCACATTAACTTGGGCACGGTGTGGCCGATACATCCCTCATCAACATGAATTCGGTGGATTAACATTCATCACCCACTTCCCCTACGTAACAAGGTTTGTACCCCGGTGGGGCCGAGCGCACTCCCTCGCGAAATAGGTTTTCATGGTTTCTACTATTTGGTAAGGCTATGTCTCAATTGATAGTTTTAGCGAGAGGTCATGTCAATTCATTATCTATCACGTTTTAAGTGAACTAAAGCGGTGAACTACGATAATTTTAATTGACACGGTCGATAAACTCGATAAAAGAAGACAATGCATGTTTAGTTATGGCGATTTAGCGATGCATGTGACATAAAATAAAATGCAAGCATAAAGAATAAATAAATCCTAGTATGGCCTTCCTAAAAATAGAAAAACTATTAATCTATTACAAATTCGGAAACCAACTCCATTGGTCCCTTGAACTTCGGTTGTGACACGCATCTCGAGGTAACACCGTCTTTATGTATCCCCATTCTTGAAGAAATCCGTCTTTGGGAACTCCGGAATGAATAAAATTACATAATAAATTACATAATTTCCTATTATACATTTGCAACTAAAATAAAATAAATCTATTAAATTACAAAACGGTGATACGAGATCACAATAAAAATTACAACCGAATCGATATTCCCATACATTTCGGGAAATATCAATTAAATCTAAGGCCATACTGAGTAAAATTACATAATTCAAAATTACATAAATTAAAATTATGACAATCATAAAGAAAAATGCAGCATTATAATATGTAAGAACATGCTCAATTTTTATGCTAAATCGCCTTTTAATTAGCCAATATCGTATATTACTCGGTTTTTACGGATTTGCGTGATTTCAACATTTTATAATCACAAAAATACATAAACTCATATTTATGCATAAGTTAATTACCCTAACCTCTTAGGACTCAAAATTTAGTCTTCACTAATAATTTGACCATAATTAACCCATATTTTATAAAATTGTTCATAAATGGACCAAAAATTACAAAAATAAGCTATTAAACTTCAAATAAACCACAAAATTTCAAATAAATTTGAAATTTGAAATTTAAACTCATGAACATTCTGGAAAAATTCCATGACACTCATAATGTTCAAAATCTTAGGTTAAAAATTTCGAAATTTTTCCGGAAAAACAATGTTGCGGTTTATCGATTTATAATAAAATAATCATAAAAACATGGAAAAATTATTTTCATTAACTTTTCAATTTTAGATCTGAAAAATATAATAAAATGCAATATTAGACGTTTTTCCTAAGTCATAGATTATGTTTTATTAATTTTCCACTAATAATGTCACTATTTATGCTATTTTTCTTCAAAAATTCATAAATCATGCAAAAAGACTTCTTTATAGCCAATTATTTTACACACATCTTGTAAAATTGCATGTGACAACATATTAATTTTCTATGACCAGATTCGAAATTTAACTCATATTAACCTATTTTTCACTTAAATCCGAATTTAATAATGAAAAATTCATTTTTCGAGTATAACTAGTCCAAAAATTATGAAAATTTACAGATTATCTCAAAATAATATATGTGACAACATATCCAAAAATCAAGTGAAAATTCGAAGTATAGCTATTTTTAGACCAAAAATGACATTTTTACTCATAAAATCACATTTAAATGCCATTATTGTAAATTATGAACAATAAAAATCCGAAAAATTAACCAAAATATCCTAAAACACTTTAGGACCAGAAATATTAACATGCATGTAATAATTTCGTGATATATCATAATAACACAAATTTTACAAGTTTTATTTGTTATTCATATAACTCGGAAAAACTTTTAACCAATTTGCATGCAAACAACCGTGGCTCTTGATACCGATTGAAGGAAATGTAGATTCATATACATATTAACATACTCATATATGTCTAAATTAATTTGTCATAAAATTAAAACGGATTTTATGCATGCAAACAATAATATAAAAGAGGAGAAATAATGTCCTTACATTGTTGATTTCGGATTTAAGGGCACAAAAGAGATCACCTTTCTCTTTTGATCTTGAGCTTTCCCTTATGGATGAACAAGATCTAAGTATAAGATCTCTCCCCAAGCTTTATACCCAAGGCTTAACACTTAATCTAATTAATATTATAAGTACTAGTATAATATTAATCTTAGTAGAAAATGGACCCAAAAATATTATGTACTCTTAATATTTTCGGTTTTTATGGGAGGAAGAAGAAGAGAGGATTTTGTCTCTCTAAAACTCTAAATTTTTGGATGAACAAGTGAATGAATATTATACAAAACATTTTGTATATTATTAGGTAAAAATATGAGAAAACCATCATGGTTTCCTCTTCTCAAAAACCGGGTGGTAGGGGGGCTTTTTGGGGTGAGCCAATGCATGAAGTTGTTGCTCTTAACAATGTTCATAGGCTTGCATGGCTAGAATAGTAGATAATCATTATGTTTACTTAATAAATTAATCAACACAATGTTAATCTAATACCCCATTATTTCGGTACATATCATAATATGGTGTCCATATTATTTTTGTCAATTTCTCAATATGTAACATGTCACATGTAACATAATTTGTGATGTATTTTTAACATATTAAAAATCAACGTATTAATAAAATACGTCACATACAAAAATTGATTTAGTAATTTCATAATTACTTGTGCCGAAATATTTTTACCAATTTATAAATCGCATTTACAAAATTCATTCAATTCCGATTGTTTCCTTAAACAATAATTTCATCCGAGTAATGAAACAATTCGATTACTCAGACCGTATCTCATTTAATCACATTTCAATATGATACGTAAATTTTACTTCCAAAATTGTCCGTCAATTTTCAAGTAATTTAATCAACTCGTAACGTTATACGATTAATTAAATAATCAATTAAGTGTATTGCCCTTTAGGTATGACCTAGGGGGTCAACTGATCACCACCGTCACACGACAGTAATGTCAAACTCTAGTCAGCCAATCATTACCGATATATGTTGACCAGTTGACAGTAACAAAATTACTTCCCAATTGTATTCTTCAAAATGAGATTTAATAATGATATTTAAATCATGTGATCGCACTATTGTTGAGGACACATTTCCCAACAGTTTCAAGTTTATAAATTTTTGCTGTAAGGAAATCTGCACCTCCCAGGAAAAATCCGAGCGTCTGGTCGGACTATCGTTTTCGGTTACTTGTTAGGAGCACCTAGACCAAAACAATATTTACAACTTCACAAACTACTCTACTATTAGTAAAGAGGTAAGTAAAGGTCGTATCCCAAGGGACGGGTATTGATGTAGGATTTTCGATTGCATGTAGTGGTGTCTAAGGGTGTCACGATTTGGGTTGAGATAAGAAGATCACTAAACTAAATAACAATCTAAATAAACAAGCAAGATGATTAAAATGAGATGTAAACAATTGATTAAAAGCACTAGGGTGTCATGGGTTCATAGGGGATTCATGGGAATTTATCATACAAACATATTCTCAAACTATAAGCAAACGATTATTGTTGTGATAGGATCGAGTTGGTTTATATCTTACAATCCTAGGAAGGTTTGGGTCCCGGAGCCGAATCGATTAGATTGTACAATACCTACAAGTCGACTTAATCCTCCCTACTCAACTATATGCATGGTCTAATCAGACTTGAAGTGGTTTATGTCTTACAAGTATCGTAGAATAGGTAAGTGATGGGTAAAAAATGCAAGGATTCATAGGCTCACATTTCATCAAACATAACATGTGCATAAGTTGAGATCACAACAGGCAAGCAAATAAATTATGTGAACATATTAGATTAAGCATGAATCATCCCCCATGTTGGTTTCCCCTAATTCCCCATTAACCCTAGCTAAGAGACTACTCACTCATTATCAAGTTTAACATGCTAACAAGGTTGTCAATCATATTAACAAAGCAAAACATGATGAATGAATGGAAATGATTAAAAATAATTAAAACAAGGGTTAAGAGAATTATACCTAATGATGATTCCAAAATAATAAGCAAAGAATAATATATGTACTTGATGATTGATGGAAGGTTGTCAATCTCCCAATAATACCCAAATAATCTTCAATTACCTAAAATAATTGATGAAAATAGAGAAATTAAGGAAATGAGATTTGTATTAATGCTTAATTAAAAGTTGATTACAAGATTAAAATGGGATTAAGATTGCATAAGAAGAACATGATAATTTATTAGTACAATGAGGTATTTATACTAAGGAATAGGTACATAAATTAGGGTTACTAAGGGCTTAAATGATGATTAAAACCCTTAAGAAAAGTTTAGGAAGTGCTCCTCTCGAAGGAGATGCTCATCTCCCTTTTTCTAGTCTTCAAGGAATATGCGCATCCCGAGTGGACTGAGGAGGAGACGGCTTGCACTGTGAAGGAATCCGAGCAGCCTGAGGCATGAGACACTCAGATTGTAGAGGGCTAGGATGAGCGGACTGGCTACGGGACACTCGGATTGTAGCCAGCCAGGACGCTCGTCCCGTGGCCAAGACGCCCGGATAGTAGCTCAGCAAGGCTTCTTCTTCTTTTATTCTTTTCTTCTTCCAATAATCCTCAAATATTTTGTTGGGGATGAAAGGATCTTCTCATGATTGCCCATCTACTATATTATTTACATAGGCCTTCTAGTCTTGTCTTCACTTTGATGCTTGGTCATTGGATTCGAACAATTTAGCTCCATTTTGCCATGAAAATGCAAGGTTTGCACTCCTCTCCTACCAAGGAAACAAGACATCAAAGAATATGCAAAAAAAAAGACTAAAGATAGTAAATGACCCAATTATGCACTGAAAAGCATAGGAACAAGGCTAATTCGAGGATAAATTTGCTCAAATATTGGTCAAATCAAATATCCTCAAACCGAACCTTTGCTCGTTCCGAGTAAAGAGGTGACAAAACTAGGGCCCTTATTTAAACTAACCTACTAATATAGCCGATATGAGATAATTAGCGGGTCTCACTCCGTCCCTTCAACTCAGAACAAGACAACCATGAGGTAGGATGCCTTCTTGCAAGGCAAGGTGGGTCTTGCCAAAATGGCGACACATCCAATCATTAAAGCACGTAAAATCAAGTAATGGATGCATCTACAAAAGAATAGCCACTTTCCTCATCTAAGGGGCGGAAATTATCTAAAGGGGAAGCAATTCAAGGGTACACATTCCATTATATATATGGTTTCTTCAAACTACTAAGCCTAGAAGGATACAAATAAATCACTCCAACTTGTGTCAAGCTAGGGTACCTTTGTCCTCAATCGTCAAATGCTTTTGTCAAGAATAGACTCCCTATGGTGTTAGAAACACTGGAGGATCGCAGAATTCCCCTTCTTGCCTAGACAAGAAGAAGGGTCGTCCCCTCTCTACCATGCACAAAAGTGGATTCGATGGAAAAGGGATCATTTGAATTTGAGTTTCATATGGGAGTTTGCTTTTGTTGTTGTTTTTCCCCTCAATTTCTTGTGGCATTTGACATTTTGAGAACAATTTCTTTTTGCCATTTCTTTTGATGTTTGGCATTTTCAACACTTGACAATTTTTCTACTTTTTGCATTTGTTTTGAACATTTTCAAAGTCACCCTATTTGTAGTGAGGTTGCTTATTTTTAAAGCATAGGAGTTTTTATTTTTGTTACTCCTCTTTTCTTTTGATGCAATTTTCAAACTTTTTGACTTTCATTTCATTTCTTGAACTCAAATTTTGAACAATTTTTGTGCCCATTTCCATTGATGACAAAATGTGGTAGAACTTGGATGATGGTTGCATGGTTTCAAGGGTCACCTTGGAATAACGGTAGCCATGGAGTTATCACACCACAAGGTACTCTTGACTAGGCCTTAATCCATGGGTCAAAGAATACTAGCATGACACATCCTAGGGTGTTTTACAAGTATTCTAACAAGCAAAGTATTAAGAAGAAAAAGTATCTAGAAGGGCCTTATATACACTTATCAAGTTTCCCAAATAGACGGTTTCACAAAATTTTCCTAAATGCAACTATATGCCATGATGCAACTAAGATATATACATCCTAATGCATATGCTTCTACTAACTAGTATGCCAAATAATATAGATGCAATCCTAAATTCACATTGTTTTTACCGCATCAATCAAAATGTAGCCACATAGTCATTAACATAAAGAGGAAAAAGGAGATTTGAAAGATCATAGCATGCGGTCTTCTATATCCTCATGTTGCGGATGTGGCGTAATCGATCAATGTGAAAAATGATGAACAAACACAATATGTACAAACACAATATATACAAGACTACACTACAAAGGAAATGAACATGTTTTTGAATTTTTTAATTTTTTTCTATTTTGTTTTAATTAAATTAAAAGAAATATTTTTGTATTTTTCAAAAAATTTCAATTTTTATCATTTTTGTTTTAAAAAGGTCGAGTTAGAATTTCCCATCCCCACACTAGTATGGGCATTGTCCTCAATGACCAATACGATAGGAAATTATGCAATTTATGTGAAAATGCATGATTTCTAAGCTAAATTCAAATTATATGATATATAAACAAGTGAATGCAAACTAAGCTATGCTATATGATGCATGGTTTTTGTTATGGTGGAGAACATAATTTAGATTAGCTCCCAATGCATATGCATAAACTTCCCCAAACCAAAATAGACACTATTTCTAATGTCAAAAATTGGGGGAGTTCATGCATAAAAATGCAATGCATGAAACTAAAGTCCGTCATTTTGGATTTTGAAAGTGCGAACAATAAAGTGAACACCTTAATGGAACCAAGGTGTTATTCCTCTAATGTTGCTAGGACTCCTCAAATATGATCAAGATAAAATAAAAAAAAACAAGAGAAGTAGACAAACCACAAAGGAGGTGTAAGAATGTAGGATCCTCCAAGAGTTTGCTAGTCCTCACCCATCGTGTCATCATCATCATCGTCTCCATTATCGTCATCAACCTCCTCACTTGAGGCATCATCAACCTCCATGGATGTGGAGTCATTTCCACTCTCACTAGCATTTGCTTGTTCATCCTCACTTTCCTCTTCTTCTTGAACTTCTTCATCTTCACCTTCTTGCTCATCACTCTCATCAACAACCATCTCCTCTTCACCCGGTCTACCACCTTTAGAAGTGCTAGGAAAGAATACATCGTTATCCGCCCAACTAGGCAAAGGACAAGATGGATCGAGAAGTCCTTGCCTAGCAAGATGTAGGAGGGGCGGATATTGTGCTTTGTAAGCATCAACTTTATCATTATAAGCTTGTTTATGCATTTCCCTCATCAATAGAGTTAATTAATCGTTTCCTGGCTTGGCATTTTTTGGGTTGAACTCGTGGTAGTCAAATGGATAAGGTGGGGTGATAATGGAGGAGGAGGGCTCGGCAACTTCTTCCCCTTGGTGTTGAATGATATATTCGGCTTCTTCGGAGAGTGGGAGAAGGTAATTAGGTCTATGAACATTCAAGCGGCAAATATTGCTAGGCAATGTGAAAGATTTAGCTTCATTTGTCAACCACCCAAATTTGTTATCAAGAGTATCATTCTTGACCCATTTGAACTTTAGAATCATGGTGGGCAAATCGATGAGATGGCCTCCTTTTACCGGTGTGTAAGTGTTATTCTTATTGAAATCGCGGTTAAAGTGCTTAGCCAAATAAGTAACTAATCCTCCATTGGCAATAAAGGTCGTGCCTTATTTGCCACAATCAAAATTAAGCCATCTATCAATGAAAAGTCATAAAGCATTGTATGGCTTGGTGAACTCTCTCCCAATGTTCAAAGCCGATTCAAGAAGTATAAAGTCAAGTTCGGTAAGATGATTTGTGCCTTTCCTAGTTATCAAAGTATTCCCAACAACCTTATGCCATACTCTTATGCCCGGATGATGAACTAAGAGAGCACGACAATCATGATAAGATGTGAATTTCTTTCTAGAAATGGCTTTCCATAGAGGAGCGGGGTCATACTTGGTAGGCTTCTTTGTGTATTTCGGGCTATCACTGAGGCCAAATATCTTACCAGTATCGTCATAAGACAATTTTTTATCAACATTCTCGAGACGAAACTCAATATTGGTTAGGGTCTCCACCTTTGTGACTTTAAAAGAGCTCAAAAACTCTAAGGTGAGGGAGGAGTAGGTCAATTCTTGCATTTCAAACAATTTAATCAATCCCATAGACTCGAAAAAGGTCTTTGTTTGCTCAAGAACACCCAATTTTGACAATGTATCTTGACAAATGAACTTGGTAGGCATGATAGTTTTCTTAGCAAAGAGAATAAATTTCTTCCTATGGGAGTCGGAAGTAAAAATTACCTCCGGATAATCGGCTAATTGTCCAATGACCGGAGTAGTAGAAGTAGTAGCTTCCATAGGAGGATTTTGTTCTTGAATTTCCAACCTTGCATTATAAACTACCAAAGCCTTTGATGCTTGTTTGTCTTGAAGAGCTTGTTGTCTCTTAGAAAGGTTCTTTTTTTGGGGTGCCTTGCTTCCACCTTTTGTTCTTGCCATACTCCTTTGCTTAGTAACACCAATGAAAGCTTGAAATCTTCAATTTCTAGTAATGCCCAAATCGATTTAGGATAGATGAATGTTGCCTTTTATCCCAAAAATCGACTCAAAACTTGAAGAGGGAGACGAGCGGCCTGTCCTCGGGACGCTCAGATTCTTCAGTTTTTGGGTTCAGGAAAAGCGCCTGCGGACGAGCGTCTCGAAGTTAAGACGAGCGGATTCTTGAGCTGGGATGAGCGTCCTATGATGGAGACACTCGGATTCCTTTCCAGGGAGAAATCCAAAAATTGGCAGTGTAAAGACGAGCGTCTTTTTCTCTGGGATGACCGTCCTGGCTGAGACGAGCGGATTCCTTACTGGGACGCTCGGATTCTCAGTAAGACCCAAGAATTAATTCTGCAGCTTCACAAGACGAGCGACTTATGTACTGGACGCTCAGGTTCATTTCAAGACGAGCGGATTAACCACGGGACGCTCGGATTCTGCCTCTTCCACACGGACTCAGGTCCATCCGTGGGTGCTTCGTAACCCGTGTCATTTCATTCTTCAATTCTTGTGTTCTTCATTGTGGGGGCACTACAAAGGCATGGATACCGGGCAATTTCTATCCCCACACTAAGGCCAAACACTAAAAATCAATAAACTCATAAGTCCCTCCCTCACTTCTCTCAAAATGATGAAAATCTTGATCAAGGCATAGAAATGTAAATCCAAAAATGACAAAAATGCAATACGATAATTAAAATGCAAGTTAGGGAGTTAGAATATTTACAAATGGTGGTTTAGGGAGGACTACACCAAACTCTCATCCAATAATGAGATGTCAAGGGGGCATCTTCAAGGTGTTGTTGATGTTACTCAACACCTTGAAGAAGTAGTCGAAAGCTTGTTCATTGTCATGATAAAGATCTTCAATAGTCCTTTGCATTTGTTGTTCTCCATAATGGTCTTGGGCCATATCATTACCAATATAGGGATTGAATATCCCTTCAAACTCATCATCCCAAAGACCGCATACTTCGTCCACTTGATCACTAAAAATGTCTTGAGTTGATGAAGACAACTCTCCTTCTTTGTTTTCTTGGCCAATGAGGCCTTCTTCTTCACTTGTCATGGGTGAGCTTTTCAAGCTCTCATTGTTGCAATTTCCTTGCTCTTTTTATGGAGCATCATCCATTTTCTTTTTCCATTGAAATGCCAACTTCTTCCTATCATCTTTCCGGCTATAGTGATCAATCATAAAACATGACTCATGCAATCGGGGAGCTCTCATAGTCTTGTCAAGATTGAAAGTGATGGTTTCATCTCTCACTTCAAGGGTGAGCTCTCCATGTTTTACATCGATCACCGCTCCCGCGGTGTGCAAGAAAGGTCTTCCTAAAATAATAGCAATGTTGTAGTCTTCTTCCATGTCAACAATAACAAAATCCACCGGGATAAAGAATTTGCCAATTCTTACGGAAACATCTTCCAATACCCCAAAGGTGTCTTTGTTAATCTATCCGCCATTTGAAGCGTGATGTTGGTGCATTTTAGTTCTCCTATTCCTAGCCTCTTGCTTACCGAATATGGCATTACACTAACACTTGCCCCAAGGTCACATAAAGCTTTGTTGATTGTAGTGTCGCCAATAGTGCATGGAATTGAGAAACTTCCCGGATCCTTTAGTTGTGGAGGTGAACTTCCTTGTAGGATGGCACTACTCACTCTAGTGAAAGCAATAGTCTCAAGCTTCCGGATGGATTTCTTCTTTGTAAGAATATCTTTCATATACTTTGCATAGGCCGGAACATGATTGATCAATTCCGTGAATGGAATCGAGACTTCTAAATTCTTCACAATCTCACTGAATTTTCCAAGTTGGTCATCAAACTTAGGCTTAGTTTGACGACTCGGGAATGGAAGTCTAATCACAATAGGCTCCTTTTCTTTGGCTTGCTCTTGACCCTTCTTTGAAACTTTTTGAATGGTGGCTTCTTCTTCTTTAGAGCTTTCAACAACTCTTTCCTTGTCACTAGCATTCACAATATCTTCATCAACGGGCCTCTTCGGCCCTTCATACCTTGTTCCACTTCTCAAATGGATGGCACTCACCAATTCTTGTCTTGGGGGATTACCTTGAGGTGGTAATGGCCTTTTTTGTCTTTGTGAACTAGAAGATGCTAATTAAGACATTTGGGTCTCCAACATCTTTGTGTGAGCTAGTATGTTGTTAATGGTGATGTCTTTTGCTTGGCTATCCTTTTGCATTTGAGTGAAAAACTCTTGTTGGTTCTTTTGCATTTGGAGGACCGCTTTTTGAACATCGAAACCTTGGTCATTTGATTGAGTGTATGGAGTTTGATTTTGGTAACCTTGGTTTTGGTTGTAAAAGGGTCTTTGATTTTGGTTTCTCATTGGAGGTGGGGTGTATGTCGGTTGGGGTTTTGAAAATTTTGGCTTTTGTATGAGAGATTTGAATGGAATTTGGTGTTTTCATTGTAATAGTTTGAATAAGGGGTACCACTCTTGTATGCTTGAAAAGCATTCACTTGCTCACTTGTTCCCTTACATTCACTTTGGTCATGTCCCAAAGTTCCACAATTCTCACATATTCCACTTGGAATTGATGAAGATGCCACCATGGCATTAACATGTTGCTTAGGTGATTTGGAGGCTTCTTCAAGTTTAGCCATAGCCTTCTCAAACTTCATGTTGATGGTATCAATATGAGCACTAAGTTGAGCACCCAATTGAGTAATAGAGTCCACTTCATGCTTTCCTCCTCTAGTAGCCTTTCGAGGTCTACTATATTGTGAGTTATGGACCGCCATTTCCTCAATCTTTTTCCATGTTTGATTATCGTCAACTTCGGTGAACATACCATTTCATCCCATGTTGAGAATGTTTCGGGAGTCTTCATAAAGACCATTCCAAAATTGTTGTACGAAGAACCACTCGCTAAGTCCATGATGAAGACATGAGCGACAAGTTCCTTTGAATCGCTCCCAAGCTTCATATAAAGATTCTTCGTCCCTTTGTTTAAACCCCGTGATTTGGGCTCCTGACATGTTAGTCTCTTCCGGAGGGTAGAATTTTTTGTAGAAAGCAAGAGCCAATTTCTTCCAAGAGTCAATACCAAGAGTAGCCTTATCAAGGCTCTTTAGCCATTGTTTCGCGGTACCAATCAAAGAAAAAGGAAATAAGACCCATCGAATTTGGTCTTGAGTCACTCCGGTTTGTGAAATCGCATCACACTAGTCACAAAAAGTCTCCATATGAGAATGAGGGTCTTCACTAGGCATCCCCCCAAATTGGAAGGTTGTCAATCTCCCAATAATGCCCAAATAATCTTCAATTACCCAAAATAAATGATGAACAATAGAGAAATTAAGGAAATGAGATTTGTATTAATGCTTAATTAAAAGTTGATCGCAAGATTAAAATGAGATTAAGATTGCATAAGAAGAACATGATAATTTAATTAGTACAATGGGGTATTTATACTAAGGATTAGGTACATAAATTAGGGTTACTAAGGGCTGAAATGACGATTAAGACCCTTGATAAAAGTTGAGGAAGTACTCCTCTCGAAGGAGATGCTCATCTCCCTTTTTCTAGTCTTCAAGGAATATGCGCATCCCGGGACGCTCGGATTGTAGCCAGCCAGAACGCTCGTCCCGTGGCCAAGACGCTCGGATAGTAGCTCAGCAAGTCTTCTTCTTCTTTTCTTCTTTTCTTCTTCCAAGAATCCTCAAGGATTTTGTTGGGGATGCAAGGATCTTCTCATCATTGCCCATCTACTACATTGTTTACATAGGCCTTCTAGTCTTGTCTTCACTTTGATGCTTGGTCATTGGATTCGATCAATTTAGCTCCATTTTGCCATGAAAATGCAAGGTTTGCACTTCTCTCCTACCAAGGAAACAAAACCCCAAAGAATATGCCAAACTACAGACTAAAGATAGTAAATGACTTAATTATGCACTAAAAAGCATTGGAACAAGGCTAATTCGGGAACTAAATATGCTGGAAAACAGGTGAAACAACAACAGAATGTAAAACAACGTGGTCCTGTTGATGATGAGGTTGTGAAAACGAAGAGCATGCAGGAAGTGAATGGTGTCCTTGGACTTAATTTTGAAGATGATTTAGAGGTGACAGATGTTACAGACACGCCAGAAGTGGTAGAAGTTGCAGTCACTCAAGAAGAGGTAGAAAAGGAGAACTCCCTGTGGATTACTCAACGTGGAAAGAAAAAAGTAATACACGAGGATGAAGAGGATACTGATGAAGGACTTCTTCAATTTTCCAAAGAGGACACACAGGATGAGGTTGGGTATTGGACTAATGCCATTTATTGTTTTGTTTTAGGAGCAAACCCTCCATGGAAGATTTTGAATGGCTTCCTTAGACGTATTTGGTCTAAACATAATATTGATATAGTGTCCTTCATGCCAAATGGGATAGTGATCGGAGCCATTTGGTGTTCACAATTAAGCATATGTGGTCGTTGGTCAATGGTCGATACAAAACACAATTTATACTTCACAAACAACTCTACAATTAGTAAAGAGGCAAGTAAAGGTCGGATCCCAAGGGACGGGTATTGAAATGAAGATTCTATTGTAACTAGTGGTGTCTAGGGGTGTCACAAATTGGGTTGATGTAGAAGGTTACTAAACTAAAATAGCAATGAAAATAAACTAACAAGATAAATGAAATAAGGGTGTAAACAATTGATTAAAAGCACTAGGGTGTCATGGGTTCATAGGGGAATCATGGGATATGATCATACAAACATGTTCTCAAATTATAAGCAAGCAATTATTGTTGTGATGGATTGAGTTGGGTTATATCTTACAATCCTAGGAAAGTTTGGGTCCCGGAGCCGAATCTCTTGGATTGTACAACACCTACAAGTCGACTTAATCTTCCCTACTTAACACATGCATGGTCTAACAAGACTCGAGTTGGGTTATGTCTTACAAGGCAAGTTGAAAGGATAGAAGATGATAGTAAATGCAAGGATTCATAGGCTTAGCATTTCATCAAATATAACATGTGCATGTATTAAGATCAAAACAAGCAAGCAAATAAGATATGAAAGCATATTAATTTAAGCATGAATCATTCCCCATGTTGGTTTCCCTAATCACCCATTAAACCCTAGCTAAGAGACTACTCACTCATTATCATATTGATCATGCTAGAAAGGTTGTCAATCATACTAACATAATAAAACATGATGAATAAATGAAAGTAATTAGCAATAATTAAAAAGGGATTAAGAGATTATACCTACTAATGATTCCAATAATAAAGCAAGAATAATAGAAGTACTTGAATCCTAGATTGAGAGGTTGTCAATCTCCCAATAATAACCCAAATAATCTTCAATTACCCAAAATAAAGTAAGAACAAGAGAGAGATTAAAGAACTAAAACTTGGATTAAAACTTGATTAATATTTGATTACAATATTGAAGAGAGATTTGATTGATATTAACTACACTAATTATTGATAAGAAGAACATGCTCCTCTAATTAGACTAATGGGGTATTTATAGTGAAAATTAGGGAGGATGCATTAGGGTTAACTAAGGGCTAAACTAGTAATTACACTTTTTAAGTTGAGCAAGGAGCCTCCGGGATTATCCGAGAGAAGGGCTTCTCCATTTCGTAGCTTGAAGAACGAAGCTGTCTTTGTCTTTGTGATCCGTGCGGGCCGGGAGTCGGGACGGCCGGATCTGGGATGGACGATCCGAGCGGATCAAGGAACAAGACGCTCGGATCTGGGCATGGGCAATCCGAGCGGATTCTGGTGAGGACGCTCGGATCGGCGAGGACGGACGGATTCTCTACAATCCGTTCGGATTGTAGTTCACAGACTTTCCTTCTTCTTTTTCTTCCCTTTTCTTCATGAATTCCTTGGGGATTTCCTTGGGGACTCAAGGATCCTTTTCTCAACAATGCTCTTCTACTATGCTATGTACAAAGGCCTTCTAGTCTTGTCTCTCCTTGATGCTTGGTCATTGAATACGATCAACTTAGCCTCGTTTTGCCATGAAAATGCAAGATTCTTACTCCTTTCCTACCAAGGGATCAAAATCTCAAAGAATATGCAAAACAAAGAACTAAAGATAAGAAATGACCCAAATAGGCACTAAAAAGCATGAAAACAATGGTAATTCGGGGGCTAAATATGCGCCAATTATGGTCGCATCAAATATCCCCAAACCGAACCTTTGCTCGTCCCGAGTAAAGAGGTGACAAAGACTAGGACCAAAACTAACCTAACCTAATAATAATAGCCGATATGAGACAATTAGCGGGTCTCACTCCGCCCCTTCAACTCACAACAAGACAACCATGAGGTAGGATGCCTTCTTGCAAGGCAAGGTGGGTCTTTGCCAAAATGGCGACACATCCAAACATTAAGCACACAAAAACACGTAATGGATGCATCTACAAAAAGAATAGCCACTTTCCTCATCTAAGTGGCGGAAATTATCTACAAGGGAAGCAATTCAAGGGTACACAATCCTTCATAGATGCAATTTGTTCAAACTACTAGGCCTAGAAGGATACCAATAAATCACCTCCAAAAGGTGTCAAGCTAGGGTACCTTTGTCCTCAATCGTTAAATGCTTTTGTCAAGAGTAGACTCCCTATGGTGTTAGAAACACTGGAGGATCGCGGAATTCCCCCTCTTGCCTAGACAAGAAGAAGGGTCGTCCCCTCTCTACCATGCACAAAAGTGGATATGATGGATAAAGGGATCAATAGATGTTTGAGTTTCATTTTGGGAGTTTGCTTTTGTTTTTGTTTTTCCCCCCAATTTCTTGTGGTATTTGACTTTTGAGAACACTTTCTTTGCCATTTCTTTTGATTTTTGGCATTTCAATACTTGACAATTTTTTGCATTTCTTTTTGAACATTTTCAAAGTCACCCCAATTAGTAACGAGGGTGCCTTATATTTGAAGTTTTAGGAGTTTTATTTTTGCTCCTCTTTTCATTTGATGCATTTTTGCAAACTTTCTTTCACTTTTCATTTCTTTGAACTCAAATTGATTTCTTTTTGTTTTGTGCCCATTCCCTTTGATGACAAAAATATGGTAGAACATGGATGAATGATAGAAGTATGCATGGTTTCAAGGGTCACCTTGGAATAAACGGTAGCCAAGGAGTTATCACACCACAAGGTACTCTTGACTCGGCTTTAAACCATGGGTCAAAGGATACTAGCATGACACATCCTAGGGTGTTTTACAAGCATTCTAACAAGCAAAGTCTTAAGAATAAAAAGCATCTACTAGGGCCTATATACACTTGTCAAGCTTCCCAAATAGACGGTTTCGCAAAATTTTTCTAACATGCAAACTACATGCCATGATGCAACTAGCATATAAACATCCTAATGCAAATGATTCTACCAACTAATATGCCATATAAACTAAATGCAATCCTAAGTTCACATTGTTTTACCGCATCAATCAAAATAAAGCCACATAGTCATTAACATAAAGAGGAAAAAGGAGATTGGAAAGATCATACCATGCGGTCTTCAATATCCTCATGTCTCGGATGTGGCGTAGTCAATCAAAGTGAACAAGGATGAAACAAACACAATATATACAAGACAATATATACAAAGGAAATGAACTTGTTTTTGGTTTTTCAATTTTTCAAATTTTTATGATTTTTGAAATTTTTCAATTTTTATGGTTTTTAAATAAAAGTTAAGTGTTAGAATTCCCATCCCCACACTAATATGGGCATTGTCCTCAATGGCCAAAATGATGGAAATTATGCGAGAGTGATGCATGATTTCTATACTAAATGCAATTCTACACTAAGCTATACTACATGATGCATGGTTTTTGTTATGACGGAGAGGATAATTTAAATTACCTCCCGTTGCGTATGCATTAACTTCCCCAAACCAAGTAAGACACTATTGCTAATGTCAAAGCATGGGGGAGTTCATGCACATGCTATGCTATGCATGAAACTAGATTGTCATTTTGGATTTTACAAAAGTGGGAACAATAAAGAACACCTCAAAAGAACCGAGGTGTGAGTCCTTTGATGTTGCTAGGACTAAACCAACAATGATCAAAATGAAATAAAATACAAAGAGATATAGACAAACCATGGGAGTGTAGGAGTCTCCAAGGCTAGTCTTCCATCATGCTACTATCATCACCACTTCCCTCATGAGAAGTGGTCATATTGCCACTTTCCTTGGCGCTTTCTTCTTTGCTTTCTTCACCATCATCTTCCTCATCATTATCTTCACCATCTTCACCATCTCTTTCTTCATCTCCACTTGCTTCTTCCTCAATATTATCATCAATCTCCTCATCATTTCCAACAACCTCATTGTCTTCCACCACGTCCCTAGATGCACCCGGAAATAAGGCTTCTCTATCCGCCCAACTAGGCAAAGGACAAGATGGATCAAGGAGTCCTTGCCTAGCTAGATGTAGGAGGGGAGGATATTGAGCCAAATAAGCATTCTTCCGATCTTCATAAGCTTGCTTGTGCATGGCTTGCATTAGAAGAGTTACATAGTCTTTCCCAATTTCAACTCCTTGTGGTTTGAACTCTTCATAATCATAGGGGTAAGGTGGTATAACAATGGAAGAGGAGGGGGTTTCATGATCACCCTTTTGTTGTTGAATGATGTACTCGGCTTCTTCGGATAGGGGAAGCAAATAGTTGGTCCGGTGGACACTAAGACGGCAAATCTTTGCGGGTAAAGTGAATGATCGAGCCTCACTTGTAAGCCACCCATACTTGGTATCAAGGGAATTGTGAGCAACCCACTTAAACTTGTTAATCAAGGTGGACATATCAATAAGATGGCCACCATCCTTAGCCTTGTACTTGCTATCCTTATTGAAATTAGGATCAAAGTGCTTGGCTAGGACCGTGACAAGGCCGCCATTAACAATTACGGTTTGACCCTTCTTCCCACTATCTATATGGAGCCATCTATCAACCAATAGCCTCAAAGAATTGTAAGGCTTGGTGTGAATTCTTCCAATATTCAAAGTTGATTCAAGGAGAATAAAATCGAGTCCCGTGAAATGATTGGTGTCTTTCCTAGCAATTATGGTATTTCCCACAATTTTGTGCCATATTCTTATGCCCGGATGATGGACCAAAAGAGCACGACAAGCTTTAAAATCTTCAAATTTCTTCCCGGAGATTGCCTCCCAAAGAGGCTCGGGATCATACTTCCCATATTGCTTATAAAATTTATGTTCATCGCTAAGACCCAAAATTGCACCCAATTAGGAAAGGAAATGCGTCTACTAGTGTTAGCTAGACGAAACTCAATATTTTCCCTATTCTCAACTTTTGTCACTTTTAAAGAACTTAAGAATTCCAAGACAAGGGAGGGGTATGTTACTTCCTCCATTTCAAACAATTTCTTTAAACCCATGGCATTGAAAAAGACTCTTGTTTGTTCAAGAATACCCAACTTCTCTAAAGCATCTTGGCATATGAATTTGGTGGATTGAATTTGTTTCATAGCAAACTTGACAAATGTATTTCTATGGGAGTCGGAAATGAATGTTACCTCCGGATAATGCAAGAGTTGATTAATTACCGGAGTAGAGGGTGATGCTTCCATAGGAATTTGTTGAGGTGGTTGCACTTCCAAGCTTGGTGTTGATACCACCATTGCCAAAGCTTTCTTCATTTGTAGAGCTTTTTGCCTTTGAGAGAGAGTTGTAGTCTTTGGTGCCTTTGTTGCCTTTGCCTTTGCTTTTGTTGCTCCCTTTGTTCTTGCCATTTGATGAGCTAACCAAGAAAAAGATCAAAAATCTTCAATTTGTAGAATGCCCAAATCGATTTTGAAAGTGAAAGGCTTTGCCTTTATGAGAACAAAAATCAATTCAAAGGTGAAGATTTTGTTCTTGGTTTTGATTGTTAATGAAGATGGAGTGATTGATTTGTTATTTGAAAGATGGTTTGATTTGATTTTGGTGAGTTTTGTTGAGGGTTTTTGTTTTTGAGATGGAGAGGATGAGGGTTTTGATGTTATGGGTAGTGTTTATGAGTGAATGAATGAATGAATGAAGGTGGGGTGGGTATTTAAAGAACTCGACAATATTAGGACGCAGGGACAATCCGTGCGGATTAGGCGCAATCCGCTCGGATTCTTCAGCTTCAAATTTTCAAAAATCCCGCCTAGAGACGGGCGGATTCTGGGGAATCCGCTCGGATTCTTTTTGGATGAGACGGGCGGATTTCGCTTAAGACGGACGGATTCTTGTCCAGAGATTTTTCTTTGTTTTTCTTCACCGCAAGACGGGCGGATTGTCCACAAGACGGACGGATTACGTGAGACGGGCGTCTTTCCGGAATCCGCTCGGATTCTTCAACGATCAAGAATTTTGCGTTTTCAGCTCGGCCCAAGACGGGCGTCTTCTCATCAGACGCTCGGATCCTCTGCAGACGGGCGGATTCTCAGGAATCCGCTCGGATTGGTCCTTGTGTACACGGATTCAGTTCCATCCGTGCACCAACGCATTCCCTTATCATTCTTTCTTTCTTTCTTTCAAATCTTGTGTTCTTCATTGCGGGGGCACTACTAAGGCATGAATAGCCTAGGCAATTGCCATCCCCACACTAAGGTAAAGCACTACACATCAATTAAAATCATTAGTCCCTCCCTCACTTCTCTCTTTTCATGACAATTATTTTGATCAAAGTAAAAATAAATCCAAAAATGACAAAAATGCAATGCAAAAATTAAATGTAAGTTAGGGAGTTAGAAATATTTACAAGTGGTGGTTTAGGGAGGACTCCACCAAACTCTCATTCTTGATGAGATGTCAAGGAGGCATGTTCAAGGTGTTGTTGATGTTGCTCAACACCTTGAAGAAGTAATCAAAAGCTTGTTCATTGTTATGGTAGAGGTCCTCAATAGACCGTGGCCCTTGTTGTTGATCATGATCGATGGCATGCCCCAATGTAGGGATTAAAGATCCCTTCAAATTCGTCGTCCCAAAGACCACAAACTTCATTGAGTTGATCATTGAAAATCTCTTGCTTGGATGGAGACAACTCTCCCAATTTCTTCTCTTGGCCAATGAGGCCATCATCTTCTTCCTTGGTTGATTTTGATGAGCTTTGCAAGCTCTCCTTGTCACAATTCACTTGCTCTTTGAATGGAGCATCTTCAACTTTCTTCCTCCATTGGAGTTCCGATTTCTTCTTCTCATCTTTTCGGCTATAATGATCAATCATGAAACATGGCTCATGCAAACGAGGAGCTCTCATGGTCTTGTCAAGATTAAAAGTTATGCTTTCATCTCCCACTTCTAGAGTGAGCTCTCCATGTTTCACATCAATCACCGCACCCGCGGTGTGTAGGAAAGGTCTTCCTAAGATGATTGGAATGTTGGAATCTTCCTCCATGTCAACAATGACAAAGTCCACCGGGATGAAAAACTTCCCAATTCGCACGGGGACATCTTCCCATATCCCTAACGGTGTCTTCGTCGATCTATCGGCCATTTGAAGAGTGATATTGGTACATTTAAGCTCTCCCATTCCCAACCTTTTACTTACCGAGTACGGCATGACACTCACACTAGCCCCTAGATCACATAAGGCTTTGTTGATCGTTGTGTCGCCAATGGTACACGGTATTGAGAAGCTTCCCGGATCCTTTAACTTTGGAGGTGAACTCCCTTGAAGTATTGCACTACTCACCTTAGTGAAGGCGATAGTCTCAAGTTTCCGGATCGACTTCTTCTTTGTGAGGATATCTTTCATGTACTTTGCATAGGCCGGAACGTGATTGATTAATTCCGTGAAAGGAATTGAGACTTCTAAGTTCTTCACAATTTCCATGAACTTTCCAAGTTGATCATCAAATTTAGGCTTGGCTTGTCGACTTGGAAAAGGAAGTCTAATCACAATGGGCTCCTTTTCTTTGGCTTTGTCTTCATTTTTCTTCAAGCTTTCTTCTTTTGATGATTCCCCTTCTTTGGGACCTTGCACCACAACTTCATTCTCACTAGTTCTCACAACTTCATCCTCAACTTGCTCCTTCGGTGCTTCATACCTTGTACCACTTCTCAAGTGAATGGCACTAACCGTTTCATGTCTAGGGGGATTACCTTGAGGTGGTAATTGCCCCTTTTGTCTTTGTGAGCTCGAAGATGCTAGTTGGGTCAATTGTGTTTCTAACATCTTGGTGTGAGCTAGAATGTTGTTGATGGTGGTGTCTTTTGCTTGGCTATCTTTTTGCATTTGGGTGAAAAATTCTTGTTGATTCTTTTGCATTTGAAGGACCGCTTTTTGGACATCAAAACTTTGGTCATTGTGGTGATTGTATGGATTTTGATTTTGGTAACCTTGGTTTTGATTGAAAAAGGGTCTTTGATTTTGATTTCTCATGGGTGGTGGAGTGTATGTTGTTTGAGGGTTTTGGACATTTTGGCTTTTGTATGAGAGATTTGGATGGAACTTGGTGTTTTCATTGTAAAAATTTGAATAAGGGGTACCGCTTTTGTAAGCTTGGAAAGCATTGACTTGCTCGGTTGTTCCCCTACATTCGCTTGAGTCATGACCCAAGGTTCCACAATTCTCACATATCCCGCTTGGGATTGATGAGGATGCCGTCATGGCATTGACATGATGCTTTGATGATTTTGAGCTTTCCTCAAGTCTAGCCATAGCTTGTTCAAACTTCAAGTTGATTGTGTCAATGTGAGCACTAAGTTGAGCACCCAATTGAGTAACGGTGTCCACTTCATACTTTCCTCTAGTAGCCTTGCGAGGCCTACTATATTGCGAATTATGGACCGCCATTTCCTCAATCTTGTTCCATGTTTGATTGTCATCAACTTCGGTGAACATTCCATTTGATCCCATATTGAGAATGTTCCTTGAATCTTCATATAAACCATTCCAAAATTGTTGCACTAAAAACCATTCGCTAAGTCCATGGTGAGGACATGAGCGACAAATAACTTTGAACCGCTCCCAAGCTTCATACAAAGATTCTTCATCCCTTTGCTTAAAACCCGTAATTTGAGCTCTTAGCATATTGGTCTTTTCCGGTGGGTAGAATTTTTGGTAGAAAGCTGGAGCTAGCTTCTTCCAAGAATCTATTCCAAGGGTGGCCTTATCAAGGCCCTTCAACCATTGCTTTGCGGTGCCGATTAACGAAAAAGGAAATAAAACCCATCTTATTTGGTCTTGAGTCACGCCCGTTTGAGAGATAGCTTCACAATAATCACAAAAGGTTTCCATATGAGAATGAGGGTCCTCACTAGGCATTCCCCCGAATTGGCTCCTCTCAACTAGTTGGATGAAGGCGGACTTGGCAATAAAGTTTCCGGTAAGATGTTGTGGGGTAGGAGTACCATTTGGTAGATCCTCCTCGGTGGGTATAGAGTGTGACGAGAATTTAGGCATTGTAGGTGGATTTTGTGTGGTATTGTTTAATGGGTTTTCTTCTCCTTCTATTGCGAAAGGATTGACAAACTCACTAGTGGGTTGAACAACTTCACCAACACCTCCCAAATTCCTCCTAACAAGTCTCCTATTATTCGTCAAGGTTCTTTCGATTTCACGGTCAAAAGGTAACAAATCTCTTTGTAACCTTCTAGACATGCAAAATATCAAACAACTCAAAAACAATTAGAACAAACCTTGAGGAGTTTTACTTCCCAAGGTGAAAAAGACACAACTAAAAACAATAAAAGAAATCTTAAATCAATTAAACACCGTCCCCGCCAACGGCGCCATTTTTGATCGGAGCCATTTGGTGTTCACAATTAAGCATATGTGGTCGTTGGTCAATGGTCGATACAAAACACAATTTATACTTCACAAACAACTCTACAATTAGTAAAGAGGCAAGTAAAGGTCGGATCCCAAGGGACGGGTATTGAAATGAAGATTCTATTGTAACTAGTGGTGTCTAGGGGTGTCACAAATTGGGTTGATGTAGAAGGTTACTAAACTAAAATAGCAATGAAAATAAACTAACAAGATAAATGAAATAAGGGTGTAAACAATTGATTAAAAGCACTAGGGTGTCATGGGTTCATAGGGGAATCATGGGATATGATCATACAAACATGTTCTCAAATTATAAGCAAGCAATTATTGTTGTGATGGATTGAGTTGGGTTATATCTTACAATCCTAGGAAAGTTTGGGTCCCGGAGCCGAATCTCTTGGATTGTACAACACCTACAAGTCGACTTAATCTTCCCTACTTAACACATGCATGGTCTAACAAGACTCGAGTTGGGTTATGTCTTACAAGTCAAGTTGAAAGGATAGAAGATGATAGTAAATGCAAGGATTCATAGGCTTAGCATTTCATCAAATATAACATGTGCATGTATTAAGATCAAAACAAGCAAGCAAATAAGATATGAAAGCATATTAATTTAAGCATGAATCATTCCCCATGTTGGTTTCCCTAATCACCCATTAAACCCTAGCTAAGAGACTACTCACTCATTATCATATTGATCATGCTAGAAAGGTTGTCAATCATACTAACATAATAAAACATGATGAATAAATGAAAGTAATTAGCAATAATTAAAAAGGGATTAAGAGATTATACCTACTAATGATTCCAATAATAAAGCAAGAATAATAGAAGTACTTGAATCCTAGATTGAGAGGTTGTCAATCTCCCAATAATAACCCAAATAATCTTCAATTACCCAAAATAAAGTAAGAACAAGAGAGAGATTAAAGAACTAAAACTTGGATTAAAACTTGATTAATATTTGATTACAATATTGAAGAGAGATTTGATTGATATTAACTACACTAATTATTGATAAGAAGAACATGCTCCTCTAATTAGACTAATGGGGTATTTATAGTGAAAATTAGGGAGGATGCATTATGGTTAACTAAGGGCTAAACTAGTAATTACACTTTTAAGTTGAGCAAGGAGCCTCCGGGATTATCCGAGAGAAGGGCTTCTCCATTTCGTAGCTTGAAGAACGAAAGCGTCTTTGTCTTGTGATCCGTGCGGCCGGGAGTCGGGACGGCCGGATCTGGGATGGACGATCCGAGCGGATCAAGGAACAAGACGCTCGGATGGGCATGGGCAATCCGAGCGGATTCTGGTGAGGACGCTCGGATCGGGCGAGGACGGACGGATTCTCTACAATCCGTTCGGATTGTAGTTCAGCAGCTTTCCTTCTTCTTTTTCTTCCCTTTTCTTCATGAATTCCTTGGGGATTTCCTTGGGGACTCAAGGATCCTTTTCTCAACAATGCTCTTCTACTATGCTATGTACAAAGGCCTTCTAGTCTTGTCTCTCCTTGATGCTTGGTCATTGAATACGATCAATTTAGCCTCGTTTTGCCATGAAAATGCAAGATTCTTACTCCTTTCCTACCAAGGGATCAAAATCTCAAAGAATATGCAAAACAAAGAACTAAAGATAAGAAATGACCCAAATAGGCACTAAAAAGCATGAAAACAATGGTAATTCGGGGGCTAAATATGCGCCAATTATGGTCGCATCAGATAGTCTTGGTTCGTTTTAAGGAGGCTAAGGATAAGGAGGAGGTCTTGAATGCAGGGCACTTCATGTTTGATAACAAACCTCTTATTGTTAGATCATGGACTGCTGAGGTTGAATTAACTAAGGAAAACATTAAGGATGTACCTGCATGGATTCGTATCCATGAATTGCCTTTACGGTTTTGGGGTAAATGCTTAGCTGCCATTGCAGGGTTGGTGGGTACATATCATAAGTCTGATCAGGCTACAATGGACAAAACTCATATGGGTTATGCCAGAGTGATGGTTGAATTGACTCTGGGCAACAAGTATCCATCCAAAGTCAGATTTAGAGATGAGACTGGTAACATTGTGTCCCTCCCTGTTGAGTATGAGTGGAAGCCTTCAATTTGTACTAAATGTAAGGGGATAGGGCATGAGGCTACTAACTCTCGCAAAGAAATGAAGCCACAGAGAAAACCAGTGCATACAGTGCAGGTATGGAGACCTGTGAAAGTTGCAGGAAATATAAGCACTTCTGACAAGAGCACTAAGATCAGTTCTCTGGTCAGGAATTCACACCAACCAGACAATGGTGAGAGTGCTTGTACTTCTTTAGTTACTCCTGAGAAATCATATAGAGAAGTTGCAGAAGGTCCAGTCACACCAAAGGTGAGTATTGGACAAACAGGTGACCCTGATTCTCCCAAAATAAATGCATAGCATAGGATTTTGGAATGTGCGAGGTCTCAATAGTATAAATAAGCAGAATAATGTTAAATGGTTTTTGCATAATAAAGGAGTTGGCCTGTTTGGGCTGCTTGAAACCAAAATTAGTTCAAATAAAACTCAAAGTGTGTCTGCTGCTATGCTTGATGGATGGAGTGTGATTACTAATGCTTCTTAGCACAAAGGTGGTAGAGTATAGCTTCTGTGGAAGGCTCACTTATATGATGTACTCATCCTACAGTATGACGCTCAATATGTGCATGCTCTTGTCACTGAGAGATGCTCTCAGGAACAATTTTACATTACCATGGTATATGCCTTTAATGATGGTACTGAGAGGAGGGACTTGTGGATGAAACTGGAAGTACTTCATGGTGCTGTTGCTGAACCTTGGGTGATTGCAGGAGATTTTAAAACTATCATTAATCCACTAGAAAGGCTTGGGGGTAATACTAAACAAAGTGATATGGATGATTTTATAGATTGCATTGCAACTTGTGGACTGACTGACATTCACACTACTAGTGCGTTCTATACATGGACCAATAAACAGGAAGCTTAGACGAGGGTATACAGTAGACTGGACAGATTCTTGATTAACCAGGACTGGGTTCAACGTTTTCCTAATATGACTGCCCACTTTCATCCTTCTGGTTACTTTGATCATTGCCCTTGTGTAGTGAGTGATAACCAGTTGATTGTCATTAGGAAAACTAATTTCAAATATTTTAACATGTGGAGTAAGGCCTCTTCTTTCCTAACTATAGTCCAAGAGGAGTGGCAAAATAGGTATTAAGGCTATCCCATGTATTGTGTCACTAGGAAGCTGAAACCTTTAAAGGGGAGACTTAAGGATTTGAATAAGGAATGCTACTCAGATGTAGAGAATGCTGCCATTCTTGCTGAAAAGACAGTGTTAAAGATACAGGGTGATTTGATAGATGACCCCCTAAATGCTGAACTAATCCAGGAGGAGATCACAGCTCTGAAATCTTTTAAGGAACTCAATGATGCAAGGCAAAGCTACCTCAGACATAAGGCTAAAACTCAATGGTTGGAGGATGGTGATGCTAACTCTACCTACTTTCATGGGGCCATTAAGAAGAGATGTTATATTAATAAGGTGACTCAGATTGAAGATCATCAGGGAAATATTTGTACTACCAGTCAGAGTATTCAGGATGCATTTCTAAATTACTATTTGGAGCTGTTGGGTACTTCTAAGCCTACTTAAATGGTGAGACAACAAGTGATTAATACTGGCAAGTGCTGCACTGAGGTTCATAAGGAGATCCTGAATAAACCAGTCACTACAGAGGAGATTAAAGAAGCTTTCTTTAAGGTGCCTATTGACAAATCTCAAGGACCTGATGGCTATACTAGTGGCTTTTTCAAGGATAGCTGGGATATTGTGGGGAATGATGTTTGCTCTACTATTCAAGACTTCTTTTCTTCTGGTAAGCTTCTTAAGCAAATTAATGCTACCACCATCACACTTATTCTTAAATGTGAGAGGCCTACAACTGTTAAACAATTTAGACCTATAGCTTGTTGTGATCTCCTATACAAGGCCATTTCCAAAGTGCTATGCAATAGACTGTCTATGGTGCTGCCAGACCTTGTTAGTGAGAATCAAGGAGCTTTCATCAAAAGCAGATCCATTATTGAGAACATCCTAATCTGTCAAGACTTAGTTAAGATGTATAATAGACAAGCAGTGTCACCAAGATGCTTATTTAAGATTGATCTCCAGAAAGCTTATGATACAGTTGAGTGGAATTTTGTAGCTCAGTTGCTTGAAGGTATGGGATTCCCTGATAATTTCTCCCAAAAAGTCATGAGATGTATTCAGTCCACTTCATACTCTTTGAATTTAAATGGAAGCTGCTTCGGATTCTTTAAAGAAAGGAGAGGTCTTAGATAGGGTGACCCCATGGTGAGAGCGTCGTCGTGGCTCTCGATCAAACACATTTATAATACTCAACAAACAACTAGTTAGCGGTAAGTCGAGGTCGATCCATGGGACGGTGTGCTTTGGGTTCTAAGTCTATCTATCTCAATTTATGCTAGTGTCACAATTTATTTGGGTTTGTAGTTGTGTCTAGACTAATGCAAGCAATAAAGTAAAACAAGCAATGAAATAAAGGACGTAAACAAATGATTAAAAGTGCTAGGATATCATGGGGTCATAGGGGATTCATGGTGTTGATCATACAAACATGTTTACAAGGTTGCAAGCGATTAATGTTGTGGAGGAACCGAGTTGGGTTATATCTTACGGTTCTTAGGAAGAGTTGGGTCCCGGAGCCGAATCGATTAGATTGTACAACACCTACAAGTCGACTTACTTTCCTCCTAATCAACTTCTATGCATGGTCTAACAAGACTCGAGTTGGTTTATATCTTACAAGTCAAGTTGAGTAGATAAGAGATGGTTGTAAATGCAAGGATTCATAGGCTTAGCATTTCATCAAACACAACATGTGCATAAAGTTGACATCACAACAAGCAAGCAATTTAATCATGTGAACATATTAGATTAAGCATGAATCAATCCCATGTTGGTTTTCCCTAATTACCCATTAATCCTAGCTAAAGTAACTACTCACATGTCATTAATGGTGTCAAACATCACAACAAGTATAAACATGATAATAGAATGAAGAAATGAACAATAAAGATTAAAGAGTAAAGGAATTATACCAACTTGAGATGATCCAAATAATAAAGCAAAGAATAAAAGAAGAAACTTGATGATTGATGGAAGGTTGTCAATCTCCCAATAATAACCCAATAATCTTCAATTACCCAATAATAAACTTGAAGAATAAACTTGAACAATAATTAAGGAGAGATTAATGTGTAATTTGTGGAAAGATTAAAGAGTAATCTATTCTAATCTACTCCTAATCTAATCTAAAGAAGGATTTTCTACCCAAAAACAACATGCATGATTAATTACAAAGATGGGGTATTTATAGTGGAAATTAGGTGGATGCATTAGGGTTAACTAAGGGCTAAACTAGTAATTACACTTTTGAGATTTGAGCAGGGAGACTCCGGTATTCTCCGAGAGAAGGGCTTCTCTTATCGTGGCTTGAAGAAGACGAAACTATGCTGTGGAAAAATCCGTGCGTATTGGAGTCGGGACGGACGGAATCTGGCAAAGGAATCCGAGCGGATTCAGGGGAATCCGGGCGGATTCTAGTGGGGCAATCCGAGCGGATTAATGAGCAGGACGCTCGGATTGTTTTGTGGAGACGGGCGGATTTGAGACAATCCGCTCGGATTGTTCTTCAGCCGTGGTTCTTCTTCTTTTCTTCCCTTTTCGCTCATTTCCATTTTATTCTTGCGGGATTGGTCTTTAGTCCTTGCTCCCTCTTCATACTAGTCCACCCATTATCGTCAATAAGCTTCCAAATGTGCACGAAAGACGGGAATTTCCGCCTTATCATCTCCTTTTCTACAAAACATATGAAATGCGATAGAAAAGCAAATAGGAAGGTTTTGACGGATAAAATGGCCATAGAATGTTATAATAGTATGCAAAATAGGCTCAATTAGGGGACTAAATGTGCGCAAATAATGTTCACATCAAATATCCCCAAACCGAACCTTTACTCGTCCCGAGTAAAGAGGTGACAAAAACTAGACCTTTATTTAAACTAACCTAGTAATATAGCCGATATGAGACAATTAGCGGGTCTCACTCCGCCCCTTCAACTCACAACAAGACAACCATGAGGTAGGATGCCTTCTTGCAAGGCAAGGTGGGTCTTGCCAAAATGGCGACACATCCAAACATTAAAGCACACAAAACAAGTAATGGATGCATCTACAAAAGAATAGCCACTTTCCTCATCTAAGTGGCGGAAATTATCTACAAGGGAAGCAATTCAAGGGTACACACTCCTTCATAGATACAATTTCTTCAAACTACTAAGCCTAGAAGGATACCAATAAATCACCTCCAAGTTGTGTCAAGCTAGGGTACCTTTGTCCTCAATCGTTAAATGCTTTTGTCAAGAGTAGGCTCCCTATGGTGTTAGAAACACTGGAGGATCGCGGAATTCCCCCTCTTGCCTAGACAAGAAGAAGGGTCGTCCCCTCTCTACCATGCACAAAAATGGATACGATGGATAAAGGGATCGATAGATATTTGAGTTTCATTTTGGGAGTTTGCTTTTATTTTTGTTTTCCCCCCAATTTCATTGGCATTTGACATTTGAGAACACTTTCTTACCATTTCTTTTGATTTTTGGCATTTCAATACTTGACAATTTTTTTTTTTTGCATTTCTTTTTGAACATTTTCAAAGTCACCCCAATTAGTAACGAGGGTGCCTTATATTTGAAGCTTTAGGAGTCTATTTTGCTCCTCTTTTCTTTTGATGCATTTTTGCAAACTTTCTTTCACTTTTCATTTCATTGAACTCAAATTGATTTCTTTTTGTGCCCATTCCCTTTGATGACAAAAATGTGGTAGAACATGGATGAATGATAGAAGTATGCATGGTTTCAAGGGTCACCTTGGAATAAACGGTAGCCAAGGAGTTATCACACCACAAGGTACTCTTGACTAGGCCTTAAACCATGGGTCAAAGGATACTAGCATGACACATCCTAGGGTGTTTTACAAGTATTCTAACAAGCAAAGTCTTAAGAATAAAAAGCATCTACTAGGGCCTATATACACTTGTCAAGCTTCCCAAATAGACGGTTTCGCAAAATTTTCTAACATGCAAACTACATGCCATGATGCAACTAACATATAAACATCCTAATGCATATGATTCTACCAACTAATATGCCATATAGACTAAATGCAAGTCCTAAGTTCACATTGTTATACCGCATCAATCAAAATAAAGCCACATAGTCATTAACATAAAGAGGAAAAAGGAGATTGGAAAGATCATACCATGCGGTCTTCAATATCCTCATGTCTCGGATGTGGCGTAGTCAATCAATGTGAAAAAGGATGAACAAACACAATATATACAAAACAATATATACTAGTCTACACTACAAAGGAAATGAACTTGTTTTTGGATTTTTTTCAATTTTTCAAATTTTTATGGTTTTTGATTTTATGAAATTAAAGAACATATTTTTGGGATTTTTCAAAATTTTTCAAATTTTATGTGTTTTTGGAATATAAATTCCCATCCCCCACTTTATTTTGGACATTGTCCTCAATGTACATGTAGGAGTAGGAATAAAAAGGAAAAACATGTTTTTGAATTTTTTTTTTTTTTTTTTTTTTTTTTTTTTTTTTTTTTTTTTTTTTTTGAAATTGAAGTACAAATGCAATAATATGGTATGAATGAATGCATGCTCTAACTAAATGCAATTCTATATGACATATATAACAAATGAATGCAATCTAAACTATACTATATGATGCATGATTTCTAGTAAACTACGGTCACCTATGATCAAACCTCCCCAAACCGATTTAAACACTATTTCTAGTGTAGAAAAGAAATAGGTTTGGTCATTAGTAACTATGCATGAATTCTAATCTATATGCAACTATTTACATGGATCATGTGAGATATATACAATGCAAACTATACTATATGAACTAACTAATGTAAATGCAATATGAAATATAATACAAATGCAAGCTAAATGTATACTAAATGCAATGTAAGTATAAAAGAGAGAGGGAGAGATGGGTATCATACAAGTGGAAGTGGTGAAGTAGGCCTCTTTCACTCGTCATCCTCATCTTGGTCATAGCCATAACCATGAGAGCTTCCGGCTTGATCATGTCCGGGTGCTTGGCCCCAATATCCTCCTTGGTCAAAATTTCCTCCTTGTCCCGAGTACCCTCCACCTTGGCTAGAATGCCCTCCATCGCCGCGACCCCAAGCTTGGTTCCCATAATTTGGGAACAAGAGCTCCGGTTGTGCCCAAGAGGGTTTAGGACCATCGGGGTCAATATACCCTTGTTGAGCCATGTTATAGTATTGGGGGTAGAGGGCTAAGTAGTTGTCTTCCCTCCCTTTATGCACCCCAAGGTCCACTCTATTCACGAGTGCCATTAAATCATTAATACCCGGGGTATTGGGGATTTCTGGTTGAAATGGGGTATGTGGAAAGGGGTAAGGTGGGATAGGGACATAGGAAGGTGGGCGCATTTGTACCCCCGGCCCTCCACGAGGTGGTTGACGGCGTGGCTCTTCCCTTTGAGGGGGATTATCAAGAATTTGGATATCAAGGAGGTAGCTTGGTGGAGGGGAGTATGGACTCAATCGTGGTTCGATGCCCGGTATCTTCCATCCTTCAAGGATCATCGAAGTGCAACCCTTGGTGTACCATTCCACACTCTCATCTTGAGTGTAGTTGCACCACCGGTGACTATAGAAGATGGTGTGCTCATCAATCAAAGTCCTCCCTTCAAGAGGAACATATGTTCCTCGGGCATTGAACCCGGGGCAAAGGTGTTTAGCCAACATTGTAATTAGACCTCCCATCACGAAGGTTTTAAGTTGAGATGTCCCTTGAGCAAAGTCATTGAACCTATTGAGTATCTCAAGTGGCGTATTGAAGTTATAACGCCTCACCGCTCGAACATTCAAATGAGACTCAAGAAAAGTTAAGTCGATGAGAGTACACCGATCTTGCTCGTACCTCCCATTGATGCATCCGGCTACAAAGCGTTCGGTGAATCAAATCACCGGGTGTTGAATAGCAAATGTATAGCAACGCTTTATATGGGTAAAGTTCCTCCCGGAGATAGCTTTCCAAAGAAAATCCACACTAAAATTATCGGGCTTGTCGGTATAGGCGGTGGGTATTTGAAGACCGAAAACATAGGCAAATTCCTCAAGAGAAAGAACATGGTCTCGGTTGCATAACCTAAACTCCATGCCTAAATTGTTGCGGGCATCCGCCACAATGCGAAGGCTACTCAAGAACTCAAGGGTGAGACTAAGGTAAGTCTCTTCATGAGCATGGAAAAGGTCCCCAATGCCAAGGCCATTGAAGAACGCCTCGGTAGGGTACCTTATCTTAAGGATTTCCAACACCCTAGTGTCAACAAATTGAGTAGGTTCGTATTTCTTACCTAGAAGCTCGACGAAATTTTCGCGGTGGTCGTCGGATATGAAGATCACTTATTGGAAGTTGTTGAGTTGTTCAATACCTCCCCTCATTATCACATCTCGTGGTGTTGAAGAGGATGATCCCTTGCGCTTCTTTCCGATCGAATCAAACAATTTCTTGGCCTTTCCTTTGGAACTCATGTTGGTGATGGGGTGATGTGGGTGATTTTGAGTGTTTTTGAGGATATGAAGGTGATTTTGAGAATTGAAGAGAGTGTTTTAGGGTTTGATAAGATGAGGAAATGAGGGAGAAGGGGGGTGTTTATATAGAAGAAGAAGGGAATCCGAACGGATAGGATTGGACCTGACCCGTTTTTTCTCGCGTGAACAGTACAATCCGAGCGGATTGCAGACGGGACGGACGGATTCTCGATGGGCAAGACGGGTGTCTTCTGTAGAATCCGCGCGGATTCTAGAACAGAGAAATCTGTTGGTTGAGAAGCAGGGACAAGACGGGCGGATTTCGTAGGGGACGGACGGATTGATCAGGACGGGCGGATTTTTGATAATCCGCACGGATTATAGCGCAGATTAAAATCTTGCTTCTGGACGTCATTTGGGACGGGCGTCCCGTGAAGAGGACGGACGGATTGTATGGGACGGGCGGATTTCTTGGAATCCGCACGGATTCTTCCTCAGTTTCAGCTTTTTCTTTTCCGTGGGCCCTGGACGGGCGGATTTGCTTGGATCCGAGCGTCTCTGCTTCTTTCTCTTTCTTCTTTCTTCTTTCGTGAAATGATAAACCCCTTTTCACTGATTTTCTCCTTTTTCCTTATCTTTTTCTGAAATTTGCTCATAAATCATGTAAGATGACTCTCTCTCTCTTCTCTCTCATGCAAGAAATTAAATGCAAAAAAAATAAAATGTACAATATTATATAAAATAAAGAGGTTCAAGAAATATCTTACAAATGGTGGTTTGAGGTAGGACTCCACCAAACTAGTTCAATTTTGTAGAGGTTCTTATCCATAGAGCTTAAGGCTCTTAGTAGAAGATCAAAAGCTTGTGAGCAAGCTCCAAACAAGCATAAGTATGGGTTGCTCCACTTGAAGATGAAATTTGGCCAAGGAAGTTTGTCATACATCCTTTCTTTCACCTTGTCCTTGGCACTAGAGCTTTCCCGATGCTTCAAGTAAATACATCCATGATTCTTGTTAAGATTAAGCATGAAGTGTGGTTCATTTTCATCCGGGGACCTCCACTTACCAACTTCTTCTTCAATTTTGGTGATGACGATAGCATTTTGATTTTTCAATCCTCCCAAGGTGGAAGGAGAGTCTTCATGACTTTGATGATTGGATACCATAGGAGTTGAGATTATGGGTGCCAAATTTTCACAAGTAGCCTCACGAGCAATTTTCTCTTTGAGCTTTTTCACCAAGTAGCTTTTGTATGATGCTTTGACCTTGTGAAGAAGGTCCACCATATCCTCTTCAACAATCATTGGCTCCATGATAGGTGCCAAGTGGTCTTCATGAAGGATAAAGGAAGGACGTTCTTCTTCATGATAAGGTATCTCAAATGTCTCAAGGATAGGCTCCTCAAGCAAGGTGATATTGTGAATCTCTCCTCTAGGTTCATTATCATTGTTGCTATCTTCACGTAAACCATGAATGGGGGCTTCTTTTAGCTCTTTTTCCAACACCTCAATGTTCACATCAAAGGACACACCCTCATACTCACAAAGGCTAAGAACATTTGGTTTGCTCAACCTCATGTCTTCCTTATTAAACACAACACTCTCATAGTCACAAGAGCTCAAGGAATTTGGCTCCTCCCACTTCTCATCTTCCATGTCAAAGGTCACTACTTCAAACTCGCATTTATGCTCAATATCCAAAGAATGGTGGTGAGTGATTGCTTGGAATTCTTTTAATTGGTCAATTTGAATCTCCAACTCCTCACTTTGGGAAACAATGCTTTGAAGGACATTGTTCCTCTTTTGGCTCTCCTCTAGTATTTGTCTGAAGAAGTTTTGTTGATCTCCCATCATTTGAAGAACCATATTTTCAATGGGTTTATCTTCTTGTTGTGGGTGGGTGTGAAAGTGGTTGTATTGTGGCAATTGAAGTTCATTGTGAAATGGGTATTGGGTGGGTGGTTGTTGTTGATATTGGGTGTGGTGATTTTGGTGGGAAAAATTGGGGTAGTGGTTAGGATTTTCGTTGTACAAATAATAAGGTAGGTTTGTGTTGACTTGCTTCTCAAACTCCCCATACCCATAGTCATACTCAAAAGATCCACCACATACTCCATAAACCAAGTCTTGAGTCATCATAACTAAGACAAGGAGATAACTACAAACATGGAAACTACACGAAAATGGCAAGAACAAGCCTCGAGGAACAAGTTCCTCATGGTGAAAGCAAAAATAAAAATAGACAAACAAGTAAGAACTTAATCACATAGCACCATCCCCGGCAACGGCGCCATTTTGGTGAGAGCGTCGTCGTGGCTCTCGATCAAACACATTTATAATACTCAACAAACAACTAGTTAGCGGTAAGTCGAGGTCAATCCATGGGACGGTGTGCTTTGGGTTCTAAGTCTATCTATCTCAATTTATGCTAGTGTCACAATTTATTTGGGTTTGTAGTTGTGTCTAGACTAATGCAAGCAATAAAGTAAAACAAGCAATGAAATAAAGGACGTAAACAAATGATTAAAAGTGCTAGGATATCATGGGGTCATAGGGGATTCATGGTGTTGATCATACAAACATGTTTACAAGGTTGCAAGCGATTAATGTTGTGGAGGAACCGAGTTGGGTTATATCTTACGGTTCTTAGGAAGAGTTGGGTCCCGGAGCCGAATCGATTAGATTGTACAACACCTACAAGTCGACTTACTTTCCTCCTAATCAACTTCTATGCATGGTCTAACAAGACTCGAGTTGGTTTATATCTTACAAGTCAAGTTGAGTAGATAAGAGATGGTTGTAAATGCAAGGATTCATAGGCTTAGCATTTCATCAAACACAACATGTGCATAAAGTTGACATCACAACAAGCAAGCAATTTAATCATGTGAACATATTAGATTAAGCATGAATCAATCCCATGTTGGTTTTCCCTAATTACCCATTAATCCTAGCTAAAGTAACTACTCACATGTCATTAATGGTGTCAATCATCACAACAAGTATAAACATGATAATAGAATGAAGAAATGAACAATAAAGATTAAAGAGTAAAGGAATTATACCAACTTGAGATGATCCAAATAATAAAGCAAAGAATAAAAGAAGAAACTTGATGATTGATGGAAGGTTGTCAATCTCCCAATAATAACCCAATAATCTTCAATTACCCAATAATAAACTTGAAGAATAAACTTGAACAATAATTAAGGAGAGATTAATGTGTAATTTGTGGAAAGATTAAAGAGTAATCTATTCTAATCTACTCCTAATCTAATCTAAAGAAGGATTTTCTACCCAAAAACAACATGCATGATTAATTACAAAGATGAGGTATTTATAGTGGAAATTAGGTGGATGCATTAGGGTAAACTAAGGGCTAAACTAGTAATTACACTTTTGAGATTTGAGCAGGGAGACTCCGGTATTCTCCGAGAGAAGGGCTTCTCTTATCGTGGCTTGAAGAAGACGAAACTATGCTGTGGAAAAATCCGTGCGTATTGGAGTCGGGACGGACGGAATCTGGCAAAGGAATCCGAGCGGATTCAGGGGAATCCGGGCGGATTCTAGTGGGGTAATCCGAGCGGATTAATGAGCAGGACGCTCGGATTGTTTTGTGGAGACGGGCGGATTTGAGACAATCCGCTCGGATTGTTCTTCAGCCGTGGTTCTTCTTCTTTTCTTCCCTTTTCACTCATTTCCATTTTATTCTTGCGGGATTGGTCTTTAGTCCTTGCTCCCTCTTCATACTAGTCCACCCATTATCGTCAATAAGCTTCCAAATGTGCACGAAAGACGGGAATTTCCGCCTTATCATCTCCTTTTCTACAAAACATATGAAATGCGATAGAAAAGCAAATAGGAAGGTTTTGACGGATAAAATGGCCATAGAATGTTATAATAGTATGCAAAATAGGCTCAATTAGGGGACTAAATGTGCGCAAATAATGTTCACATCACCCCATTTCACCTCTTATTTTTGCCTTATGTATGGAGTATCTAACCAGAATGATACAATATTCTACTGATAGATGGCCTTTCCAGTACCATCCTCTTTGCAAGAATATAAAATTGAACCACCTTATGTTTGCTGACGACTTGTTGATGTTTTGTAAGGGTAATGTCCAATCGATAATGTTGATGATGAGAGCCTTCTCTTCCTTCTCTAAAGCTTCTGGACTTTCCATGAATAGTTCCAAATCTGAGGTATACTATAGTGGAGTTTCTCAAGCTATTAAAGATGACATAAGGCAGATCACAGGGTTTACTGAAGGTTATATGCCATTTAGATACCTGGGAGTGCCTGTTCAGGCTACCAGATTGACCAAAATTGAGTGCAATATACTGGTGGAGAAGATGGTTAACTGAATTTTTAGTTTAGGTGCTAAGAAATTGTCTTATGCAGGCATGCTCGTATTGGTTAACTCAGTGCTGAACACCCTGTATAACTACTGGTCAGGCATTTTCCTTATTCCAAAATGTGTTGTGAAGCGCATTGAGGCAGTTTGCAGGAATTATCTTTGGGATGGGGCAGCTGACTTTCATAGAGTACCATCTGTAGGTTGGGATAGGGTCACTCTCCCCAAGGAAGAAGGTGGATTGGGGATTAAATGAACTGCTACCTGGAACATTGCTTCTGTTGCAAAGTTAGTAGACTGGTTATACTGTAAAGCTGATAGGCTTTGGATTAGGTGGGTAAATCAGGTCCATATCAAGGGAAGGAATTGGCATGACTATCTTCTCCTGCTGATGTGGCTTGGTCTTGGAAAAATGTCTGCAAAGTTAAAGAATTGGTCAAGAATGCTTATGTAGAGGATCAATGGATGCCTGACAGTCAAGGATTCACTATCAGAAACTGCAATGAATAGCTAAGGCATAGAGCTGCTCCTCAGAATTGGGCACCTGCTGTATGGAACTCCTGGAATGTCGCTAAACACTCCTTCATCACTTGGGTGTCCATGAACAATGGTCTTAATACTCGTGCTAAACTTGCATCTTTTGGTTATTGTCAGGAGCACCTCTGTTGCATTTGTGAGAATTCAGATGAAACTCAAGCTCATCTGTTCTTCCAATGTGAGTACAGTCAAAGAGTCCTGCATGAAGTTAAAAAATGGTGTGGCATTCGTATTGATGTTACTATGGCAGGTTTGACATTAACTGGCAATAGCATAAAAGGCTTAAAGCAACTGGTACACTATCAGCTCTGGGCATCCTGTCACTATCACGTCTGGTTGGAAAGGAATAATGTAAGGGTGAATGCAGTGGTCACTCCTCCCATCAAATTGGCAGAAAGAATAATCGCAGAAGCTAAGACGAGAATTCTGAGTAAGGTAGGCAAGTCCAAATGTGTTCAGGATAGTATTTGGTTGAGAAAATGGGGTTGTTTGGTAACTTGAATGTAATTTAGCATTCTCCTTTTTGTTCCTTGGAACATAATCCTTGTATATCTTTTTTTATTCTTAATATATTCTTACATTTCACCAAAAAAAAGCACTTTAACCTGAATTTCAACAAAGATAACACCTACAAACCGGTTAAAGGGAGCAACCTCCTTGATATGAGCACTATGATCAACAAATTCCATTGGGTAAAGAATGACAATCTTAACAACAAATATGAGTGCCTCATCAAAGAAGCTAAGTCCCATTGTCTTGCCTAGCAAGATTTACCGTATCTCCGTCCGTAGACCAAACTCCCTATTGCCTGTCTCCAAGGAAGCCAAAGTGATAATTAAGCAACATAGGGAACTAATTGCAAAGCCCTCCTCCTCGACCATTGTGACTTCACCATATCCCTTTGCCTACCAAGAATTCAAAACGAGTGGCTCTAATATCATGGTAGGCAACGACTATTTGACCCAATTAATACAACAAATGCATAAAGAAGCTCACGATGATCGGGTGAATGCTTACCGAGCCCAATATCCACCCCTACTACATCTAGCTAGGCAAGGGCTTCTTGATCCTTCATGTCCTTTGCCTAGTTGGGCGGATAAGGAGGTATTCTTCCCATGTACTTCTCAAGATGCCGAAATGGATAGCCAGGTGGCTAATGGAAAGGAGGTTATTGTTGTTGAAGACGGGGAAGGTAGTGATTTATGCCAAGAAGAAGAAGAGCAAAGTTCAAGTTCCAATGATGATGATGAAAGTGGTGAATCCTCCGGGTAAATGGAGGTGGATGATGAAGAAGATAATGAAGAAATTGATGATGAAAGTGACGATGATGATGACGGCGATGAGGCCGGTTATGATGATGTCGCAATGAGCGACAATTAAGGGTCGACAAGGCTATTTGGAGGACACCACAAGTGCGGGGTTGGTTACTTGACTTTAACCCATTCCATTGTGAGTTTCCTACACCTCCTTTAGCTTTGCATCTATATCATGTTTTTAATTATTATCTTGAGTATTTGTATTGAGTCCTATAACCACTTAAAGGACTCCCACCTCGGTTCCATTGAGGTGTCACATTTTGTTCCCAATTGAAAAATCAAAAATGACAATTAGAATTCATGCATTGCATCCTTTCCTTGTGCATGAACTCCCCCTATTTTTACACTAGCAATAGTGTCTTACTCGGTTTGGGGAAGTTCACTCACAAGAAATGCGAGTTAATTAAAATTAGCTCTCTGACCAATCGAAAGCATGCATCATATAGGATAGATTAGATTGCATCACTTATATATATGTCATATAGTTTGTATATTAGTTTAGAAATCATGCATATTCATATACTTTGCATTGCATAATTTCCTATCGTATTGGTTATTGAGGACAATGCCCATACTAGTGTGGGGATGGGAAATTCTAACTTAACTTTTAAAATCAAATATGATAAAAATTGAAAAATTCATAAAAACTGAAAAATTTCTCAAAAATACAAAAACATGTTCATTCCTTTGTAGTATAGAATTGTATATTGCGTATATACTTGTGTTTGTTTATCCTCTTATCACATGGGATCGACTGCGCCACATCCGAGGCATGAGGAATATGAAGACCACATGGTATGATCTTTCCAATTTCCTTTTTCCTCTCTATGTTAATGACTATGTGGCTTTATTTTGGTTGATGTGGTACAAACGAATATGATCTTAGGAGTTGCATGTAGTTTATATGGCATACTAGTTGATAGAAACATATGCATTAGGTTGTAATATATGTTAGTTGCATCATGGCACGTAGTTGCATTGTAGGAATCATTTTGTGAAAACATCTATTTGGAAAACTTGGCAAGTGTATATAAGGCCCTTGTACATACTGTTTCTTCTTGAGACTTTTCTCATTAGAATACTTCCAAAACACCCTAGGATGTGTCATGCTAGTATCCTTTTGTTAGAAATCTATATCTCATTACTTACCATATTCATATATATTTCAAATTAATTTAGTCATAAAATTAATTACAAATCTTATGCACGCAAACTAAAATAGATAAGTGAAGAAATCGTTTTCTCACCATATGATTTTCGGATTATAAGGGCACCAACAAGATCTCCTTCTTGTTAGTTCTTGAGCATTCCAAATAATGGATGAACAAAGGTTCAAGTATAGAATCTCTCCCAAAAGCATATACCCAAGGAAAACTCATAAAACTAATATTATTTTGATCTAGTAATAATATTAATCATACTTAAATTTGACACAAAATATTAATTTGTCTCTTTACTATTTCGGTGGAGAGGAGGAATTATTTTGGAGTTTATTTCTCTAGAGTTTTCACAAATTGTAGAGAGCATGCTTTTTCTTATACTAGAAAATTAGGTGTAAATAATGAATGAATTAGAGAGATCCATATGGTTGCACACACCATATGAAAACCGGATGGAGGGGGGGTCTTATTGGGGAGCCAATGCATGGTCTTGGTCTTCTCAAGGCAAGAGTAGGCATGCATGGCTTGAGGTAGCCTTTTATCATTATGTTTTCCACTAATATAAAAACACAATATTAACCCAATACACCCTCCATTTTATTTTGTCATTTGTCAATTGTAACATGTGTGACATGTTACTTGACTTATGAAATTGTAATGTATTTTTAACACATTAAAAATCAACATACTCATAAAATATGTCATTAACAAAATCGACTAGTAATTCGTAATTACTTCTGCCAAAATGGTTTATCAAATTATAAATTACAACGTCTTGTATTTATAATAAATTATTCATTCAATTTTAAATTCAATTTCAATTGTTTCGTAAAAAATAATTTTATCTAAGTAATAAAATAATTCGATTACCTAGACCGTATCTAATTTAATCGAATTACAATAAGACACGTTAATTTTACTCACAAAATCATCCGTCAATTTTAAGTAATTTAATTAACTCGAATAGGGCATACGATTAATTAAATAATCAATTAAGAGTATTTTCCTATAGGTATGACCTAAGGGGATCAACTGATCACCACCATCGCACGACAGTAATGTTAAACTCTAGTCAGCCAATCATTAGCGATATGTGTGGACCAGTTGACTGTAAAATATTACATCCCACATGTATTCTTAAAATGAGACTTAAACATGTGATCATCATGATCGACAGTTGTGATCGCATTATTGTCGGAGGACACATATTCCAACAATCTCCCACTTGTCCTCGACAAGTGTGCGTCACCAATTCTCTTGTCCTATTACTATCTCCCACTCAATGCAAGGTGTCTTTCAGGTCGTACTTGCAAGTTATCATATCGAGAGTGGTTTCCTCGATCTGGAGAATAACTGATTGACCGGTTTTATCTACCATAGATATCTTCCGAGCTTGGCCACGCATTTCCAGTTCATTACTCCTCGAGTGGCCCTGAGATATTGTTATAACCCTGACAAGAGGTGGACAATTCCTATCGCACTTATTCCCTTCGACTAGCCACAGCCATCATAACCCAAAATATGCCCATTTGACCCTATTTACGAAGGTCATAGTAACATAAATCAAAGCTAATCTGAAACTGTGCCATCTTAGGTGAACAGTCTTTAGTCAAAAGAATCGACTCATTAGAATACTATAGTAGCTCTCGCCACGACCAGGCTATATAAATTTGCCAGAACTCTATAAGCGGTCATAAGGCCCGACAAAGTGTTCCTAACAGTCTTCCTATGTGATCGACTAGTCATCTCATATGACTCTATGGCACTTGAACTTGCCATCAATCACATCACACTCTAGTCACTTTGAGACGTCACCTCATACAAGTGAATATGGGCGAATATCAAGCCTTTTTATTTCGGATTTTCATGGCTCTAAGCCTTATATTGACTTGTGACTTTAAACACTCTCATGTAAGTCATATGTTCCTTACTTTCTAGAAGTAATCAACTTGAATCAAACGATTTCTTTTGTAAGTTATGAGCTCTTTACTTTCTTAAAAGTAGCATGAATTCATCATCTTCAACAAGTGACGAATTTAAACTCCTAGGTTTTAAAGAAACAACATCTTACACAAAACGTCTCATGTAGTCAAGAAAGACCAGTTTCTTGCGACATAACATTCTCTAGTCAATAAAGACCAGTTTCTTGCGACATAACATTCTCTGTGGCATTCTTTGTGGCTCTTGAATAATTTCTCCCATTCCGTCTTCTAGAAATAAACTTGTATTTTAGAAAGACAGCTTCACGAGCCGCAAACCCGTCGTACTCATGACAATTGAAAGGGAAAAATGAGCATTTGTTTCTTGTGAAAACTTACAAATATGGTACTTTACCATTTCATATCTCATATGATTTGTTTTAGATTTAGTGGAAAAATAATTTAGACAAAATGATAAAATCCCCAAAAGGATCAAGTAACTCAAAGTAACTTGATCGAAGTCCAAACCATATCGAATAGTGTTTGATTTCTTATCCAACCACACATTATTCCATAATGCGTGCTAAGAGAGATTAACTTGTGATTCTAAATCACATTTCCTTTGGCTTATATCAAAGTCTTCACTTTGATAATCCCATCACGACTAAATCGTGATTCTTTGAACACTTTGAACTTCTTCAAAGATTTCTCTATTTACCTTATTAAGTGAACATATTAGCGTCAACTTAAATCGTTGGTAAAAGAAAATGATCAACCTATTTTGGATCAATGATTTACAACCTCGATCTCCTTTTCAACCAAAAGGTACGAGACATCTTGCTTTGAATACAAGATACGCATATACCATTAATAATCTAATGGTTTCAAGAGTACTCGATAACTCTTTGCGTTTATCATTCGAGAATTTAAGGTTTAATCTTGGGTTAGCAATTTGAGTCTTGCATCATCTACATGATATATCATTCTAGTTTGGTTTAGAATATACTCACCTAGATAATGGGCTAGCCATACATCAAATCGTGGTGTATAGGGTCACAAAAGTGAAACCTCTTTTGTATCTTAACAAGTGTATATTCTTATTTAGAGTTTATGTACTTAATAGTCACAATTAAGTACAACTCTAAACCCAAAAACTAGATTGAGTACACAATGACTCTATCTCTCAATATTATTTTCGCTAGTCGTCATATTCTAATCATTCTATGTATCAAGTACATTGATGAAAACCACCACCGGTTTCTAATATTGACGAAGTAGTACTAGCAAAATTTATGTTAATCGAATAAACATTTAAAGAAGAAGGTCGCATTAGATGTCCCATAACTAACTTGCTGATTCTTCAATAATTTGGGGTAGTTTCCTTTCTGGTGTCCAACATTAAAGACAATGGAAACTTTATCAGTCGGGATTGATAGGTTTAGTGTTGTTATTCTCAATTACTCTACTTTTAACATTACCTTTTATCAATTCCATTATAATCTTTACTTCTTGAACCTCGTCCTCATCTTAACGGTTTAAGAGAATGCTCCCACTCATTTCAATGAGTCTTTGCTTTGAGAAGCAAAATTGAATTCATGAAGATTACTCTTCATTTGTTCATTTTAGTCTTAAAACTTTCATTTGAAGTGGTTGCGTTATTTTGGTCAATTACGAATTCTGACAAATCTAATTGCCAAAACAATTTATCATTTCAAGGTACTTAATTAGATTATGTATATGAAAAACAATTCATTGTAAGTAGATATGTTAGTCAAGAATCAAAAACCTGTTTGATAATGAATAACTTTAATCTATACTCTTTACAAGAGATCCTTAGCAATGGTTCATTTGAGGTTTTAGAAGCAAATTCATATTTGTCTTAAGTTACGATGTTTTAATGGAGATTTGAATCAAAAATCGAAATGATATCGTATATGAATTGTGGTAAAGAAATAGAACAATATGATAACGGAATAGTGGAAAACTTACCATTTATCGTTTTATTAATACTTGTAAATATAATAACAAGCAAAGCATTTACATAGTGACCTCTACCCAACTATGATAAATGATTCCAAGACCCAAATTCATATTAACTTGGGCACGGTAGGGCCGATTCATCCCTTATCAATATAACTCGGTGGATTAACTCTTTAATCGATTCTACTTTTAGAACTCTTGGTCGATAAACTTACATTAATATTTATCTTTAGCCCGGAACACATGCGACTACGGTCACGAATACTTCCGTTGAGCTCAATCCAAATTTCGAATAAATGTGTCCATGATCCAAATCCACATCAACTTGGGCACGGTAGGGCCGATACATCCCTCATCAACATGAATTCGGTGGATAGACATTTATCACCCACTTCCCCTACGTAACAAGGTTTGTACCCCGGTAGGGCCGAGTGAACTCCCTCATGAAATAGGTTTTCATGGTTACTACTATTTGGTAAGGCTAAGTCTCAATTGTTTATTTTAGCGAGAGGTCATGTCAATTTATTATCTATCACGTTTTAAGTGAACTAAAGCGGTGAACTACGATAATTGTAATTGACACGGTCGATAAACTCGATAAAATGATAATGCATGTTTTAGTTATGGCGATTTTAGCGATACATGCAACATATAAATAAAATACAAAGCATAAATTAAATCCTAGTATGTCATTCCTAAAATAGAAAATCTAATTAACTATTACATATTCGGAAACCAACTCCATTGGTCCCTTGAACTTCGGTTTTGGCACACATCTCGAGGTAACACCGTCTTTATGTATCGCCTTCTTGAGTGACACCGTCTTCAAGGAACTCCGGAATAAATAAATTACATAACAAATTACATAATTTCCTATTATACATTTATTATTAAAATAAAATAAATCTATTAAATTACAAAACGGTGATACGAGATCACAATAAATTACAACCGAATCGATATTCCCATATATTTCGGGTAATACCAATTAAAAACTAAGGCCATACTAAGTAAAATTACGTAAAATAAAATTATGACAATCATAAATAAAATTCAGCATTATAATATGTATGAACATGCCCAATTTTATGCTAAGTCGCCTTTAAGGAGCCAATATCGTATATTTAACGGTTTTTACGGATTTGCGTGATTCAACCTTTTAAAATCATAATAAATTACATAAATTCATATTTATGCACAAGTTAATTAACCTAACCACTTAGGACTCAAAATTTAGTCTCCACTAACTATTTGACTATAATTAACTCATATTTCTTAAAATTGTTCATTAATGGACCCAAAATAACAATAAAATGCTATAAACTTCAAATAAATCACAAAAATTCGAATAAATTCAAAATTTGAAATTTAAACGCTTGAACATTCTGGAAAAATACCATGACACTCGTAATGTTCAAAAAAACATTGGGTTAAAATTTCGAAATATTTATCGGAAAAACTATGTTGCGGTTTATCGGATTTATCAATTATAATCATAAAAACATGAGAAAAATTATATTCTTCAACTTTTCAATTTTAGATCTGATATAGGTAATAAAATGCAACATGTGACGTTTTTCCTTAGTCATGGAGTATGTTTTAGCAATAATTCACTAATTAAGTCACTATTTATCCTATTTTTCATCAAAAATTCATAAATCATGCATAAAGACTTCAATATAGCCTATTATTTTACACACATCTTGTAAAATTCCATGTGACGACATACTAAATTCCTATGATTAGATTCGAAATTTATCTCATATTAACCTATTTTTCATCTAAATCCGATTTTTATCATGAAAAATCCATATTTTGAGCATAAAAACTCCAAAAATTCTAAAAAGTTACAGGTCATCTAAAAATAATATATGTGGAAACATATCCAAAAACCACTGGAAAATTCGAAGTTTAGCTAATTTTCGTCCAAAATTGACATTTTTGTCATAAAAATCACATTTTAATGCCAATATAATATAAAATGAACAATAAAATCCATAAATTAACCAAAATATGCTAAATACACTTTAGGATCAGAAACTTTAACATGCATAAATTATTTTCGTGATATATCATAATAACACAAATTTACAAGTTTTATATGTTAATCGTATAACTCGGAAAAACTATAACCGATTTGCATGCAAATAACCTAAGGCTCATGATACCGCTTGTTAGAAATCTATATCTCATTACTTAACATATTCATATATGTTTCAAATTAATTTAGTCATAAAATTAATTACAAATCTTATGCATGCAAACTAAAATAGATAAGTGAAGAAATCGTTTTCTCACCATATGATTTTCGGATTATAAGGGCACCAACAAGATCCCCTTCTTGTTAGTTCTTGAACATTCCAAATAATGGATGAACAAAGATTCAAGTATAGAATCTCTCCCAAAAACATATACCCAAGGAAAACTCATAAAACTAATATTATTTTGATCTAGTAATAATATTAATTATACTTAAATTGGACACAAAATATTAATTTGTCTCTCTACTATTTCGGTGGAGAGGAGGAATTATTTTGGAGTTTATTTCTCTAGAGTTTTCACAAATTGTAGAGAGCATGCTTTTTCTTACACTAGAAAAATTAGGTGAAAAGAATGAATGAATTAGAGAGATCCATATGGTTGCACACACCATATGAAAACCGGTTGGAGGGGGGGTCTTATTGGGGAACCAATGCATGGTCTTGGTCTTCTCAAGGCAAGAGTAGGCATGCATGGCTTGAGGTAGTCTTTTATCATTATGTTTTCCACTAATATAAAAACACAATATTAACCCAATAAACCCTCCATTTTCGGCAATCTAAATAAAATGGGAGGTCCATTTTATTTTGTCATTTGTCAATTGTAACATGTGTGACATGTTACTTGACTTATGAAATTGTAATGTATTTTTAACACATTAAAAATCAACATACTCATAAAATATGTCATTAACAAAATCGACTAGTAATTCGTAATTACTTGTGCCAAAATGGTTTATTAAATTATAAATTACAACGTCTTGTATTTATAATAAATTATTCATTCAATTTCAATTGTTTCGTAAACAATAATTTTATCTAAGTAATAAAACAATTCGATTACTTAGACCGTATCTAATTTAATCGAATTACAATAAGACACGTTAATTTTACTCACAAAATCATCCGTCAATTTTAAGTAATTTAATTAACTCGTATCGGCATACGATTAATTAAATAATCAATTAAGAGTATTTCTCTATAGGTATGACCTAAGGGGATCAACTGATCACCACCATCGCACGACAGTAATGTCAAACTCTAGTCAGCCAATCATTACCGATATGTGTGAATCAGTTGACTGTAAAATATAACATCCCACATCTATTCTTAAAATGAGACTTAAACATGTGATCATCATGATCGACAGTTGTGATCGCATTATTGTCGGAGGACACATATTCTAACACCTTTGACCCATGGACTAAGGCTTTGTCAAGAGTACCTTGTGATGTGATGACTCATTGGCTACCATTTATTCCAAGGTGACCCTTAAAACCATGCAACCATCTTCCACTTGTATCATCATTTTTGTCAACAAAAAGGAAATCGGCACAAAAATGTCAATTTGAGTTCAAGTACCAAAATGAAAATAAGAACTCCTATGCTTCAAATAAAAGCACCCTCGTTACAAATTGGGGTGATTTTTAAAATGTTCAAAAAAAATGCAAAAGTTGAAAATTGTCAAGCATCAAATTGTCAAACATCAAAGAAATGGCAAAAGAAATTGTTCTCAAAAATGTCAAATGCCACAAGAAATTGGGGGGAATAACACAATCAAATGCAAACTCCCATTATGAAACTCAAAAGCATATTGATCCCTTTTTCCATTGATCCCACTTTTGTGCATGGTGGAGAGGGGACAACCCTTTTTCTTATCTAGGCAAGAAAGGGAGTTCCGCGATCCTACAATATTTCTAACACCATAAGGATTCTACTCTTGACGAAAGCATTTAGCAATTGAGAACGAAGGTACCCTAGTTTGACACAACTTGAAGGTGATTTGTTGGTATCCTCCTAGGCTTAGTGACTTGAAGAAACCATATCTATAATGGAGTGTGTAACCTTAGATTGCTTCCCCCTTAGATAATTTCCGCCACTTAGATGAGGAAAATGGCAATTCATTTTTGTAGATGCATCCATTAGTTGTTTTGTGTGCTTAATGCTTGGATGTATCGCCATTTTGGCAAGCCCCACCTTGCCTTGCAAGAAGGCACCCTACCTCATGGATGCCTTGTCGTGAGTTGAAGGGGCGGAGTGAAACCCGCTAATTGTCTCATATCGGCTATATTAGTAGGCTAGTTTAAATAAAGGTCTAGTTCTAGTCACCTCTTTAGTCGGGACGAGCAAAGGTTCGGTTTGGGAATGTTTGATGTCACTCATATTTGAGCACATTTAGTCCCCGAATTAACCTTGTTCCCATGCTTTCTAGCACTTATTAGGGCCATTTCTTATCTTTAGTTTCCCATTTTGCATATTCTTTGAGGTTTTGTGTCCTTGGTAGGCGAGGATCGCTAACCTTGCATTTATGGAGCGAAATGGAGCTAAATGGATCGCATCTAATGACCAAGCATCAAAGTGGAGACCGACACTAGAAGCCTAAGCAAATAAATAAAGTGAAATGGGTAATGATAAAAAGATACTTGCATCCCCAACAAGATCCCTGCGGATTGTTAAGGAGCCAAACAAGAGATCCCTGTACGACGATCCAAGCGGCTTGAGCTCAGGACGAGCGTCCCAGAGGTAGGATCCGAGCGTCTCCTAGACAATCCGAGCGGATTTTCTTACAGGACCTGTAACACCCCATTTATTCAGGAGCCTTTAGCTAGACATTCCCAAGTAAATAGGAGTGTTACCATCTCGGTTTCCCGAGGTAGTGAATAACAAAGTCCAACTCACTAAAGAACTTTAAATTAAAACTTAGTGATTACATGTTCATTACAACTTAACCAACTAAAACTTAATATAAAATAATTACAACTCGCAGCGGAAATAAATAAAGTAGTGATTAAATATTCTATGGGGTATAGACTTCTAGGTAGATTGGCCAAGTCCTCACGCATTCCCATAAGCTCCCAAGTCAGCTAATCTTTAGTACCTGTCAAATCTGCTCCCCATTAAGGTTCACCATAGGTGTTCACGATTACACTGTCAACCACGAGGTTGAGTAGGAATAACCAACAAAAAGTCAAAGTGAAATGATATGATATATAATGCCAATATAACTGAGCTCATCACCTGAAACACCCGTTCATCGCACCAATCCCTGGCCCGGGGTATTCATCATTCCAACCGAAGTTGAAGTATTCACCATCCCAACCGAAGTTGAGGTATTCACCATCCTAGTATAAAAATATTGACATGCTCAATAATAATAGTAATCATCCCAGAACAAGTCTGAGGTATCCAATAACTACCATATGAATAAACCAATAGCCAAATTATAAACCAATGACATATACTTCACATCTAATAAATTATCCAACGACAATTAACCACACAGTTCCACAATTCCTTTTATCAAATAAATAGTAAGGCAAGTTGAGTAGTTATCCTACCTCGAGAGCAAGCACTCCAATCACGCAATCCAATAAAATAACTCCTCATAAAACCGTCACCTAAATATATAATAAAATAATTTAATTATTAATTATTTAAGTAATTATATTAATTTATTCTATTATAATTTAATTATATTAAATATTTCCCGTATAAATTATTATTACGTAAAACCCGTCTTAATAATCAAACAAGTCAACCCAAATCACAAAACCCAAACCCCACGATAACACGTGAAACACTCAACCATACACACCCATATACACGGTTTTACAACGTGTCCACACCCCTTCAAAACCCGTCGAAAACAGCCCCAAAACAACCCACGAACAGCAGCAACAAAACCAGCTACAACCGACTATAACCAGTCCGTATACCCCTCTAACCACCACGGCACACCCTTTTAAACACCTTCAAACCACCAACCCCCCAAGCCACCATCACCCCCTCCTAGCTATGGTGGACACGGCCACCACCCCATACCACGACAACCACTATACAACTCCCACAACTAGCGACAACAACACAACCACAAGCCATAACACAAATGACACAACCAGCCCTCAACTACCCATAACCACGGCCACCATAGCGCACGCCACCACCTCTGGCCACCACCATTATCACCTTTGACCCAAGGTGGTTCTAGGGGTGGGTCCCTTTTCCCTTCACCGTCAGCATACTGGCCAAGGCACTCGTCTAAAGATGGTCATAGCAAAACCCCTGTACATCCCTTATTTCGCATTTTCCGGCCAACCACAAGCGCAAACCACCACCCTTAACCGCCCCTACCCACCCACGGTGGTCGACTCGACCCCAGGACCCAGCCCCACCAAGCCCAGGTCAGACGAGTCAAAGAAAAGGGATCGTAACCTGTGTCAATTGCGAAACACGACTACCACAAAAACCCCATGCAAACACCCCACTCCCTCGGTCAACGGTGGTCAAAGTTGGTCAACGGTCACTCCCTGGTGGTCCACGGTCAGTGTCTAGGTCACGCCTAGTCTAGAGGTGGTCTAAATTACGAGTTATATTAGTTGTTAGGCCCAAATTAGCCTGTGCTGACTTTAATCTAGCTTAGCATAATTAGGCTGATTGCGGCAACCAATGTCCGGACAAATCCAATTATTACTTGCCAGGTAAAGAATAACAGAGGATAAGCAAGCTACTAAACACTGAAAGAAAGACCTGATGGCAAGCATGGAACAGCCTGATGGGGCCCTTGAGCAGGATGGATTAAATTAACAAACAAGTAAAACAGTTATGCACACGTCCTATTCTCATGGAAGACCAAGTCCAACTACAAGAACATGCTACTCCCATAAATCACAACGTGCAAGAAGAGAAGAATAGATGGTTGTTGAGAAAGAATAGCTCAACCGGATTAATATGGAATGTGCCCTATTTTTCAGGAAACAACTCCAACGATCAAAAGGAACGTTGGAGTCAGTGCAACATTAATATTGAAGGATTATAAATAGCTTGATAGAATATTTGCAAAGGAAAACTGTGGGATACATCATAAGAATACAATTTGTCTACTATTTTCTTCATTCAATCTTTTATTCCCGTATTACTGTTCAGCCTATCTTAGAAACACAAACAATATCGTTCATACTTCATTTTTTCCATTCATTTTCTTATACTTTTGTTCCAAGTATTAGAGCTAGATACCTACACAACTTAATCATTAGGCCGGATCCTTACAAGGGAAATCCTGCCAAAACAATTGGCACCCACCGTGGGGCATCTAGTTCATTAATAAAAAAAAATATTCCTTTTATTTTCCATTTGATATTTATACACAAAAATGGTAGAACTCACCCCAGAACAACAACTAGTCGCTGCCTTGGCTAAAATCAAGGAACTTGAAACAATTCAAGAGAAAGCAGCCCAAGCAGAGGCCGGGATCACCAGGCTCAAAGACTCAGAGTCTAGCCTGAAAAAGAAATTGGAAAGTTAGGCTTCAGGCTCCAAAACCAGATTCGAGCTAGGAACCCTATTCTTATCTATCATCAACCAGATAGATTTCTCCATTTTTGGAACCCCGGAGAAAGATACCTCTTTTAGCCCACACGCTATCCCTGACAACGAGTCAAATAAGACTGAGGCAGCAATAATAATGGCCATGCTTCAGGAAATCCAAAAACTCCACAACAAGATAGAAAATATACCCGGAGTGCCAGATCCAGTAGCTAAGGTGGAAGTTGATAGCTTTGCTGACTCACCCTTTGTAGATGAAATTGTAAAGATTGACCTCCCCAAGAAATTCACCGTCCCATCTATGAGAACCTATGATGGGACCTCTGATTCACAAAACCACGTTGCTATATTCAAACAGAAGATGTTAGCCGCCTCAATACCCAGTGAACTCAGGCAGGTTTGCATGTGTAAAGGCTTTGGTACTACCTTGACTGGAGCAGCATTGCAGTGGTTCATCAACCTCCCAAATGGAAGTATCAAGAACTTTGCAGACTTGGTCAATGCCTTCAATCAATAGTTTGCAAGCAGCAGAGACATGGCTAAGAGACCCAGTAACTTGTTGAGAGTAAAGCAACTTCCTGAAGAGCCCCTCAAAGAATTCCTGGCCAGATTTGTCAATAAAAAGGTGGCCATTCCCAGATGCGACGAAGAAACGGCAGTGGAAGTTTTCAGGCAAGGAGTTCTGCTTGACAGTGACATCTACGCAGATCTAACCAAAAAGACATGTCCAACCTTCGCCACTGTTCAGTCCATCGCCTTAGAGCATGTCAGATTAGAACAAGATCTCAACTTCCGAACAAACTCATCCGGAGGAAAGCAAAGCTATGGCCACACTAACAGGAAGAGCTCCTACCAGAAAGGAAACAACCCCACATTAGCACCTTATTCTAGACCTGAACGGTCTGAAGTCAATGTGGCACAGGAATGCAAAGGTAACCTTTCTAGCCTACCAACTATTCCTGAATATAACTTCTCTATAAATACTGCAGGATTGATCTAACGCCTGGAAAACCTGGGAGACACAGTTAGATGGCCCAAGAAATCTAACAACCCCAGGAAATATCCAACAAGATGGTGTGACTTTCACCAGGACATTGGACACACCACAGAAGAGTGCATTTAGCTCAGGAAACAAGTGGCTTACCTCCTAAAGAAAGGCTATCTGAAAGATTTAATTCAACAACCCAAAGGCAAAGAAGAAGGAGCAGGCAAGAAAGATCCAAGAAACAGCATGGATCCTCCTCCTCCTCCCCCCATCTATGAAGTCAAGTTCATACACGGAGGCTCAGAGATCTGTGGCTTTACCAGCTCAGCCGCTAAAAAAATCGCCAGGGAGTCTAAACTTCAACCCCCTTCTAGATCTAAATCTTTACCCGCTGTTACTTTTGATGATTCAGACTTGTAGGGAGTACCAGACCTGCACCATGATAGCCTTGTAATTACCATGCAAATTGGCACAGCTAAGGTATCAAGAATCCTGATAGACGGAGGCAGTTCAATCAACTTAGTAATGCTGGATGTCCTTAAAGCCATGAAAATAGATGAAGAAAAGATTATCAAGAAATCCAGCGTCCTGGTCGGATTCAGCGGAGAAACAAAGAACACCCTGGGAGAGATTAGCTTGCCAACATATGTAGAAGGCGTAGCCTCCTATGAAAGATTCAGAGTAATGGATTGCCTATCCTCATACAACGTAATCCTGGGCATACCTTGCATCCACAATGTCAAAGCCATCCCGTCAACATATCATCAATACGTAAAGATACCAACTGAATGGGGGATAACCACCATCAGGGGAGAACAGAAGGCAACCCAGGAATGTTACACTCAGCCTTTGAAACCTTCAAATTCAGGTAAGTCCCTCGCATAGCAACTAATGTCCCCTATCAGGAATGAATATATAGCCCAATCACAAATGGAAACAGGAGAGGTCACTTTGGACCCAGAATTTCCTGACAGGAAGGTACTTGTGGGATCAGACGCACCTGACTCAGTCAGGCCTAATCTGGTCAGCTTTCTCAAAACTAAAATGTCTTGTTTTGCTTGGTCACATTTTGACATGACTGGCATAGATGCTGATATTATAACTCATAAATTAAATATTGACAAATCATTTAAGCCTGTACAGCAAAAAAGGAGAAAATATGCCGCAGAAAGAAATGAAATCATCAAGCAATAAGTCGACAAGCTATTGGACATAGGAATGATCAGGGATGTAATGTACCCCGACTGGCTTACCAATGTAGTAGTTGTCCAAAAGAAAAATGGAAAGTGGAGAGTCTGCGTGGAAGACACTGACCTGAATAAGGCATGCCCAAAAGAACCATTTCCCCTGCCACATATTAATGCAATGGTGGACGCCACTGCAAGCCACGAGATGTTAACATTCATGGATGCTTCCAGTGGATTCAATCAAATAAAGATGCACCCCGCGGATCAGGAAAGTACCGCCTTCATTACTGAAAGAGGAGTATATTATTATACTGCCATACCTTTTGGATTGAAAAATTCAGGTGCAACCTATTAAAGATTAGTCAACATGATGTTCAAAGACCAAATTGGAGACACCATGGAAGTCTACATTGATGACATGGTAGTCAAATACAAAAAAGTAGAAGACCACGTCAATGACATGGAAGTGGCATTTCAAATATTGGAAAAATTCAACATGAAGCTAAATCCACAAAAGTGCCATTTCGGAGTCTTATCAGACAAATTCTTGGGCTATATGGTGACAAAAAGAGGAATAGAAGCCAGTCCTGAACAGATCAAAGCTACCTTGGAGCCGGAATCACAAAAAACGGTCAAAGACATACACAAAATTGACAGGGAGAATAGCAGGCCTGAACAGGTTCATTTCAAGGTCATCAGAAAGGTGCAAATCATTTTACAACCTACTCAGGAAGAATAAAGATTTCCAGTGGACTACTGATCACCAGTCTGCCTTTGAAGATCTGAAAGCATATCTATCCTCTCCACCCTTGCTGGCAAAACCAGTCAAAGACGAACCCTTGACAATATACTTGTCAGTCACTGAAACTGCGGTCAGCGCAATTCTGTTCAAAGAAATGGATGGACAACAACACCCTGTCTATAAAGTAAGTAAAAGTCTACTAGATGCGGAGATATGGTATGCCCTACTTGAAAAATATGTTTTAGCTTTAATTATGAGTTGCACTAAATTAAGACCATACTTTGAAAGTCATCCTATAATAGTCAGGACCAATCTTCCTATTAAATATATACATAGGAAACCAGAACTGTCCGGACGAATGTGCAAATGGTCAGTCCAGCTAAGCACTTACAACATAACCTTTGAACCCAGAACAACAATTAAATCACAGGCACTAGCCGATTTTGTGGCTGATTTCAGTCCCGCCTTAGAACCTGACCTGATAAAAGAAGTAAAAAGACTGACCAATGACAAGATAGACCTAAAATGGACCTTGTTTGTCCATGGTGCAACCAATATGAGGGGTACTGGCCTGGGCGTAGTACTAAAATCGCCACAAGGGGATAAGATAGTACATGCTATAAGTTGTGCATTTGAAGCCACCAACAATGAAGCCGAATATGAAGCCCTAATAGATGGATTAAATGTATGTATTGACCTTGGTGTACAAAATCTAAAGGTACGTACTAATTCCCTCCTTATTTCAAATCAAGTAATGGAGTTTATACTCCAAAAGACTCAAAAATGATGCTTTATTTAGAAGTAGTCCAAAATTTAAAAAGCAAGTTTCGTAATTTTAATATTGATCAAATACCTAGGGACTTGAATACCCAGGCCAATGCCCTAGCCGGCCTAGGATCCAATTTCAGTCCCCCTGATTTTGATAAAGTCCCCATCATACATTTATTAGAACCTGCAATAAATAAACATGATGAAACCTTCCCAACATATGTCGCCAATTCATGGACAAAACCCTACTATGATTGTCATAAATGGGTCGTAAGCCCTCCAGACAGGCATGGGTCGTAAACCCTCCAGACAGGCAATAACCCAATCCATAACATAAAAGCCTGGCCATATCCAGTGCGAGGAACCTGGCCTGATCCAGTCAAATAACTGGTCTGATCCAGTACACATCTGACACTATGAATATGCCTTATCCAGCCATATCCCAAAACACAAAATAGTACCAGAAAACTACCAAAGATTGATTATTTAAAGGTCAAACAAAATATTTAATCCAAGGACTTACTCCCTGGATAGGACCTACCTATCAAATCTCCTAAAAGAAATATTCATTCCAGGAACATCCGCTCTGGATGGGCCAAAACAAAAGAAAAGTCTAAACGGGTTTCGAATCAGAAACCGACCCACAACCCTCTACAATTTCCTGATCAGCAGATTTTTCCTTGGAAGGAAGAGAGACTACTTCCTCTTCATGCCCTAGATTGGCCAGGTCAGGATACTGGGCATCCAAAGCTGTCTCATCTCGATCCAGGTCCCACTTGACCCTGTCAGATTCAGGATCCCTCATAGCATCAACCCGACCTTTCCCAAAGAAATATTGGGCAGCATCAGCAAGCCGTGCCTCCAGCAATTCCTTTTCAGCACCAAGATCTTCATTTGTCTTCAGCTGATCCTGCATAGCCTGCTTCTCAGCAACCAACTCCCTTCTGACAGCTTCAAGCTCTTTCCTGGCTACCTTCTCAGCATTTTTTGCTGCTACTTCACAAGCTTGAGCAGCCCTAGACGCTTCCCTGGCTGATATTAGTTGAGACTGAAGTACTGACTCGTTACGCCTGTACGTATGCAACTCATGGTTAACGTTGTCCAACTTCTCTTCCAAGCCGACGATTTTAGCCAGGGCACCCTTATGCTGACAAGTAGTAATCAACCCAGCATCCAAGCCCTAACGAGGGAAAAGTGAAACTTATTAACCAAACCCAGGGAAAAAAGCAATACAAAAAAAAAATATAATAAGAATAGTAATAAACCCTTTTTGCAGCCTACCTCCTTAGCCCGGGAAGTAAGAGTAGCAGCATTTGCCATAAGGGAGGACATGAGAGCCACAACCTTAGTAGAAGACTCTAGAACATTTTCAGATAAAAGCTGGCCGCTAATATTGGTAGAAAAATCATCTATCTGTGCCCGAACAACATCCATATCACCAAAATGTTGAGAGTCTTATCACTCCCACTACCAGTAGCCTCTTGGCTCCTGGAATGCTCAGAAATTTTAGCAACCCCAGCCTTCAAATCAGCAGCACTAAAGCTAGCCAGTGTAGCAGAAGACCTATATACTGAATAAACGAAAAAAGACACATATAAACAGCAAGAAACAAGTAATAGAAAGAAAACAGTCAACACAAGAACACAAAGAAGACGTACAGGAAAGAGCAGTAGAGGTAAGCTTGCCTTTGGGCGCTTTAATTACCCTCAGCTTAGGCCTCATATACCGGGGCAATAAATCTCTACCCAGACTACCAGGCCAAGTTTTCTCTTCCTCGGGAAGAGCCAGGAAAGCCTCTATTCTTGAAACAGCCTCATCATCAAGAGGATCAAAATTCCAGTCAAGCGCTGCAAACATCCCCAAAATACTCAGGTAAAATTTAAATGTTTCAAAAATGTACAATTTAAAATATGTATCAAGAATACAGGAAACCTACCAGTCTCCAAAGGAGGATATCTTAAATAGTCCAGGCCAGACCCCAGGCTATCAGTCCAGACGAACAAGTAAGTCTTCGCCCAACCTTTATCATCTCCCGAATCCAGGTTAGTAATTAATGGAGACATTTTGGACCTAATTCTTAAGTTAAAAAGACCAGCAGAATGACTTTTCAGATGATATACTGCCTTGATATCATTGACAGTAATTGTAAGTTTATGCTTAGCACATAAGTTTTCAACAGAATGGACAAGTTTCCAAACCATTAGCATAATTTGGAAGGGAGATACTTTCATAGCTCGGATAGTATCAATCATCAGAGGAGTAAAAGGCAACTTACAACCACCCTTGAAAGCCCACTCGTAGATGCAGAACCAACCTCGAGATGTCCAATTATCCCTGACTGGACAAGATTTAGGGATCCAAACTTCAGCTGAGTCAGGGATCAATTTTTTCTACCTTAAAATCCCGTCATAATTTGTTTTCAGCAGGTTCTCTTCAGAAAAATAAGACTCAAGTGACCGGAGAGCAGAAAAAATAGAATCCTGATACTTGAACGCTATAGCACGAGCAGAAGGATCAACCAAAACCACCTCCTCTTCATGGGTCTCTGTTGGGTCAGGACCAGCTGAAGCCTTTTGAGAAGCAGGGCGTTTTTTGGCTCCCATAGTTTTTGGTATTTCTTAAAGATAAAGATGTTTGTGAAAATTAAGAAATTTTTTGAAAAGTTGCAGGGGACAAATTAAATTTTAATTCCTGGAAAATTAAGAAAGAGTTTTAGAGAGAATATAGCAAGAGAAGTAGAAGAATTTTGGTGAAGAATAAACTCATCCTTAATACTGTATTTATAGGAGCAATACAATGGTGCAAAAACCCTAGAAATTGCAAAACTGTTAGCGTGACATAATCAAGCTAGCCATTGCAGTGTTTAACGCTCACTAAAAGTCTAAGAGTCATTGAATAACTGTGATTCTTTTTATTTTTTGAGCCCGGTAAATTGATATCTCACCCCTGGCCTGATCCAGCACGGGTAAAATGTCAAGGGGCAATTGTTAGGCCCAAATTAGCCTGGACTGACTTTAATCTAGCTTGGCATAATTAGGCTGATTGGGGCAACCAAAGTCCGGAAAAATCCAATTATTACTTGGCAGGTAAAGAATACTAGAGGATAAGCAAGCTACTAAACCCTGGAAGAAAGAACTGATGGCAAGCATGGAACAGCCAGATGGGGCCCTTGAGCAGGATGGATTAAATTAACAAAGAAGCAAAATAGTTATGCACACGTCCTATTCTCACGGAAGGCCAAGTCCAACTACAAGAACATGCTACTCCCATAAATCACAACATGCAAGAAGAAAAGGATAGAAGGTTGTTGAGAAAGAATAGATCAACCGGATTAATAGGGAATGTGCCCTATTTTTCAGGAAAAAACTCCAACGATCAAGAGGAATGTTGGAGTGAGTGCAACGTTAATAATGAAGGATTATAAATAGCTTGAGAAAATATTTATAACGGACAACTGTGGGATACATCATAAGAATACAATTTGTCTACTATTTTCTACATTCAATCTTTTATTCCCGTATTACTATTCAGCCTATCTTAGAAACACAAACAATATCGTTCATACTTCATTTTTTCCATTCATTTTCTTATACTTTTGTTCCAAATATTAGAGCTAGATACCTACACAACTTAATCATTAGGGCGGATCCTTACAGGGGAAATCCTGCCAAAACATTAGTTATAAAATCGATACATTAAACTATGAGACGGTCTTACCTTTATCGCTTCATTGCTCTTCTGTCTTCTATATCTCCTTCATCTACTTTTATGAATTACTTTTCAGATTTAATATGTATTTATAGTCTAGGTTTATGGAGTATATGAGGCCAATTAGGAAATATTGCCCTTTTCTAATTATTATTAGGAATTTCCATTATTATTATTATTATTATTATTATTATTATTATTATTATTATTATTATGATAATTATTAATACAATTATTATTACCTTTACACATTATTATTATTAACTCCCGATCACACTCATACTAGATGAACCATAAATTTCGGTCCAACCACAATGGCACACGACCCAACACTTAATTATTAGCTAAGCCCAATTTCCGACTTGGGATACTTTATTTATTATTTAATTAATGTCTTATTTGTATTTATTATTAGAAATGCCTTTAATCAATTATTAAATTACATAAATTATTATCATAAATTACTATCAAAATACAGGGTATTACAGTCTTCCCCCCTTAAATTGAACTTCGTCCCGAAGTTCGCCCACAACTACTACCACAACACTTGTAGACATCCTCATAACTAAGTACCATCCAACACAATTATGCATTTTATGATTATCAATCACACCAATCTTATCATAAGGTATCGCAACAATAACTCAAAACGTTCATAGTATTACATCCCTTCCCCCTAAAAATAAACTTCGTCCTCGAAGTTCAAAACAACAACCAATAGGAACAACCAAATCATTGTTGTAACGCCACAAAATATGAAACACACATTGTAACCCAAGACAACTATTATTTCCAACACAATATTGATTGATGACGTAATAAAAGTTACTAAGCGGAAATTAAATAACTACAACCTTTGAATTAATTTAGTTACTTGCGCGTTTATTTCTTACTAATAACATCTAACTTAAACTTGGATGCAATTATTATGAACATATATATGGCTTAGGGCAACACATTCCGCATATCACTAGACATGTCATCCTACTTCACATAACTTACAACATCAAAATATTAATGTGCAAAAGTTAATAAGCAAAACTTACATTTTTCAAGGATAAGAAAACATGTTATAACTTCTAAAAATCATTAATAAATAATAACATAATTACTCCTTGAGAACTTATAAATTTTAGAAATTACAGAGAGTTAGTAAACCATGAGAGAAAGAATCAAGTAAAAAACTCATAAGATCAATTTATAATGCATCTTACAACTACTTGGTCGAAACAGAAATTTTACAGCAACTTGTCAAAAACTTAGGTCAACTTGTAAAAATCACTATAAAATGTCAAAATATTTTCTAATAACGTGGCTTATCAATTTAGAAACATATACGAATATTTTAAACAATGGAGGTAGAATCATACCAAATCAATAAGTAGTTTTTAAATGACAATTTTTACAAAAATACGGGACAAATACGTCACTGTACAGGAATATTCCGATCACTGCCCACTAAAATATTTATTTCTCCTAAACAGTATATTATTTAAATATGAAACCAGTGGCATATGAAAGCTAACTCATAAGGGTATCACACATAAAAATTTCGTACAAGGATTTTAAACAGACAGTAAATGGCAGCCAAAACAATCAAAGGTAAAATATTCCGAAATCAACCAAAATCACATTCTTCACAATTCTACACAATAATTAATACTTTACATGTTTAATCATATTCACACCTTCCACATACATGCCACCATACTTTTCTCATATCAACATGCTTATAACAATGCTTAAAAGAAATCATTTGATATCCCTCCTCCGTAAAACAAGGGTACACCCCCGTAACCGGGCAATCATCAATGAAAACAACATTCAAACAAGGCAACTAAACTTCCAAGACAAAATAAACAATATTCATTTTAAAGTACCCCACACTCTCGAGTATTCTCTCAGGGTTCCCGGTTCAAAACTAGAAGGGCCAAGGTACGAATTAGGGGCGCGCTTTCCTAACGGTACTAAGAGGGGCTTCTAACAGTTTCTACCCGGGGTTCATTTTATTTAGACACATCCTAAGTTCATTATTATTCATTGGTTAGGCCCGAGGATCGTTTCGCTCTGATACCACTTTGTAACACCCCCATTTATTCAGAAGCCTTTAGCTAGACATTCCAAAGTAAATAGGACTGTTACCATCTCGGTTTCTCGAGGTAGTAAATAACAAAGTCCAACTCACCAAAGTACTTTAAATTAAAACTTAGCGATTACATGTTCATTATAACTTAACCAACTAAAACTTAATATAAATAATTACAACTCGCAGCGGAAATAAATAAAGTGATAAAATATTCTATGTGGTCTAGACTTCTAGGTAGATTGGCCAACTCCTCACGCATTCCCATAAGCTCCCAAGTCAGCTAATCTTTAGTACCTGTCAAATATGCTCCCCATTAAGGTTCACCACAGGTGTTCACGAATACACTGTCAACCACGAGGTTGAGTAGGAATAACCAACAAAAAGTCAAAGTGAAATGATATGACATATAATGCCAATACAACTGAGCTCATCACCCGAAACACCCGTTCATCCCACCAATCCCTGGCCCGGGGTATTCATCATTCCAACCGAAGTTGAAGTATTCACCATCCCAACCGAAGTTGAGGTATTCACCATCCTAGTATAAAACTGAGCTATCCACTATATTGACATGCTCAATAGTAATAGTAATCATCCCAGAACAAGTATGAGGTATCCAATAACTACCATATGAATAAACCAATAACCAAATTATAAACCAATGACATATACTTCACATCTGATAATTCATCCAATGATAATTAACCACAAAGTTCCACAATTCGTCTTATCAAATAAATAGTAAGACAAGTTAGCTATCCTACCTCGAGAGCAAACACTACACTCACACAATCGAATAAAATAGCTCCTCACAAAACCGTCACCTAAATATATAATAAAATAATTTAATTATTAATAATTTAATTAATTATTTTAATTTATTCAATTATAATTTAATTATATTAATTATTTCCCGTATAAATTTTTATTACGTAAAACCCATCTTAACAATCAAACAAGTCAACCTAAATCACAAAACTCAAACCCCACGATAACACGTGAAACACTTGATGTGAACATTATTTGCGCACATTTAGTCCCCTAATTGAACCTATTTTGCATACTTTTATAACACTCTATGGCCATTTTATCCGTCAAAACCTTCCTATTTGCTTTTCTATCGCATTTCATATGTTTTGTAGAAAAGGAGATAATAAGGCGGAAATTCCCGTCTTTCGCGCATACTTGGAAGCTTATTGACGATATTTGATGGACTAGTATGAAGAGGAAGCGAGAACTAAAGACCAATCCCACAAGAATAAAATGGAAGTGAAGGAAAGGGAAGAATAGAAGAGAAAACGAGATAGCACTCCAATCCGTGCGGCTTCTCTAGAATCCGGCCGTCCCCAAACTACAGAAGACGTGCGTCTTCACCCAAATCCGTCCGTGTTCCCCTGCAACAATCCGCCCGTCTTCTCTCAAAGACGCCCGGGCCCAGACCACCAAATCCGCCCGTCTCGTGCCTAAGACGCACGGATTCCAGTCCAGCAAAAATCCGTTTCTTCAAGCTTCAATGAAAGACGCCCTTCCTTCGAAAAATACCGGCGTCTCCCTGCTCAAATCTCAAAAGTGTAATTACTAATTTAGCCCTTAGTTAACCCTAATGCATCCACCTAATTTCTACTATAAATACCCCACTTGTATATAATCAAAGGGGGATCCTTTTATCAAGTTTTCATGAGGTTAAATCAATCCTTCTCTTAGATTAGATTAGGAGTAGATTAGAATAGATTACTCTTTAATCTTTCCACAAATTACACATTAATCTCTCCTTAATTATTGTTCAAGTTTATTATTCAAGTTTGTTACTTTTGGGTAATTGAAGACTATTGGGTTATTATTGGAGGATTGACAACCTTCTATCAATCATCAAGTTTCTTCTATTATTCTTTGCTTTATTATTTGGAATCTCCATAGGTATAATTCTCTTAATCCTTGTTTTAATTATTGTTAATCTTTATTACTTGTTCATCATGTTTGGCTTTGTTAGTATGATTGACAACCTTATTAACATGTTAAATTTGATCATGAGTGAGTAGTTACTTAGCTAGGATTAATGGGTAATTATGGGAAACCAACATGGGGAATGATTCATGCTTAAATTAATATTCTTTCATGATTGATTTTCTTGCTTGTTGTGATGTCAACTTTATGCACATGTTATGTTTGATGAAATGCTAAGCCTATGAATCCTTGCATTTACAACCATCTCTTATCTTTTCAACTTGACTTGTAAGATATAAACCAACTCGAGTCTTGTTAGACCATGCATAGAAGTTGAATAGGAGGAAAGTAAGTCAACTTGTAGGTGTTGTACAATCTAATCGATTCGGCTCCGGGACCCAACCCTTCCTATGAACCGTAAGACATAAACCAACTCGGTTCCTCCACAACACTAATTGCTCGCATGTAATTGGAAACATGTTTGTATGATCAAAACCATGAATCCCCTATGACCCCATGACATCCTAGCATTTTTAATCATTTGTTTACATCCTTCCTTTTATTGCTTGTTTTACTTTATTACTTGCATTAATCTAGGACACAACTACAAACCCAAACAAATCGTGACACTAGCATAAATTGATATAGATAGACTTATAACCCAAAGCACACCGTCCCATGGATCGACCTCGACTTACCGCTAACTAGTAGTTTGTTGAGTATTATAAATGTGTTTGATTGGATTAGTGATGACATCAACCAGATCAAAATGGCGCCGTTGCCGGGGACGGTGCTATGTGATTAAGTTCTTACTTGTTTGTCTATTTTGATTTTGCTCTCACCTTGAGGAACTTGTTCCTCAAGGATTGTTCTTACCGTCTTTGTGTAGTTTCCATGCTTGTAGTTGTTTCCTTGTCTTAGCTATGATGGCTCAAGACTTGACACATGGAGTATGTGGTAGATTCTTTGAGTATGACTATGGGTATGGGGAGTTTGAGGAGAAAGTCAACACAAACCTACCTTACTATTTATACAATGAAAATCCTAACCACTACACCAATTTTTCTAACCAAAACACTCACATCCAATATCCACAACAACCACCCACCCAATACCCACTTCATAATGAGTTTTAATTGCCACAATACAACCACTTTCACACTTACCCACAACAAGAAGATGAACCCATTCAAAATGTGATTCTCCAAATGATGGGAGATCAACAAAACTTCTTCAAACAAATGCTAGAGGAGAGTCAAAAGAGGGATAATGCTCTTCTAGGCATTGTTGCCCAAGGTGAGGAATTGGAGATTCAATTTGCCCAATTGAAAGATTCCCAAGTAACCACTCCTTACCACCGTTCTTTGGACATTGAGCATGAATGCGAATTTGAAGTAGTAACTTTTGATATGAAAAATGAGAAATGGGAAGATCCAATCTCCTTGAGCTCTTGTGACTATGAATGTGTTTTGTTCGATGAGGAAGACATGAGGTTGAGTAAGCCAAATACTCTTAACCTTTGTGAGTATGAAGGTGTGTCTTTTGAAGTGAATGTTGAGACATTCGAGAAAGACTTAAATGAAGCCCCCATCTATGATTCATATGAAGATAGCAACAATGATGATGAGCCTAATGGATGGACTCATAATATCACCTTGCTTGAGGAGCCTATCCTTGAGCCATTTGAGATACCCTATCATGAAGAAAAACGTCCTTCCTTTATTCCACATGAAGACCACTTGACACCTACCATGGAGCCAATGAACATTGAAGAGGATATGGTAGATCTTCTTCAAAAGGCCAAAGTATCATACAAGAGCTACTTGGTGAAAAAGTTCAAGGAGAAAATTGCTCGTGAAGCCACTTGTGAAGATTTGGCGCTCACAATGACAACTTCTAAGGAACTCGATCATCAATGCCATGAAAATTCTCCTTCCACCTTGGAAGGATTGAAAAATCAAAATGCTATCATCATCACCAAGATTGAATAAGAACTTGGTAAGTGGAAGTCTACGGATGAAAACGAACCACACTTCATGCCTAGTGTTGACAAGAATCATAGGCTTGTTCATTGGAAGCATTGGGAAAGCTCTAATGCCAAGGACAAAGCAAGAAAAAGAACATTCTACAAGCTTCCTAGGCCAAATTTCATATTCAAGTTGAGCAACCCATATTTATGCTTATTTGGAGCTTGTTCACAAGCTTTTGATCTCTTATTAAGAGCCTTGAGCTCTATGGATAAGAACTTCTACGATTTGAACTAGTTTGGTGGAGTCCTATCTCAAACCACCATTTGTAAGATATTTCTTGGACCCTTTTACTTTGTATAATATTGTACATTATTGCATTTGCATTTAATTTCTTGCATGAGAGTGGTGAGAGAGAGAGTCATCTTACATTTTTAATGAGCAAATTTCAGGAAAAGATAAGGGGGAATGGAAAATCGGTGAAAGGGTATGTTATTGCAAGGAAAAGAAAAGAAAAAGAAGAAAAGGGAGCTGAAGTCGCCCGTCCCGAGGCCTGGACGCCCGTCCAAGACCCACGTCAGAAGAATGATTGACGCTGTAGCAGAAGAAGGGCGAATTCTTCACAAGACGCCCGGCCTGGGACAAGACGTCCGTATTCTTCACAGGACGCCCGTCCCGTATGTCACCTAAAATAAGATCTTGCTCTGCACCAGAAAACGGGCGGATTTAATCCAAGACGCCCGTCTCAAGTCCCAAGACGCCCGTCTTCTTCCTGCTCTCAACTTAGAAAAATCCCTGCATTGGAATCCGCCCGGATTCAGGCCAAGACGCCCGTCTTCTATTCCCGCAAGATGCCCGTCCCGAAGAGAATCCGCCCGGATTGCCCCATTTTTCTCGGATAAACCCGACAGGTCCCACTCTTATCCGCTTGGATTCCCCCTTTCTTCTATATAATCACCCCCTTTCTCCCTCATTTCTTCACCTTATCAAACCCTAAAACACTCATCTCCATCCTCAAAATCACACCCCTCCTCAAAAACACTTCCCCCACATCAAAATGGCGCCATTGATGAACCTCAAGGGAAAGGCTAAGAAATTGGTTGAATCCACCGAAAAGAAACGCAAGGGATCATCCTCTTCAATTCCACGGGAGGTAGTGCTACCAAGGAACTCCCAACCCATAATGAGGGGAGGAATTGAACAACTTGACTACTTCCTAGAGGTGCTATTTGAATCCGATGACCACCGCAAGAACTTCGTCAAATTACTAGGTAAGAACTACGAACCCACTCAATTAGTAGATACTAGGGTGTTGGAAATCCTTAAGATAAGGTACCCTACCGAGATGTTCTTTGATGGTCTTGGCATTGGAAAACTTTTCCATGCCCATGAGGAGACGTACCTTAGTCTCACCCTTGAATTCTTGAGTAGCCTTCGCATTGTAACGAATACCCACACCAATGTGGGCATGAAGTTTAGGTTGTGCAACCTAGACCATCATCTTTCACTTGAGGAATTCGCCTACATTTTCGGTCTTGAAGTGCCCACCAACTATACCGAAAAACCCGATAATTTCGGTGTGGACCTTCTTTGGAAGGCTATCTCCGGGAGGGATTTTACCCATCCAAAGCAATGATATACCTTCGCCATCCAACATCCGGTGATTCGATTCACCGAGCGCTTTGTGGCCGGTATCATCAACGGGAGGTACGAACAAGATACGTGTACTCTCATCAATTTAACTTTTCTTGAATCCTATTTGAATGTTCGAGCGGTGAGGCTTATAACTTCAATACGCCACTTGAGATACTTACTAGGTTCAATGATTTTGCTCAAGGAACCACTCAACTCAAGACCTTCGTGATGGGAGGTCTAATTACTATTTTGGCCCACCACCTTTGTCCCGGGTTCAATGCCCGAGGGACCTATACTCCTCTTGAGGGGAGGACTTTGATTGATGAGCACACCATCTTCAACCATCACCGATGGTGTAACTACACTCAAGACGGGAGTGTAGAGTGGTACACCAAAGGATGCACTCCAATGATCCTTGAAGGTTGGAAGATACCGGGCATTGACCCAAGATTGAGCCCATACTCGCCTCCACCAAGCTACCTCCTTGATATCCAAATTCTTGACAATCCCCCTCAAAGGGAAGAGCCGCACCGCCAAATACCTCGTGGAGCACCGGGAAGGCCAATTCGCCCACCCTCCTATGTACCTATCCCACCATAGCCTACCCCTTATACCGAATTTAGGCCGGGAATCCCCAATACCCCGGGTATTAATGATTTGTTGGCACTCATGAATAGAGTGGACCTCGGGGTACATGAAGGGAGGGTCGACAACTACTTGGCCCTTTACCCCCAATACTATAACATGGCTCAACAAGGGTATGTTGACCCCAATGGTCCTAAGCCCTCTTGGGCACAACCGGAACTCTTGTTCCCTAATCAAGGGAACCAAGCTTGGGATCGCGAGGGCGGAGGGCATTCTAGCCAAGGTGGAGGGTACTCGGGTCAAGGGGGAGAGTTTGACCAAGGAGGGTATTGGGGTCAAGCAAGCGGGTATGACCAAACCGGGAGTTCTCATCGTTATGGCTATGATCAAGTTGAGGATGACGAGTGAAAGAGGCCTACCTCACCACCTCCATTTGTATGATACCCATCTCTCCCTCTCTCTTTTGTATATACATTGCATTTAGTGCAGTTTTCGCATGCATTTGTATCATATTTCATTTGCATTAGTTAGTTCATATAGTATAGGTTGCATTGTTATATATCTCACATGATTCATGTAGATAGTTGCATATAGACTAGAATTCATGCATAGACACTAATGACCAAACCTATTCCTTTTCTACACTAGAAAAAGTGTTTAAATCGGTTTCGGGAGGTTTGACCATAAGTGACCATAGTTTACTAGAAATCATGCATCATATAATATAGTTTAGTTTGCATTCATTGTTATATATGTCATATAGAATTGCATTTAGTTAGAGCATGCATTCATTCATATCATATCATTGCATTTGCACTTCAATTTCCATAAAATCAAAAATCCAAAAACATGTATTTCCTTTTTACTCCTACTCCTACATGTACATTGAGGACAATGTCCAAAATAAAGTGGGGGATGGGAATTTATATTCCAAAACACATAAAAATTGAAAAATTTCGAAAAATACAAAAATATGTCTTTTAATTTCATAAAAACAAAAACCATAAAAATTTGAAAAAAATTGAAAAATCCAAAAACATGTTCATTTCCTTTGTAGTGTAGTCGTGTATATATTATTGTATATATGTGTTTGTTCTATCCTTTTTCACATTGATTGACTACGCCACATCCGAGACATGAGGATCATGAAGACCGCATGGTATGATCTTTCCAATCTCCTTTTTCCTCTTTATGTTAATGACTATATGGCTTTATTTTGATTGATGTGGTATAACAATGTGAACTTAGGACTTGCATTTAGTTTATATGTCATATTAGTTGGTAGAATCACTTGCATTAGGATGTATATAATAGTTGCATCATGGCATATAGTTGCAGTTAGATAAATTGTTTTGAAAAGTGCCTAATTGAGAACTTTGACAAGAGCAACTAAGCCATTACAAATACTTTTTCAACTTAAGACTTTGCCTACTAGAATGGTTGTAAAACAGCCTAGATTGTGTTATACTAGTATCTTTTGACCCATGACCCAAAGCCTAGTCAAGGGTTTGCATGTGAGTCACCTATCCAACCCCGTGATGCGATGTGGACTTGGTTAACTTGTCTAGGTGACCTTGATTGACCTTGTGGTAAGGCAACCCAAAAATACTTTCTATCAATAAATTTGAAGTGCTCATTTCGAAAATTTTGTTATGTGGAAGTAATTTATTGCTAAGGAAACCTCAAATGTTATGACATGTTGAAATATTGATAAATTTAGTTGTTTTGATGGAGGCGTACCACTTCGATGTGCTTTGGAGAGGGATCCATTGAATTGGGCCCCCACACGGTTGTGAATTCGACCGCCCAGAGACAGAGTGACTATCACCCCGAAAAGCTATTGTCTAGAGGTTAACCGGTTGCCTAAATAAGCGATTGGCGAAAGCAAAGGACACTAGCCCGGAAGGGACAAACCCCATCTCTATTTTTTGAAATTTGAAAGTTGAATGAGGTCAATTTTGAATACTAGTCATATCCACCCCTTGTTTATAACGATTTGAGTATTTCATTCCCAAAAACCTTTCTGTCAAGCCACTTTGTCGAGCTTGGGACGATCCACGACCTTTACTTTTGTAGGGAATTCGAGACTTGTCATGTCATATGCTACTAGCATCATAGGGATCATCATTCCATACCATCCGATCGCCCTTGACGAAAGCATTTGGAAATTGAGGACAAAAGTAGTCTAGTTTAACACCATTTGGAGGTGATTTAGTGCCATCCTCTTAGCCTTAGTAATTTGTTGAACTAGTATTTGTGAAGGATTATATGCTCTTAAATTTGTTCTCTCTTAGTTGCCTCCGCCACTTAGATGAGGAAAATGGCTATTCTTTTGTAGATGCATCCGTTACTTGTTTTGTGTGCTTTAATGTTTGGATGTGTCACCATTTTGGCAAGACCCACCTTGCCTTGCAAGAAGGCATCCGACCTCATGGTTGTCTTGTTGTGAGTTGAAGGGGTGGAGTGAGACCCGCTAATTGTCTCATATCGGCTATATTAGTAGGTTAGTTTAAATAAAGGTCTAGTTTTAGTCACCTCTTTACTCGGGACGAGTAAAGGTTCGGTTTGGGGATATTTGATGTGAATATTATTTGCGCACATTTAGTCCCCTAATTGAACCTATTTTGCATACTTTTATAACACTCTATGGCCATTTTATCCGTCAAAACCTTCCTATTTGCTTTTCTATCGCATTTCATATGTTTTGTAGAAAAGGAGATAATAAGGCGGAAATTCCCGTCTTTCGTGCATACTTGGAAGCTTATTGACGATATTTGATGGACTAGTATGAAGAGGAAGCGAGAACTAAAGACCAATCACAGAAGAATAAAATGGAAGAGAAGGAAAGGGAAGAATAGAAGAGAAAACGAGATAGCACTCCAATCCGTGCGGCTTCTCTAGAATCCGGCCGTCCCCAAACTACAGAAGACGTGCGTCTTCACCCAAATCCGCCCGTGTTCCCCTGCTGCAATCCGCCCGTCTTCTCTCAAAGACGCCCGGGCCCAGACCACCGAATCCGCCCGTCTCGTGCCTAAGACGCACGGATTCCAGTCCAGCAAAAATCTGTTTCTTCAAGCTTCAATGAAAGACGCCCTTCCTTCGAAAAATACCGGCGTCTCCCTGCTCAAATCTCAAAAGTGTAATTACTAATTTAGCCCTTAGTTAACCCTAATGCATCCACCTAATTTATACTATAAATACCCCACTTGTAAATAATCAAACGGGGATCCTTTGATCAAGTTTTCATGAGGTTAAATCAATCCTTCTCTTAGATTAGATTAGGAGTAGATTAGAATAGATTACTCTTTCATATTTCCACAAATTACACATTAATCTCTCCTTAATTATTGTTCAAGTTTATTATTCAAGTTTGTTACTTTTGGGTAATTGAAGACTATTGGGTTGTTATTGGAGGATTGACAACCTTCTATCAATCATCAAGTTTCTTCTATTATTTTTTGCTTTATTATTTGGAATCTCCATAGGTATAATTCTCTTAATCCTTGTTTTAATCCTTGTTAATCTTTATTACTTGTTCATCATGTTTGGCTTTGTTAGTATGATTGACAACCTTATTAACATGTTAAATTTGATCATGAGTGAGTAGTTACTTAGCTAGGATTAATGGGTAATTAGGGGAAACCAACATGGGGAATGATTCATGCTTAAATTAATATGCTTTCATGATTGATTTGCTTGCTTGTTGTGATGTCAACTTTATGCACATGTTATGTTTGATGAAATGCTAAGCCTATGAATCCTTGCATTTACAACCATCTCTTATCTTTTCAACTTGACTTGTAAGATATAAACCAACTCGAGTCTTGTTAGACCATGCATAGAAGTTGAATAGGAGGAAAGTAAGTCGACTTGTAGGTGTTGTACAATCTAATCGATTCGGCTCCGGGACCCAACCCTTCCTATGAACCGTAAGACATAAACCAACTCGGTTCCTCTACAACAGTAATTGCTCGCATATAATTGTAAACATGTTTATATGATCAAAACCATGAATCCCCTATGACCCCATGACATCCTAGCATTTTTAATCATTTGTTTACATCCTTCCTTTTATTGCTTGCTTTACTTTATTAGTTGCATTAATCTAGGACACAACTACAAACCCAAACAAATCGTGACACTAGCATAAATTGAGATAGATAGACTTAGAACCCAAAGCACACCGTCCCATGGATCGACCTCGACTTACCGCTAACTAGTAGTTTGTTGAGTATTATAAATGTGTTTGATTGGATGAGTGACGACATCAACCGGATCAACACTCAACCATACACACACATATTCACGGCTTTACAACCATGTCTACACCCCTTCAAAACACGTCCCAAACAGCCCCTAAACACCCTCACTACCCACGGCCAATGTTTGGGGCGAAAATCACCTAATAGAGGAAGGCCCACTTAATAAATAAAAGGATCTAATGAGAAGGAGGGGAGTCCACGGTTGGAATAAGCACGAAGAAGGGGAATGGGCCGGTATGCTCGTAGGAGAAGACTGGAGCCCATTGAAGGAGGCGCCTGGAATTAAGAAAGGGGGAGTGAGGAAGATGTTAGGGAGAAGTCAGGGAGATCAGGGAGAAATTGAGGGAGACGACCAAACATGGAAAGAGTTATTATGGAAGTTATATTCCCTTTCCATAATCAAGGTAGGACATGCCTATGGTTCTTACCCTATAAATAGCCGAGGAAGCAATCGACAGAAGGACAGTCATTCACACATCCACATTCTCATCAAGATATCAACTCATTCACATACACACGCCTACATTCATCCAAGATCTCACGAGCTCGATACCTCGAGCTAGAGAGAAGAGCATTACATTTCAGTTGTAATCATCCTCCTATTCAGAGATAGTGCAATATTTGGCAGGGTACCGTCCCTCCCGCCGTTGTTCCTACATTGGGTTTTCCTCGTCACCAAATCTTACGTGTTAATTTATATTTCGTACTTTATTTTCTTATTCGAACATTATCATACAAACAATCATTCAATTAACTAACGAGTAAGACCACATTGACCCGAATCAATGAATTCGGAAAAAAATACCTAAACCGTTTGGTGCCCACCGTGGGGCATTGTGGTCGTTAATCGTTGATACTCTAAATACACGATGGATAACAAGCATCGAACGTCGAGGCAGGGAGCAGACAACCGTCACCACCACACACTTCTACTCAAAACCCAGCATCAACAGTGGCAACACAGGCTCCCGGACATACTTCGAGAACAACACCAACAACAAAAACCTCTCTACCTCCAAAGATTCCTGATGTCACAACCCAAGCCAGATCACATAAGGGAGTAACAAGCTCAGGCCTCACCCCGCCACCTAGTCCCACACAAATCTTGCTCACTGGCGTGGAAAACCTCCAGAAAGCCATGGAAAACATGAGAGAAGACCAGAAGAAAGCAGAAGCTAAAGCAAGGAAGAGGGACAGAGAGCTCTGGGCATAGATAGACATCCTGAAACAGCAGTCTACCACCCGATGAGCAGGGCAGGGGAATGAAGGTCTCCACTAGTAGATCTGACACTGGGGGCATCAGGCAGCAGGAATCCCCTTCGACAGATACCAGCCGAATTGGTAACAAGGTTGGATCTAACTACAGTACCGACAGATGGAGGAATAACCCCATAGGGGCTGGGATACCTCACACCAGACACCTGGCCATCAGCCAGCTGTGTGGAAGCACGAACAGGTGGCATCCGTGTCACCAGTTTCGCAGCGACTGATCAGACACCAGGAATAGGATCCGAGTGGAACCAGCAAGTGAACTGGCAGCAGGGGACAATCGTTACTTCAACCCCACTAGCTGCTGGGACACATCAGAATCTTCAAGAGCTCGGGTCAGGAGGCAGTATATTGAACCACCGAGCAGCAGCCGTCAAAGCGGACCCCATTCGAGCAAAGATAACAAATCAAAGAAGATTGGAGCTAAAAGAAATACTGAGTAGGGTCCCAGGGCTGCCACCCCCTCGAGAAAGCAGCACGGGACAGCTATGCCGACTCACCATTCGTGGACACCATATCCATCACAGCCATGCCAAAGGGATTCAAAAATCCAAATATGCCTCTCTTTGACGGCACAACAGATCCCTTCGACCATATAAGACAGTACAAGCAGAAGTTGATGACAGTGACGGCCGTAGGGTAAGTCAAGAAGGCTTGCATGTGCAAAGGATTTGGATCCACCTTAACAGGACCGGCACTTCGATGGTTCGTGAGCCTGCCCAACAGGTCGATATCCACATTTGCTAAATTAGTGAACGCATTCACTCAACAATTTGCAAGCAGCAGGAAGCCGCAGAAGCATGCAAGAGATCTGTATGGAATCGTCCAGGGGGCAGGAGAGACCATTGGAGAATACAATACTAGGTTCAACAATGAGAAGGTAGCAGTACGAGAGTGCGACGTTTCGACAGCAGTAGAAGCCTTCAGGAGAGGCCTCCACCATGACTCCAACCTATACAAGCAGCTGACTATGCATCCCTGCCATAATTTTGAGGCAAGATACAGAAAAAGCAAATTTGCCGCAATCAGATTAGAAGAAGACATCCTAGCCAGAGCCAGCCTACCTAACACACCAAGTGTTTCTAGTACCTCAGTTGTGGAGAAATCAGGAAGAAAGCAAACCACCAGCAAGAAGGACGAGAGATACATGCCATATGGAAGGGGAGTCAACAGAATCGAGGAAAATCAGCAACTCCCTACTCTGGCAGATTATGGATTCACTACGGGTGTCCGAGGAATCCTGAAGGCACACAGGGAGATGGGAGATGGAGTCACTTGACCCAACCCACCAGTAGAGGGACAAGCATGGAGAAAGGATAGCAAAAAGAAGTGTGAGTTCCACCGTGATATTGGGCACAATACTGAGGATTGCTACACATTATGGAGAGAGATCAAGCGCCTATATGAACAAGGAAGGCTGAGCCACCTATTACCACGTGGGGGCAAGCAACAGGATAAGGTAGGCACCACCAAACCTGCAACCCCACCCACATGCACCAAAATCATAAACGTGATAACAGGCGGCTCAGACCTAAGTGGGCTGACATACTCAGTAGCTAAGAGACATGCTACCGAGACCAAAGGAGATAGGCCAGCAAATTCTTGTATAATTTCTTACAGCGACTTACCAGCTGTCAGCTTTAATGAAGGAGATACATATGACGAACGAGAGCATCATGACGCACATATTATCACTCTATCAATGGCCAATTGCACAGTTAGAAAGGTCCTGGTAGATACAGGCAGCTCGGTCAACCTAATTATGCTGAAGACCATAGAAAACTTGAGATTCAGCGAGAAGAATTTGTAGAAGAAGACTATTCCGCTAGTAGGCTTCAGTGGGGAGACAACTAACTCACTAGGCGAGATATTCATCCCAAACTATGTGGGAGGAGTCAACAAGCAAGTTAGGTATCCGGTTATAGACGAACCTTCCACCTACAATGTCATTCTGGGTAGGTCGTGGCTACACCAGATGAAAGCAGTCCCCTCAAAATATCACCAATGCATAAAATTCCCCACACCATGGGGAGTAGAGATAATAAGGGGAGATCAGGAGGAAGCTAAAGGCTGCTATAAGAAGGCACTAAAGTGCACTGTCAGCCCTCCCGCATAGCAATTACTGAAGCAGCCTGTCCAGACGAATACATCGAGCTCCCGGCAGAAGAGCTAGATCAAATTAACCTGGACAAGCTGCACCCAGAAAGAATTGTGCTCATTGGAGCAGGATGCAAAGGAAACTTGAGACATCAACTAATCAAATTCCTGCAGGATAACATGGCTTGTTTCGCATGGTCCCACGATGACATGATAGGAATAGATCCGTCAATCATAACGCATAAGCTTAGTGTGGACCCAAAGTGTAAACCCATCCAGCAGAGAAGAAGAAAGTTTGCAGCAGAAAGAAACAAGGTGATTAACCAAGAGGTAGATAGTCTGCTGGCAGCAAAGAAAATAAGAGAAGTAAAATATACAGAATGGTTGTCTAACGTGGTGGTGGGGCCCAAGAAGAATGGAAAGTGGAGAGTATGTGTGGACTTCACCGACCTCAACAAGGCATGCCCTAAAGATCCCTTCCCGCTGCCTCATATTGATGCAATGGTAGATGCGACAGCTGGACACAAGATGTTGACATTCCTGGACGCATGGAGTGGATACAATCAAATCAAGATGGATCCTGCAGATCAAGAGAAGACGGCATTCATGTCTAAGAGAGGAATATATTGCTACAACGTCATGCCATTCAGCCTAAAGAACGCATGCTCCACATATCAAAGGCGGGTTAACCGCATGTTCAAAGAGCAGATAAGAAGAACTATGGAGGTATATACTGATGATATGGTGGTAAAATCAGAGAAAGCCAAAGATCACATGCGGCACCTGGCAAAGACATTCAGCACCCTGAGGGAATACAAAATGAAGCTAAATCTATCTAAATGTACCTTCGGGGTATCCTCTGGCAAATTCTTAGGCTACATTGTAACTCAAAGAGGGATAGAAGCTAGCATCGAGCAGATTAAGGTCGTCTTACAACTAGAGTCACCTGAAAAGCCTAAAGATGTTTAAAGACTAGCTGGAAAGGTAGCAGCCTTAAGCAGGTTCATCTCAAGATCCTCAGATAAGTGAAGGCTGTTTTACGACATACTAAGAAAGAGTCAGAAGTTTGAGTGGACCGCGGATCACGAGCAAGCTTTCAGAGAGCTGAAGCACTACCTCAGCAGCCCACCACTGCTTTCAAAGCCGGAACCAGGAGAACCACTATTTCTATACCTTGCCGTCACAGAGGTGGCAGTGAGTGTTGTTCTGGTCAGAGAGCAGGAAAAGGAGCAGAAGCCAGTATACTACGTAAGCAAGTCTCCGCTGCCGGCAGAGATCAGGTACACATCTCTTGAAAAATTAGTACTAGCACTGGTAGTAGCATCTCGCAAGCTGCGCCCCTATTTTGAGTCCCACACCATACGTGTCATGACCAACTACCCGCTGGAATCTATCATGAGGAAGCCTGAACCGTCAGGCAAAATGTTGAAGTGGTCTGTACACCTTAGTGGGTACGATATCCAGTATGACCCCAGAACAGAAATCAAATCGCAAGCATTGTCCGACTTTGTGTCAGACATCAGCCCAGCCATCTAAAATCTGGCAGATGAGGAAATCCTCACCCTAGGGGGAAACAAGGAGGCAGAGGTCTGAAAGATGCATATTGACGGAGCCTCCAATCGAAGGAGGGCAGGAGTAGGGTTAATCCTGCGATCACCACAGGGAGACCTGATAACACAAGCGGTGAGATGTGAATTCAAGGCAACCAACAATGAAACAGAGTACGAGGCCTTGATACTAGGAATGAAGCTAGCTCTGGAGTTAGGAGTCAGGCACCTGCGCATATCCAGTGACTCTCTACTAATAGTCAACCACGTAAATGATGAGTTTATGGCCAAAGATTCGAAGATGATTGAATACCTAAAAATAGCGAAGGAGTTAAAACAGAAATTCGGAACTTGCAAGCTTAAGCAGATCTCCAGGGATCAGAAGGTGGAAGCAAATGCCTTAACAACTCTGGGGGCAACATTTAAACCAACGGAATTATCCAGCATCCCCATAGCACACATGCTAGAGCCTTCTATCCAGAAGGCAGATGAAATAGACAAAGGAAAACCGGAGGATCCACAGAACGAAGAGGAAGTCCAGGCAGTTACAGAGGAAATCACTGGCAGGCCCCTACTTACTGTGCCTAAACAGGGAAGAAGCACAGACTATGTTACATGCTCTCCATAGTGGCGAATGTGGAAACCATGCAAGGGGCAGGGGTCTGGCAAATAAAGCTCTCAGGCAGGGATACTTCTGGCCCACGATGAAGGCAGATGCAGCATAGTATGCACGCAAGTGTGATGCCTGCCAGCGCTCGGCACCAATGATCCATCAGCCAGCAGAACCCTTGCATCCTATCATTTCTCCCTGGCCATTCATGGCATGGGGCATGGACATAGTGGGACCTCTGCCAAGAGCCAGAGGAAACAGGACGTGGATCCTGGCAATGACAGATTAATTCTCCAAGTGGATAGAGGCAGAAGCATTCACAGAAGTAAAGGACAAACAAGTCATTTCATTTATAAAACGAAACATCATTTGCAGGTTTGGTATCCCATCAGAAATCATATGTGACAATGGCTCACAATTCATCTCCAAAGATACCGAGGGATACTGTGCCAGGTGGAATATCACCCTAAAAAAGTCAACACCCAAGACTCCAAAGTCCAACGGTCAAGCTGAGTCCAGCAACAAAATCATCATGGACAATCTGAGAAGGAGGTTACAGGAGTTAGGAGAAACGTGGGCAGATGAATTGCCACTTGTATTATGGTCAGATAGAACGACGCCAAAGATAGCAACAGGTCAAACACCCTTCAGCCTGGGGTTTGGCGCAGAAGCAGTCATTCCATCAGAAGTCTCGTTCCCACTCACATGTATGGACACATGACAGGGGAACTGAACAATGCAGAGATGGTCAGAAGCCTGGATACAGTTGACGAACTGCGAGTAAGCGCAAAAATACGTCTAGCTGCCTACAAGCAGTCAGTGGCCAAGAGTTACAACAAGAATGTGAAAGTCAGGCTCCTGGAGGTAGGAGACCTGGTTCTCTGAGAGGTGTTTCAGAACACTAAGAATCGAAAGGCAGGCAAATTCGCCTACAAATGGGAAGGACCATACCAGGTAGAAGGAGTTGTTGGCCATGGTGCATACAGACTGATGACTATGGACGGTCAAATCATACAACGCCCATGGAACATACTTCACCTGAAGAGATATTACTTTTAATAATAAGTAGATTTAACCTTCAGGATGATATACTATGAAAAGCCAAATCATTTTGAAATTAAAATAAAAATCCGGTAGTAGGTATACTGCCAATTTCACTCCTATTTCTGGTGTCTCTAACTATTTTAAGATTTTAAACTGCTATTAGATGGCGTGGTCTGGCAGCGTCCTGGGACCACAATTGCTCCGGTACCCCATGAGATGGCGTCAAGTACTTCACATCATTTTAATAAATTTTCCTTTTTTCAGGCTTCTCTAGGTACGTCACTCTGAATCCTAGTGTCTATGGTACGTTGAAAGGGTATCTAGCAGGACTGTAAACTGCCAACGCGGGGTAACAAGGCACATGGAACTCCAACATCCCTAACCTATGTTCTCCACAAGGAGCACCCTCACCAGGCGGACTGTGGAACATACGAAAGGGAGCCTGGTTGACAGCTAAACACGCTTACCCAGATACCACCCCCTGGACGTAGCTCGCACTAATCACAATTAATCAGAGCCCCAGCATGCATGCACAATTATGAAACGTAGGGATCTCTGCGCTACCAGAATCCTGCAGCGTCCCATTGGTCCTAGAATGACGATAAACTTGCCTAAGTTATGCCCATGTTGTCTTTAAACGTGATGAACACATCTTGCGTTATGAACAAGGTTAAGTAATCCAAAACTGCGGCATACGCCTAAATCAGCCATCAGGCTGACACGACAACTAGCTTAGTCTGTATCAGCCTCTTCAGGCTAACCAGACTGGTCTAAATCAGCCTCTCAGGTTGACACGACCACTCCTCCTTACATTGCGGCATATGCCTGAATTAGCCATCAGGCTGAAACGGCAGCTAGCTGAGTCGGAACGTCAGCCTCTTCAGGATGACAGGACTCGCCTAAATCAGCCAGCCGGCTGACACGACAACTTCCTAAACTAAGGAAACCTAAGAAACAAACACACAGGATATAAACTAAAACAATGCCAAACTACGGCAATGGATATTCCCAAAATATGGCCAAAAGTGCAGCCCCTGAGTTTAGCCGCCAAAATAGCGGAACAACCAAAAAGAGTTTAAAAACTTACAAGTCTGCCACCTCTGGGTAAGACTACCAAAAAAAGTCTATTAACATAAATAATACTTAATTATCGGTCACATTAATGACCTCCACTTCTGGCACCTCCTCTACCTGCTGATCCTCTATTTCAAGTACCGCACCAGCTTGCACACCCTCAGCTGCCATAGCATCCAGAGCTCCGTCAGCAGCAGCTTGGGGCATTTCCAGCTGCAGCTTACTCAGCCAGCGCAGGGGAATTCACCTCCTCTACTTCAGGCATCAATGCACTTAGATCAGGTTGGGTGGGGTAGAGCATCTCCAGTAGTCTCTCTTCCTCCTCTATAGCTTGCTGGGTGGGAGCCTCCTCAAGAGCAGCACACATCCCGCTGATTTTTTCCCGCCAGGTAGCATAGGCGACGACATTGGTGGCCACGAAGATCAGCTCACTGATCTTCTCATCAGAATGCTTGAGGGAGTCAGAGAAGGTGCTTCACACCTCCTGAGTACGTGCCAGCTGATCAGCCCCTTCCTTCAGCTTCTTCTTGGTAACAACAAGCCCAGCCTTCAATTCCACCGCACGCTCCTTTAGATCAGACCGCTGTTATGCCATGCCGGCAACTGTCCCCTACAGCTCATGGTTTTTGGCATTGGTGGCACGACTCGTGGTCTGCACTATGTTGATCATCTTCATATTGTATGGAGCAGATTGTAGGGTCTGGGGCAGGAAAAGTCAGAAGACAGCAAGAGAAGTCGAAGATTAAAATTTAGAACAAGTAAAGATGAAGATTGCTCACCATGAAGGCATTGTGCACATCGTTTTCAGCCATCTCCTCTGGAGAGAATTCTGAGAAAGCCTCTTTCAGAGGAGGAAAAAGCAGTTGGTCGATCTCTGGCCAGTACGGCACCTTATCAACATTCCCAAAACCTTCTGGGAAGTGAGCAGTAGTGCCCCCACTAGCTGAGGCACGAGGACTGGCAGGAGGAGTAGGCGGATGGCGAGACAACGGGTCAACCTCTAAAGGCTCAGGCCTAGCAGAACTAGAGTACGTAGGAGGGGTCTGGAAAGAGGCAGCAGGAGCACTCTTCTTGGAGGCAGATGCCACGTCAGGACTGGCAGAAGATCGCTTTCTTTTTGCGCTCTGCCGGATGATTTCTAAAGGATCAGCTTTTGATCCTGCAAGCAGATATAATCTCGGGCGCCAACACAATTAAAGCATTAGTAAAAGCTGCATGCAAACTGAAACAATTGTGGGAAGCTTACCAGAAGACATGCTGTGAGCTGATTGGAGAGGGTTGGAGGAGGAATCAGGTGAGAAACCAGGAAGTAGGTCAGGAAACTTTCTCTCGGATTCAGAGATACAGAACAACTTGCTTCAGGCAGGGGTCTTGGAACCAATGCGAGTCAGGTCACAGGGGCCTGCACGAGGACGATGAAGTAAGCTAGTAAGCAGCGAGATAAATAAATCATGTGACAGGGAGGATGCTTACTCGAAGTTATGACCCATTTCTCGAAGATGTAATCAGCAGGTGGCTGGATGGAGTCCTTCCTCACGAAGCAGAAGTCCTCAAACCATTTCTCATCTCAGGATTTGGACACATGCGTGAAGGGAGCTTTTCCACGGCCCCGGAATGAGAATTGACCCCTACCTAGGGACCTGATGTTGTACATATGGGCCAGATCGCCCAGGGTGATGGAATTACCGGTGTTTTGACCAGCAGCCAGGGAGTAGAGGAGAACCCTCCATACAGTGGCAGAGATTTGTGCCATGGCAAAATTATTCATAAAGATGAAGTCTTGGATAAGTTTGGGAAAAGGGAAACGCAGGCCGTATCTAAATGGGTACAGATAAAAACAAACCCATCCAGGACGAAGGGCATCAGCTTTCTGACCCGGTTCAGGGATGGCGATATCCACCCCATCACCAAGACCAAGCAAGCCCTTGATCATGTGAATGTCAGCAGGAGTCAAGACGGAGTCACAGTCATGGGGGTAAGTAAAAAGTTCCCGAGAAGGAAAGACTGGGTCAGGGTTGTGGTCAGTAGGAGCGGAAGTCGATGACGATTGTCGGGTTTTGCCCATGGTGAAGAAAGAGAAACGGAAATTAAGAAGAAAAAGGAGAAGAATACCTGGTGGAACAGTGGAACAATTGAGCCGGCGAGGTAAAAGAAGAGGAAGGTTGAGGGTTTAGAGAGAGGGAGAGTTTTTGGAAATGATTTGAAATTAAAGGAAGTGAAAGGTGGAGGTTGAGGTTATAAAGGAAGAGAGAGGGAGTAGGGTGCGAGAAAAGAGGAGGTGGGCGGCTGAAATGATGGGGTTGCATGAAAAGTAGTGTAAATGACGGCTTAGGGTTTTAGCATTCGATTACGTAAAATTCCTTGCTCGACACCTCGAAGCGTACTTCACAAGAAATTTGGGGCAAACTGTTTGGGCCGAAAATCTCCTAATAGAGGAAGGCCCACTTAATAAATAAAAGGATCTAATGAGAAGGAAGGGAGTCCACGGTTGGAATAAGCACGAAGAAGGGGAATTAGCCGGTATGCTCGCAGGAGAAGACTGGAGCGCATTGAAAAAGGCGCCTGGAATTAAGAAAGGGGGAGTCAGAGAGAAGTTAGGGAGAAGTCAGGGAGATCAGGGAGAAATTGAGGGAGACGACCAAACATGGAAAGAGTTATTATGGAAGTTATATTCCCTTTCCATAATCAAGGTAGGACATGCCTAGGGTTCTTACCCTATAAATAGCCGAGGAAGCAATCGACAGAACGACATTCAATCACACATCCACATTCTCATCAAGATATCATCTCATTCACATACACACGCCTACATTCGTCCAAGATCTCACGAGCTCGATACCTCGAACTAGCGAGAAGAGCATTACGTTTCAGTTGTAATCATTCTCCTATTCAGAGATAGTGCAATAGTTGGCAGGGTACCGTCCCTCCCGTGGTTGTTCCCACATTGGGTTTTCCGCGTCACCAAATCTTACGTGTTAATTTATATTTCGTACTTTATATCCTTATTCGAACATTATCATACAAACAATCATTCAATTAACCAACGAGTAAGACCACATTGACCTGAATCAATCAATTCGGTAAAAAATACCTAAACAGCCAACACCACCAACACCACCATCGCACTTCACCCTCACTCCAGCCACCTTTCACACCCACCACCAGCCACCAACGAGCCCCCACAATAACTCACGAATAGTAGCAACAAAATCAGCTACAATCGACTATAACCAGTCCTAATACCCCTCTAACCACCACAGCACACCCCTTTAAACACCTTCAAACCACCAACCTCGCGAGCCACCATCACCCCCTCAAAGCTATGGTGGCCACGGCCACTACCCCATACCACGACAACCATTATACAACACCCACAACCAGCGACAACAACACAACCACAACCCATAACACAAATGACACAACCAGCCCTCAACTATCCATAACCACGGCCACCATAGCGCACGACGCCACCTCTGGCCACCACGATTATCACCTCTGACCCGAGGTGGTTCCAGGGGTGTGTTCCTTTTCCCTTCACCGTCACCATACTGGCCAAGGCACTCGTCCAAAGATGGTCACAGCAAAACTCCTGCACCTCCCCTGTTTCTCGTTTTCCGGCCAACCACCTGCGCAAACCACCACCCTTAATCACCCCTGACCACCTACCGTGGTCGACTCGACCCCATGACCCAGCCCCACGAAGCCCAGGTCAGACGAGTCAAAGAAAAGAGTTCATAACCCGTGTCAATTGGGAAACACGACTACCACAAAAACCTCCAGCAAACAACCCACACCCTCGGTCAACGGTCACTCCCTGGTGGTCCACGGTCAGTGTCAAGGTCACGGCTAGTCTAGAGGTGGTCTAAATTACGAGTTATATTAGTTATAAAATCAATACATAAAACTATGAGACGGTTTTACCTTTATCGCTTCATTGCTCTTCCGTCTTCTAAATCTCCTTCATCTACTATTATGAATTACTTTTCAGATTTAATATGTATTTATAGTCTAGGTTTATAGAGTATATGAGGCCAATTAGGAAACTATTGCCTTTTCTAATTATTATTAGAAATTCCCATTATTATTATTATTATTATTATTATTATTATTATTATTATTATTATTATTATTATTATTATTATTATTATTATTATTATTATTATTATTATTATTATTATTATTATTATTATTATTATTATTATTATTTTTTTTTTTTTTTTTTTTTTTTTTTTTTTTTTTTTTGCAAGAAAGTTAAACTCATTTGTATTCGTCCATATAGGGAAAGAAAAGAAATGAGAAGGCATCTTACAAAAACACTAATGACCGAGAAAGCACTAAAGTTCCGTTAATCCAAACACACAAATTAATTTGTAAAATCTAACCACTGTCTAATCCGAGGGTGCTGATTATCAGAAAGGCGGATTTTCAAAATACTTTGAAGCTTAGCAGCTACCATCTCCGGCGTGGCTTGTATTTCTCCAAAAAGATGATTGTTTCTCTCCTCCCAGATGGCATAGACCATACCCGCGACACTACAACCAGAAAGAATATTCCTCCAACTGTTACATTTGTTTCCAACATTAATTTTGTAGAGGTAATTTTTAATATCGATATCTGAGCTCGAGCCTGAAACCCCCAGCCAAGCTAACATGTTACGTCTAACCTGTTGGGAGAAGGAGCATCTGAAAAACAAATGTCGATGTGACTCTTGAGCAGCCATACAAAGGCAACATCTATTGACGAGCATAAGACCCCGCCTGTTGATATTGTCTACAATGGCAAGTCGGTCTTGCCGCATACTGATAACGCAAATGCGGTGTTTTGGGAGGATGCTGTCAGACCGAAGGGGGGTAGTCCATCTGAGCTTAGGTCTGCAATGTCGGAAGAGGCTATAAGCCCGACCCACCCTGAACTTGCCGTGGGAGACGCACGAATTGAGCATAGAAAAAGCAGCGGCCTTGGAACCAGCAAGCTCAATAAGTGCGTCCTTGACTTTAATAATATCCCTCCAACTCTCACCATGACAAGTGAGAGCGTGACCATCCCAGATAGACGTGCCTTTAAGGTTATAAGTGCGACTCCAAGCGTCCCAAAGACTGTCACGGTGCGTGGTAAGTTGCCAGATCCACTTACTGAGGAGTGCTTTATTCCAGCTAAGAAGCTCTTTGACGTTGAAGCCGCCTTCGTCCCAAGGCGCACAAATAGAATTCCAGCTCTTGTAGCTCATCTTTCTCTGACCCGCACTTATGCCCCAGAAAAAATCCTTGCATAATTTATTAACCATTCTAGTAACATAAAGGGGGAGCAGAAGAGCAGAACACCAAAAATTTTCGAGACCAAAGACCACAAAGATTAATAAGTTGTAGCTTCCCGCGTAAGACAAAAAATTACAAGACCAATGTTGAATTGCGCCTTGGATTTTATCAATCATCAGGTTGTACATTGTGGGAGAGAGTCTACCAGGATTCATTGTGATGCCAAGATAGCGGAACGGAAAGAAATCCTCAGAGAAACCCGTGATGCTCCGAATTTGATTTTTAATGTCTGTCTGAACTCCGCCAAAAAAATGCTTGTTTTGGATGGGCTAGCGTGGAGTCCAGAGATGTTAGCAAAGACCTGAAGGCAGTGGGCCGCAGCTTCAGAAGAGGGGACATCACCTCTAACGAAGATCATGAGGTCGTCAGCAAAGATCAAGTGGTTGAGGTTCAGTTTTGCACATTTCGGGTGATAGGAAACCTGGTGCTGAAGGTGAATCCGTCTTAAGTATCTTGAGAGCATCTCCATTCCTAGAACAAAAATATAGGGTGAAATGGGGTCCCCTTGTCGGACTCCAGCTTTCCCGGGGAAGAAGCCACTAGTAGTGCCATTGATTTTCAAAGAATACCAAGTGGAAGAGATACAGCCCATGACCCAAGCGATAAACCTATCCGGGAAATTCAGGCCCTTGAGCATGGAAGAGATGAAATTCCATTGGATAGTGTCGAAAGCTTTGCGGATATCGACCTTAATAAGGCATCTTGGGGAAGTGGCTCCCTGATTGTAATTCTTGATCAAATTTTGGGTCATCATTATGTTTTCAAAAATATTTCGCCCCTTTATGAAAGCAGCCTGTTCATTGCCAATGATGTCAGGGAGCAAATGTTTGAGACGGCGAGCAAGGATTTTACTTATCGTCTTGTAAACAACCGAGCAGCAGGAAATAGGCCGAAAATCAAGAACCGTGGAGGGCACGGTTTTCTTGGGAATCAGAGCAATTAGGGTAGTGTTGACCTTCCTCATCATCTTGCCTTTTCTAAAGAACTCTTCAACGGCGGAACAAAAAAGGTCGCCAATGAGATGCCACTCATTCTTAAAGAAAGCAGAGGAGAAGTCGTCTTGTCCAGGGCTCTTTGTGGAACCGATGCTGAACAACGCCATTTTAATCTCTTCCCGGGTAACAGATCTAGATAGATGGTCCCTAGCATCATCAGAAACAACGGGGGCATCCTGGAAGAGAAAATTCTCTAAGGGGGCGACATTTGAAGTTGTGCCAAGGAGGTGAGAATAGTAATCCACAAAAGCATTATTAACTTCACCAATCCCGTCTCTCCTAATTCCATCTTTATCAATGATGGAACCAATAGTACTTTGATGTTTGCGGGCTGCGATTTTTGCAAAAAAGAAAGCAGAGGAGCAGTCACCAGCTTTAATATTTGAGACCTTTGCTCGTTGAAAAAGGATGTCGTTTTCAGCTTTGCAAAGGTCTTTGTATTGAGCAATGAGAAGTCTTTCACGAGCAATGAGAGTAGGAGAGAAAAGGTCATCTTGGAGTAGTTTTTGGCAATTTTCCAACTCCCTTTGAGAACCATTAATTTTGGTCTTGATAGCAGAGTAGCTTCTTTGATGAAGAGAAGAGAGAGCCTTCTTGACGGCCTTGAGCTTGAAGAACAGCTGGAAGGTGGGGGTGCCATAGCAGGGGGTATTCCATGCTGCAGCAACCAGGTTCGTGTAGCCAGGATTTGTGATCCACGTGTTGAGAAAGCTGAAGGATCTAGGAATCCTCAGCCCACCAGGCAGAACCACCATCAATGGGGAGTGGTCAGAGATACCCAAAGTGGATTTCAAAGAAAAAAGAAGAGAATGAATGGAAGTCCAAGTCGGGCCGATTAAGGTTCGATCAAGTCTAGCCCAAGTTCTAGTGAGGGGGTCCTGCTTGTTTGTCCAAGTGAACTCAGACCCTATGCTATGCATATCATCTAAAGCGCACCTAGCCAAGCAAGCGTTAAAATCCATAATATCATGGATGGATGGGGGGTTGGGGCCTTGACGCTCATTGATGTTTCTAACAACATTGAAATCCCCCATCACAATCCAAGGAGAAGCAAAAAGGGATATGGTATGAAGTTTCTCCCAGAGCCTTTTTCTGTCGTGCCCATCATTCATACCATAGACAAAAGTAGTAGCAAAGCTGAGATTAGAAGCCTTAGAAGTGACGTCGCACTGGATGAGTTGCTCATGAACAATGACATTTTTAACAACCACAGAGGAGGGATTATAAAATAACCAGATTCTGCCACGAATCTTGTTACTAATAATTTCATAGTTAGGAAAATTCTTCATAATAGAGGTTTCTTTGTGGTCCTTCACATGAGTTTCAAGTAACCCAAAAATATCCACTCTATGGAGTAGCAAAAACTTTTTTATCTCAGCATTCTTGAGGCTATCATTGAAGCCTCTAATGTTCCAGGTCGCAATCTTCATTTCTATCAGGGGGTAGAGGATCTACATTCTCCACTAATCCTAAGGTATCATCATCAAGTTCTCCAAAAGAATCATCATGTTCAGTGAGCAGGGAAAAGCTATTCGTGACAAGGACAGGAGCCTCAGTTTCCTTCAATGGTGTAGATGAGGTTCCATGAGTGGCCTGACGTTGCCTAGGACTCTTAACAGGAGTGAAGAGGGGGCGATGGTGGAGTCATTTGGAGGCCGGGCAACAGGCTGTGCGGGCAAAGGTGTTTAGGCCGCCACACTTCCTTAGCGGCCTGTTTTGCCTTGTTAAGCTTACAAAAGTTATCAGTATGCCCCATTTTCCCGCAGCAAACACAATAGTAAGGCCTCCATTCATACACTATTTGCTGATTGATCTGTCCATGGAAGGGGGTATTCAAAATTACATTCTCAGGTAACTCCGTTGAAAGGTCAGCTTCCACTAAAACTCTAGCAAAAGAGAGTCGGGCTTTGGTGGTAGTGGTCATGTCAGCATATATTGGTTTTCCCACTTTGCTGGCAAGCTTGCTGTATTATTATTATTATTATTATTATTATTATTATTATTATTATTATTATTATTATTATTATTATTATTATTATTATTATTATTATTATTATTATTATTATTATTATTATTATTATTGATATAATTATTATTACCTTTACAAATTATTTTTATTAACTCCCGATACAAATCCCGATCACTCTCATACTAGATGAACCATAAATTTCGGTCCAACCACAATGGCACACGGCCCAACACTTAATTATTAACTAAACCCAATTCCCGACTTGGGATACTTAATTTATTATTTTATTAATGTCTTATTTGTATTTATTATTAGAAATGCCTTTAATCAATTATAAAATTACATAAATTTATCATTAATTACTATCAAAATATGGGGTATTACAGGACCAGCCGTGCTTCAGGAGAGGACGAGCGGATCCTGGTGGAAGTTGCAGTACGATCCGCACATGTCCCTCGGGATTAGCAAGATTGTTATGTTTTTCTTACGGTCTTAATCGTCATTTAAGCCATTAGTAACCCTAATCCTTATACTTAATTTTAGTATAAATACCCCATTGTACTACCTAGATTATCCTCAACTCTTAATATCATCTTAATTTTATCATAATCTTTCTCTTAATTTAGTCTTAATCAATGTTGTAATACACTTCTCAATATTCGGACCAAGACGCCTAGATCTTGGTGTTGTGAGACGCTCGAATCATGCATGATCCGCTCGGATTCCTGGACAGAATGCTTCTCTTCTTTAGCTCCCCAACAATCCGCAAGGATCGTGTTGGGGATGCAAGGATCCTTTCGTCATTGCCCATTTCACTTTATTATCTACTTAGGCCTCCAGTGTTGGTCTTCTCTTTGATGCTTGGTCATTAGGTGTGATCAATTCAGCTCCATTGCGCCTCAGAAATGCAAGGTTAGCAATCCTTTCCTACCAAGGAGACAAAAGCTCAAAGAATATGCAAAATGAGAAACTAAAGATAGTAAATGACCCAATTATGTGCTATAAAGCATGGGAACGAAGTTAATTCGGGGACTAAATGTGCTCAAATATGAGTCACATCAAACATCTCAAACTGAACCTTTGCTCGTCCCGAGTAAAGAGGTGAGTAAAACGAGGACCTTTATTTAAACTAACCTAATAATATAGCCGATATGAGACAATTAGCGGGTCTCACTAAGCCCCTTCAATTCACAACAAGACAACCATGAGGTAGGATGCCTTTTTGCAAGACAAGGTGGGGCTTGCCAAGTAATGGATGCATCTACAAAAATGAATAGCCACTTTCCTCTTCTAAGTGGCGGAAATTATCTAAAAGGGAAGAAATCTAAGGGTACTCACTCCATCATAGATACGGTTTCTTCAAGGTATTAAGCCTAGGAGGATACTAATAAATCACCTCCAAGTTGTGTCAAGCTAGGGTACCTTTGTCCTCAATCGTTAAATGCTTTCGTCAAGAGTAGTCTCCCTATCGTGTTAGAAACACTGGAGGATCGCGGAATTCCCCTTCTTGCCTAGACAAGAAGAAGGGTCGTCCCTTCTCTACCATACATAAAAGTGGATTCGATGGATAAAAAGGATCAATGTGTTTTGAGTTTCATATGGGAGTTTGTTTTTGATGTTGTTGTTATTCCCCCCAATTTCTTGTGCATTTGATATTTGAGAACAATTTCCCTTTTGCCATTTCTTTGATGTTTAGCATTTGATGCTTGACAATTTCAACTTTTTGCATTTTCTTTTGAACATTTTCAAAGTCACCCCAATTTGTAAGGAGGGTGCTTATATTTGAAGCATAGGAGTTCTTATTTTTGTACTCCTCTTTTCTTTGATGCATGACAGGGTAGTCATATACCTATAAAAAATAACCAACTGGCTCTAACTAATATAGCTAGAGAAGTCGGGTCGATCTCCACAGGGAGATAGGAAAATGTCAACTTTGTCTAAGTTCGTCACGGTAACCAATTTGGGGGGTTTTAATTGGGTTGTTCTAAACTAATGAGAATGAGAAAGATAAAAAGGCAGGAGAATAGAGATTAAGCAGACAAGGAAAAAGCCGCTAAGATAGTCGGTTCACCATGATCATTCAGTCAAGCAATCTAGGTCTCAGGTCAATGCAAGTATGGTCAAAGGGGCAGTGAATATCTCCTTCAAGTCTCAATTCGCCCTAAAGCACAAATATCTTAGCTTCCGCCCTTACTAAGGTGCCCTAATGTTCGCTAAGAGTCTTACCCTTTCCAACATTCCGGTCCAGGTCAAGGTTTACTATGATTTAAATGCCTAATTGCGTCGACTCAATTAGAAAGATACATTTAAGTGCAGCGATTAACAACAAGGACTACACAAGCATTAACCTAATAATTCAATTACTCTTCCTTCATAATCATGGATTCCATAGCCTTAGCAAAAGGGAATTAGCTACACATTACTATCGAATCAACAACAATAATATATAGATAATGAGAGTTAAACATGATTATAACGAAAGCAGGGGGATCGAATAAGTCAATAATAAAAGAAATAAGAGAAAAGGAGAATTCAAGAAGCGATTACAATTAAGAAATAAAGGGAGTAATAATACCGATTACAATTCCGAATCCAAGTAGAAGAGAGTAGTAGAAGAGTAAAGTGAAAGAAGCAGTGGAAAAAGATGAAGTAGAAGTGAATGAGGAAGAGTTACGCAGTCTACTCCCTTTAGTAGCACACAAAATTCTCCCCCTTAAACCTAATCGAAAGCTTAATTACAAAAGCTTATACGAAAATAGGAGGAAATATACAAAAACAAGGCAAACCACTCGATCGAGTGGAATAAAACCGCTCGATCGAGTAAACTAGGCAAAATTCACTTCGATCGAGTGGAAATACTACTTGATCGAGTAACTCCTTATTGTGGCCTGCTCGATCGAGTGGATAAACAACTCGATCGAGTGATCTTCATGGTATAAAGCATTCGATCGACTACTTAAGTGGTCGATCGAGCTATTTTGGCACGTTAGGCACTATGACACCTTCCGAAATCAGCTCGTTCGTCTTCAAAGTGATAGATTCCAAGCTCCGGCTCCTTCTTCTCCATAAATGCATGCAAATGGGATGAGTTTAGGCTCGATTTATCTTGTCTTTGGTCTATTCCTGCAATTTACACAAGACAAACCAAATTAGACTATTCGGGGGTATTTGTAGCTAAATGTCACATAAAATGGTACGGAAATACGTGTAAAAATGAAGTAAAAACCTTGTATAAAATACATGTTACGTCTGTCGTGTACCTATCAAAAATAAACTAACTAAACTAACTATATAGCTAGGGAAGTTAGGTCGATCTCCTTAGGGAGGTAAGATATCTGTAGAAGTCCGTCTATTTGGTCACAAATGGGGGGGGGGGTAGTTTTAATTGTTTTCTAAACTACAAAGTTTAAAGGAAGAGAAGTAGGGACAAGAGCATCAAGGCAAGAAAATATGATTAAACTATCAGATAGAGAAGGGACATGTCGGGAATTCGGTTCACTACGGTAGTCCAGTGACTCATTTTGTAAACAACTCTCGCATTTAATTAATGCAAGACGGATGTGGAAAGGTCCTTTCGGTCCACTTTTTATCCTAAAAAACCACTAACTTAACTTTCATTCTCGTCAGGGTAGTCTACTGTTCATAGCAGGCCTATTTAGTCCAATCTTTCGATCTAGGATTAATTTTACCCAGATTAAGGAGGTGACTCAGAAGCGTGCACTCAACTAAGTCGATAAATATAATTAAATTGCTATAGTGACAAAATCTCACAATTAATTCATCTATTCCATTTACTACATCGTCACATTCCTACCGTAGATCCCCTTATCCCAACATGCATTAAATTTAGCTACTCATCTCGCTATTAATATCAAAACTAATAACAAATGACGAATTAACAATAAACATGATGAAATAACAAATAAAATGCATAAAAGTAAATTAGGGCAGAAATTAAGTATGACTAAACGAAGAATTAAAGCAAACAAAAGAGAGATTATTATTAAGGAAAGAGAAAGGGATTACAATCGTGTGAATCCGGCGCAAAGAACAATCAAATCCGAGCAAAATAAATCCCAACGTAAAGTTACAGTGAGGGAGAATAAGTAACGCAGTCATGTTTGATAGACTTTGATAGTAAAAAATTCGATTGAAATCAGATGCCTAATAACCTAGTAACGTCATGCTTAAATAGAAAATAACTAAGTTTATCGAAATAAAAAAACTCACGGGCTAATTAAAGCCCAGCGGAAACCACTCGATCGAGTGGAATAAAACCACTCGATCGAGCAAAACTCAGGACAATCTACTCGATCGAGTAGAATAGTTACTCGATCGAGTAACTCTTTTTTCAGCACCTTTGGATCGAGTACAAAACTATTCGATCGACCAACTGGGGATGCAGAAACCACTCGATCGAATAATAAAACCACTCGATCGAGTCTTCTGTCTTCAATTCAGCTTAGACTCGTCACCGACTGCCTCGTAAACCGTGCCTTCACGTTTCCCAATCCAGTATCTCACTCTGTAAAATCCCGTTTCCTCTAAATGCATGGAAAAAGGACAGAAAAAGGTACGATTCCACTACTTTCGCGTTCATTTCTACAAAATGGACAAAACGAACCAAAGTAGCCAATTAAGGGCAAAATACTATATAAACAGTATAAAAATGCATGGAAATACGTGCTGAAATAGGCTAAAAAGACTATACAATATGCACGTATCAAATCTCCCCAAAACGAACCTTTACTCGTCCTCGAGTAAACTAAAATGCAACTAATGGAACGGAAATGAAAACTTAGAGCTAGCTTAACTTGTCTACTTGAACCATTTTAATGCAACAAAAGCTAACAGTTAAAGCTAATCAGTCAATACGCAAACGAGTTATAAGCTGTTCAGAAATATAGCCAACCCATCGACCTTGCAAGACCAACAAAATCGGACTCTCTCGTGGTCACTCTTCTCTCATGAAGCAAAGGGTGAATGTTATATGTAAAAGAGAGAAGAAAAGACAGTCACTCACCTAACTGCGACCTACATAGCATGCATGCAACAAAAATGAAAGACAATTCAAGTACTAATGCACACACTCCAACCAATAATGTCCGTCACAGCCGAGGGCTTACAAATAATATGGGAATCGTGAGGTTCAGGTGAGAAAAGGCAAAACAAGTTATGGTAATGTGGAGGTAAAAGAGTTAAGCTAGTTCCTAACAGGACCATAATAAACCATCCGAATCTCAACTGACTGAAAAACTAAGTACAACAGCCCTTCATTTGGCACACAGCTCACTAAACTCAAACACAATCTCCTCAAAAATATAGAATAAGAATGGAGGAGTCAGACGGTCACAAACTTTCCTTTTTTAAAGACCGTCTGAATGAATCACAACAAGCAAATCAACTTTTTTCAAACTTCTTTTTTTTTTTTGTTTTTTTTTTCACGTTTTCAGCTTCTTTTTCATTTTCTTTTCATTTTTTTACTTTTTTTCTTCCTTTGTTTCAGGTTTTCCCTTTTTTTTTTTCTTTTTCTTTTCTTTTTTTTTTCCTTCCTCTATTTACACCAATTCCATACAAAAGATACGGGCCAAACTGCAGATGGAAAGATCGTACCACAAAAGGACATACTAAACTAGCTTGACTAGGAAGGCTTAATTTTGGATGTAGCTAATGGGTCAATAAGGCAAGTTTTGGCTTATGTGGAGCTAAATGGGTGAAAAAAATAAGGAAAAGGAAAAATTTGCAAGCACCTCCCTGCATGTGACACCAACCACAAACCCGAATATGTGCATTTGACAAGAAATTGAATGTCATAAAAGTGCAAAAATGATGAACATGCTATGCAAGGAGTACTACTCTCAATTCCTAATGAACTGGTCATGAATGTCACCAGTTATGGGCTCTAAGACTCAGAATTTATCAAGTAGTTTGCCAATTTATCAGGTCAAGTCTAAACAGTCAACTATTTTTGAACAGAAACTCGTAGATTATGCGTATGACAAAGCTAATAACTATCAACGGAAGTGCAAGGCTCAAGTAAAATGACAAGTTATAGTGCATTATCATCACGAAAATCTACCGTTCCGACTCAAGTAAAATGACAAGTTATAGTGCATTATCATCACGGAAATTTTTCTAATTTTTTTGGATTTTGGAATTTTAATGAAATAAATAAACAATGCAAGCTGAAATAAATAAACTTGAATGCAGAACAAATGCAAATGCAGACTCAAAAGGATGCAATACCCTCCCCAAACCAAAACGAACAACTCCCTCGTTGTCCTCCAGCATACACCAGCAGATATATACATGGTAACGGGAATATACAACCAATAAAGAATAAAAACAATAAAATAAAGAAGAGACAAAATAAAAGAATAAGAAATACATACAAAATACAAACTTCCCCAAACCTGCCAGAAAACTGGGGAAGTGAGTAGACTAGTAGCTACTCATCATCGTCCTCGTCACGGACGTCCTTCACCCTGAACTCCGGATCAGCCTCCTCCGCTCTCCTCCTCCGCTCCTCAGCGCGAGCTCCCTCCACTGCCACCTCAGGGTCCTCGTCCTCCTCCTCCTCAGCAGACTCCGGGTACCCCTCAGCTGGGTACCGATAGAAGGAAGGGTATGGCCAACCCTCTGGGATCGGACGGTGTCGCCTCAAGTGGTACTCGTACAGAGGGTGCAAGGTAAGAGCCAAGTCCCTCTTCATACGATCCTGTCGCTCTGCAATCTCAAGCAACAAACCGTCATGACGCCCTTAGTCCATGACCGCGGACGCCACAAAGGGTGGAGGTGGTATGAAAGTAGCCGGAAAAAACGGGTGAGCCTGTGTCTGGTCGGTGGGAGTGGGAGTAGGAGTAGGGGTCGGGATGGGAGTAGCCGTGGAAGGCTGGGTACTCCCTGAAGGTGTGGACCCCTCTCCAGTCTCAAGTCTATGCCGCTTCTTGGCGGCGGGTAAAGTGGGAGGTGGTCGGAGTGTAAGGTGGTAGTCCGGTGGAGGTGGCAGTGGGCCGCCCCTAGCGACAGTAGGCAAAGGGGCTAGACGGGGGAGAGTATCACAAGGTAAGCCCACGGACAAGGTAGTCTGGGGTCAGCCAATGCTGAGAAAGCATGGCATCACGACTCAGTAGCCTCTCTCCCTCGAGGTACTGCAAGTCACGAGGCCAGACGAGGAAGAGGGAACGGGCAAGAATGGTGGCTATGACACCGCAAGCAATAGATCCCGTCTCCTTCAGCCCCTGGGCCTGAAAGTACTGGGCGGTCAGGTAGGCAATGTTGAGGGTAAAAGGACCCTCACGGTCAACGTTCAGGTAACCGCCCAGGATGGAGAGCTCGGTGTTTGTGATGTTGTTCGGCTCCTTTCGGCCGAAGATGGTGCTTCCCATCATCCTAAGAAAGTAACGGGCAGGGTTGAGGTGGACCTGGGCGAGCTTTCGCTCGGGAAAGGTGGTCTGATCCAAGGTCCTCCGAAGCTGACGGATGACCCTCCTGGGGGCGGTAGTGTCGCCCGTAGAGGAAAGGCAAAGTCTGGGACCAAACTCCTCCAAAGTCATCGGGAATGTCCGGTTGAACAACCGGAAAGACACTGAAGAACTAGCGGGGTCAGCATCGTGGGCCCCGGAGGAGAAGGAGAAGGAGCTGAGAAATCAAGGTTCAGCTCCAGAAAGGTACGACCGCTCATAGTGATGAGTCCGGCCATCCCCGTGCCCCGTAGTAACTCACAAGCTGACTCGTAGAAGCCGAGTCTCTCAAGTGTCGGTTTATCTAAAAACCGGGAAGGAACAAACTCACAGCCTAGGAGGTGATAAAACCTCTTACGATGTAATGCGTTAAAAAAAATTAACTGTGGGTAGTCTGGGTGAGAGTCGAGGGAGGCGTCCCCTTGAACAGTAACCGTGCCAGAAGGATTAGCAGCTGAAGTGGAAGGAGCGGCAGAAGTGGAAGTAACGGGAGCAGGTGTAGAACGAGAACGTCCACGACCTCGGCCCCGGCCTCTAGAACCCAAATTAGAAGCCCGCTCAGTGACGGTCCGAGGGACTAGGGCCGCCTAAAAGGCACCGCAGAATCGCCGGCGAGTCCGCCACATGTGTGAAAACGGCGGCCGGAGTAGAAGTAGTGGGCTGCTGTGGGCCACCACCGATGAAGAAAGGCTAGCAAAGTGGTGGTGGCCGTAACGGAAGTGGCAAAGAGAACAGAGCTAGCAAAGCAGAGCTAGTCGGGGTGAAAACGGCAGTGCAGCGGTGAAACTAGGAAAACAAGGGCTGCGGTACTAACAGTAGTGGAGGCGGTGGTAACAGCAGGGACCACCGTCTCACTCAGGGACGGACTAGAAGTCTGGCTAGACTCCATCCTGTATACAAAGGGTAGGGGATTTTATGAGAAAAAGCATGAAAACAGTAGGACAATCAGCATGGTAGCAGCATTAAAGTTACCCTACCAGTCGAAAAAAGGTCGACTTACATCACAAAATTCCCAAACTTCCTCAAAAATTTCGAATTAGAACATGTAAACAGCGATAGGAGCGGGATAGCAGGTATCAACAATAGCAATTAGACAAAAACTGAAGATAATTAAACATGAAAGCATGGGAACCTAGTATGATAGTCAAAAAAATTCGACTGAAACAGCCCTAATCGCGAATTTCGCGCAAAGCCCGAATTTAAACATGTTTAAACAATGAGGAAAGGGGATTGATCATCAAGCAAGATAGACAAGGGCAAGCAATGACAGTGTTAGTTGAAAAATTCGACTAATCAGAGAATTTCGAAACCCTAAGTCCAAATTTACCTCATAAAAATTCGAAATAAACGAAATTAAAAAGTAATGAGGATGGAGTAATCACTTACTTGATGAGAAAAGACCTACAAAGTGCAATTAATCTTCAATGAACAAGCTAAAATGGCGATTTTTGTTTTGTTCAAAAACCGCAAACCCTAACCCGCTAATAGACCGTGTAAACGAGCACAAATCAAGAGGGAAATAGAGGGCTTTGAAAGATTAATTGTCAAGCAAGAAAATGTAGGTGATGGATTTGGTATTAGAGCAATTAAAATGGGGACTTGGGGGATTTTTTCACAAAGGAAGGGGAAGGAGACGAAATAATTGGGGAAGAATGAAAATAGAAAACAAAAAGTAAAGAGTTAAAGGAGAAACTCCATGCGTCCTTTCCTAATCTACTCGATCGAGTGGTTTAGAACCGCTCGATCGAGCACTTTTATGATCCGTTTACTCGATCGAGTAGAAATCTACTCGATCGAGACATCCCCATATATGCTTTACTCGATCGACTGAAAAACAAGCACTCGATCGTCCACATTTCACTTGATCGAGTACAAAAAGTACTCGATCGAGCTCTTTTACTCGTGGAAGCTCCTTAATTCGTCTTTCTTCCTTTAAATGTGCGTAGAAATTCCTCAAACCTACATAAAAACACGTGCAACAATATCCCAAAATACCAAATACGCTAAGTAACATTCTATAGTCTTAAATCTACGCTAAAAATTGTCTAAAATCTAATTGTCCTAATTAAAATCAATAAAAGGAATTCAACGGAAAATTTAAAAATTGTTTTTACAAGGTGTTACACGGGGCATTTCCCCGCTCACTTCCCAAAGCAATTCAGTATCCCCTTGGAGGGCTCCTGACTGGAGGACGTCACCTCAGCAACATTGATCGTCCTCTTGAGCTTCCATGAGCTTAAACTTGAGTCATTTGGAGGAGAATAGTTCACATCCACATATGCTCGAACTTTTCTCACCCTTGCTCCATTCCCATCGGCTGTAGCACTATCACTCCCAGCTTGACCAACTTTAATTGCACATTGCCCTTTGACAGCTCCTTCATTGCTTTCATCTGTACCTGCAGCAAGGAAAACAGATGAACTTTCCTCCTTTTTGCTCTCAATCTGAGGTGGAGAGGTAACAATAGCAGCACAATACTCCAAATTTTCATTTGGAGTGTCAATAATAGGGTCAATAGAAGAGAGGGCATTGCAAGGCTGAGCTTGCATGGGAGCCCTTCGGAACTTAGACTGATAGAATATCAGCTCCTCGTCCCCTACCTGAATGGTCAAAGTCTTCCCCCCGACGTCGATAACTGCACGGGCAGTAGACATAAATGGTCTCCCTAAACTAATAGGGGTACGTGCATCTTCGGGGATGTCTAAGATGACGAAGTCAACGGGATTAAAGAACCTCCCGATCTTACTAGGTACGTCTTCTATTACACCTAGTGGCCGTGATATACTATGGTCGGCCATCTAGACAGTCATGTTAGTGCAATTAAACTTTGTCAAACCAAGTCTCTTAGCTAGAGACAACGGTAAGACACTCACGCTAGCGCCTAGATCGCATAACGCGTTATCAATCAAATGGGTACCTATTGACACGGAATTGAGAAACTACCCGGATCTGACTGTTTGGGAGGTAACTTATTCTGAACTAGGGTCGACCCCAACTCAGTCAAGGCTACCGTCTCATTATCAATAATGTGCCTCTTACGCGATAAAATTTCTTTCATAAATTTAAGGTAAGAGGGTACCTGTGTCAGCAGTTCGGCGAATGGTACAGTGACCTGTAAGCTTCTCAAAATTTCGGCAAATTTGGCGAATTATTGGTTAGCTTTAGTATTCTGTAGATGCCTCGGGAAGGGAACCGTGATGGGTATCTCGAGTCTCTTGTTTCTCTCTTCCAATGTGTCGGCCGGAGCAAGCTCTGTATCCTTTAGACGCTTCTTTCCTCTTGAACGAGGTCTTTCAGGTGATTTATCGCTTAATCGAGCACTAGCAGGCTCTCGATCAAGCTGCCCGTCGTCCAAACTACTCGATCGAACAAAATTCCCATTCGATCGAGTAGTTTCTTCAATAGAATCACTCGATCGAGTGGAAAATTCACTCGATCGAGCAGTCGCCTTTCCCTGTTCACTCGATCGAGTGGAATTTCTACTCGATCGAGCACTTTCTTCATCAATTCTACTCGATCGACCTCCAGAAACCAGTCAATCAAGTATTTTCTTAGCCGTCAGCTCATTTCCTTCGCCAGAACACTGTTCATCATCAGTTATAGCCTTCCTTGGGTCTGATTTTTACATTTCTGGTCCCTCATATGAACGACCGCTTCTAAAATTGATTAAATCTACCGTCTCATGTGGATTTTTCTCAGTTTGAGACGAGAATTAACCCTGCTTTCTAGTGGATTGATTCGTGGCTAACTGGGCAACTTGAGTTTCAAGTGCCTTAATGGATGCATCTTTCTATTGATCACTCAGCTGCCACTGCTTTTAAAGGACTGCAACATAGACTTAAGCTCACCTATTTCACTCACCCCTCCAAAGGATGATGCTCCGTGATTGGGAGGAGGGACAGAAGGAGGCTTCTGAAAGCCTTGTTGATTCTTATGTGGAGGAACATACGGCTGCTGCTAGTGCGGAGGAGGGGTAGGATTGAGCACATTTTGACTAGTTCACCTCAAATTGGGATGGACTGCCCCTTGGTTGTTTTAATAGGTACCCCCTCCTTGCATGTATTGTTGAAAGGCAAGGACTTGTTCCTTCTCCGTAAGACAGCCAACAGCAGTGTGGCCATCATTGCTCCCACACCTCTCACATGTGACGGTCTCCCCTCTAGTAAGAACATGGACTGTCCGAGGCTCCTCAGCAGCATGTAACTCCAACTTGTCAAATCTAGCATTCATGGCTTCCAGCTGAGCCACAACCTGCTTATCGACTGCATGAACTGTTCTTATATTATCCCTCGGGTTTCCATACTCAGCACTGTGATTAGCCATCTCTTCAATAAGGGCCCATCCCTTATCATCATCGGTATTTTCCTGGAATCTCCCACTAGATGACGCATCAAGTATGGCTCTGTGGTCATCATACAGCCCATTGTAGAACTGGTTAGTTATAAACCATGGGTCAAAACCATGGTGAGGAATACACCTCACCAATTTATTGAATCGGGACCACGCCTCATATAGAGTCTCATCGGGAGCCTGCCTGAAATTGGTAATCTTGGCCCTCAGCAGATTGGTGCGCTGTGGAGAGAAATATCTCTTGTAAAAGGGAAGAGCAAGAGACTCCCAATATGTAACCCCAGCAGTTGTGCGGTCCAAGTCAGTCAGCCACTCCCTAGCTGAGTCGGTCAAAGAGAAAGGAAACAAAACCTCCTTAATCTTGTGTTGAGTTACCCCCTTTGTGGCGGGGATAGTAGAACAGTAGTTTGTAAAGACCTCCATATGCTTCCTTGGGTCTTCACCTGCCACACCTCTATATAGATTTCTTTCCACCAGATTGATATAGGAAGGACGGATGTCGAATGTATTCCCATCCTCAGTCTGGAGATTGAAACCCTTTGGAATCGAGGTTGCTTTAGGCACCGAATGACTAGAATGTTTTGGCATCTTTACTAGTTGATCGGCAAAAATAGGAATGTCTTCTGGGAAGAGAGAATGATGTAGCTCTGGCTCGAAAGTACTCAAGTCTTCCTTTCGTGATTTTCTCTACAGACGGAGTCTATGCCTGAATAGTCTCTCTGGCTCTGAATCAGCTGAAACTAACTCAAACCTGTCTGACCTGGGCATAAAAAACACTGAAAGAAAATAAGTAAGAACTGCCTCAAGGAATAAAAATTCCCTGAGACGGATAAAATAAACGAAGCAAAGACAGATAGGGCAATTGCCTCCCCGGCAACGGCGCAAAAATTTGATACGTCTGTCGTGTACCTATCAAAAATAAACTAACTAAACTAACTATATAGCTAGGAAAGTCAGGTCGATCTCCTCAGGGAGGCAAGATATCTATAGAAGTCCGTCTAATTGGTCACAAATGGGGGGGGGGGGGGGGTTGTTCGAATTGTTTTCTAAACTACAAAGTTTAAAGGAAGAGAAGTAGGGACAAGAGCAGCAAGGCAAGAAAATAGGATTAAACTATCAGATAGAGAAGAGACATGTCGGGAATTCGGTTCACTACGGTAGTCCAGTGACTTAGTTGTAAACAACTCAGACGAATTAATGCAAGACGGATGTGGAAAGATCCTTTCGGTCCACTTTCTATCCTAAAAAACCACTAACTTAACTTTCATTCTCGTCAGGGTAGTCTACTGTTCATAGCAGGCCTATTTAGTCCAATCTTTCGATCTAGGATTAATTTTAGCCAGATTAAGGAGGTGACTCAGAAGCGTGCACTTAACTAAGTCGATAAATACAATTAAATTGCTATGGTGACAAAATCTCACAATTAATTCATCTATTTCATTTACTACATCGTCACATTCCTACCGTAGATCCCCTAATCCTAACATGCATTAAATTTAGCTACTCATATCGCTATTAATATCAAAACTAATAACAAATGACGAATTAACAATAAACATGATGAAATAACAAATAAAATGCATAAAAGTAAATTACGGCAGAAATTAAGTATGACTAAAGGAAGAATTAAAGCAAACAAAAGAGATATTATTATTAAGGAAAGAGAAAGGGATTACAATCGTGCGAATCCGGCGTAAAGAACAATCAAATCCGAGCAAAATAAATCCCAAAGTAAAGTTACAGTGAGGGAGAATAAGTAACGCAATCAAGTTTGATAGACTTTGATAGTAGAAAATTCGATTGAAATCAGATGCCTAATAACCTAGTAACGTTATGCTTAAATAGAAAATAACTAAGTTTATCGAAATAAAACAACTCACGTGCTAATTAATGCCCATGACAGCAGAAACCACTCGATCGAGTGGAATAAAACCACTCGATCAAGCAAAACTCAGGACAATCTACTCGATCGAGTAGAATAGTTACTCGATCGAGTAACTCTCTTTTCAACACCTTTGGATAGAGTAGAAAACTACTCGATCGACCAACTGGGGATGCAGAAACTATTCGATTGAGTAATAAACCACTCGATCGAGTCTTCTGTCTTCAATTCACCATATACTCGTCACCGACTACCTCGTAAACCGTGCCTTCACGCTTTCCAATGCAGTATCTCACTCTGGAAAATCCTGTCTCCTCTAAAAGCATGCAAAAAGGACATAAAAAGGTACGATTCCACTACTTTCGCGTTCATTTCTACAAAACGGATAAGACGAACCAAAGTAGCCAATTCGGGGCAAAATACTATATAAACAGTATAAAAATGCATGGAAATACGTGCTGAAATAGGCTAAAAACAAAGAAGGCCAGTAAAAACCAGACTGAAGTACGTTAGCCACGGTGCACGAAGGACTGTGGTGACCACCATAGGGAGAGGAGTGAAAGCCTTCCAAGACTACTTTGGTCTCCCACTGCAGAATACACTGTCTGTAGAGACCGTCTGCACATTCCTTAAACAGATAAGGATCATCCCAAAAATACTGCTTAGCGTTATACAGATAACGCTTCCTCTGCTGATGAGAAAGGTCAGGCGGCAACTTGCCACTGACAACGTAATTAGCTATATCTGCATACCAAGGCTCTTGGTTAACAATAGACGATAATGTAGCAAATAAAGAATCATCGGGAAAAGACTCATCAATAGGTAAAGAATCTTCCCCTTCTTGTCGCGACAGTCGCGATAGATGATCCATCTCAATAGTTGTGGTTTAGCCTCCTTCTTAGCAAGGAGATGCCTCAAAGCTGCATGGTCAGTAAAAACAGTAACTTCTGACCCAATCAAATAAGAACGAAATTTTTCTAAGGCATAAACTACAGCCAGCGGCTCTTTTTTAGTGGTGGTGTACTTCACTTGAGCCTCATCCAGAGTTCGGCTCGCATAGTATATTGCATTTAAAGCTTTGTCTTTCCGTTGGCATAGCACCGCTCCTAGTGCATAATCACTGGCATCACACATTATCTCAAACGGCAAGTCCCAGTCGGGAGGTTGTATGATCGGCGCAGAGACCAAAGCCTGCTTCAACCTGTTAAAAGCGGAAAGACACTCGTCAGTAAATACAAAAAGGGCATCCTTAAGTAGCAGCTGTGTAAGTGGTTTAGCAATTTTTGAGAAATCCTTGATAAACCGGCGATTGAAGCCGGCGTGACCAAGGAAGCTTCTCAGTCCTTTAACATTAACAGGAGGAGGTAATTGCTGAATCACTTCCACTTTTGCTTTATCAACTTCTATTCCCCTATCAGAAACTAAGTGCCCTAAGACAACTCCCTCGTTGACCCTGAAATGGGACTTCTCCCAGTTAAGCACGAGATTAACCTTAATGCAGCGCTGCAACACATTATCAAGGTTAGACAGACAGTCAGAAAAATCACTTCCATAAACACTGAAATCGTCCATGAAAACTTCCATAAAAGACTCGATATACTCTGAAAATATCCCCATCATGCACCTTTGGAAGGTGGCAGGGGCATTACATAAACCAAAAGGCATCCTGCGACAAGCGAACACGCCCTGAGGACAAGTAAAAGTAGTCTTAGCCTGATCATATGGGTGAATAGGGATCTGAAAGAACCCTGAATACCCGTCTAGATAGCAGAAAAATTTATGAGAAGCTAATCTTTCTACCATTTGATCAATAAAAGGAAGGGGAAAGTGATCTTTCTAAGTGGCGGCATTCAGCTGTCTGTAGTCTATACACATCCGCCAACCAGTCACTACTCTAGTAGGTATTAATTCATTTTTGTCATTCCTAACCACGGTAGTCCCTCCTTTCTTAGGGACCACCTTCACTAGACTCACCCATTTAGAATGACCAACAGAATAGATAATACGTGCGTCAAGCAGCTTCATTACCCAACCATCACAACATCTTGCATCTTCATGTTCAGCCGGCGCTGGCCCTATCTGCAAGGTTTGTGATCTTCCTCCAGCTATATCCTGTGCATACAAATATCGGGACTAATCCCCTTGATATCGTCCAAAGAATAACTCAAAGCTTTCCTGTTTTTCTTAAGTAGAGCTAACAAAGAAGTCAGCTGATCATTATCGAGCTTAGCACTAACAATGACAGGATATTGCTCAGTATCGTTTAGGAAAACATATTTTAGATGAGAGAGAAGAGGCTTACGCGCAGGTACCTTGACCTCAATGGAGCAAAGGGTACTGATCATCTGTTCCACTCGCTCTCCCTCAGCGTCGGTGAGTTCACGATCATCTAAATCATCCTTAAGCAAATCCAACACAGCGTCATCGTCATCTGGGTTATCTGCACACTCATCCAAAAGCATAAGAGCCTCTAGTGGGTCCTTTAGAAAAGAACCCGACCAGAAGTCATAAAGAGACTCGTCAATAATATCAATCGAATAGCATGTATCCTCTATCATTGGCCGAGCTAAAGTGCTAGGCAGACTGAAGGTAATCGCGTCATCCCCTACCGCAAGAGTCAAAGGCCCTTGTTTGACATCAATAATAGCCCCAGCTGTAAAAACGAACGGTCTTCCTAATATAATTGGGGTCCGGGTGTCCTCAGTTATGTCTAAAACAATAAAGTCTACTAGTATAAAGAACTTGCCTATTTTCACAGGCACGTCCTCTAAGACACCCAAAAGTCTCCTAACAGATCTATCAGCCATCTGTAGGGTAATGTTAGTCAATTTAAGATGAGCCATATTCAATTTCTTGCAGATAGATAGGGGCATGGCACTGACACTGGCTCCTAAATTACAAAGAGCCTTATCAAAAACTACATTGCCTATAACACAAGTAATAGAGAAGCTACCCGGGTCCTTCATTTTAGGTAGAGCTTATTTAAAAGTAAATTACTAGACTCTTCCAAAAATGAACCGGTCTCAAATTCACTTAGCTCTCTCTTACGCGTCACAATATCTTTCATGAATTTAGCGTAAGTGGGTACCTGGGTAATAAGCTCAGTAAAAGGGACAGTTACCTTGAGGTTCTTCACAACGTCCATAAACTTACCGTACTGTCACTCGACCTTCGCGTCCTTCAGACGACTTGGGAAGGGTATCCTGGTAGCAATGAGCGGACCCGCAACTTTCTCTTTACTTTTATCGACTCAAGACGTCTTCACAGCAGGGGAAAATGACACGGTATCGGAATTAGATATCAAAATAGGATCTCCACTGGCTCTGGCACTCGATCGACCACTTTCTTTACTCTATCGAGTGGTTTTATCTTGGAAATTACTCGATCAAGCTGTTTGAACCACTCGAACGAGCTCTTGAATTTCTGGCCTACTCGATCGAGTACAATTTTCACTCGATCGAGTAACTTCATCAGCTAAACTGTTAGATCGGGCATAAGTTATTGGTCGATCGAGTTCTTCAAATTGAGCACCACTCGATCGAGTAGTATTTTTACTCGATCGACTATCTTGGTGGGTAATTTCACTCGATCGAGTAGTATTTTAACTCGATCGAGTGACAGGACAATATACAACGGGATATTGTCCACAAACCCGTCTAGATCTTCTTCCGGGGCATTATCAGCTGTCACAACCCCATCATTTGGCATTTTTGGCCCCTCATAAGCAAGGCCACTTCGGAGATTGATGGCGTTAACTGGGTCGCATGTCGGTGGGTGATTAACTTGATCTTTCGCGAGTGTTAACTGCGCGACTTGTTCTCTTAACTCCACTATGACAGTTTCATTCTTGTTGCATTTCTCCCCATACTGTCGTGTTAAGTTCAACATCAAGGACTTCAGTTCGGCAATTTCCCCGTTTGTAGAAGGTGGATCTGGCTGTGGCACTGGCTTAGAGGGAGTAGAAACATTTGTCATTTCTTCATATAATTGAGAAAAAGGAATTCCTTGCTTGTATTTTTTATAAGCAAGGACGCGCTCTATTCTCGCCATACAATCAACGGCATCGTGCCCCTCCATGCCGCACCTACCGCATATCTCCACATGTTCAGTAATTGCACAAACTATTTCATGCTCACCCATAGCCTCCGTAATCTCCACATTACCTAGACTTTTGCTAGGACTCTCCACTTCACCTGCTACCAACTCGCTAACATGCCCACTTCCTCGGGGATTTTCATATTCGGCAACATGGATGGCCATCTCCTCAATAAGACGCCACCCTTTATCATCTTCCACGTTTTTAGTGAATCTCTTCTTAGCTACACTATCAAGGATAGCTCTCTGGTTTCGATATAACCTGTTGTAGAACTGGGTACAAAGGAACCAATGCTTGAAACCGTGATGAGGCACAGAACGGACTAGCTTCTTGAACCTAGTCCAAGCCCCATCCAAGTCTTCGGTGGGCAATTGCTCAAAAGAAATAATCTGAGCTATCAAAGCATTGGTGCGCTGCGGTGGGAAATATCGCCTATAAAAGGCCAAAGCAAGAGAACTCCAGACGGTTACACCGGCTGCCTCCCTATATAAATCCCTCAACCATTCCCGGGCATCATCAGCTAAAGAAAAGGGATAAAGAACTCCCTTCACTTTGTTCTGTGTCACCCCAGCAACATAAGGAATGGTAGAGCAATACTCTGTAAATACCTCTATGTTCCTGCATGTATCTTCTTCAGGTACCCCCTAAAGAGATTTCTCTCGACCAGCTGTATGTAGGATGGGTGGATTCCAAAAGTTCCCGACTCATTAGTGGGTAGTAAGAAACATTTTGGAAGGGAATCCACATTAGGCTCTGAATGGCTGGCTATATTTGGCATTCTGGCGGATAGAATTTACAGTTTGGAACAGATGCGACAATGTTCTCTTATAGAACAGATAACCTGCAAAGTAATCAAAAACTTTGCAAAAATGAGATCAGTCTCAAGGAATAAATTCCCTGAGACGAAAGACAAACTTAAATAAAGCAATAAAATTGCGCCACCTCCCCGGCAACGGCGCCAAAATTTGACAGGGCAGTCGTATACCTATAAAAAATAACCAACTGGCTCTAACTAATATAGCTAGGGAAGTCGGGTCGATCTCCACAGGGAGATGGGAAAATGTCAACTTTGTCTAAGTTCGTCACGATAACCAATTTGGGGGGTTTTAATTGGGTTGTTCTAAACTAATGAGAATGAGAATGAGAAAAAGGCAGGAGAATAGAGATTAAGCAGACAAGGAAAAAGAAGCTAAGACAGTCGGTTCACCATGATCATTCAGTCAAACAATCTAGGTCTCGTGTCAATGCAAGTATGGTCAAAGGGGCAGTGAATATCTCCTTCCGGTCTCAATTCGCCCTAAAGCACAAATAGCCTAGCTTCCGCCCTCACTACGGTGCCCTAATGTTTTCTAAGAGTCTTACCCTTTCCAGCCTTCCGGTCCAGGTCAAGGTTTACTATGATTTAAATGCCTAATTGCGTCGACTCAATTAGACAGATACATTTAAGTGCAGCGATTAACAACAAGGACTACACAAGCATTAACCTAATAATTCAATTACTCTTCCTTCATAATCATGGATTCCGTAGCCTTAGCAAAAGGGAATTAGCTACACATTACCACCGAATCAACAACAATAATATATAGATAATGAGAATTAAACATAATAATAACGAAAGCAGGGGGATCGAATAAGGCAATAATAAAAGCAATAAGAGAAAAGGAGAATTCAAGAAGTGATTACGATTAAGAAATAATGGGAGTAATAATACCGATTACAATTCCGAATCCGAGTAGAAGAGAGTAGTAGAAGATTAAAGTGAAAGAAGCAGTGGAAAAAGATGTAGTAGAAGTAAATGAGGAAGAGTTACGCAGTCTACTCCCTTTAGTAGCACACGAAATTCTCCCCCTTAAACCTAATCCAAAGATTAATTACAAAAGCCCATACGAAAATAGGCGGAAATATACAAAAACAAGGCAAAATTCCCTTCGATCGAGTGGAAATACTACTCGATCGAGTAACTCCTTATTGTGGCTTGCTCGATCGAGTGGATAAACAACTCGATCGAGTGATCTTCATGGTATAAAGCATTCGATCGACTACTTAAGTGGTCGATCGAGCTATTTTGGCACGTTAGGCACTATGACACCTTCCGAAATCAGCTCGTTCGTCTTCAAAGTGATAGATTCCAAGCTCCGGCTCCTTGTTCTCCATAAATGCATGCAAATGGGATGAGTTTAGGCTCGATTTATCTTCTCTTTGTTCTATTCCTGCAATTTACACAAGACAAACCAAAGTAGACTATTCGGGGGTATTTTTAGCTAAATGTCACATAAAATGGTACGGAAATGCTTGTAAAAATGATTTAAAAACATTATATAAAATACACGCATCAATGCATTTTGCAAACTTTTTAATTTTTCATTTCAATGCTTGAACTCAATTTGATACTTTTTGTGCCCATTCCCTTTTTTATGACAAAATGTGGTAGAATGTGGAAGATGGTTGCATGGTTTCAAAGGTCACCTTGGAATAAACGGTAGTCAAGGAGTTATCACACCACGAGGTACTCTTGACTAGGCCTTAATCCATGGGTCAAAGGATACTAGCATGACACATTCTAGGGTGTTTTAGAAGCATTATAGTGAGCAAAGTCTCAAGAAGAAAAAGTATCTACAAGGACCTTATATACACTTTTCAAGTTTCCCAAATAGATGTTTTCACAAAATATTTTCTAAAATGCAACTACATGCCATGATGCAACAAACATTTAGACAACCTAATGTAAATGCCTCTATCAACTAGTATGTTATATAAACTACATGCACCTCCTAGAATCACAATGGTTTGTACTGCATCAATCAAAATAAAGCCACATAGTCATTAACAGAGAGAGGAAAAAGGAGATTGGAAAGATCATACCATGCGGTCAATCAATGTGATAGAAGGATAAGCAAACAAAAAAAACAAGTATATACAAAATATACAATTCTACACTATAAAGGAAATGAACATGTTTTTGGTTTTTCAATTTTTCAAATTTTTATGGTTTTTGATTTTATGAAATAAAAGAACATTTTTTTGTATTTTTCAAAATTTTTCGATTTTTATCATTTTTGATTTAAAAGTCAAGTTAGAATTCCCTATCCCCACACTAATATGGGAATTGTCCTCAATGGCCAATACGAAAGGAAATTATACAAGCTAAATTGAGAATGCATGATTTCTACACTAATATGCAAGTGACATGGCATATATACAAGTGATGCATTCTAAGCTACACTATATGATGCATGAATTTATTGGTTGGAGAGCTAATTTGAATTAACTCCCATTTCTTGTGCTTAAACTTCCCCAAACCAAGTAAGACACTATTTCTAGTGTAAAAATTGGGAAGTTCTTGCACAAGCATGCAATGTATGAAACTAATTTGTCATTTTGGATTGTACAAGTGGGAAGAATATGAGACACCTTAATGGAATCGAGGTGGGAGTTTTCTAAGTATTTCTAGAACTCAAAACCAATGATCAAGATTAAAAATTGTAACCAAGAGATATAAACAAATCTAAGAGGAGGTGTAGAAAACTCACAATGGATTGTGGCATCCTCCACAAGCTTGTCAAACATCAATTGTCGCTCATTGCGACATCCTCATCACTATCATTGTCCTCATCATCAACTTCATCATTATCATCATCATCATCATCATCATCATCTACCTCCATGGACCTAGAGGCTTCACCATCTTCATCATCACTTGAGTTTTGCACTTCTTCCTCTTCTTCCTCATGGCAAGAGTCACTACCTTCCCCATCATCAACAACAATTTCCTTCCCCTTAGCAACATCACTATCCATGTTGGCATCTCTAGGAGCATTTGGGAAGAATACCTTCCTATCCGCCCAACTTGGCAAAGGACATGTAGGATCAAGTAGTCCTTTCCTAGCTAAATGAATGAGGGGCGGATATTGAGCTCGGTAAGCATTGACCCGATCTTCATGAGCTTCCTTATCCATATGTTGCAATAGTTGAGTCAAGTAGCCGTTGCCTACCACAACATTTGTGCTACTTGGTGTGACATCTTGTTAGGCAAATGGATATGGTGGAGTCACAATAGAGGAGGAGGAGGGCTTGGAATGCGGTTCCCTATGGTTCTTCATAATGATATTGGTTTCATCAGAGACGGGTAGTAGGTAGCTTGGACTTCGGACATTCATGCGGCATATCTTGCTCGGCAAGATGAAGGACTTAGCTTCTTTAATGAGCCACTCAAATTTGTTGTCAAGATTATCATTCTTGATCCAATGGAACTTGTTGATCATAGTGGCCAAATCAAGAAGGTTGCCACCTTTAACTGGTTTGTATGTCTTGTCTTTGTTAAAATCCGGGTTAAAGTGTTTGGCTAACCATGTTACTAAGCCTTCGTTGACGATAAAAGCCGCTCCTTCTTTACCATTATCAATTTAAAGCAACCGATCAAGTAAGAGTTGAAGTATGTTGTATTCCTTGATGAAACTTTTGTTGATATTCATGGTAGATTCAAGGTAGATAAAATCTAGCTTGGTAAAGTGATTGGTGCCTTTCCATGCAATTAAGGTGTTGCCCATAAACTTGTGCCATACCCTTAATACCTGGATGGTGGACATAAAGAACATGGCACTCATGGAATGACTCAAATTTTCGCCCGGTTATCGCTTTCCAAAGGGTTGCGGGATCATGTTGGGAAGGCTTTTTCGCATAATGATAGTGTTCTTCAAGACCAAACACATTGCCAAACTCACTCATAGACATTCGCCTATCCTTGTTTTCTAGGCGGAATTCAACACTTTTTCGAGTATCTACCTTAGTCACCTTCAAGGAGCTTAAAAACTCCATGGTAAGGGAAGGGTAAGTCAATTCTTGCATCTCAAAGAGGGTTTTCAACTTCATAGACTTGAAAAAATTCTTAGTCCTCTCAAGCACACCCAACTTGTCTAAGGCATCTTGACATATGAATTAGGTAGGCAAAATAGTCTTCCTAGTAAGGGATACAAATGCTTTCCTATGAGAATCGTTTATGAAAGTTACCTCCGGATAATCTTGCAATTGTTCAATGACCGGAGTAGGTGTAGCTTCCACCATAGGAGTAGCAACTTCTTTAATCTCCACCCTTGGTTGATGCACTACCATATCCTTTGAGGCTATAAGAGCTTGTTGCCTTTTGGAAATATTTGAGGTTGTGGGTGCCTTGTTTCCACCTTTTGTTCTTGCCATGTTGTTCTCCTTGTCAAACTTGTATCAACAAACCAATATTATGCTTTAATGCTCCTTGTTTCCTCAAGCTTCAATCAATTCCCAATCGATTTTAGGATTTTCGAAATTGTGCTCAAACCCTAGAAAATCGATTTAATTTATGAGAATTTTGGTGTTTGGATGGTGTTTAGTTGATAAGGGAGTAGTTTAATTATGATTTGAAGAAGTTTTGTTTTGATTTTGGTGAATTTGGTTGAGGAATTTGTGTTTTGTTGATGAGGGAATTGAGGGTTTTGAGGGAGAAAGGTTCTGTGTTTGTGTTTGTATAAGTTAGAAATGAACTGGGGAAGGAAGGTTTGAATCCCGTGTTATAGCCAATTAGCAGCAGGAGACAAGCGTCTTAGACTGGGGACGCTCAGATCCTCAGTCAGTGCAGTCTGGTATTTCTAACCCGTGCTGAGACGCGCGGATTCTTCAGGAGACGAGCGGATTTTGCTGAGGACGCTCGTCTTCACCTAGGCACGCTCGGATTTTTAAACAGGGTGGAATGATAATTTTCACAGCAGCCAGGACGCGCAGATTTAGCTTGAGACGAGCAGCTTCAAGACTGGGATGGGCGTCTTCTCTGTAATCTGCCCAGATTTTTAAACAGACCAAACTTTTCAATTTCAGCACTCGCAAGACCCACGTCCTAGAGCCAGGATGCTCGGATCCCAGCCAGCATAAGCGGGTTCCCTCTTGGGACGCTCGGATCTTCTCCTGCACAGCACCCACGAGTTTAGTTCCACCCGCGGGGATCTTCATTTCCTGTATCATTCTTTCTTCATTCCTTTGTTCAACATTGTGGGTGCACTATGAAGGCTTGGTTAGCCTAGGCAATTGTTATCCCCACCCTAGATCAAACACTACACATCAAAACATATTAAAATCCCTCCCTCACTTTCTCTCATAATGAAGATCTTGATCAAAGTATGAGATTGCAAATCCAAAATTGACAAAAATGCAATATGAGAAGTAAAATGCAAGATAAGGGTTAGAATATTTACAAATGGTGGTTTAGGGAGGACTCCACCAAACTCTCACTCTTGAATGAGATATCAAGGGGGCATAGTCAAGGTGTTGTTGATGTTGCTCAACACCTTGTAGAAGTAGTCGAAGGCTTGTTCATTTTCATTATAAATATCTTCAATAGACCTTTGTACATTGTGTTCTTCATGGTGGTGACCCATGTCAAAGTGATGACAAGGATCAACAAAGCCTTGGTCTAAGGTCATAGCATTGCCAATGTAGGGATTGACTAATCCTTCAAATTCGTCATCTCATAGATCACAAACTTCACTAGCTTGCTCCCCAATGGTGTCATGAGTTGACAAGAGCAACTCTTCTTTCTTGTTGTCATGGCCAATGAGACCTTCTTCTTTGCTTGTCATGAGTGGTGGTGAGCTATTCAAGCTCTCATCGTTGCAGAAATTTTGCATTTAGATTCTTTACCCATAGCTTGATCTTTGCATTTAGATGCTAACTTCTTCCTATCACTTTATCGGCTATAGTGATCAATCTGGAAACATGGCGCATGTAGTCGGGGAGCTCTCATTGTCTTGTCAAGATTAAAGGTGATTGTCTCATCTCCCACTTCAAGTGTGAGCTCTCCATGATTCATATCAATAACCGCTCCCGCGGTATGCAAGACAGGTCTTCCTAAATTGATAGGAATGTTGCAATCCTCCACCATGTGTTTAATGGCAAAGTCTACCGGAATGAAGAACATCCCAATTCTCACGGGCACATCCTCCCATACCCCTAAAGGTATCTTTGTTGATCAATCTGCCATTTGAAGCGTAATTGACAGGGCTGTCGTATACCTATCAAAAATAACTAACTAAACTAACTATATAGCTAGCGAAGTCAAGTCGATCTCCTCAGGGAGGCAAGATATCTGTAAGAGTCCGTCTATTTGGTCACAAAAAGGGGGGTTTGTAGATTGATTTTCTAAACTGAAGGTGTAAAAGAAAGAGAAGCAAGGAAAGAGCAATAAAGACAGAAAATGAGAATAAACTATCAATAGAGAGGGAACATGTCAGGATTTCGGTTCACTACGATAGTCCAGTGACTCAACTGTAATTAACTTAGATAAATTACTGCGAGACGGATATGGAAAGGTCCTTCTGGTCCACTTTCTACCCTAGATTCCCACTAACTTAGCTTCCGTCCTCGTCAGGGTAGTCTAATGTTCATAGCAGGCCTATTTAGTCCAATCTTCCAATCTAGGATTAAATTTAACCAGATTAAAAGGGTGACTCAGAAGCGTACACTCAACTAAGTCGGTAAATACAGTTATATTGCTATGGGGACAGAGTCTGACAATTAATTCATCTAACCTATTTACTATATCGTCACATTTCTACCGTAGATCCCCTAATCCTAACATGAAACAAATTAGCTACTCATGCTATTAATATTGTAAAAACTAATAACAAAGAAGAAACCAACATTAAACATAATGAAACAATAATTAAATTGCATAAAAGGTATTAGGGCATGAAATTAAAGGAACAAAACGAGTAATTAAGATGAATAAATGAAAGATTAAGAATAAAAGAGAGTAAGGGATTACAATCGCAAGAATCCGGCGTAAAGAACAACTAAATCTGAGCGTGAAAATCTGAAAGCAAAAGTTACAGTGAAAGAGAGAAAGCAACGTAGTGTTTACAGTGAAAGATGAATAATAAGATAAAAACTGAATGCCAATGACCTAGTTATTATGCGTTTACATAGAAAAATTACTAAGTCCATAAGCTAAAAACAAGTTCACGGACTAATTAAAGCCCATGAAAGACAAAACCACTCGATCGAGCAGTCTGAAACAGCTCGATCGAGTACTTCTCCAAGTAATCTACTCGATCGAGTAGAATTATTGCTCGTTCGAGTAACTCCTAATTCCAGCACTTTTTGATCGAGTAAAATTCTACTCGATCGACCATTTCCAGCCATAGAAACCACTCGATCGACCAATAAAACAGCTCGATCGAGTATTCTTCCTCCAAAACAGCTCAAACTCGTGACCGACTGCTCCGTGGACCATGCCTTCATGCATCCCAATGCAAGATCTCACTCTGAAAAATCCCGTCTCCTCAAAATGCATGTAAAAAGGGACGAAAATTGTATGATTCTACTACTTTTACGTTCATTCCTACAAAACGGACAAAACGAACCAAAGTAGCCAATTCGGGGCAAATTGCAATATAAACAGTACGAAAGTACATAGAAATACGTGCTAACATAGGCTAAAAAGACTATACAAAATGCACGTATCAAATCTCCCCAAACCGAACCTTTACTCGTCCTGGAGTAAACTAAAATGCATCTAATGGAACGGAAACGAAAACTCAAAGCTAGCTTAACTTGTCTACTTGAACCAATTTAATGCAACAAAAATTAACAGTTACAGCTATGCAGTCAATACGCAAACGAGTTATAAGTTGTTTAGAAATATAGCCGACCTATCGACCTTGCAAGACCAATTTAATGCAACAAAAATTAACAGTTACAGCTATGCAGTCAATACGCAAACGAATTATAAGTTGTTTAGAAATATAGCCGACCTATCGACCTTGCAAGACAACCAAAATAGGACTCTCACGTGGTCACTCTTCTCTCATGAAGCAAAGGGTGAATAATATATGTGAAAGAGAGAAAGAAAAACTGCCACTCACCTAACTGCGACCTACATAGCATGCATGCAACAAAAATGAAAGACAATTCAAGTACTAATGCACACACTCCAACCAATAATGTCCGTCACAGCCGAGGGCTTACAAATGATGTGGTAATAGTGAGGTTCAGGTGAGTAAGGCAAAACAAGTTATGGTAAAGTGGAGGTAAAAGCGCCAAGCTAGCTCCTAAACATGACCATATAAGACCGTCTGAATCTCAACTGACTGAAAAATAAAGTACAAATGCCCTTCATTCGGCACAGAATTCACTAATCACATACACTATCTCCTCAAAAATATGGCATAAGAACGGAGGAGCTAGACGGTCACAAACTTCCCTTTTTTAATACCGTCTAAATGAATCAACGGATACAATTCAAATATTTTTTTTCAACTCTTTTTCTTTTCATTTCCTGACATACGTGAATCATTCATTTTTTCTTCTTTTTTTTTTTCTTTTTCACTCACGTTTTTCCTTTCTTTTTTTTTCAATTCTTTTTTTTTCTCTTTTCTCCTTCCTTTATTTACACCAACTCCAAACAAAATGATACGGGCCAAACTGCAGACGGAAAAATCATACCACAAGAGACATACTAAACTAGCTTGACTAGGCAGGCTCAGTTTGGGATGTAGCTAATGGGTCAAAAAGGCAAGTTTTGGCTTAAGTGGAGCTAAGTGGGTGAAAAATATAAGAAAAGGGGAAAATTTGCAAGCACCTCCCTGCATGTGACACTGACCACAAACTCGAATGTGTGCATTTGACAAGAAATCGAATGTCATAAATGTGCAAAAATGATGAACATGCTATGCAAGGAGTACTACTCTCAATTCCTAATGTACTGGTCATGAATGTCACTAGTTATGGGCTCTAAATCTCAGAAATTGTAAAGTAGATTGCCAATTTATCAGGTCAAGTCTAAACAGTCAGCTATATTTGAACAAAAACTCGTAGACTATGCGTATGACAAAGCTAATAACTATCAATAGAAGTGCAAGGCTCAAGTAAAATGACAAGTTATAGTGCAATATCATCACGGAGATCTACCGTTCCGACTCAACCTATATACAAAATAAACGTGAATATTTTTTGAATTTATTTGAAAATTTTTAAATTTTTGGTTTTTTGAATTTTAATGAAATAAATACAAATGCAAGCTAAAAAATATAAACATGAATGCAAAACAAATGCAAATGCAGACTCAAAAGGATGCAATACCCTCCCCAAACCAAAACGGACAACGCCCTCGTTGTCCTCCCGCATACACCAGCAGATATATATACAGGGGAACGGGAATATACAACCAATAAAGAATGAAAAACAATAAAATAAAAAGGAGACAAAATAAATAAAAGAGCGAGAATAGACATACAAAACACGAACTTCCCCAAACTATCCAGAAAACTGGGGAAGTGACTAGACCAGCAGTTACTCGTCAGTCTCCTCCGTCACATCCTCCACCGTCACGGTGTAGTCCAGGTCCACCTCCTGCTCTCTCCTCCTCCTCAGCTCGAGCTCTCTCCGCCGCCGCCGCCGGGTCCTCGTCCTCCTCCTCCTCACTAGCAGGCTCCGGGTACCCCTCAGCTATGTGATACTCGTATAGAGGGAACAAAGTCAAAGCTATGTCCCGCTCCATACGAGCCTGTCTCTCTGCAATCTCAATCAACAAACCGTCACGGCGTCCCTAGTCCATGACCGAGGACACCTCAAAGGGTGGAGAAGGTACAAAATTAGCCGGTAGGACCGGCTGTGTCTGGTCAGCAGGCGCGGGAGTAAGAGTAGGAGTACGAGTAGGAGTAGGGATCGGGGTAGGTGTGGCCGTGGAAGTTTGGCCACCCGTGGAATGTGCGGATCCCTTTCCGGTCTCAAGTCTACGCCGCTTCTTAGCGGCGGGTAAGGTAGTAGGTTGGCGAATCTGGAGGTGGTACTCGGGTAGAGGTGGTGGTCGGGCGCCCCGTGCAACAGTAAGCAAATGGGCTGCACGGGGAAGCGTGGTGCAAGGTAGGTCTACGGACAAGGAACCGTCAATCTTCCAAGTCCAGTAGTCAGAAGTTAGCCAGGTCTGAGAGTGCATAGACACTAGGCTCAGGTACCTATCTCCTTCTAGGTACGGTAGGTCACGAGACAAGGTAGGTAAGAGGGAACGGGCAAGAATGGTGGGTATGCCACCGCAGACGATAGTGCCCGTGATCTTCTCCCCCTGAGCCTGGAAGTACTGGGCGGTCAAGTAGGCGATGTTGAGGGTAAAGGGACCCTCGCAGTCGATGTTCAGGTAACCGCCTAAAATTGAGAGCTCGTTGTTGGTGATGTTGTATACCTATCAAAAATAACTAACTAAACTAACTATATAGCTAGGGAAGTCAGGTCGATCTCCTCAGGGAGGCAAGATATCTGTAAGAGTCCGTCTATTTGGTCACAAAATGGGGGGTTTGTAGATTGATTTTCTAAACTGAAGGTGTAAAAGAAAGAGAAGCAAGGAAAGAGCAATAAAGACAGAAAATGAGAATAAGCTATCAATAGAGAGGGAACATGTTAGGATTTCGGTTCACTACGGTAGTCCAGTGACTCAACCGTAAACACCTTAGATAAATTAATGTGAGGCGGATATAGAAAGGTCCTTCTGGCCAAAAATAGTGCTCCCCATCAGTCTAAGAAAGTAACGGGCATGGGGAAGGTGGACCTGAGCTAGCTTTCCCTCGGAAAAGGTGGTCTGGGCCAAGGTCCGCCAAAGTTGACGAATGACCTTTCTAGGGGCAACAGTGGCGCCCGTAAAGGAAAGTCCGAGTCTAGTACCAAACTCCTCCAATGTCATCAAAACAGTCCGGTTGAACAACCGGAAAGACACAGAAAGGCTAGTGGGGGCAGCGTCGTGTGCCCCGGAGGAGAAGGTGAAGGAGCTGAAGAACTCAAGACTCAGCTCCGGAAAGGTATGGCCACTCATAGTGATGAGTCTGGTCAGTCTCGTGCCCCGTAAAAGCTCTCAAACAGGCTCATAGAAACCGAGCCTCTCAAGTGACGTACGGCAGAGAAAACGCGTAAGGAGAAACTCGTAGTCAACTAAGTTATAAAATATAGAACGATGTACACCATTAACAAAAATTACCTACGGGTACTCAGGATGGGAGTCGAGGGTGTCGTACACTCGAATTATGACCGTGCCGGCAGAGACGCTAGGAGCAGGCGTAGCACGAGCACGACCGCGTCCCCGTCCTCTAGAACCTGAAGCAGAAGACCGTCCACTGATGGTACGAGGTACTAGGGCCGCTCTGAAAGCAGTTGCGGCTGCAGGTGAAAGTGAAGCTCCAGCAGTGGACGCAGCAGAGACCGCCACTGAGGAAGAAAGGCTAGCAGCAGTGCTAGCAGCTGTGGCTGAAACGGAGCTAGCAGCAGTGCTAGCAGGTGTAAAAACAGTACCAGTAGCACAGACTAAGAACACAAGGGTACTGGTAGGTGCGGAGAAGGTAGTAGCAGCAGGGACTACCGTCCAAGACAGAGACAAGGACGGACCGGCAGCGGAGCTCGTAGAAGGCATGAAGCTAGAATCCATCCTAGTTAAATAGGGCAGGGGAAACTGATAAGAAAACAGCGTGAAAACAGCAGAGAATTTTCCCTAAACAGTCGAAGTTTTCGACTAGCAGCCCTAATTTCCACAATTTCCTCAAAAAATTCGAATAAGACGGATAGACAGTGATAAGGTAAGGGTAGCAGATGACAAATGCAGCAAATTAAGCAACAATTGAAGCAAATTAGGTATATGGCAGCAGGAAAAATCCAATTAACAGTCGAGAATTTCGATTAAAATTAACCCTAATCGCAAATTTCCTATAAAATTCGAATTAAGCTTGTAAAAATCAATGAGGTGAGGGAATTAATCATCAAGTAGGGTAAATTAAGCATAAGAAAACAATGATAGTCGAAAAAAATACGACCCAGGATGGAAAACGAACCCTAATTCCTAATTTACTTCATAAAAAAAAATTAATGAAATTAAAATGCAAAGAAGTATTGGAATTACTTACTTGATGATAAGGAACCTACAAAGAGCAATTACTCGACAATCAACAAGCAAATTGGGCGATTTTTTATCGAAAAACCACGAAACCCTAAAACCTCTAATTGACTGTGTAAAACAATGAGAATGAAAGGGGAAATAGAGGGAAAATGACGATTAATTAGCAATAAACAAAATGTAGGTGGTGGATTTGGTAAATGGGCAAGAAAATGGAGGATTTTGGGAGTTTTCTTGATCGCAAATAAGGAGAAGGGACGAAATAATGAAAGGGGATAAGAAGTAATAAGAAAAAGAAGGAAGTTAAAGAGACTCCCTCCGCATCCTTTGCAAAATCACTCGATCGAGTGGTTTAAAACTACTCGATCGAGAGTTTCTTGTATTCATCTACTCGATCGAGTAAAAAGTTACTCGATCGAGTACTCCCCTCTTCATCTTTTGTCGATCGAGCAGTATGGAATCATTCGATCGAACAAAATTCACTCGATCGAGTATAAAAAGTACTCGATCGAGCTCTTTTCCTCGTGTAAGCCTTTGAATTTGCGTATAACTCCCCAAACCTGCATAAAAACACTCGCAAAAATGTCCCAAAATACCAAATACAAAAGGTAACAGTCTATAGTCTTCTAATCTATGCTAAAAATGCCTAAACTGTAATTGTCCTAATTAAAAGCAATAAACAAATCCAAAAGAAATTAAAATTTGTTTATACAATTTGTTACACGGGGCATTTCCCCGCTCACTTCTCAAAGCAATTCAATAGCCCCTCGGAGGCCTTCTGAATGGAGGACGTCACCTCAGCAACATTAATCGTCCTCTTCAATTTCCATGAGCTTGAACTTGAATCGTTAGGAGGAGAATAGTTGACGTCCACATACGCGCAAACTTTCCTCGTCCTTACTCCTTTCTTACCAGCTTTAGCGTCATCACTCCCACTTTGACTGACATTAATTGCACAATACTCATTGACAGCTCCTGCATTATCTTCATCTGTACTTGCAGCAAGGAAAACAGACGAACTTTCCTCCTTTTTAGTCTCAATCTGAGGCGGAGGGGTCACGATAGCAGTACAATATTCCAAATTTTCATTCGGAGTGTCAATAGGAGGGTCAGTGGAAGAGAGGGCATTGGAAGGCTGAACTTGCATGGGAGCCCTTCGGGACTTAGACTGATGGAATATCAATTCCTCGTCCCCAACCGGAAAAGTCAATGTCTTGCCCCCGACGTCTATCACTGCACGGGTAGTAAATAAAAATGATCTCGCTAAAATGATAGGGGTATGTGTGTCCACGGGGATGTTAAGTACAACTAAATCAACGGGAATAAAGAACCTCCCGATCTTAACAGGTATGTCTTCTATGACACCTAGTGGCCATGATATACTACGGTCGGCCATCTGAACAGTCATATTTGTGCAATTAAACTTGGTCAAACCAAGTCTCTTAGCCAAAGACAACGGTAAGACACTCAAGTTAGCGCCAAGATCGCATAACGCGTTATCAATTAAGTGGGTACCAATGTGACACGGAATCGAAAAACTACCCGGGTCTGACTGTTTGGGAGGTAACTTATTCTGAACTAGGGCCGTCCCTACCCCGGTCAAAGCTACCATCTCATGGTCGTTAATGTGCCTCTTCATGCTAGAATTTCTTTCATAAATTTAAGGTAAGAGGGTACCTGTGTCAGCAATTCGGCGAATGGCACAGTGACTTGCAAGCTTTTCAGGAGTTCGGCAAATTTGCCGAATTGTTGATTAGCCTTAGTACTCTGCAAACGCCTCAGGAAAGGCACCGTGATGGGTATCTCGAGCCCTTTGTTCCCTCTTCCAATGTATCAGCCGGATCAAGCTCTAAATCCTTCCATCGAGACTTCTTTCCTCTCGAACGAGGTCTTTCAGGCGATGTTTTACTCGATCGAGCACTAGCAGGCTCTCGATCAAGGTCTTCTTTGTCAACAGCACTCGATTGAGCAAAAATATCACTCGATCGAGTATAATATTCAACAAAATCATTCGATCGAGCAGTTTTATTTACTCGATCGAGCTCTTCTTTTTCCTGTTCACTCGATCGAGCATAAATTCCACTCGATCGAGTCCTTTCTTCAGCATTTTTACTCTATCGAGCCCCATAAATTAGTCGATCGAGTACTTTCTTTGTCGTCAGCTCTTTTTCTTCAACAGAACACTGTTCATCAGCAGTAATTACCTTCCTCGGGTCTGATTTCAACAATTTTGGTCCCTCGTATGAACGACCGCTACTCAAATTAATTAAAATTACCGTCTGATGTGGATTCTTATCAGCTTGTGACGGTAAATGACCCTGCTTCCTCATAGATTGGTTCGGGCTAACTGGGCAACTTGAGTTTCAAGTGACTTGGTGGATACATCATTTTGTTGGTCACTTAGTTGACATTGCTTTGTCAAAGACTGCAGCATTGTCTTCAACTCAGATAACTCGCTCATCCCACCTGAGGATGGTGCACCTTGATTAGGTGTAGGAAAGGAAGGAGGCTTTTGAAAGCCTTGTTGAGCCTTATGAGGAGGGACATATGGTTGATGCTGCTGCGGAGGAGGGGTAGGATAGAGCACATTTTGACTTGTCCACCTCAAATTGGGATGAACTGCCCCTTGGTTATTAGAATAGGAACCCCCTCCTTGCCTGTATTGTTGAAAAGCAAGGACCTGTTCCTTCTCTGTAAGACAGCCAATAGCAGTGTGACCATCGTTGCTCCCACACCTCTCACATGTGACGGCCTCTCCTCTAGTAAGCAAATGGACCGTCTGAGGCTCCCCAGCAGAATGTAGCTCCAACTTATCAAACCTAATTCATGGCTTCCAGCTGAGCCACAACTTGCTTATCGACTACATGAACTATTCTAATACTATCCCTCGGGTTCCCATACTCAGCACAGTGGGTCGCCATCTCTTCAATAAGGGCCCATCCCTTATCATCGTCAGTGTTCTTTTGGAATCTTCTGTTGGATGATGCATCAAGTATGGCTATGTGATCATCATACAACCCATTGTAGAACTGATTGGACAGAAACCTCGGTTCAAAACCATGGTGAGGAAGAGACCTCACCAACCTCTTGAAACGGCACCATGCTTCATAGAAAGTTTCATCAGGTGCCTGCTAGAAACTAGTGATTTTTCTCCTCAGCTTATTAGTGCGCTGCTGAGGGAAATATCTCTTATAAAAAGCAAGAGCAAGGGTCTCCTAGTCTGTGACCCCTGCGGTCGTGCGGTCCAAATCAGTCAGCCACTCCCTAGCTGAGTCAGTCAAAGAAAAAGGAAATAGCACCTCCTTAATCTTGTCTTGAGTTACCCCTTTTGTGGCGTGGATAGTAGAACAGTAGTCCGTAAAGACCTCCATATGCTTCCTCGGGTCTTCCCCTGCCACACCTCTAAAGAGATTTCTCTCCACCAGATTGATATAGGACGGACGGATGTCAAAAGTATTCCCATCCTCAGTCTGGAGATTGAAACCTTTAGGAATAGATGATGCTTTAGGTTCGAAATGACTAGCAATGTTCGACATCTTTAATGGTTGGTTTACATAACTGAAAGTGTCTTCTTCAAAAGACGGGTTTTCTGTAAATAGGAAATGCTGAAGTTCGGGTTCGAAAGTACTCAGGGCTTCCTGTTTTGATTCTCTTTGCAGACGGAGTCTATGCCTGAATAGTCTCTCTGGCTCAGAATCAGCTTAAACTAACTCCAACCTGATTGACCTGGGCATACACAACACTGAAAGAAAATAAATAAGAACTCTCTCAAGGAATAAAATTCCCTGAGACGGATAAAATAAACGAAACAAAAAAAGAATGGGCAATTGCCTCCCCGACAACGGCGCCAAAATTTAATAGGGCTGTCGTATACCTATCAAAAATAACTAACTAAACTAACTATATAGCTAGGGAAGTCAGGTCGATCTCCTCAGGGAGGCAAGATATCTGTAAGAGTCCGTCTATTTGGTCACAAAATTAGGGGTTTGTAGATTGATTTTCTAAACTAAAGGTGTAAAAGAAAGAGAAGCAAGGAAAGAGAAAAAAAGACAGAAAATGAGAATAAACTATCAATAAAGAGGGAACATGTCAGGATTTCGGTTCACTACGGTATTCCAGTGACTCAACTGTAAACAACTTAGATAAATTACTGCGAGACGGATATGGAAAGGTCCTTCCGGTCCACTTTCTACCCTAGATTCCCACTAAATTAACTTCCGTCCTTGTCAGGGTAGTCTACTGTTCATAGCAGGCCTATTTAGTCCAATCTTCCGATCTAGGATTAAATTTAACCAGATTAAAAGGGTGACTCAGAAGCGTGCACTTAACTAAGTCGGTAAATACAGTTATATTGCTATGGGGATAGAGTCTCACAATTAATTCATCTAACCTATTTACTATATCGTCCCATTTCTACCGTAGATCCCCTAATCCTAACATGAAATAAATTAGCTACTCATGCTATTAATATTGTCAAAACTAATAACAAAGAATAAACCAACATTAAACATAATGAAACAATAATTAAACAGCATAAAAGATATTAGGGCAGGAAATTAAAGGAACAAAACGAGTAATTGAGATGAATAAATGAAAGATTAAGAATAAAAGAGAGTAAGGGATTACAATCGCAAGAATCCGGCGTAAAGAATAACTAAATCCGAGCGAGAAAATTCGAAAGCAGAAGTTACAGTGAAAGAGAGAAAGCAACGTAGTGTTTACAGTTAAAGATGATTGATAAGATAAAAACTGAATGCCAATGACCTAGTTATTATGCGTTTAAATAGAAAAATTACTAAGTCCATAAGCTAAAAACAAGTTCACGGACTAATTAAAGCCCATGATAGACAAAACCACTCGATCGAGCAGTCTGAAACAGCTCGATCGAGTACTTCTCCAAGTAATCTACTCGATCGAGTAGAATTGTTGCTCGATCGAGTAAATCCTAATTCCAGCACTTTTTGATCGAGTAAAATTCTACTCGATCGACCATTTCCAGCCATAGAAACCACTCGATCGACCAATAAAACAGCTCGATAGAGTATTCTTCCTCCGAAACAGCTCAAACTCGTGACCGACTGCTCCATAGACCGTTCCTTCATGTATCCCAATGCAAGATCTCACTCTGAAAAATCCCGTCTCCTCAAAATGCATGTAAAAAGGGACGAAAATGGTATGATTCTACTACTTTTACGTTCATTCCTACAAAACGGACAAAATGAACCAAAGTAGCCAATTTGGGGCAAAATGCAATATAAACAGTACGAAAGTACATAGAGATACGTGCTAAAATAAGCAAAAAAGACTATACAAAATGCACTTATCAGTAATATTGGTGCACTTGAGTTCTCCCATTCCTAGCCTCTTGCACACCGAGTATGGCATGACACTTACCCTTGCTCTAAGGTCACATAATGCTTTGTTGATTGTGGTGTCGCCAATGGTGCATGGAATAGAGAAACTTCCCGGATCTTTGAGCTTTGGAGGTGAACTTCCTTGTAGAATAGCAATACTCACATTGGTAAAGGCAATTGTTTCTAGCTTCCGGATGGATTTCTTCTTGGTAATTTTATCTTTTATGTATTTTGCGTAGGCCGGAACGTGATTTATCAATTCCGTGAATGGGATTGAGACTTCTAAGTTCTTCACAATCTCCATGAACTTTACAAGTTGTTCATCAAACTTAGGCTTAGCTTGACGACTTGGGAATGGCAGTCTAATAACAATAGGCTCTTTTTCCTTAGCTTTCTCTTCATTCTTCTTCTTTGAAACTTCATTGGTGGTGGGTTCTTCTTCCTTTGAGTTCTCCACAACTCTTTGCTTGTCACTAGCATTCTCAACATCTTCATCAATTGGCTTCTTTGGCCCTTCATATCTTGTACCACTCCTCAAATGGATGGCATTCACCGTTTCATGTCTTGGGGGATTACCTTGTGGTGGTAATTGCCCCTTTTGTCTTTGAGAGTTAGAAGATGCTAATTGAGTCATTTGAGTTTCCAGCATCTTGGTGTGGGCTAGTATGTTGTTGATGGTGATATCTTTGGCTTGGCTATCTTTTTTCATTTAGGTGAAAAATTCTTGTTGGTTCTTTTGCATTTGGAGGACCGCTTTTTGAACATCAAAGCCTTGGTCATTTGATTAATTGTATGAAGGTTGATTTTGATAACTTTAGCTTTGGTTATAAAAGGGTCTTTTAGCTTGATTTATCATTGGAGGTGGGGTGTATGTTGGTTGGGGGTTTTGAACATTTTGGCTTTTATACGAAAGGTTTGGATGGAATTTGGTATTCTCACTGTAATAGTTGGAATAAGGGGTACCACTCTTGTATGCTCTGAAAGCATTCACTTGTTCACACGTTCCCCTACATTCACTTTGGTCATGTCCAAAAGTTCCACAACTTTCACATACTCCACTTGGAATTGAGGATGATGCCACCATAGCATTAACATGTTATTTGGGTGATTTGGAAGCTTCATCAAGCTTAGCCATGGCCTTCTAAAACTTCAAATTGATGGTGTTAAAATGAGCACTTAGTTGAGCACCCAATTGAGTGACGGAATATACCTCATGCTTTCCTCCTCTAGTAGCCTTTCGAGGTCTACTATATTGTGAATTATGTACCGCCATTGGATCCCATATTGAGGATATTGCGGGAATCTTCAAATAGACCGTTCCAAAATTGTTGCACACGGAACCAATCACTAAGTCCATGGTGTGGACAAGAACGACAAGTGTCCTTAAATCTCTCCCATGCTTCATACAATGACTCCTCATCCCTTTGCTTGAACCCGGTGATTAGGGCTGTCAACATATTGGTCTTCTCCGGAGGATATAATTTCTTGTAGAAAGCAAGTGCTAACTTCTTCCATGAGTCAATACCAAGGGTAGCCTTGTCTAGGCTCTTCAACCATTGCTTTGGGGTACCAATCAAAGAAAAAGGAAATAATACCCATCGGATTTGGTCTTGAGTATCTCCGGTTTGAGAAATCGCATCACAATAGTCACAAAAAGTGTCCATATGTGAATAAGGGTTATCACTAGGCATCCCTCCAAATTGACTTCTCTCAACTAGTTGTATGAATGCATATTTGGCAATGAAATTACCGGTTAGATGTTATGGTGTAGGAGTACCATGTGGTAGGTTATCCTCGGTTGGTATGGAATGTGATGAAAATTTACGCATCGTGGGTTGATTTTGTGGTGGGTTTTGTATTGGGTTATCCTCTCCTTCTATAGCAAAAGGGTTGGTAAACTCAACTCTTGAAGTATCTCTAGCAACTCTTCTATTGTTGGTTAAGGTCCTTCAAATCTCAAGATCTATAGGTAATAGATTACCTTGTGATCGCCTAGTCATGCAAAATATCAAACAACTCGAAAACAATTAGAACAACCTTGAGGAGATTGACTTCCCCAAGGTAAAGAAATACACAACTAAAAACAATTAATGAAAATCAAATCAATTGAACACCGTCCCCGGCAACGGCGCCATTTTCTGTCCTTGGTATAAACTCATAGTCAAAAGCTACTAACCAAAACAATATTTATAACTTCACAAATTACTCTTAGTAAAGAGGCAAGTGATCTAGGATTCTCAATTGCAAATAGCTATGTCTTAGGGTGTCACAATTTGGGTTGAGATGGAATTGGTCTAAACTAATTAACAAGATGAAAGTAAAGTAATGGGAACAAGCAAGGCAATTAAAATGAGATGTAAATAATTGATTAAAAGCACTAGGATGTCATGGGTTCATAGGGGATTCATGGGCGTTGATCATTCTAACATGTTCTCAATTATATAGCAAGAACTTATTGTTGTGATAGGATTGAGTTGGTGTATAAGCTTATAATCCCTATGAAGGTTTGGGTTCCGGAGCCGAATCGATTAGATTGTACAACACCTACAAGTCGACTTAATCCTTCCTATCCAACTAATGCATGGTCTAATGAGGATCGAGTTGGTGTATAAGCTTACAAGCTTCATTGAAGAGATAGGTGATTGGTAAAAAATGCAAGGATTCATAGGCTCGCATTTCATCAAACATAACATGTGCATAAGTTGAAATCACAACAAGCAAGCAATTTAATTATGAAAACATATTAGATTAAGCATGAATCATTCCCCATGTTTGTTTCCCCTAATTCCCTATTAACCATAACTAAGGAATCTACTCACTCATTATCAAGTTCGACATATTAATAAGGTTGTCAATCAAACTAACAAAGCAAAACATGATGAATAAATAAAATTACTAACAATAATTAAACAAGGGTAAAGAAAAACTATACCTATGAAGATGATTCCAAATAATAAAGCAAAGAATAATAGAAATACTTGATGATTGATGGAAGGTTGTCAATCTTCTAAATAGACCCAAATAATCATCTAATTACCCAAAATAAAGGAAGAACAATAGAGAAATTAAGAAAATATTAAGATACGATAATATTAATAAATTGTATTACAACTAAATTAAGACTAATTTGAGAGTATTAAGAGAGCATAGGAGCTGATTAAGGTACAAGGATTAGGGTTACTCAGGGCTTAAATGACTATTAAGACCCTAAGAAAAGTTGAGGAAATGCTCCTCTCGAGGGAAATGAACAGATCCCCTTGCTAGTCTTGCCACGATCCGCCTGTCCTGTGTTGTGGCACAGGCTCTTCTGAATTGTGATCCGCTCGTATCCGGGGGAAGACGCTCGGATTCTGGCTTCTCAAGCCGCTCATCCTGGAAGCAAGACGCCCGGATCTTGGTATTGTGAGACGCCCGGATCGTGCATGATCCGCTCGGATTCCTGGACAGACTGCTTCTCTTCTTTAGCTCCACAACAATCCGCAAGGATCATGTTGGGTATGCAAGGATCCTTTCGTCATTGCCCATTTCACTTTATTATCTACTTAGGCCTCTAGTGTTGGTCTTCTCTTTAATGATTGGTCATTAGGTGCGATCAATTTAACTCCATTTCGCCTCATAAATGAAAGGTTAGCAATCCTTTTGTACCAAGGAGACAAAACCTCAAAGAATATGCAAAATGGGAAACTAAAGATAGTAAATGACCCAATTATGTGCTATAAAGCATGGGAACGAGGTTAATTCGGGGACTAAATATGCTCAAATATGAGTCACGTCAGATGTAGGCGTCGAAATCAATAGCGTAGTCTAGAATGCAAAGAAAGAAGAGAAGGACGGACACTCGCGTGCCAAATATGGAGACCGAAGGTCTCTATTTATACTAAACACACGAAGGAGTTTAGGAATGACACGGATACGAAAACAAATCACGGAAATATTATGGAGAACATGGAAAGAGGGTTGGGGAAGAGGCCCAACAGCCACTGTGACCCTTGGAAGAGGCGCAACACCTGCTGCGTCATTTCCCAAGAGGTTTCCTCCTCAGCAAAAAAGATTTCCGCGTTTTTTATGGAATTTCGGTTGATATACACTTTCTAATTCCATGAAACACAATATACGGAAGATATTTCCTTAAAAATATTAAATTAATTAGGAATAAATATCAAGAGAATTCTAGAACATTCAGGAACATTCCGACTCAGCATTTAAACGGTTTTTAGAAAATGAAGCGGTTTTTTGACCCGGACTCCAATTGAACTCTAATTACTATCAAAATGACCGTATAAGCGCGTAAATGACGACCATGAGGTTCACTCGAGTGTTTAAGTAATCACTTGTCGATTAACCTACGAACTGCCATAAAATCATTCCGCTAATCAAACATGCGGCCCAATCATCACTGGGTGGTTGGCGGGAGGTGTAGAAATGAGATATCTACAAGAATCCGAGCCAGAGTTTGGCAAGTAGCAGGCCAGTTGGGTCATGGAACAACCAAAGAGGTCAAAGCAACAACAGTGGCGGCTACAACCGCAATAATGGTGGGTCCTATCATCGTTCGACCAACAGTGTGACTCAGAATTCGGCGGCTAAGCCTACTACTTCAGCGACTACGGTCCAGGTTGGAGTTCATAAAAACAGTGGTAAACTCTTCATGATGGGCAAGCAGGAGGCTGAACAGGATGCACATATGATCACCGATACTTTTCTTGTTAATAATACGCCGACTTTTATTTTTTTTGATTCAGGGGCAACCCACTCGTTTGTGTTTAAGGTTCATGCCTTATCTATGGGTTTGGGGGAGTATGAACTGGTAAAAGATAACGTGTTTATACCGTCGTGGGCGTCAGTGTCTTGTAAAAAATTGTATAAAGGGGTGTCTATGGTGGTTTGCTAAGTATGGGGCCAAGATAGAAGGAGCCTAAGGGTGTCATGGTGTCAAATAGGGGGGTTTGTTGTAAAGCCTAAGATGAATTTGATTGCAGTGCTGAATTTACAGTCGTATTTGAGGAAGAGGTGTCCTTTGATCCTTTTCCATGTGAGGGATACTCGGGTAGAGGAGCCATCATCAGCGGGGATAACAATGGTTAGTGAGTTTGGCGATATCTTTCTGGAGGAGATACTAGGGTTTCCTCCTAAGGGGGACACTGATTTCATTGTTGGAATATAAACCAGAGATGGGACCTATATCTAAGGCTCCATACCATATGGGACCAAAGAAATTGGAGGAATTGAAGAAACAGTTGAACGAGTTGTTGAATACATTCGACCTAGTGTATCACTTTGGGGTGCACCATTTCTATTTGTGAAGAAGAAAGACGATAGTATGAGGTTGTGCATCGATTACAGAGACCTAAACCATATTACCATGAAGAACATGTATCCTTTGTTGAGGATTGTTGATCTTTTCTACCAGTTGAGTGAAGTTAGGTTGTTCTCCAAGATTGATCTGAGATCGGGTTATCACTAGCTGAGGATTGCAGATGAGGATATTAAGACGGCTTTCCCATCGCGGTATGGTCACTATGAGTATGTGGTGATGCCTTTCTGGTTGTCTAATGCACCGGAAGTATTCATGGACCTTATGAACAGAATCATCAATCCGTTTATGGATAGGTTTGTGGTGACTTTCATTAATGACATGTTGGTCAATTCTAAGACTAAAGAGGAACACGAGGAGCATCTGAGGTTGGTACTGCAGACCTTGAGAGATAATCAGTTATATGCTAAGTTATCTAAGTGTGAGTTGTGGTTGGAAAATGTGGCTTTTCTTGGTCATGTGATTTCAAAAGACGGTGTATTGGTGGATCCTAGTAAGATGCAGGCGGAGTCAAACTTGAAAGCACCGAAGAACATTGCTGAGATACGGAGTTTCTTGTGTTTAGCTGACTACAACAGGAGGTTCGTGAAGGATTTCCCTAAGATAGCTAGACCTGTGACAAATTTGTTGAGGAGAGAGACCAGATTTAGTTGGGATGAGAGTTGTGAGATGGCGTTCCAAACATTAAAGGAGAGTTTGACTACAGCTTCTGTCCTGGCTTTACCAGAGGGAAGTGATAACTTTGAGCTTTATGCCGATGGTTCGAAGAATGGGTTGGGTAGTGTTTTGATGCAGAATGGGAAGGTCATTGCCTATGCTTCGAGGCAGTTTAAGCCGTACGAGGAGAAATATCCTACTCATGACTTGGAGCTGGGTGCGGTTATATTTGCTCTAAAGATTTAGAGGTACTGTCTATATTGGGCAACCTTTAAGGTGTTTTCAGATCATAAGATTTTGAAGTATATCTACACCTAGAAGGAGTTGAACATGCGTCAGAGACGGTAGATGGAGCTTACTTGGGACTTTGATATGGAGATCATCTATCATGAGGGAAAGGCAAATGTGGTTTCAGATTCTTTGAGTAGAAAGAGTGTGCATTCGCTATGCACGACCAAGTCATTGATGAAGCTCAGGGATGAGATGACTAAGATGAGGATTCATATGATTCGCACGAGAGACGCCATCGGTGATTTGACTATCGAGCATGAACTTTATGATAACATAAAATGGAAATAGGAACTTGATCCCAAGATTCAGGAGTGGAAGCCAAGGGTAGGAGATGGTACAGTTTCAATATTTTCTATACATACAGATGGGAGTGTTCGCTTTGATGGGAGGTCGTCTGTACCTAGTGACATTGACTTGAAGAAGTTAATCATGACGGAGGCTCATTGCACTCCTTATTCGGTACATCCGGGCGGTGATAAGTTGTATAAGCACTTGAAGAAGACGTTTTGGTGGCCCGGTATGAAGAAAGTGGTCGCAGAATTCGTGGCTAGGTGTTTGACTTTCTAGAGGGTAAAGGGAGAGCAACGGAGACCAAAAGTTAACATTCAGTCACTTGAGGTACCAGAATGGAAATAGGAATCAATTTCTATAGATTTCATCGTAGGATTACCAAAGACTCAACAGAGCAACAACATGCTTTGGGTTATCGTCGATCTTTTGACAAAGTCAGCTCATTTTATTCCAATGAAAAATATGTTGAGTAAAATGCAGCTGGCTGTGGGATACATAAAGCATGTAGTATGGTTACACGAGGTACCAAAGGATATAGTGTCGGATAGAGATGCGAGGTTTATATCACGGTTTTGGCAAGAGTTGCAGGAATTGAAAGGGCATATCTCAAAGATGAGTACGGCGTTTCATCCTACGAGAGATGGTCAAATTGAGAGGACTATCAAGACTTTAGAAGACATGTTGTGAGCTTGTGTGATGGAATTTGGCTGGAGTTGGGAGGATAGACTGGATCTGATAGAGTTTTCATACAACAATAACTATCACACGAGCAATAAGATGGCACCTTTTGAGGCGTTGCACGGGAGGAAGTGTAGGAGCCTGGTGTGTTTGGATGATAGCGTTGAAGCTGTAATTTTAGGACCACAGTTGGTACAAGATATGGTTGAACAAGTGCGTTTGATTCGACAAAAGATGAAAGCAGCCCAATATCGGTCAAAGTGTTATGCGGACTTGCATTAAAGAGACATTGAGTTTGCAGTGGGTGACAAGTTTCTCTTGAAAGTGTCATCTATGTGGGGTGTTATGAGGTTTGGCAAGAGAGGGAAGTTGAGTCATAAATTCCGATGTCCTTATGAGATTTTGGCTCGAGTAGGTGAAGTAGCTTATCAGCTAGCTTTACCACCATCTCTTGATCGGGTGCACAATGTGTTCCATTTGTCACAACTCCGTAAATATGTGAGTGATTCGTCACATGTACACGAGGTTGAGAATATTGAGTTAGATGAAACTCTAACTTATGTAGAGGTACCAAAAGAGATATTGGATTGTAAGGTACGCAAGACAAAGAATGGTGAAACCGTCTTGCTTGAGGTGTTATGGTCTAATCACAATGTGGAGGAAGCCACTTGGGAACCGGAAGAGGCTATCAGAGAACCCTATCCACATCTTTCTGAGCAGGTATGTTTGGCTATGGGATCGTAACCGTTGTCTTTTAAGGAGGGGGGGGGGGGTAGGAGACTATCGTATTTGTGTTTTGGGGTAGTTTTGAGGTCGGTATGGTTATGTTTCGATTTGTGTGAACAATAGTTGGTTTTGGTTGGGTTTTGGTTAGTGCTTTTTGAGTTAAGTAGTTTGGTTTTGCATGTTGTTTTGGGTATGGTATGAACTCCGGGGACGAAATTCGTTTTAAGTAGGGAAGACTTTATTACTACGGTTTTCTGTTCTTAGGTTACTCGGTCGAGTAGCCCATACTCGGCCGAGTTGTGAGATACTTGGCCAAGTAGGTCGTACTCGGTCGAGTATCCCAGGTACTCGAACGAGGACCCGGTCTGACGGGATTAATTTCCGTGGTTTGATTAAGGTGATTGAGGATTATAAATTTTGTATTACCAGTTACTAAATCATTTTCACTACTACAAATCCAGGCAACTACAACGGCCCTTTAACAACGCTTATTCACGAAAATCACAATAGACGTTGTAGAATGTATGGCGCGAATTTTACTAAAATTAATTACAACGAGTATGGTTATATAACCGTTGTTACATGTTTTAACAACGGGTCAAACATGCACAACCGTTGTTAATAATTTGGCGCAAAATTGGCGCAAAGTTATTTAAAAGTAATCACAACGGTTATTTTTGAAACCCGTTGTTAAAACTTATTTAACAACGGTTGTTGTTTTACAACCGTTGTTAAAACGTTTTAACAACGGTTTTTGTTTAACAACCGTTGTCAATGTTGTCCATACTATAAACCACACAAACACAGATCAGTTACAGCCACAAAACACAAACCTTGCACAAACACAAACACAAACACAGACAAACACAAACACAAACACAAACACAAACACAAACACAAACACAAACACAAACACAAACACAAACACAAACACAAACACAAACACAAACACAAACACAAACACAAACACAAACACAAACACAAACACAAACACAAACACAAACACAAACACAAACACAAACACAAACACAAACACAAACACAAACACAAACACAAACACAAACACAAACACAAACACAAACACAAACACAAAACACACACTTTCTCATTGTCTCTTTCTCATCGTCGCTTTATCATCTCGCCGTCACAGTTGATTTCATCGTCTCTTACTTTCTCTAATTATCAGGTAAATCTCGCTGTCACTATTGGTTTCATCGTCTTTCATCGTCATTATTTTCTTTTTCTAATTATTTCATTTTCATATATGTGTTTTTATCGATCATTATGTTATTTCTCTAAGTATTATTCGCTTAATTAGCTAGTAAAACAAATTAAATAAAATAAAACAAAGAAGAAGCAAGATGATAGAGAGGAATGCATGATAAACTTAATTAATGTATATATATATATATATATATATATATATATATATATATATATAAATAAATTAAAAAAAATTACATTAATAAAAATACAATTCTTATATTTTCATAGAGAGTCTTATTCTCTTCTATGATATCCGTCCTCTCCTCCTTAGCTATTTGGAGGTTCCGTTCAGCAGTTTCTATGTCGTCATATAGCTGCAACTGCTGCTGCTCTGTCAAGCCATCTTTTTTGGCGTCCTTCAGTACGGATCGAGCATCCACAAGGTAGCTCCTGAAACAGTCCTCAATGTGGAGCAACCGGCGGATGAAACTGTTGTTGTTCTCGATCATAGTAAGAGTCTTAAGGATGATATCATTTATTTTGTTGATGAAGTTTGGAGTTTGTTTGAAAGATTAATTAGGGTTTGGAGGTTGTTTTAACAGTTAGGGTTTGGAGATAGTGAGATAATGGAATGGTGGTTGAGATAATGCATGTATTTATACTAAGTAATGTGTCGTTTAAGTTGTTTTTTAATTAATATATGTTTAGGAAGTTGTGCCATAATCATCATCATATCTCTCTCTGCTGCTTCAAATCTTATTATAACCCTTCTCATTCCATATTGTCCATTCATATGCAGAGGGATGGCAGTAATAATGCATGCATCGGAATTATAACGGGCCGTAATTATGCATGCATCTAGTAATATTTAATTTAATTTTTTTTTATTTTTGAAAAACAAACAACAACGGTTATTGAGAAACAACCCGTTGTCTTTAGTTATAACAACGGTTTTGTATATTATAACCCGTTGTTATAACTTTCCCCCCAAAATTGAGTCAAACTTTCCACAACGGGTTTTTATACTTCAAACCGTTGTTAATAGTTTTAACAACGGGTTCCTTAAGAAAACCAACCGTTGTTAAAACCTTTTACAACGGACGCTTTAACAACGTCCGCATGTTTATATAACAACGGTTTTTAACCGTTGTTATAGCCTGTATCTGTAGTAGTGTTTACAAAAAACCGAAACTACGTTTATCACTTCTCTAGTCACCCTTATCACTTCCAGGGCTAGTTTATCTATCATGAGTCTACATCCCGTCTTTTCGTACCTGTTTTGTTGGTAAGTCTCTAGTGCTTTGTTATTCAATTTGTGGTTGTCTTTTAAAGTTTGCTCTAATTGATTAGGATAGGGGTAAAGGTTGATTGGTATGGTTTATTGCTGAATCATATTTATATATACATTTATGACTCCCTTTTAGCTTGTTTTGATACGGTTTCCATGCTAATTATGTTTTATATATGCCTTTTACATTAGAATATCGATACTGCCGCTACTTTGTGTTTATATGCAGGAATGGCGCATTTATGAGGTGAAACGAGTAAAGTTGATCACCACGGATTTGGCAAGACGAGACACACGAAGAATGGCATGAAAAACTAGAAGACTAGAAGATAAGAAGTGAAGATTGCACGAAAGAAAGCTGAGAAGAGCATGTACTCGATCAAGCTGACCTGTACTCGGTCGAGTGGAGTGTACTCGATTGAGTTGACCTGTACTCGATCGAGTATCCTAATCACTTAAGACTTTTACCGATACTTCCTAAAACTCGTCTAATATATATTATATATACTAAGCCCGTATTAGGTTATTAGTTACGCTTTTAATTACTTTCAGAACTCCTAAAACTATAATTATTAGTCGGCTAGCATTACTTTGGATCTATCATTCGTTGTTCAATCAATTATTTAGGGTACTTTATTCTTTCTTCATTAATTATTCAATCTAGGTTTTTCAATTGCTCTATTGTTCTTATTGCATGGCTTTAATTATGTCTTCTATAAATATTGTTATTGTTAATTCTAGTATCATGAGTAGCTAAATCCTTTATCTAGGGAAAAGGGGGTCTAGGTTGATTAGAAGGGGATTAATGAATTAATTGTTAGTAACATCGTATGAATTATCGTTTGATTATTGTTCTTATTCTAATTAATTAATTTAGGCCATAATTGATAATTAGTCTAGCAAATTACTACTTTCACCGATCGGGTTAGAATTAATATAGGCTAAGATAATCTTATAAGGTACGTTTAATTATAGCGATTGCATGTTAAACTGAATCTAAAGGGCGTAACTGAATCAACCGATCTTGTGACCTTAGATAATTCGATTGACCTTACAATTGGTTAAAATACACCCCCAGATAATTTAATTAGTGAACCCGTTCCCTATACTTTTTAATATTATTGTTTACAACTCTTATTTTATTGCAATTCGTCTTAGCAAACAACCAAACCAAAATCTTCAAGAAAAACAGTTACTTTAAGACACTTTAAATATTTGCAAACTGAATATTACTGCGTCCATGTAGATTTAATACTTGTTTTACCACTAGATATTTATTAGTACTATGATAGGATTACTTTGATATAGGTGACACGACTCTAGCCTTATCAAATTTGGCGTCGTTACCGGGAGGCAACAATTTTTTTGTTTGTTTTTGTTTATTTTGTGTTTTGTCTCTGGGAACTTTAGTTCCTTGACACCGTTCTCACACTTTTCTTGTTTGTTTCGTGTATGCCCAAGTCAACCAGGTCCGAGATTCTACCATAAGAGCTCGAGCCAGAGAAGACTTTTCGCTACATATGAAGGTTTCAGAAAGAAGTGGGTCAAGTAGAAGACTAGATTATACATAACGTTGAGACAAAGCAATCAACTACTTTAGAAAGCCATTCCTTTGAAGAGGACATTATTATTTCTGACATTCCAGTTCCTACGGTGATCAATATGCCTACATTAGCAAGGCATTCCGAGCCTACTTTGGCTTCCATCCCTAAAAGATTCAAACTTCCTACTACAGCTAAAGTTGCTTTCGAAATTCGCCGATCATACACCAATTTGGTGGAACGAATATGTTTGGAGGAGGAGCTAGTGAAGACACTGCGAAACACATGGAAAAATTCACAACGTATTATTGTTCCATCCCTTTAACAATTGGGGTGACTCAAGATCAGTTTAAACAGGTGCTCTTTCCTTTTTATGTGAGAGATGGTGCTGCGGAGTGGTTCCAAATCTAGATATAGAGGCTCATGCTATGACTGGCTGGTTTTCTTTAGCTCTTGTATTCTATAAGGGGTATTTCCCACCGCAAAAGACTAATGCTCTGAGACTCCAAATTACTAGTTTAAAACAAGGCCCTATGGAAGACTTGAATGAAGCATGGTTGAGGTTCAAAAGGCTAGTTCGTTTTGTTCCACATCACAGCTTCCAGACTTGGTTTCCTTGCAATCAGTTCTATAATGGGTTACGACGATCATAGATTTATCCTTGATTCTTCTGCTAATGGGAGATTCCTGAATAACATCAATGATGTTACTGTTTTGAAATTGATAGATGAGATGGCTACTCACACTACTGAGTATTGTAATCCAAGAGGAAGCACTAGTGGAGGAGGAGTTGATAATGCTATTGCAGCACAACTAGAGGCGTTGACCGCCTCAATTGATGAGATAAATACTACCCAATCTTTGGGTAAACAACAGACGGTTCATGTTATTGTTCAACAAGAGGAGTCATGTGCTCGTTGTGGTATTGATGGTCACATAGCTGCTGAGTGTATGAGTTCTATAGAGCAGGTTAATGCCTTTCAATATTATAGGCAAGGGAACCCCTTCTCTAACATCTATAATGACAGGACCAAGGAGCACCCATTCCTTCAATGGACAAGCCAGAATGTGCAAAATCCTCAACCGCAATAACAAGCTACTAATTCTAATTATGTGATTCCTCAAAATCGCGGAAATGAGCAGGGTAACTATAATAGGTAGGACCAAGGAGGTAATCAATTCAATAATCAAGGTCAACAATTCCAACAATCTCCTCAACAAGCTCCTCAACAAGCTCCTAGCAATGATATGGCAGAGATGAAGGCGTTGTTGCAAAAAGAATTGATGATGCAACAAAAGAAAATGGCTCAAATAGCCAAACTTGTGGCCCATAATAAGATGTTGGATTCGCAGGTTGCTCAATTAGCCGCCCAAAATCCTTCAAAACAGCCCGAAAATCTTCGTCTTTAAGGTCAACAAGCTTATGAGCAAGCTAATGTAATTCAACTGAGGAGCGGTACCACATATCAAAATCTGGGGATGCCCACTAATGAAGATGAGGTACCCTACATCCATCCTAAGGCATTGGGTAATTTTGAGCTAAGTGATGACGAGAAAGAATCTAACGAAACTGAAACACGAGGCAAGAAGAAAAGCGAGAAAAGCGAGAAAGTTACTGCTCCTAAAGATACTCGAAGAGTGGTGACGGACTTGATCGAGTATCCCCTGTACTCGATCGAGTTACCCTTGTACTCGATTGAGTACACCCAGTATCTGATGACGGTGTTTCCAACTGTGTTTCTAAAGCAAAGGAAGCCGAGCCCATTACTATTGCACTTCCTTTTCCGCACCGATAACAAAAATCTAAGCTTGACAAGCATTTTGGACGATTCATGGAGGTAATAAAGAATATACAAGTGAGTGTTCCATTTACTGAGTTGATCACTAAAGTGTCGGCCTATACGAAATTCATGAAAGAGATATTGATGAGGAAGAGGTTCTTTGATGAAGAGGAGACGGTTGCATTTACTCAAAAGTGAAGCGCTTTTTTGCAAGCTAATTCACCAACTAAGCTAAAGGATCCAGGGAGTTTTTCGATTCCTTTTTATGTCGGCCATCTTGCTATTAGTAATGCTCTCTGTGACTTAGGAGCTAGTGTCAATGTTATGCCTTATTCTATATGAAAAAAGTTAAATATGGGTCAACTAAGTGTTACTAATATGACTTTACAAATGGCTGACCGAACTATTAAACATCCATTGGGTGTATTAGAGGACGTTCTAGTTAGAGTAGGGAAATTTTTCATTCTAGTTGACTTTGTTGTTTTAGATATGGCTGAGGACACCCAAATTCTATCATCTTGGGTAGACCATTCCTTCACACAACGGGGGCGGATATAGATGTTAGGAGAGAGAGATTGACATTAGCTGTGGGGGATGACACAATTGTTTTTAACTTTGAAAAAGCTTTGAAACACCCTATGATAGAAGAAACTTGTCATAGTATTGATATTTTTTATTTTACTATTGATGAGTATCTTGCTTTGTGCTTGAGCAGGGATCCTCTGGAGATTGCCCTAATATGTGATTCAGCTGAGATGGGTTCAAGGAGTCAAGAAGTTGATGAAATTGAGAAGTTGCTTACTGGAAAGGAATGCCCAACGAGAAAGGTATACAACTTAGGTAGCCCATGTAAAGCTACTGAGGGAAGTGGAGGTGTATGTCGATAACATGATTGTGAAATCAAAGGAACGTGACGGTCATCCAAAGGCCTTACGAAAATTCCTTGAAAGATTAAGGAAATATAACTTGAGGTTGAACCTTAAAAAATGCATCTTAGAGGTTACTTCTGGGAAGCTCCTGGGTCACATCGTCAACCACCATGGTATTGTGATTGATCTTTTGAAAATCAAGGCCATTAGGGAGATGTCTCATCCCAAAACTGAGAAAGAAATTCGAAGTTTCCTGGGTCGAGTCCAATATATAAGCCGCTTTGTCTCGAAGTTGACAATGATATGTGAACCGATCTTTAAGAAATTGAAAGTCGGAGAACACGAGATGTGGGATGACGAATGTCAAGCCACATTTTACAGGATCAAAGAAGTTATGTGATACGTGCATTTTGTATAGTCTTTTTAGCCTATTTTAGAACGTATTTCTATGTATTTTCGTATTGTTTATATTGCATTTTGCCCCCGAATTGGCTACGTTGGTTCTTTTGTCTGTTTTGTAGGAGTGAACGTAAAAGTAGTGGAATCGTACCATTTTCATCCTTTTTGCATGCATTTTGAGGAGACGGGATTTTTCAGAGTGAGATCTTGCATTGAGATACGTGAAGGAACGGTCTACAAGGCAGTCGGTCACGAGTTTGAGCTGTTTTGGAGGAGGAACACTCGATCGAGCAGTTTTGTTACTCGATCGTGTGGTTTCTATGGCTGAGGTTGGTCGATCGAGTGGTATTGTATTCGATCAAGAAGAGCTGGAATTAGGAGTTACTCGATCGAGTAACAATTTTGGTCGATCGAGTAGATATTTTGGAGAAGCACTCGATCGAGTTGTTTCAAACTACTCGATCGAGTGATTTTGGCTTTCATGGGCTTTAATTAGTCCGTGAACGTGTTTTAGCTTATGGACTTAGTAATTTTTCTATATAAACGCATAATAACTAGGTCATTAGCATCTATTCTACTCAAGTTTTATCCTATTTTTCATCTTTCACAGTAAAGACTGCGTTGCTTTCTCTCTTCACTGTAACTTTGTTTTCGGGGTTATTTAGCTCGGATTTGTTTGTTCTTTACGCCGGATTCTTGCGATTGTAATCTCTTTCTCCCTTTCTAATATTAATCTTTCATTTATTCATCTTAATTACTTGTTTTGCTCTTCCTTAATTTCTGCCCTAATCTTTGTTTATGCATCTTAATTACTATTTCATCATGCTTTATATTAGTTATCTTAATATTGTTATTATTGACAACATTAGCGATATGAGTAGCTAAATCATTTCATATTGGGATTAGGGGATCTGTGGTAGAAATGTGACGATGTAGTGAGTAGGTTAGATGAATTAATTGTGAGATTCTGTCCCCATAGCAATATAACTGTATTTACCGACTTAATTGAGTGCACGCTTCTGAGTCACCCTTTTAATCTGGTTAAATTTAATCCTGAATCGGAAGATTGGACTAAATAGACCTGCTATGAACAGTAGACTACCCTGACGAGGACGGAAGTTTAGTGGGAATCTAGGGAAGAAAGTGGACCGGAAGGACCTTTCCATATCCGTCTCGCAGTAATTTATCTAATTTGTTTACAGTTGAGTCACTGGATTACCGTAGTGAACCAAAATCCTGACATGTCCCCTCTCTATTGATAGTTTAATCTCATTTTCTGCCTTTTTGCTCTTTCCTTGATTCTCTTCCTTTTACACTTTTAGTTTAGAAAACCAATTACACCCCCCCCCCCCCTATTTGTGACCATATAGACGGACCTTTACAGATATCTTGCCTCCCTGAGGAGATCGACATGACTTCTCTAGCTATATAGTTAGTTTAGTTAGTTATTTTTGATAGGTATACGACAGCCCTGTCAAATATTGGCGCCGTTGCCGGGGAGGCAATTGCCCTATCTGTCTTTCTTTCGTTTATTTAATCTGTCTCAGGGAATTTTTACTCCTTGAGGCAGTTCATATTTATTTTCTATCAGTGTTGTGTATGCCCAGGTCACATAGGTTGGAGTTAGTTCCAGCTGATTCTGAGCCAGAGAGACTGTTCACGCATAGACTTCGTCTGCAAAGAGAATCACGAAAGGAAGCCTTGAGTACTTTTGAACCGGAACTTCAGCATTACCTATTTACAGAAAATCCATCTTTTGAAGAAGACACTTTCAGTTCTGTAAACCAACCAGTAAAGATGCCGAATATTGCTAGTCATTCGGAGCCTAAAGCATCATCTATTCCTAAAGGTTTCAACCTCCAGACTGAGGATGGGAATACATTTGACATCACTCCTTCCTATATCAATCTGGAGGAGAGAAATCTCTTTAGGGGTGTGGCAGGTGAAGACCCGAGGAAGCATATGGAGGTCTTTACGGACTACTGTTCTACTATCCCCGCCACAAAGGGGGTAACTCACGACAAGATTAAGGAGGTTCTTTTTCCTTTTTGTTTGACTGACTCAGCCAGGGAGTGGCTGACTGATTTAGATCGTATGGCCGCGGGGGTCGCAGACTGGGAGACCCTTGCTCTTGCTTTTTATAAGAGATATTTCCCTCCGCAGCGCACTAATCAGGTGAGGGCAAAAATCACTAGTTTCAAGCAGGAACCTGATGAAACTTTCTATGAAGCGTGGTGATGTTTCATTAGGTTGGTGAGGTCTATTCCTCACCATGGTTTTGATTCGTGGCTCTTGTCCAATCAGTTCTACAATAGGTTGTACGATGATCACAGAGCCATACTTAATACATCATCCCACGGAAGATTCCAAAAGAACACTGACGATGATAAGGGATGGGCCCTTATTGAGGAGATGGCGACCCACTGTGTTGAGTATGGAAACCCGAGGGATGGTATTAGAACAGTTCTTGCAGTCGATAAGCAAGTTGTGGCTCAGCTGGAAGCCATGAATGCTAGGTTTGATAAGCTGGAGCTACATTCTACTGGGGAGCCTCAGACAGTCCATTTTCTTACTAGAGGGGAGATTGTCACATGTGAGAGGTGTGGGAGCAACGACGGTCACACTGCTGTTGGCTGTCTTACAGAGAAGGAACAGGTCCTTGCTTTTCAACAATACAGGCAAGAAGGGGGTTCTTATTATAATAACCAAGGGGCAGTTCATCCCAATTTGAGGTGGAGAAGTCAAAATGTGCTCAATCCTACCCCTCCTCTATAACAGCAGCAGTTATATGTCCCTTCCTCATAAGGCTCAACAAGGCTTTCAGAAGCCTCCTTCCTTTCCTACACCTAATCAAGGTGCATTATCTTCTGGTGGGGTAAGTGAGATAGGTGAGTTGAAGATGATGTTGCAGTCTTTGACAAAGCAATGGCATCTGAGTGACCAACAAAAAGATGCGTCTATCAAGGCACTTGAAACTCAAGTTGCCCAGTTAGCCGCGAACCAGTCCACAAGGAAACCGGGACATTTACCGTCAGAAGCCGGTAAGAATCCACATGAGACGGTGAATTTAATTTATTTGAGGAGCGGTTATTCATATGAACGACCGAAATCAGACCTGGGGAAGGAAATTGCTGCTGATGAACAGTGCACAGTCGAAGAAAAAGAGCTGATAATAAAGAAAGTACTCGATCGACTAATTTCTAGGGGTCGATCGAGTAAAAATGCTGAAGAAAGGACTCGATCGAGTGAAATTTATACTCGATCGAGAGACAGGAAAAATAAGTGCTCGATCGAGTAAATAAAACTACTCAATCGGGTGAATTTGATGAAGAATCCGCTCAATTAAATGATATTTCTAGTCGATCGAGTAGTGCAGATAAAGAACAACTCGATCGAGTGATAAATCACCTGAAAGACCACGTTCGAGAGGAAAGAAATCTTGATCGAAGGATTTAGAACTTGATCCGGCTGATACACTGGAAGAGAGGAACAAGGGACTCGAGATACCCATCACGGTGCCCTTCCCGAGGCGTTTGCTGAGTACTAAGGCAAATCAACAATTCAGCAAATTTGCCGCTCCTGAAAAGCTTACAAGTCACTGTGCCATTCGCCGAATTGCTGACACTAGTGCCCTCTTACCTTAAATTTATGAAAGAAATTTTGTCACGTACAAGGCACATTAATGACCATGAGACGGTAGCTTTGATCGAGGTAGGGACGACCTTAGTTCAGAATAAGTTACCTCCCAAACAGTCAGACCCAGGTAGTTTTTTAATTCCGTGTCATATTGGTACCTATTTGATTGATAACACGTTATGCGATCTTGGTGCTAGCGTTAGTGTCTTACCGTTGTCTCTGGCTAAGAGACTTGGTTTGCCAAAGTTTAATTGCACAAATATGACTGTTCAGATGGCCGACCGTAGCATATCACGGCCACTAGGTGTCATAGAAGACATATCTGTTAAGATCGGGAGGTTCTTTATTCCCGTTGACTTCGTTGTACATGACATCCTCGAAGATGCCCATACCCCTATTATTTTAGGGAGACCATTTTTATTTACTGCCCGTGCAGTGATAGACGTCGGGGGCAAGACATTGACTTTCCAGGTTGGGGACAAGGATTTGATATTCCATCAGTCTAAGTTCCAAAGGGCTCCTATGCAAGCTCAGCCTTGCAATGTCCTCTCTTTTATTGACCCTCTTATTGCGCTGCTATCGTGACCCCTCCGCCTCAGGTTGAGAGCAAAAAGGAGGAAAGTTCGTCTGTTTTCCTTGCTGCAGGTACGGATGAAAATAATGGAGGAGCTGTCAATGGTTATTGTGCAATTAATTTCAGTCAAAGTGGGAGCGATGATGTTAAAGCTGGTGAGAAAGGAGTAAGGACGAGAAGAGTTCGCGCGTATGTGGACGTCAACTATTCTGCTCCTAACGATTCAAGTTCAAGCTCATGGAAATTGAAGAGGACGATTAATGTTTTATGAGATGTCTTCCTCCAGTCATGAGCCCTCCAAGGGGCTACTGAATTGCTTTGAGAAATAAGCGGGGAAATGCCCCGTGTACCAATTTCTAAAAAGAATTTTTAATTTCCGTCGAATTTGTTTATTGCTTTTAATTAGGACAATTAGAATTTAGACATTTTTAGCATAGATTAGAAGACTATAGACTATTACTTTTTATATTTGGTATTTTGGGATATTTTTGCGAGTGTTTTTATGCAGGGTTGGGGAATTATACGCAAATTCAAAGGAATAATAGCAAATTCAAGAGCTTATACGAGGAGAAGAGCTCGATTGAGTACATTTTGTACTCGATCGAGTGAATTCTATTCGATCGAATGATCCCATATTACTCGATCGACTAAAGCTGAAAAGGGGAGTTCTCGATCGAGTAACTTTTTACTCGATCGAGTAGATGAATACAAGAAGTTCTCGATCGAGCAGTTTTAAACCACTCGATTGAGTGAAATTCGAAACTGCACGTAGGGAGTCACTTTAACTTCCTTAATTTTCTTATTACTTCATTATATTCCTCATTTTTTTGACTATTTTCCCTATGTGTGATCAAAAACCCCTAAAATCATCATTTTTTGTGCCCATTCGCCAAATCCACCACCTACATTTTGTTTATTGTTATTTAATCGTCCATAGCCCTCTACTTTCCCCTTGATTCTTGCTGTTTTACTCGGTCTATAAGTGGAAGTAGGGTTTGCGATTTTTCGGTCAAAACAATCGCCTAATTTGCTTGTTAGTCGGTTAATTGCTTAATTTGTAGGTTCCTAATCATCTAGTAAGTAATTCCTACACTTCTTTGCATTTTAATTTCATTAATTTTGCGTTTTATGAAGTGAATTAGGAATTAGGGTTTCGATGTTCATATTAGGTCGAATTTTTCGACTATAATCTTGATTCAATGGCTAATTTGTCTTACTTGATGCTTAATTCCCATGCCTCTTTGATTTTTACATGATTAATTCAAATTTTATGGGAAATTCGCGATTAGGGCTAATTTCAGTCGAAATTTTCGACTGTTAACTGGTTTTTGCTACTGCCATTTGTTCAATTTGTCTCCATTGTTACTTAAATTGCTGCTTCTATCATCTTCTACCCCGCCGCTTATTGTTGTTTACCTGCTATCATTCGAATTTTTGAGGAAAATTTGGGAATTTCTGGGATGTTAGTCGAATTTTTCGACTGTTTAGGGAAATTTTCATGCTGTTTTCACGTTGATTTCTTATTGCTTTTCCCATGCCCTATTTGTTTAGGATGGATTCTAGCTTTGTGCCTTCTACGTTCTCGACTTCTAGCCCGTCCTTGTCTGAGACGGTGGTCCCTGCTGTCACCACCGCCTCCATTTCTGTTAGTACCGCAGCCCCCGTGTTCTTAGTCTCTGCTGCTGGTACTGTTTTTATGCTTGCTTCCACTGCGGCTAGCCCTGTTTTAGCTACCACCTCAGTCACAACCACTACTACTACTAGCACTGCCGCTAGCCTTTCTTCCTCAGTGGCGCTCACAGCTGCAGCCACAGCCTCTACTTCATCCACGATGAGCACACCTGTGGCGGACTCCCCCGCAGTCGCAGCTGCTTTACAGGCGGCTCTAGTTCATCGTACCGTCAGTGGACGGTCTTCTACTTCAGGTTCTAGAGGCCGGGGTCGCGGTCATGGTCGTTCTACACCCGCTGTTGTCTGTGTTACGATCCGAGTGGGCAGCACTCTTGACTGCCACCCTGCGTTCCCCAATGTAACTTTTATTAACGGTGTTCATTGTAAGAGATTTTATGACTTAGTTGACTGTGACTTTCTCCCTACGCGCTTTCTTTACCGTACGTCACTTTAGAGGCTCGGCTTTTACGAACTAGTTTGTGAGCTTTTACGGGGCACGGGGATGGCCGGACTCATCACTATGAGTGGCCACACTTTTAGGGAGCTAAGCCTTGAGTTCTTCAGCTCCGTCACCTTCTCCTCAGGGGCACACAACGCTGTCCCTACTAGTCTTTAGGCACACGACGACGGTAAACCGTAGGAATTGCAGGATCATAGTCTTTTTGGAACTTATGGGCCAGTGTGAGTAAATTACTCTCTTCCCTTTTACGATGCTACGGGCTTCGTCACGAGACAAGCCCAAATAATCTCGGTATTTCCTCTCCTAATCCGGAATTGGATCAGGAATTACAGGTTCTTGTACATTTTTCCACCCTCCTAAGACAGTGAATTCTTCAGGAAGTGGACATAACTCACCTTCAAGAAAGGCAAAGACATGGTGAATGGGATCCCACCTGTTTAGGCATTCATCTAAGAAAATGGTTTGAGGCAATATTTGTTTTTGGCAAAGTATCTGTTGAATACCCGAGTCAAGAAATGCTTGAGTTTCTCGCCCTTTGAATTCTTGGGCCCAACCTTTCATCATTCCAATTAAAGGATTCATAACTAGAAGAGTTTTTGAAGAAGGATGTGAGAAAGAAAAAATAAGATTTGTGATTTCTGCCTAAACAAGGATTGACCGCCATGCTTTCGGTCAAGGAGGAGGTCGCGACACCCTTCAACTGGATTTTTGTCCTTCTACGTCCCTTGCGCGGATTTTTGTTGTCACATTTCGAAAGTCGGAACCGCTAATTTACATTTATACCCTTATCAAGTCAAAATGTTTGAGTTAAAACTCGTACACACTTTTGTCGCCTTTCAAAATGCAAATCGAGTCTACCCTATCCTTTCCCTTTTGAAAATCGGGATTTTCAAAAACTTTTTTCAAAGATCGATAATCATGTCTATTTTCAAAATGTTTAGCCGGGTCGATGACCCATTTTAATTTCCATTTTCAAAATTTCCATTTCCATTTCTATTTTCTAATGTCTATCCGGGTCGATGACCCATTTTCAAATCCAATTTCAAAATGCTTATCCGGGTCGATGGCCCATTTTCAAATCCTTTTTCAAGGATCGTTGATCCAAATAGCAATACATCCCCAGCATGAAAATATTTTTCAAAATCCAGGCCTAAGGCCCATTTCAACAATGGTTGTTTCAAATCCAAGATTCGGATCGATGACTCAGTTTATCAAAAGGTTTCAACTTTCAAAGAACGATGATCTAAATGTGTGCTTATACGATATTATGATTATTGTTTTTATACTTTGGTGCTATATGGGAATAATTTTGGGTTTTTCAAGGGTCAGAGGGGTCTCAAGCAGGGTGATCCAGTGTCTCCACTCATTTTTACTATCTGCATGGATTACTTGACCAGGCTAATTGCATTTGCTACTAGTAGGTGGCCTTTTCACTATCATCCTATGTGCAAAGCTATTAAACTCACTGACCTTATGTTTGCGGATGATTTGTTGATGTTCTGCAAAGGAGATGCTCCTTCCATCATTCTCCTTATGAAGGAATTCATTTCATTTTCTAATGCTTCAGGACTGCAGATGAATAATACTAAGTCAGAAATTTTTTTCAATGGAATGAAGGAAGAGCTGCAAAAAGATATATTATCAGTCACAGGTTTTCAAGAAGGAAAAATGCCCTTTAGATTCTTGGGAGTTCCAATTCAGCCTGGCAAAATCTCTAAAAAGGACTGTAGTAGTCTTGTGGACAAAATGGTGACAAGAATCAGGAGCCTTGGAGCTAAAAAGCTTTCTTATGCAGGTAGGGTTGTCCTCATCAACTCTGTTCTTAATACTCTCTATAACTATTGGGCTACTATGTTTGTTATCCCCAAAGCTGCCATTAAGAGAGTTGAGGCTATATGTAGAAATTACCTGTGGGATAGTACTACTGAATATCACAGAGTCCCATTGGTGGGTTGCGATAGAGTCACTATGCCTAAAGCTGCAGAAGGATTAGGCATTAAGAAAGCTAGTGCCTGGAATATAGCTTCTGTTGGTAAGCTGGTTAGCTGGATTTACACGAAGTCTGATAGATTATGGATCAAATGGGTTGACAGTGTCTACCTCAAAGGGTCTTCCTGGCATGACTATACACCAGCAAATGATTCTACTTGGGCTTGGAAGAGTATTTGTAAGGTGAAGGAGAAGATTAAGGATGGTTTCATTGATAATGTTTGGGCTCCTCACCAGAAAGGCTACACGATTGGTAATGGCTATGATTGGCTTATGGGGAATTATACGAAACAACAATGGACTACAATTATATGGAATGACTGGAATATTCCTAAAACTTCATTCATATCATGGCTCATTATGCAAGAAGGTATTAACATCAAATCGAAACTCTATGCTTATGGTTTCTCTCAGGATGACAGGTGTATTTTGTGTGATACTCAAACTGAAACTATTCCTCATCTGTTCACTGAGTGTGAGTTTAGCAGCAAAGTCCAGAATTGTGGTGAGGATTGGATTGGACGACCAATGCCTACCTTCAATGAACTACTGACTACAAATCGAAATAGTTTGAAATGGAAAGCACTAGCTATGATTTTGACGACTTACAGATATCTAATCTAGGCTCAACGGAATCATGCGAGGATTGAGCTAAATGTGTCGAGGCCTCCAGTGGTTGTGGAGCGGATGAAGAAGATGGTCCAGCTGCAAATCCGATGGAGGTGTATGAGTGAAATGGAAATCCGGGATTGTCTGGGTTTCTATTGATAGCTCGCTTTGTCTGATAATGTTGTTGTTGGTTTGGTTTGATTTTTCCATATGATCTCTTTGTAATTGGGGAAGTTATTTTGATATATATATATATATATATATATATATATATATATATATATATATATATATATATATATATATATATATATATATATATATATATATATATACTCACATTTCACCAAAAAAAAAAAAAAAAAAAAAAAAAAAGATAATATGATTATTGTTGTATTTGTGTTCCATGTTTCGAATGTAACATGAAATGCTTCAACTGGGGGATCTAAAGGCTTCGCCTTTAACCACATTGCAACTAGGGGCTCTAAAGCCGTTGGCTTCAGAGACCATTATCAAAATCAACGGATGACATCCACAATCCAAATCAAATCAAATTCAAATCGATCCAATTCAATACAAAGTGGGGGAACTCCACAACTGAAAGCAAAGTTTTGAAGGAATGGTAACCTCATTTGGAAAACCCCATTCCATTCTGGGCATAGATTAGCAGAATGCGTGTGCGTGATGTCGAACTACGATACGGGTTTGATTCCGTCACAACAGATACGTAGGCGCCTAAGGATAAGGCTCAACTCACCACATTTTCAATGGGTTGATGACCACCGATGATTAATCCCCAGCGATGCTTCATGTATGATCTCTTCTTATGGCTGGCGAGCTTATATACGCAAGTTTAATGGACTAAAAACGACCCACGGAATCCTCGGGTCGAGAGGGACCAGGGGTATACTTTTAATTTCGCCCTGTCCAAGCCTCAGTTAAAGTGGAGGCTCTGTAGATACCCGTATCCGTCGATATTGGAATTTAAAGAAAACCCGACAGATAACCGATGATGATAGGACGAAATGTATTTACTAGTTGGCATTGTAATTATTTGGAGTTCGTTTTATGATGTAGAACGGGCGTCGTCGATGAAGCGTTTTATTAATGATATTTAATTTAAACGTTTTAATCCATATTAAATTTGAACGATGTTTAAATTAAGTGTTTTAATTCATTTTATTTATTTAATTTGAATTTATTTTCTCAAGTTTGTTTTATTGAAAATAAAATAAATATTTGGTTTGAAAAATCATTTTATGAGTGTATTTGATTTGAAAAATCATTTATTTTAATGTGTTATATGATTTGAAAAAAATCGATTTTGAAAGTTGAAAACTCGTTTTAATCACACGATTTGTTAGCTCGTTTTATGCTTGATTTGGGCTCGATTTTCGACGCACTTTTGACCCAACTTCTTCTCCCATAACTCGTGTTCGATTCTTAGCCAAAGCCTACCCCAAAACCCTTGTTTAACCCACCCAAATCTCGTCCCAAACATTCCCCCAACACAGCCCAACTCCTTCCCTCACCCGTGTTTGCATAGCCCATCGAAAGCCCTTCTAAACCGACTCAAACTTGGTCCAAACCTGCAACCCTACACCACCAACCCGTGGTCCACATTACCCAGAACAACCAAGAACCTAGACTACCTCGAAACACTTCCACAAGTCCATCCAAAACAAGCCCCAAAACGAAACAGCCCACAGCCCCCTGTTTTCGTTCAGCTCAAACCTGAGTCCAAAACCCGCTCCAAACACCATTTATACCCGTGCCCATTAACCCTAAACCATACCCTAATATCCTAACCATATTACCCTAGCTTAAACACCAAGCAAACCCCTCATACAGACCCTCAAACCCAACGAAAAAGCTGTTGGACAGCAGCTATGCAAAATAGAACCCGTCGGCCTTTCCCCTCTTAAACCCTACTTTAACTCCCTATAAATACCTCCCCTCTAGCATAAATCTATTCCTGGTAAGCCCTCCACATATCTTACTGCTATTAACAAGCCTCAACCGCCATAAACAAACCCTAGTTGCCTCTCAAAACCCTCGACAAAACCGACATACAAAAACTGAGAATCAGTTTGTGTGTCCTCCTTTCAACCCTTCGTTCAACCATCAAAACTCCATTAAAACTCGAGTTTCTTGCTCCTAATTAACCATATAACATCAATCTACATCTTAGACATAGATTCACGAGCCAAATGGACCTTGAGAGCACACGAATACCCTCGAAAAACAGAGTGTCATACACTCTGTTTTCGCGGCTTTTCTTGTCTGTCCAGATATGTTTGTGCTCATTTTTCATGCCCAATACCTTAGAACGAGCTTCTTTTGTTTTAATATATCTGTTTTAATCTCTTTCTAGTTTTCAAAACATCTTTCAAATCTAATTTTCATCGAGAAACGATTGAGAAATTGCAGTTTAAAAGTTGCTGTCCAGGTTTACCAAAAAACGTGTTGTTGCTTTGTTGCTTCGTCGACGACGGCCACTCGAGAGAAAATCTACGATCGTTTACGACCTAAGACGGTGTCAACGATACATGTAGGTTGAGGGTGCATAAAAATCTCTCCTTTCTCCCTTTTAATTCCGTCTTTTAATTATGTTTATTACATCGTATTATTATCGTATAACTTGTTAATTATGAAATAATTAGTATAGATAAGAGTCCGAGTTAAAGTGCTAATTTGAACACCTGCGTTGACTTGAGTTGGGGAAAGAAAGCCGCTAGATTGGTCGGTCGTTTCCCCTTCTCATTTACATATCCTCGTATTCAGATTCGGACAGAACTAAACCAACTAATTTGTTTTAATAAACGATGTTTATTGTATCTTGTTGTTGTTGAATGAAGGAGAACGGGATTGGTAGTACAGATGTGCCGATGGATGGCCTTTGTATGTTGGATTTGTCTTCTGTTAGAATAAGAATTATTCTATGTTTATCGCATGACGAATTTAATATGTTTGATTGATTTAATTGATTTTATCCTGTTTAAATTAGTTTGATTTGAGCATGATTATTGAATTTATGAACTACACTTGTCTTAATTTGTTAAAGTTTATGTCTTTGATTATTAAAGCATGTTAATTTGATTATCTTATCAAGTTTTATATAATTAATTCACATGTTTGTTAATCTATCTTATGCTAAAGAGTAAGAATATCTATTTCCTTCCTCTCTTTGTTTGTTTCTTGCTAGAGTAGCTAAATGAACTTCATATGCTAAAAAAACATTGGAAAGTTATATGCATTAAATCGACATAGAATGAAATTCATATGTTAGGGCTTAAAACAATGATTGCATACTCGCATGAGATACATATCCAAAATAGCCATCGTTTTATTTAGTAGAGATCGTTATAGTTACGGGCTGGGTTGGGTGTTAATTAATGAAATTAAAATAAACTTCCCAACACGGAATCTCACAAGAACTTAAAATCTCTACAATTTGGTTTCTAAATTCCATTTAAAAATTTAGTGGCGACTCTTTCAAAATCAAAAGTGTTTAACATTAAATAATAAACATAAAGTGGATGTAAATTCCCTTGTCCACTATTATTATTATTATTATTATTATTTTTTTTTTTTTTTTTTTTTTTTTGCAGAAAAGCATGGATCTTTATATCATAAAATAAGAATCAGAATACAAGACCTGTTCCACTTATTCTACAAGGAGACCAGAATAGCCCCCTAAAAGTAAAAACAAAAAGAGAAACCAAAAGAAAGACTACATTGACAGCCTTTTACAAACAGCAAACTGAATTTGAAAACAAAGAGATTCGGGAGCAGACAAGACACCCCTGAAAATTCTACTATTACGCTCCTTCCAAAGAAAATATATAGTAGCCATGAGACCTGCTCTCTGCCTCCCACTCAGGAAAGAACAGCCTCGAATATGATCCTAAAACCAGATAGTCACATGAGCCAAACTAGTAGAGGAAGTAGTTTGTAACCAGGCAGCCATGGTGGTCCAAACCTTAGCTGAGTAAGGACAGAGGAAAAACAGATGTTGGATGTCTTCACTATACTGACAGCAAAGAACACATCTGTTAACCAGATGAATACCCCTAAGAACAAGGTTATCAATAGTAGGGAGTTTATTAACCATTACCAGCATACTCAAGAAAGAGTGCTTAGGTAGACAAGCTTTATCATGAACAAGAGAACTCCAAGGGACAAGATCACCCCGCTGCCTGAGAAGCTGATACATCAGGCCAGTATTAACCTGCCCACGGATAGAACAATCTTGAATCCAGCCAACAGCTAGACTAGGGGAACCTGCCTGAGCCACTAAGAAGTCCTTCATTTTGACGACATTGTTCCAATACCAAGAGTGACTTATACTGGTAGTGGTTTGCTAGAAATCAGTCCCCTTGAGGATGTAATGATGAACCCATCGAGCCCAAATACTATTAGGTCTGTGAATAAGTTTCCAAATCCACTTCATCATTTGTGACCTATTCCAACTAAGAACTTCCTTGATGCCTATCCTTCCTTCACTCTTAGGATTACTTAAGGCCTTCCAACTCATAAAGACATGTCTTCTATTGCCATCATGAATACCCCAAAGAAAGTCTTTACCAAGTTTATTAATCTTTTTGATGACTCCCTTAGGGAGTAAAACACTAGGTCCCCAAAAATTTTGCATTCCAAAAAGAACAGAATTTATAAGAAGAGTTTTACCAGCATAGCTCAAAGAATGGTTAGCCCAGTGAGCTATTTTCTCCTTAATCTTGTCCATCAGAGGCTGATACATTTAATTTGAAATTCGAGCATTGAAGAGAGGTAGACCCAGGTAACGGAAAGGAAATTCTCCCTCACTAAAACCAGTAGCCTCCAGGATAACAGCCCTTAGTTCAGGATTAAATTCCTCCAAAATACAAACTAGTTTTAGCAGGATTTGCTTGAAGGCCAGAGAAGGAATCAAAATGACTCAGACAATGGGAAACAGCTAGACCGGAAGGAAGATCACCTCTAGTAAAAACCAACAAGTAATCAGCAAAGACTAGGTGAGTCAGATTCTGTTAGGTTCATATACCTATTATTAGACTCCTCTAATAGTGAACTAATTAACTTGTTAATTATTTGTTCTTTAGATCTAGTGCATGCATAACAAAATGAAAGATTTATAAGAAAAACAATGTTCCTTACATTGTTGGTTGGTTCGAAAATTTGGGCACAAGTAAGGTCACCTTCCTTCACTTGTTCTTGAGCTTATAATGATGGATGATCCTCCTAAGACTCCAAGTTTAGAAGCCACTCCAATAAATTGCACCCAAGATGAATCCCAAAAATCTCTACTAATATTAACTAGATATGTAGTAGAAATATTACCTTAATAATACTAATATTCTTATATTACTACTTCTAGTAATAGAATTAGTGTATTAGTATTTATTGAGAGCTTTGTTGCATTTGCATGTGAGGAATTATTAGAGAGAAATAAACTAAACTAGCAAAAACAAGAAGTAGTAAAATGAGCAACCAAGTGCTCCTTTTATCTAGCCAAAACCGGTGGCTTTTGGACAAAAGGGGAATCTTTTGTCTTTTATTTTTACTCTTTGTTTGTGTAGGTAGAGTGTAGGATTTAAGCTTTGTAAGATATGTCATGGATAAGTCACTATCACACATTGTTATAACAAAATGAACAAGACAAAACAAGAGCATCTTTTGCTCTCATTTGGCTGAAATAATGGACCCTTTATGGTCCATTTTTGCCTTTTGTCATTTGTCCCACAAATGCTTATAAGTCATATGTTCAACTATCTTACATTTTTAATTATTAATGTAATCATTTAACACTTAAATATTCAAATTAATAATATAATATACACTCCACTTTTTGAGTAGTATACTACCATTATATCATCATATAATGGGTCCCATAATTGCTAATTAGTTAAAATTACAACTTCTTGTAACTTTAAATAACTAATTACCTCTACCTCAAAACTTATATTAATAACTCAACTAATTTAGTAATTTAACGCTTAATTACTAAATTTAATCTTTATTTAATCACATTAAAATAAGAGCAAAATTGCACTCCCATAATTAAGGAATTAATTAATCTGTATCGCATACAATTAATTAAATATCTATTTGGGCCTCATCCTATAGGTGTGACCTAAAGGGATCAACTGACCACCACCGTCACACGACAGTAATGTCAAACTCTAGTTAGCCAATCATTACCGATTAATGACAGTCAGTTGACTGTATAAAGAATCATCTCTCACGTATTCTTAGTATGAGATTTAATTATGATATTAAATCATGTGATCGCACTATTGTTGAGGACACATTTCCCAACAATCTCCCACTTGTCCTCGACAAGTGTGCGTCAACAATTCTCTTGTCCTATTACAATCTCCCACTCAATGCAAGGTGTCTTGAAGGTCGTACTTACATTTGATCATATCTTGAGTGGTTTTCTCGATCTGGAGATTAACTGTCTGACCGGAATTATCTATCAAAGATACCTTCCGAGCGTGGCCACGCATTTCCAGTTAACTACTCCTCGAGTGGCCTTGAGATTTCAAACAACCCTGATAAGGGGTGGACAATTCCTATCGCCCTATTCCCTTCGTTCAGCCACAGCCCATCATAACCCAAAATATACCCAATTTGACCTCATTTAAGAAATCGTAGAGTATAAACCAAAGCTAATCAGAAGTTCTGCCAACTTGGGCGAATAGTCTCTAGTCAAAAGAATTGACTCATAAGAATACTATAGTAGCTCTTGCCACGACCAGGCTTTATAAATTACCAGAACTCTATAAGCGGTCATCGCCGACAGATTGTCCCATACGATCGCCTATGTGATCGACTAGTCATCCCATATGACTCTATGGCACTTGAACTTGCCATCAATCGCATCACACTCTAGTCACTTGGCGACGTCACCTCATATAAGTAACTAGGGGCGAATACCATGTCAATCCAGTTCACTTTAATGGTGTTCAATTTGTCTCTACAACCCATTTGAATACAACAAGGTAGCGGGTGAGTTTAGTAAAACTCAAACGATAAATGTGATTATCACATATGAATAGTCAATACACTAATACTACTTCATATTCTATAATCTCTAGTGTATTAAAACACTAGTTAAAATGCAATACAAGCTTGGAAAGTGGATATACCCGATATCCATATATTCCAACTTAATTAATTGCTATTTCCTTCCATTCAATGTCATCTCTTAATGACATGAATTTCTCTAAGTATATGTCTAGACTTCAGACTAGACCCGAGCTCTTTAACTTGAAAGAAGCTCCCACTGTTATCGCATAACATGTGATAAAGTCATTTGTAGAGGGATTCACCCTTAATCCCTACGTTGACCATTTTATCACAACTTACTTAGATTCCTTTTGTAGAATTTGCAATGCGCGAAACTAAAACACATTTCTTAGTTTCTTACTCCTTTGTCAATAACATTTTCTTAGGATTTCATCAAATCCTTTTAAGCTTGGAAACTAAAGTTGGTGCAACCCTTCAGCACTTTAACTTAGTTTATCATCCAAACATGTGTACAAGTCATCAATTGTACTTCAAGGCTTTCACAAGCCCATCTTATGAATTAACTTATTATTGACTCATAATGTACCTAGCAAATGGTACAAAGACAAAGAAAAGTGCGTCTGTTGGCATACATAATCGTTCTAATGGCGGAAACATTAGCAATCGATTTCATGTAATCAACAACTTAATGGGTTCAGTGAACGACTATGATTCCATCATAGTAATTCCACTTTCATCATCATGAATAAGCCATTCAACTTTGTTGATGTTAAACAGATACGAAAGAACTTATCTTCATAAGACTCTCAGCTCTATGCCAATTTACTCTCACATAGATTCACAATCTAGAATACTTTGTATCCCTTTCCAAGTCTTCCAATTACTCTTACCAGAAGAGAGCATTGGTATATTATTCTCAATAAGTAATATGTTATCAACATATAAGACATGGAGAAACAATTGTAGCTCCCACTTAACTTCATGTATATCATGATTCTTCAATCATGTGAATGAAACAATTCACTATGAACGTAAAGTATAATCCTTTAATGCTTGCTTAAGACCATCCTAGGTTTACTTAAGAAAGCTATGCATAATATGTTAGGATTCTTAGATCTTCATCTAAGGTTTTGTGTTTTTAAACATTTCCTTCTCTAAATTCCCATTTAGAAAAGCGAATTATATTTGTCATTCTTCATTAAAATGAAATGCGGCAATTCCTAACACAATTTATCTTGATCAACATCTTCATGTAAATCTTATGCATTTAAGTACTCAAAAGCTCTATTCAATTTAAGGAGACACTTTCCTTTAAGTAAATCTACTTTCGAGTAACAATTTTCGGATTATAATGCTTCGGCTCGAATGTAACATGGTCATAATACTATCACTTTCACAAAGTAATATTTTTAAACAATAAGAGATGTGCGATAAACTCCCACTGAACTATGCTCTCAATCTATCTTCATAGACTATAGTTCAATACCAACTCCCACTCTATAATTCTATTACTTTCACAAAGTAACATTTCAACTAAAAGAGATGTTTGTGACGATTCAATCTACTCCCACTCTATCTCTCAGAAATACACCTAATTTCTTGAGAGATAGCTTTGTGAGTCACAAACATATATTTAACGGAGTATTAGGAGTTTTCTAAGACTATATATTAACTTTCAAAAGGCCATCCTAACATGGCAGCTAGATAATATACGAGTCTTATCCATGTCATCTGTTTAATAGACTCTCTATTATAGGTATCTCATGGTTGACCATCCAATTAGAATAATATGTCCATTTGGTATCGTGAATTCCCTACTTGATGAGTTCAAAAACTCATTACAACTTTAGAATTGATCTTATATAAATAAGTTGTTACTTTAAGTAACAAAGACATAAGGAGAATCAGATTCATAGCTTATGGACATATAATGATCCCATCATCATAATCGTCTACTTGATCAATTTGAGTTGTATATCTAATGTTTCTATACGCAAGTAATCAATGATGATGATTTTAGAACAAACAACATAATAAAACAAGTGATTTGGGTTGAAAACCAAATCACCAATATCCAAAATACAACCCGTGTTTAAAGGATACAAACCAATTTCCAAGTCACACAAGGAAATCAAAATAGTTCTAAAAACATGAAATTCATCATAAAATTAAAGACAAAGCAAATTAAAAGCCAAGCTTTCATTGATTCATCACCATGGTCGGCTACTCTAGCTTTCCTCATGATCCTCTAGACTTGCTTCTCCTTGCCTTTGTCCTTGCTAGGAGGGGGCCCTATTTACAATAAAAAGGGTAATCATCACAACTTGTATCACATACTAATTGAGATTGAAACATAAAAGATAGGGATAGTTATATACCTACTGGAATAACCTTTCCAGCTTTGATGTCGCCAAGGTATTTGGAACAATTTCTTTTCCAATGTCCAACACCACAGCAATAGTGGCACTTGTCCCCGGAGGGGGCACTGTACTTGGGCTTGGAGGTGCTTGCTTCATAAGTCTTAGCTATGTTCCTGTTGGGAGTTCGCTTTTTCCCTTTTTCCCACTTTTCTTGAAGGTTCCTTTGCTCTTATGATTGACATTGAGCACATCCTTGGTGGTGCTAACACTTAGCCCCATATCCCTTTCGGCTTGCACAAGCATTTTGTGCAACTCATCAAGTGAAACCTTCTTATCTTGCATATTAAAATTCACCCGGAATTGAACATATGCTTTGATTTTACTGAGGGAATGGAGAATTCGATCAATTACAAGTTCATTAGGAATTTCCACCTTATGCATTTTTAAGGTCTCAACATGCTCCATCAACTTGAGCACATGAGGGCTCACCTTTCGGCCCTCTTTGATGTTAAGATCAAAAAATGCAGAAGCCGCCTTATATTGAATGACCCTAGGAGCTCGTGAAAACATGTTCACAAGCTTCATGTAGATCTCATGAGCGGTGCTAATCTTTATAGCACTTCGTTGGAGTTCGGCCTCCAAAGCAAAGATCAATACATTTTTCATTACGGCCGACTCTCTTTGGTAAACCTCATAGGTTTGCCTAGCGGCGGGGGTGGACCTAGTAGTAATTTCAGTGGGAGCTGCCTCGGTAAGGTAACGAAGCTTGTCGTCACCTTGCGCGGCCAAGCGAAGTTGCGCGTCCCAATCAGCGAAATTTGACCCATTCTTTTCTAACTTACATCGATCCATGAAGGATCGGAGCCATGACACATTGGTAAGCGGGGTGGAACTAGTGGATGCGGACGCGTTTGGAGTTGCCATTGCGGTTGATTAAAACAAATTTTGACTACAAAATAGGAAATGAAGGAATTAATTATCATCTATCGTTTTAATAATACTCGTAAATTTAACTACAAGTATTGCATTTATATAGTGACCTCCACCCAACTACATAAATGATTCCGAGATCCAAATTCATATCAACTCGGGCACGGTGAGCCGATTCATCCCTTATTAATATAACTCGGTGGATTAACTCTTTAATCGATTCTACTTTTAGAATTCTCGGTCGATAAAAATTACTCTAATTCTCATCTTTAGCCCGGAACACATGCGACTACGGTCAACAATACTTCCGTTGAGCTCAATCCAAATTTCGATGTAATAACTTTTTACTACCCCACTTCGCCAACGTAACAAGGTTTGTATTACGGTGAAGCCGGATTAACTCCCTCATGAAATTGGTACTTCATGGGTTTCTACTATTTGGTAAGGCTTTATCTCAATTATTATATGTGAGAGGTCTTGTCAATTTATTATCTATCACGTTTTAAGTGAACTAAAGCGGTGAACTATGATAATTATAATTGACACGGTCGATGACTCGATATGATATGCATGTGTTGTTATGGCGATTTGGCAAAGCATGCAACATATTAAAAGAAATGCAAAGCAATAAATAAAATTCCTAGTATGGCCTTTCTAAAATAGAAAATCAAATAATCTATTACATATTCGGAAACCAACTCCTTTGGTCCCTTGAATCTTCAAATGGCACGCCTCCCAAGACACCGTCTTTGTCGGATCACCTTTCCGAATGGCACCGTCTTTGAAGATGCACCATAATTACAAATAATAATAAAAATACAAAGCTATTCCTATTATACATTTGTAAAATGGAAAAACTAATGAAATAAAAATAAAGGTGATACGAGATCACATTAAATTACAACCGAATTAATATTCCCTTTCATTACGGGTAATATTAATTAAAACTAAGGCTATACTAAGATAAAATTACATAATTCAAAATTATATAAATAAAAGACATTCAACAATTGAAATATGCAGCATTATAATATGTACCTGTCATGCAAAATCATGTGCCAAATCGCCCTATTTAACTTATGTCGTACATATAACCCGGTTTCATGGAAATGCGTGATAATAACCTTTTAAAATCACTAATTAACACTTAAATCACATCTAAGCTCAAGTTAATTATCCTAACACATTTTAGGACTCAAAAATCAGTCATCACTAAATTTTTGACAATAATTCAACTTGATTTAATTTTATGCTCATTTTTGACCTTAAAAACACAATATTTATGAAATAAATTCTAATTAATTCATAAAAGTTTCAAAATTTGAATTTTAAATTTTTGAACATTCTGGAATAAATCCATGACACTCATAATGTCAAAAATCATGGTTAAAATTTTAGAATTAATTTTGAGAAAATATAGTTGCATTTTTATCGTTTTTATCTCATAAAATGTATAAAGTATACGAAAATTAAACCAATAATTTTTACAACTTTAGATATGATTAGTGGGATATTAATGCAACTTAAAATAATTTTCTTAAGCCATGCAATACGTTTTAGCTAATTTTTGCTAAAATAGTCACTATTTATGCCATTTTTACTCAAAAATCCATAAATCATGCTAAAGAAGATATTTAAATCTAGACATTTACATACTCTCTGTAAATATTGCATGTGACATCATATTAAAAGATCATGGCTTAATTCGAAATTTAACTAATTTTAACCATTTAACCTCTTTTAATCCATCTTTATCTCATAAAAATCATAAATCATGCAAAATTAATCAAATTAACTCGTCCTTTTACACACAACTTGTAAAATATGCATGTGAGGTCATATAAATTTGCCAAGGTCAGAAACGAAATTTAACTATTTTTAGTATTTTAATTCCCATTTTAGTCATAAAAATGTAATAAAATGACCAAAAATCCTTAAAATGAGCAATAAATTTCCATGAATCATAAAAATGACCTAAAAACATTTTAGGACCAGAATATATAACACGCATGGTGATTTCGTGGCTTATACTTACAAATCACAAATTTTTAAGTTTTATATGTTAACCTTTTAACTCGGAAAAACAATAACCGATTATGCATGCAACATCCTTATGCTCTGATACCACTTGTTAGGTTCATATACCTATTATTAGACTTCTCTAATAGTGAACTAATTAACTTGTTAATTATATGTTCTTTAGATCTAGTGCATGCATAACAAAATGAAAGATTTATAAGAAAAACAATGTTCCTTACATTGTTGGTTGGTTCGAAAATTTGGGCACAAGTAAGGTCACCTTCCTTCACTTGTTCTTGAGCTTATAATGATGGATGATCCTCCTAAGACTCCAAGTTTAGAAGCCACTCCAATAAATTGCACCCAAGATGAATCCCAAAAATCTCTACTAATATTAACTAGATATGTAGTAGAAATATTACCTTAATAATACTAATATTCTTATATTACTACTTCTAGTAATAGAATTAGTGTATTAGTATTTATTGAGAGCTTTGTTGCATTTGCATGTGAGGAATTATTAGAGAGAAATAAACTAAACTAGCAAAAAAAAAAAGTACTAAAATGAGCAACCAAGTGCTCCTTTTATCTAGCCAAAACCGGTGGCTTTTGGACAAAAGAGGAATTTTTTGTCTTTTGTTTTTACTCTTTGTTTGTGTAGGTAGAGTGTAGGATTTAAGCTTTGTAAGATATGTCATGGATAAGTCACTATCACACATTGTTATAACAAAATGAACAAGACAAAACAAGAGCATCTTTTGCTCTCATTTGGCCGAAATAATGGACCCTTTATGGTCAATTTTTGCCTTTTGTCATTTGTCCCACAAATGCTTAAAAGTCATATGTTCAACTATCTTACATTTTTAATTATTAATGTAATCATTTAACACTTAAATATTCCAATTAATAATATAATATACACCCCACTTTTTGAGTAGTATACTACCATTATATCATCATATAATGGGTCCCATAATTGCTAGTTAGTTAAAATTACAACTTCTTGTAACTTTAAATAACTAATTACCTCTACCTCAAAACTTATATTAATACCTCAACTAATTTAGTAATTTAACGCTTAATTACTAAATTTAATCTTTATTTAATCACATTAAAATAAGACGCAAAATTGCACTCCCATAATTAAGGAATTAATTAATCTGTATCGCATACAATTAATTAAATATCTATTTGGGCCTCATCCTATAGGTGTGACCTAAAGGGATCAACTGACCACCACCGTCACACGACAGTAATGTCAAACTCTAGTTAGCCAATCATTACCGATTAATGACGGTCAGTTGACTGTATAAAGAATCATCCCTCACGTATTCTTAGTATGAGATTTAATTATGATATTAAATCATGTGATCGCACTATTGTTGAGGACACATTTCCCAACAGATTCAACTGGAGACACTTTGGATGATAAGAGAATCCCACAGCCTTAGGTAATCTCTTGAGAAGTCTGGACAACACCTCCATACAGATAACAAACAGGTAAGGTGAAAGGGAGTCACCCTGCATGAGGCCCCTTTTACCTGGAAAGAAGCCCTCCATCCCACCATTAAGGCTAAGTGAGTAACAAGGGGAAGTAACACAAGCCATTACCCAGCCAACAAATTTAAGAGGAAAGACAAGTTTGAGTAAAGCATTATGAAGGAAGGACCAGTTTGCAGAGGCAAAAGCCTTTCTAATGTCAACCTTTAGAAGACATCTAGGTGTTAGGTAGGCTCTACCATACTTGGATGCTAGCTCATGAGCCATCATTGAGTGGTCAAACAAGTCCCTCTGAGCAATAAAGGCTACCTGCTCAGGCCCTATGATTTGATCCAACACAGCTTGAAGTCTATTAGCTAAAATCTTGCTAACCACCTTGTAGAATGTGGTACAACAAGCAATTGGCCTAAAATATTTGACAGAGGAGGGAGTTTCCATTTTAGGAATAAGAACAAGAAGTGTGGAATTAGCAAATTTGGGGAGATGACCATGAAGAAAGAATTCATTGACAGCCTCCTTAAAGTCATGCCCAACTACACTCCAAGCATCAAGAAAGAATCCAGAGGAGTAGCCATCAATACCTGGGCTCTTATTCCTGTCCACTGATTTCAAGGCATCCAAGATTTCATTAGCATGGACCATTTTGTCGAGCTCAGCATGAGTGTCCTGGGTAAGAAGCCTATGTTGGAAGAGATCAGGTGGTAGTTCTTGGACAGGGGAGGAGGAGCCAAGGAAATTTTGATAATAAGAAACAAACCCAGCTGCTACCTCCTTTAATCCAGTACACAAGACCCCATTCTCATCATGTATACAACCAATACTATTCCTAAGTTTTCTAGCAGCAATTTTTGAATAGAAGAAGTGAGTACTAAAATCACTAAAATGAATGTCATGAACCTTTGCCCTTTGAAGTAGTGACTGCATCTCCGCACGTTTCAAATAAGTGTAAGTAGTGAGCAATTTATTTTCAGTTTCTAGTAAATGATGGTCCTGAGGAGAGCCATGGAGTTGAGTTTGACAAGCTAGGAGCTCAAGCTTGGCAGACTTAACCCTATCAGCCATACCACTGAAAGAGGAATTATGTGGATCCCTTAAAGCCCTCTTCAATCTTTTGAGTTTATGAAATAGAGTAGAGATTTTCCCACCAAAATAACCCAGCCTCCAATTATCCTTAACAAAATCCAGGAAGGAAGGTGAGAGAGCCCAGCAGTTCATATATTTAAAGCTTCTAGAATGAACAGAAGTATCCTCCTGAATTGTAACCAGCCCTGGAGAGTGATCAGAGACTCCAGCCTCTAAAAAAGATGCAGTGGAACCAATGGCACTGACCCAGTTCTGGTGAATAAGAATCCTATCAAGTTTTGCCTAACGTAGCCCATCCCCCTGCTTGTTGTTCCAAGTGTAATAACAACCAGTGGAAGGGTGATCAAAGAGTCCACTAGAATCTAAACAAGCACCAAACTCAGTCATATCAGCTAAGTGGAGATGATCACTACCAAGTGTTTCTTCCATTTTCATGACCAGATTGAAATCCCCCATACAGACCCGGGGGTGGGAGACTGTTAAGAGATGTCAACAAGCTGCTGCCATAGAGCCTTTCTTTCAATTCTAGTATTAAAAGCATAAACAAAAGTTACTTCATATCTCCTTTGAGAAGCATGATGAAGTAGAAGACAGTGTATATACTGAGCAGTTTTTGAAAGAACTGTAAGAGAAATAGTTGTAGGAACCCAAAAAACCCAAATTCTACCATTTAAAGACAGATCAGTATTATGAACCATCTGAAAACTGGAGAAAGTATTACCATAGATACCCATAAGTGCTTTAGGCTTAACATGTGTCTCCAAAATAGCACCACAATCAACCTTGTGATCTAACAAGAAGCTGAGGGCTTCTTGCTATTTTAGGGGGTCATTGAGCCCCCTAATATTCCAGGTAGAGAGGATCATTGAGAGGGTGACCCCCCTGGCTCCACCACCAAACCCACATCCTGCTGAAGGAAAACATCCTCCTCAGGCAACTTAACCATCAGGTCTGTATCAGGTTCAACAGGCTCCAAAATTGGCTCACTCTGGAGTATCACAAACCTGTTTGAGAGATTGACTGCAACTTTTTTAGGTGATGTAGCAGTGCTAGAACTAGGCTTAGCAGTGCTAGAACTTGTCTTAGCAAGACCAGACTTCCCTAAGTGACTTGAAGATGAAGCACCAGTAGCCACCTGCACCTTGGATTGAGCCACTGGTTTAGGTTTGTAGGCCATTTTGGGCTTAGGATTAGGAATATTACACCGTTCATTTGAGTGGCCCACCTTTTTACAGACAGAGCAAAAATGTGGCAACCATTCATATTCCACCTTTTGCAAGAGAGTACCACGATAGGGGAAATTTATCTGTATAGCCTTAGGCCAATTTACTCTTATTAGTAGTATGCTAATCAGCACAGATGGGATGCCCAACAGCACTAGCAACCTTGCTTAAGGCAGATTTAGACCAGAAACAAGGATCTAGGCTAGGGAAAAGAACCCAAGCTGGCTCATGAGTAATGTTGCGCTCATCAATAACAGTAGGACTCCATGGTTTGAAAACTAATGGGAAACCATTAACATTCCAAGTATCAGAACGGATTTTCTGCATATCTTCAACACTAGCAAACCTGAAGTAGTATCATCCCTTCGCAAAATACATAATCTCAGGAGTGGTAATATGCGTCCAATATTTCGAAACTAGAGTTTCAATTGGCACAAGTGACGACTGCTTGCCCAAAACAGTGCCTACCAAAGTGGTTTGCCAATATTCAACCTCCTTAACAATATCCTCATCTTCAATAGTAATAGGCGAATTAACCTCAGCTTGGACAAAAGAGAGATTCATACCTTTGGATGAGTTCTTCAGAATCTGAGAATACGTCTTCATTGGAACCTCCTTGGCAGGAATCGAATTCTCAGAGTCCGGAACAGCAGAAGTCCCCCCAATTGGTGCAGTAGGCTCAGACGAAATTCCAGTATCCTCCGAAGAAGATGAAGTAACAGGTGGTTCAACAACAATACCAGAAGCCTCTGAGGAGCCAATAGGTTGCTGAGGGCCTATTGCTCGCGGCGGCCGGCCTCGGGCCATGATCGAAGAGGTCCGTGCTACGCGAGAAATCGTCGACCTAGAGAGGATTTAAGAGAGAGAAAATAGAGAGAGACCGGTTATTATTATTATTATTATTATTATTATTATTATTATTATTATTATTATTATTATTATTATTATTATTATTATTATTATTATTATTATTATTATTATTATTATTATTATTATTATTATTATTATTATTATAATTATTATTATTATTATTATTATTATTAATATTATTACTAGTATTATTACTAGTATTATTATTATTATTATTATTATTATTATTATTATTATTATTATTATTATTATTATTATTATTATTATTATTATTATTATTATTATTATTATTATTATTATTATTATTATTATTATTATTATTATTATTGTTATAATTGTTATTGTTATTGTTATAATTGTTATTGTTCTTGTTGTTATTGTTATTGTTATTGTTATTGTTATTGTTATTATTGTTATTATTGTTATTATTGTTATTATCGTTATTATTATCGTTATTATTATTATTATTATTATTATTATTATTATTATTATTATTATTATTATTATTATTATTATTATTACTATTATTATTATTATTATTATTATTATTATTATTATTTTGAAATTGCGCGAAGTGCACTAACATTTGAGCCAACTGATCAGAGGTTAGAAGGGATTAACAAAAGTACCCGAGACAATCCCCGGAATACCGGAATTTGGAGGGGGCACATTAAAAGGAAAGACTGGGGAGGGGGTGGCTTCGACACCCAACTCCTTAGACTCGATCTTAGGACTTTTGTCAGACTCGAACTCTGATTCGAAATCATCCTTATGTTTGAACATTTCTCCCTCTCCAGTTGTTAGCTTGAAAAGGAGCCATGTGTTGTCAGTCCACTTGATCGTTTCCCTCTATACCATAAGAGTCCTCTTAGGATCTACATTGGTAATGAGGATAGAAGGATCGAAACAGTCACTCCTCGAAATCATAGCCACCAAAACTTTGTTCGGCATCACTTCCTTCTTCTCTTCCCCAAAAAGGAGGCTCATAGCCATACCGTCTTCGACAGGGTCGGTCTGTTCTTTCATTGTGCGATAGTAAGCATGTAGTCTGCAATATAGTAACAATCCTGGAATACTTCGATCCCAGGTGTGTCACCCCGCGATAATGCGGAAAATAAAACTAATAAATTTAAGCGGAAATTATGAAATTTTAAAATGGCGATGCATCTAAACGTTAAGCACACAAAATACCTCAAAGGATGCATCTACAAAAGAATAACCACTTTTCTCATCTAAGTGGCGGAAATTAACTAAAAGGGACGCAATTTAAGGGTACACATTCCACCATAGATATTAGTTCTCCAAGTTACTAAGTCTAAGAGGATACAAACAAGTCACCTCCAAGTTGTGTTAAACTAGGCTTGTTTCATCCACAATTGTTAAATGCTTTTGTTAACAACAAATTCCCTATGGTGTTAGAAAACACTTTAGGATCGTGGAATTCCCTCTCTTACCTAGACAAGAAGAAGGGTCGTCCCCTCTCCACCATGCAACAAAGATAGGATCACCAATAGATAAAGGGATCAAGATAGTTGAGTTTCACGATGGTATTTTTCTTTAAGGTTATTCCCCCCCCCCCCCCCATTTTCGTAGCATTTGACAATTGAAGAACATTTCTTGCCATTTTGATGTTTGGCATTTGATACTTTGGCGTTTTGACTTTTCGGCTTTGATATGACATTTAAACATTGAGATTAAGCCAATATGCAGCAAGGGTACTCTAGAAAAGCATATGAGTCTATTTTGTGCTCCTTATTTCTTTGACAAAATTGCAAACTTTTTCACATTCATTTGGCATTTGAACTTAATTTAATGATTATAGTGCTCATTCCCTTTTGGTTGACAAAATGATGATATAAGTGAAATAACGGTTGCATGGCTTCAAAGGTCGCCTTGGAATAAACGGTAGCCAAGGAATTATCACACCACAAGGTACTCTTGACTAGGCCTTAGTCCATGGGTCAAAATATACTAGTATGACACATCCTAGGGTGTCTTGAGGGTATTCTACCAAACAATGTCTGAAGGAGAAAAATTATCTACAAGGGACTTATATACACTTGTCAAGCTTCCAAATTAGGGATTTTCACAAAAATATTCTACCATACAACTACATGCCATGATGCAACTAACATATATAAAACTCCAATGCATATGCATGCTTCTATCAACTATTATGTTATATAAACTAAGTGCAACTCCTAATATCACGTAGGTATAAACTGCATCATCTAAAAGTAGCCACGTTGACATTAACATATAAGAAAGAGAGAAGGATATTTGGAAAGATCATATCATACGGTCTTCTTTATATCCCTTATGCTTCGAATGTGGCATAGTCATCCCCATGTGATAAGACGGACAAACAAACATGTATTTACAAGTCTATGCAAAAAAGAACATGCTTCTAATTTTTCAATTTTTATCATTTTTATAATATAGGTTAGATATCTTCACCAAAAAAAAAATATAGGTTAGATATTAGAGTTTCCCATCCCCACACTAGTGTGGACATTGTCCTCAATAGACTAAATGATAGGAAATTTATGAAAATGCAAATGCATGAAGCTATATGAAATGCATGAATTCTATACTAAATGCATACTACATGATATATATTACACATGATGCAAACGAAGCTATCCTACATGATGCATGCTTTCTATTAGGTTAGAGAGCTATTGAATTAACTCGGGTAGCGTATGAATGAACTTTCCCAAACCAAACTAAACACTATTGTTAGTGTAAAAATTGGGAAGATTATTTAAAAGTTATGTATGCAATGGATGTGATTTGTCATTTTAGAGTCTTCATGGTGGGAGCAAACAAATAGTCACCTCAATGTTGTCGAGGTGTGAGTCCTTTGATGTTGTTGGGACTCAAAAACTCTTAGCTATAAAGAGTCCAAAAATGACTCTCTAAATGCTCTAACTACTAGTCATGTAAAGTATGTAATCATGAGAAACGAAATAAAGTAAAAGGAGGGGTAGGAGACTCACAGTGGCATAAGATGAGACGCTATGGAAGCCATCAACTCCTTAATTGTGTCGTCCTCCTTTCGCTAGTCAATGGTCAACTATCACTCATCTTGATATCATCATCATCCTCCTCCAAAGATCCGGAGGCATCATCATCAACATCATCACTTGAACTTTGATCACTTTCTTCATTGCTTTCTCTATTACTCTCCCCACGTTCATCATCACCATGTTCCTCACTCTGAAGCGAACCAAGCTAATGACTCAGAATTGGTCGACGAGCTGGACGAGCTGGTTGTGAACATTCACGGTGATAGTCTGATTATGGCTCGTGGTTTTCAGCCTTTAAGCTTCAATTATCCTTCCTTTGTGAATTTGCTAAATATGGACTAAGGGAGCTGATTTGTGGCACGCATTACAAGGGAAGAGCGGTCCAATATTACGTTTTTATTTTACTTTTCAGATTATGTTGTTAAAATAAAATATTAAGCTTAATTTGTAGTTGTCTAGGTGTGGTCATAGGCCACGTCTCGGTCTGCGGATTCGGGCCGCCTATCGGTCCTTAGTCGCGGGCTACCTGCAAGTCCAGTCGGTCAGTGGGCATGCAGTGGTGTTATGAAAGCCACGCTCGGCGGCGTAAAGATGCCTTCGACCGGATCATTTTAGATCGGTCGGTTTCGTCTCGGTAAGGGTCTCGAAACGATTAGAGATGTTCGGAGTCGCCACCAAGCATTTGTGGGATGCCTGGAACCCGTTCGAATTCCACTTTATACCTCAGCCAAATCGAAGCACAAAGCAGCGTTTTGACATAGGTACTAAAGATAAGGAAATCGTCCCTCTTTAGCATCCTATCTCTATAATGACTCTCGTACGCCCTGGATAAGGTCGTCCACTATCCAAAGTTTCTGAGTAAGAGGTGAAGGTACATATTGGGAAGCCCTTTAATCAGACACCCAATCCCGCCCGCGTTTAGCGGTCTCTACTGATCGATCTTGGTTGGTTGAATGCAAAAGTTGATAAACGGTTTAAATGCATGAATGCGCATCCAATGATTTAAACCTAACATGTGAGAGCTTTCTAAGTCGGTTGATTTAATCCACGTATCAAGTATAAGATGTCGAGTTGGATTAATGATTGATTTGCATGCAAGACGGAAATTGAACATCCATTTACCGTTTTAGGTTTAGGGTGCATAACATGATCCATTTGTCTTAGTAAAGCATTTTGCAAATATGGTTTGAATAGACGAATAGTCATCTGATCCGTCCTATATCCGGGTTAACCGGAGTCGGGATCGTCTTAGACTAATGCTGGAAGGGAACAGGCCCTGTACCAGACGGCTATAAGAGGCGCGAGCCAGCCGGCGGTGTAAGGGGCCTCCCTCTGGTTTTGAAAATGAGAAAGAAAAGGCCTGCTTGAGGCGCGGGTTAGCCAACGGCTGTATGCCGTGTTCTGACTGTTTAGAAAACGTTATAAAACGTGTTAAAAATGGGTTTTTGAACCCGATTTGATTTTGAAAGGTTCGTTTAGACCGCATTTGTCGATTTGAAGAACTAGACTCGAATAATCATCATTGTTTGATAATATTCGGTGTCGGGTTCGGTTTGACAAGCTTGACATGAATAGTTATAAAAATGATTATGGACTAATTGTTTTAAGTCCATTTTGAATGTAATTAGTCGGTACTCATCATCGTACCCGGGTTAAAATCCGGCATGGTATGTATAACCAAGGATGACTTTGTGTTGGTGACTAATATGTTTGTTTGAAAAAGGTAAAGAAATGAAATAAAAGGCTTTAAAATACCTCTTAAATGTCATTAACCAAATATTATCATCGAAACACGGATTTAACCGTCATGGTATGAAGAACCAAGGGTGAAAAATGCTTTATGGTTAAAACATTTGAAATGAAACAAAAGGTTTCGAAAATAATTGAAATGGTAAAAACCGTTTACAAATATGAAAAATGGATTAAGGGAAATGACGAGAACAAACACGGTTGATCTCTGGTCTGAGTACCCCATTTAGGCGCGAGCTTGTTGGCGACCTAAGGGGCTTCTGCCTCAGACCAAAAATCAGTTTTGGCTCGTTTATTACATGTTTTGGTTCATGTTATGCATGTTTTAGCATGTTAAAGTCATGAAACAAATGAAAACATAATAAAAGAGGATTTTTACACCCTCATACTTACATGTTTGGTTATGGCGAGTGACCGTCGTAAGTGTAACAACTTGTTTGATCGGAAAAAACTCGGTTGAAAACCGTTTTGGTAAGTAAAAGAGTGTTTTAAAAGTTTAGTGATGGTGTAGTGGTCAAAGTGGTCGGACAAGTGATTTAATGCACGATGACGGTACCAAACAATGTGTAAGGCTCGTGTTTACGATCGGTAGGTCGTAAACACGCGTCGGATTGTGACTTTAGAAGTCGAGTCGAGAATTTTAAGGGAGAAAAGAGGGGGCGGACACTCGCGTAAGTCTCAAATGGGTAGCATTTAAGGGGTATTTATAGGAGAATGAGTGGTTGTGTGAGTTTTGAGCAACGTGGCCACCTGGGCTGCTCAAAGAGGCGCGAGCCATGCCGCGGGTCTTCGAGTTGTGTTGTCGCTTTCACAACAAACGCAATCATGATTTGTTCTATCCTAGGTTTTGTAGTCACATGTTTGGTACTTGACCAACATGAATCCGGGAAAACATAGCGTAGAAGGCTTTGAGATATTTTGTTTTTGTGGTTGACTCGGTTTGACTCGTTGTTGGAGTCGGGATTTGAATTTTCGAGTCGGTTTTTGGTCCGGTGTCGGTTTTGACTCTAGTTAGCGTCATTACCACCCCGCCGTTGTGCATTAAACACTCCAGGTATTTTTGAAATGTTTTGAAATGTTTTGTTTTCGAAATCGTTTTAAGTTTTCCAACGTAGAGTTGTATACATACTGTCGATCAAACGCTGCGATCCCAAAACATGTTGTAGTCCAATAATCATCGGGTGTTTGTTGAATTCTCGGCAGATACTAGGTATCTACAGAGCCCCCACTTTGACTGAGGCTTGGACAGGGCGAAAGTTAAAGTAGAGTCCCAAGGTCAATCGAAGATTACAACCTGAAGACCCAAGCGACGTCGAGGCAGCTCGAAAGGATTCGGGCCAAGGACCTGCCGTCGGGAAGGGCGACGCCAAGGCGACTCGAGGGTACGAGTCAAAGGACCTGTCGTCGGAACATTTTAGAGTCTGTCGACTGTCCTGTTCGGGTCGTTTAAAGTCCATTAGACTATGTACGAAGGCTCGCCAGCCATAAGAAGGAGTCATACCTGAGGCATCGTCGGATATGTCCTTGCACGGTTGCGGATAAATGCTCGCCAGCTGTGGTGCGTACGTGAGGAGGGCTCGCCAGCCACGGTGCGTTGTAAGGATCGCCAGCCGAGACAAGGAAATGTACCCGAGGCATCTTCGGGATGTGTCCTTGAAAAGGTAAGGAAATGTACCCGAGGCATCTTCGGGATGTGTCCTTAGAAGGGTGCGGACCAAGGCTCGCCGGCCATGGTGCGTATGTGAGGAGGGCTCGCTAGCCGCGATGCGTTGTAAGGCTCTCCAGCCGTGGTGCGTATGTAAGGAGGGCTCGCCAGCCGCAATGCGTTGTAAGGCTCGCCAACCGTGGTGCGTTGTAAGGCTCGCCAGCCGAGACAAGAAAATGTACCCGAGGCATCTTCGGGATGTGTCCTTGAAAAGGTAAGGAAATGTACCAGAGGAATCTTCGGGATGTGTCCTTGGAAGGGTGCGGACAAAGGCTCGCCAGCCATGGTGCGTATATGAGGAGGGCTCGCCAGCCGCGATGCGTTGTAAGGCTCGCCAGCCGCGGTGCGTTGTAAGGCTCGCCATCCACGATGCGTTGTAAGGCTCGCCAGCCATGGTGCGTATGTGTGGAGGGCTCGCCAGCCGCTATGTGTTGTAAGGCTCGCCAGCCGTGGTGCGTTGTAAGGCTCGCCAGCCAAGACAAGGAAATGTACCCGAGGCATCTTCGGGATGTGTCCTTGAAAAGGTAAGGAAATGTACCCGAGGCATCTTCGGGATGTATCCTTGAAAAGGTTGCGGACAAAGGCTCGCCAGCCAGATGTAACGGTCGGTTAATGGACCATGGGAATAGCCGCGTCGAATGGGCTTGTTTTGAAAGTAGCGAACTCGTAGTGCCGCTGTGGAAATAGTGAGTAGGGGTTCTCACTATCACTATTTTTGGAATGAGTGGGTTTCGCGAGGAAGCCCCCTGCGGGTATTTGAAGGAATAGTGAATTTGGAATCTTCACCATTCGGTTTGAATTTGCAGTGGCGGTTTTGATCGCCGTTTGTTCTAATTTTGAAGGAAAATAGCAAATTTGAGTTTTGCTATGGCGTTTGAAGTGACGGTTTATGTGCCGCCGTTGACATTTTGAAAGAAATAGTGAATTTGGAATCTTCACTATTAATTGAAGTGACGGTTTATGTGCCGCCGTTAACATTTTGAAAGAAATAGTGAATTTGGAATCTTCACTATTGATTGAAGTGACGGTTTATGTGCCTCCGTTACTTGAAAAATAGCGGTTTTTGAATTTTCGCCATTATCTTGGAAAATTTGAAGAAAAATGGTGAATTTTGATTTCGCCATTATTTTTGAAATTGGCGGTTTTGATCGCCGTTTGCTCGAAATTTGGAGAAAAATAGCAAATTTGAGTTTTGCTATTATTTTTTGAAGTTGGCGATTTTGATCGCCGTTTGCTTGAAAATAGCGAGTTTTAAATTTTCACTATTTGTTTTGTTTGTTTTCGAGGAAATGGCGACATTCATATCGTCAACGAAAATTTTGGAATTTGTCATGGGAAATTGGGCCAAAGCCCAAATTTCGATGAAAAAGAAAAGGGGACGCCTGGTTTAGGCGCGAGCTACCTGGCGATGCAAGCCGGCTTCCCTATTTCTTTTTAAAAAGACGCGAGGTTGAGCTGCGGATGATTATTCATCTTCAACCTCGAAAACTCGCCAAAATCCCCATTAAAGGACCTTCTAGCTTGCTTTCACTTGTGCCATTGTCAACAAATGTCATCTCAAGGTAAGTATTTCCTCTTGAATCCTTTCAAATTTGTTGATTGTTAGCTTAGTTGAATTAGAGCGGATTTTGCCCTAAAAAATCGAATTGGGCGTTTTTGATTGAGCCAATTTCGAGTGAAATTGATGTTTGCATTTTGTTAGAAACCTGTTTAGGAGTACAGGGGTGCTTTTAGTTTGCATTTTGGTCCCCGTTCCCGCTCCCTAGGCTCGAAAAACGTGATTGAGGCGAGATACCGTCTCATTTCACAATGCCAAGTTTATTTGCTTGGGTAGTGGGTCCCACTAGGTTGCATTGTAGTTGGGAAAACCCGTATTTGCCATTTAAGGAACTTCGTTGGATGTTTGTGGGCGAAATTGAATTTTTGCCTTTTGCGACGGTCTTACGTCTAACCAATTAAGCGCCTGTCTGGGCTTGAATTGAGTCAGTTTGCCTTGAAATGGACCTTATTGGTAATTTAGGTCGTGTTGAAGCGTGACAAAATCACGTTTGTCTTTTTGCGGTCGTTTTTGAATTTTTGACCGGCTCGGGCTCAACTTAGCGTATGAATTGCCTTTAAAGCCGCAGAAAAAATCCCCATTGTGTCGGGAATGTCTTTTTGGTTATTGGCAGACCTTGTATGGGTCTTGAAATGCCGTTTTTGTGATTTTGACTCGTCTTTTGCTTGAAAAGAGAGGCGAGTCGTTTTTGTGTCTTTTTTTCGTGAGTGGTTTGGGGGCGGGATTGCCCCTTGTTTTTGTATTGCAGGTTGTTTTTTTGTTTTTGGATTTATCCATTTCATGCCGTCGTAATGCCGAAATTTCGGCTTACGTTTTTTTGTTTGTTTTTTTTTTATCGCAGGGTATCGTCTGGGACCGATGGGGTCCGTTGTTGAGTATTTAGAGGAGGAAGTCGATCCCAGAGGGGGAGAGTCGACTGTTTTTTGTTACAGGCTTGGTTGTGTTTCTCCTGGCGGGTTTTGTCCGGCCAATGATCGGGTATCGATCGTTGGTCGTTGTCTGCAGAGATCCGGATAGGCAGCTAATATGGCCGGTTTATCCTTTTCGTCGTGGCTCATGGGCAGTATGGCTGATGATTGGGGGCCAGCACCGAAGTGGTGCATCGCATCATGGTTCTTGGCCTCTTATCATCCAAAATCTGCCAGGCATTGTCTTCGTTTTTGTCATGGAGCAGGAGCAGAGGGTTATCGTCATGGTAACCTCCTCTGCTTTGGTTGTTGCTCCTCTGTTTCCCCTGTTGCTCTCTTTCTTTTCCGTTTGAGAGGATAGAGAGTGCTTAGTTCGGTAGGTGGCGGTTAGCCCCCAGTTCGTTTGTTTTAGACCAGTGTCTGTATGATAGACGTTTGTTTTAGGCCAGTGTCTGTATGATAGACGTTTGTTTTAGGCGAGTGTCTGTATGATACACGTTTTTTTTAGGCCAGTGTCTGTATGATAGACGTTTGTTTTAGGCTAGTGTCTGTATGATAAACGTTTGTTTTAGGCCAGTGTCTGTATGATAGACGTTTGTTTTAGGCCAGTGTCTGTATGATAGACGTTTGTTGATGTATTTCGCATAAGGCGGTTTGTATATATGTGTTTTTGGATTGTGGTTTGTTTTGTGATTTTTGGCTTTTTTGTGTTGTGTTTCGGAGGAGCGTTGTCGGCTGTTGATTCTCCTTTTGATGTTCACACCAGTTCCTGTATCGTTAGTGTAGAAAACAGGCAACAGATAGCATATACGCATAAACGTAAACACGTAAAAGCATTTGATTGAAAATCACGTAAAGCATTTGTTTGAAAATCAAAATTAACCAAGATGACTTGAAGTTAAAATTGAAATTTTGAAATGAATTTTGAAAATTCCGTGACAAATTGTCGCGTTTGGAATTCAAAAGAAATTGATTTAAAAATTTGAGCAATTAAATCGTGTCGTGAATTAAATTGCATCGAATTTTGAAAATGACTCGAAAAAAATAAAACTCAAACCGTCAGGAAAGAATTTTAGAAAAGGATTATTGCGAGTATATTTGGCTCTTGAGGTCAAGACTCGAATTTGTGAGTGCTTGAATTTTGAGGAAAATTGATGTCGTGTTATCAATTTTCGATTTTGATTATTGTTTTTCGAAAAAGCGAAAAATTTTCGGAATTTCGACTGACATGGAAACGATCCGTCGCGGATCGGGGCGACTAGCCCTTCCCCCCTAAAAAAAAGAAAGAAAAATCCGTATGTTTAAAGCTGCGTCATGGAAACCGTGTCGGATTTCGTAAAACGCGAAAATAAGGAAATGTGAGTGTGAAGAAACACAAAATTTCCCGGATCATCCCGAAGAGGCGTGAGGTTCCTAGCGGGAGGTTTGAGGTGTCAGGAGAAAACACATGTTGAAAGTGACAAGTCAACAGCGGGAATCCTGGAGAAGCCTCAAAGAGGCGCGAGCGTCTTGGCGATGGAAGCCGGCTCTCCTCTTTTTCTGAAAAATGCGCTGATCGTTTTGTATAAATAGGGACGTTTGCGCTTCATTGTTTCATCATCCGGAACACAAAAAACATCTCTACAAAACCTCTTCTTCTTCCACAAAAATATTTCATGGATGCTTTTGAGAATGCATTGCGACAATGGTGTCGGGATTTGTCGCTTCCCGAGAAGTATCAACTCGATTGCATGGGAGTTGGTCAATTGTTGGTGCTTCGTCAAGTCAAAGTGCAAACTTCGTTTCTTGAAGCATGTTCTCGGTTTTGGGATTCGAAACATCATTTTTTCGTTTTCCCGAAAGGTGAGATTTGTCCTCTTGCCGAAAAGTTGAAGCCATTGGTGGGTGGCCGGGTTGTGCTCCGGTGCTTCCTCCGACTCGGTTGTGCTACAAGGAGAAATTTTGTTCCATGTTGGGCTTGTCAACAAGCCAAGTCAACTTTCTTCTTGCTCCACATGGTGTGGATATGTTGGCTCTTATTAACATCTTCTCGAATCGGTTATATGCTAATGTCTCGGAGGTTGCTAGGAGAAGGGCTCTTGCATTTTGCCTTGTCCATGTGTACCTCTTTGTTGATGTCTTGAAGAAGGATGGGCCAAGATGTCATCGTAGCATGACCCTCATCCATGTGATCGAGCAAATAGAGCATGGTAGAGATCCATCATGGTTGGTGCTTGGAGAGATTATCCAAGCTTTGGACAAGGAAGGCTCTTGTGGAGAAGCTCCTTCTTTTGGATCGCCAAGGATCCTCCAAGTGTGGCTATTGGAGAGGCTAAGGTATGTAGAGCCTCCGGTTAATCCTTCTTCTTATTCCTTCCGTCATCTCACCGAGAGGAAGAAGTTGTACCCGGATAGCTTTGCTTCCACCGAGGCCTATTGGGCCGCAAGATTGGCGGAGGAGGGTGGTCCTCATATCCGTTGGGTGGTGCCGTGGTGGCGCTTGAGGTCCTTCACAGGGTTTCCCGCTTCGGGTGCTAGTCCTCGTTCTTTGATGGTGGTGGGCTTAAAGGTTATTTCCTTCATTTATCCCGAAAGGCTCATGAGGCAAATGGGGCGTCAACAAAAGGTGCCCACTCAAGATACTCTTGTCCAAGAGAATGTTTTCCGGAACTCCGAGCTTGTGGAATTCTTCGAAAGGTGGTGGGCCACTCGGCCGCTTTGGGAGGTGCCAAATCCCATTGCCACGACATGGGTGACTCCTGCTTATGTCAAGTGGTCACGTGCTCCGTCCTTGGAAGAGAGATCCAAATTCCGTATGGACGAGGTTGTCGACTTGAAGTACCGAGAGGTTGGCAAGGCCAACCGTGCCTTCTTTGAAGAGTATGTTGATGGAGCTACTCCCGATGTGATGAGACCACCGAAGAGAAGGAGTTCCGGCCCCAAGAATATGGTGGGCCGTGCATTGGCTCGTCTTGGGTCGAATATGGGGTTTGTGCTAGACCGGAGGCCGTCGCCGTCCTAGATCCGTTAAGGATCCGTTCTGAGGAAGAAGTCCATGCTAGGCGGGCCAGGCCAACAAGAATAACAAGGGGAAGATGTACCTCGAGGGAAAAGGCAAGGGTAGAATGGAAGAGTGAAGACCTCCATTACCCACTTTATTATTATGTTGTATTATTGTTGTGAGTTTGTATTACGTTGTACTAGTTAGTTGTTGTGTTTTGTGCTAGTTTTACTATGTGAGGTGTGTTAGTTGACACCTTAGCTTTGACAAGTTGTAGACTCGTCGAGCTTTATTTATTGTTGAAATTGTAATCCCTCCCATTATTGATTAAATAAGAGGATTGCTCGTGTCGAAAATTGTGAACGCTTGTTTCTTCCATCCATTTTGCGAAGGCAATTCGATTTGAATCGTCCTCGGCATTTGCACTTGGGAAAGTGGTATTTTGTGGAAAGGGAGAAAGGTTCATTTTTGTATTTTTGTGGGAAAGGGAATGGTTTTCCTTTTCTTTTTTTTTTTATGGGGATGTTTTTTTTTTATTGTGGAGATTTTTGTACGGGGTGGTTGTTTTTTGATTGTGGGAATGGTTGTATCCTTTTTGTGTAAGAAAGGACTGCCTACGTATTCACCTAAAGAGGCGAAATCAAACCATGATCGTAGTTCGGAATGTTTTGTGAATTTGATTTGGGTTTTGTGGTTGTATCCCTCAGGCATAAGAGGGACTGCCTACGTATTCACCTGAAGAGGTGAAATCAAACCATGCTCGTAGTTCAGGGGGTTTTGTGAATTTGAATTGGATTTTGTGGTTGTATCCCTCAGGCATAAGAGGGACTGCCTACGTATTCACCTGAAGAGGTGAAATCAAACCATGCTTGTAGTTCAGAGTGTTTTGTGAATTTGATTTGGGTTTTGTGGTTGTATCCCTCAGGCATAAGAGGGACTGCCTATGTATTCACCTGAAGAGGTGAAATCAAACCATGCTCGTAGTTCAGGGGTTTGTTTTTGTAGTGCAAATGGACGTTGCCTTTGACGGATCAAAGGACATTTGAAACGGGGATGGTGCCGCAGCTTAGACTCGATAAAACATGCAATTTCAAATCAGAACGTATTGAGGAACTTGACTTGAAAAGGGTTGAAGTTGGTGGCTAGTTGCAAAACTAGGCTAGGCTATTGGTTGATAAGGCTCAAGGGTAGTATTTTTTGAGTTGGTTTAGGTTGGTCGGGTTTGTGAAGTCCTCCTTATCTAGGTCACTCAGTCTCACTGCGCCCCCGGAAAGTATTTTCTTGACTAGGTATGGCCCGGCCCAGTTGGGTTTGAATTTTCCCCTCGGATCGATGGGTAATGGTGCTCGAACTGACTTGAGGATCAAGTTGCCCTCCTTGATGTTTCTGGGTTTAGCCTATTTGTTGAATGTCCGTTGTATACGTCGTTGGTATAGTTGGACGTTGTGCATGGCGTTGAGGCGTCGTTCGTCTAGAAGAGTGAGTTGTTCGTACCTTCGACGGGTCCATTCCGCCTCAGGCACTTGACTCTCCAGTAGGATGCGTAGAGATGGGACCTCTAACTCCACCGGTTGAACCGCCTCCATACCGTATGCTAGGTAGAAGGGTGTGGCGCCTGTTAATGTTCGAATGGAGGTTCGGTATCCCCAGAGTGCGAATAGGAGTTTGCTCGGCCAATCGCGGTAGTTGTCTTGTATTTTCTTGATAATGGTAACAAGAGTTTTATTCGCTGCCTCCACCGCTCCGTTGGTTTGGGGACGGTAGGGGGATGATCGATGTCGTTTGATCTTGTATTTGTCCAGCATAGCCTGAGTTTCCGCCCGGAAGTGAGAGCCTTGATCGCTGATGATTTCATGGGCTACCCCATATCGGCAGACGATGTTGTTTTGAATGAACTTGGCCACTTGTTTGGCGGTCAAGACTACATATGACTGCGCTTCCACCCATTTGGTGAAGTAGTTGATGGCGACGAGGACGAAGCAATGCCCCTTGGTGCCTACCGGGTTGACTTTTCCGATGATGTCGATGCCCCAGGCTGAGAATGGCCAGGGTGACGTCATGGTGTATAAAAGGGATGGTGGTATATGTTGTATATTGGCGAAGATTTGGCAATTGTGGCAATGGTTGACGTAGTTACGGCAATCGGCTTCCATGGTTGACCAGTAGTAACCTAGCCGCATGATTTTCCGTGTAAGCATCATTGCACTCATGTGAGGGCCACATTCTCCGTCGTGAACCTCTCCCATGAATTTTTTGGCTTTGTGATGGTCAATGCAAAGGAGGAGAATTCCTTGGGGTGTTCTTTTGTAGAGTTGATTTTGGTTTATCACGAATTGTGATGCAAGTAAATGGATGGCTCTTTGTCCACTTTGATCAGAGTTGGGAGGAAATTCGTTTTTGGTTTTGTAATTGAGGATGGCTTGGTACCAAGGTTCATCATGGCTTTCCTCGTCGTCAATAATGGCACAAATGTGAGCTGGCTCGCTCCTTCTCTCGACACATAGGGGCATCGATGTCATGTCGTCAGGTATGTTGACGAGCGCAGCAAGTTTTGCCAGGGCATCGGCAAATTGATTTTCCTCTCGCGGCAAGTGGAAGTAGTCGACTTGGTCGAAGAACTCGGCCTCTTGATTGATCTTTGCTCGGTAGGGAGCTAAGTTGTCAGATCTGATTTTCCATGATCCAGATACCTTATTGATGATGAGTGAGGAATCGCCATGGACCCTCAATCTCTTGATGCCAAGTGTGATGGCTGCTTGTAGGCCGATGAGGCATGCTTCATATTCAGCGGCATTGTTGGTGACGGCGAAGTCTAGCTTGACCGAGATCGGAACATGTTCTCCCTCTGGTGATATTAGAAGGATTCCTACCCCTAAGCCTCTCAGATTAGATGCACCATCAAAGTATAGGTCCCATGCGCCGGAGTCGGCACAAAGGATGTCTTCGTCAGAAAGTGACCATGTGTCGGTCGTTGGATCCTCGTTGACGGGATTTTCTGCTAGGAAATCAGCGACTGCTCTTACCTTGATAACCTTGAGGGGTACAAACTTGAGATCAAATTCGGACAGCATGAGTGTCCATCTAGACAGCCTTCCATTTAGCACGGGTTTTTCGAAGATGTATTTGACCGGGTCCATCTTGGAGTAGATGTGGATCGAGTAGCTGAGCATGTAATGTCGCAGCTTCTTTGTTGACCATACTAGGGCAAGGCATGTCTTTTCCAGTTGGGTATACCTCGTCTCGTACTCAAGGAACTTTTTGCTGATGTAGTAGATGGCTCGCTCCTCGTTGCCAACTGTTTGCGCTAGCATTGCTCCCATGGCTGTGTCAGTAACAGTCAGGTACAGGGATAGAGGAATCCCCGGTTGAGGTGGCTTGAGGACAGGAGGTTTGGATAGGATTTCCTTTATCCTGTCGAATGCCTTCTGACAGTTGTCGTCCCAATCGGTGTGATAGGAGGCACGAAGCTTTTTGAATATTGGTTCACAGATCATAGTGAGCTTGGCAATGAACCGGCTGATGTACTGGACCTGACCGAGAAATCCCCGAATCTCCTTCTCGTTCTTTGGCTGAGGCATTTGTTAAAGGGCTTTGATTTTGGTTGGATCAATCTCAATGCCTCTTTTGCTAACGACATGTCACAAGAGTTTTCCGGAGGTGACCCCGAATGCACACTTTTGAGGATTTAGTCTCATATTATATTTCCGCAGACGCGCGAAGAATTTCCGGAGGGCATTGATGTGGCCGTCCCGTCATCGACATATACCTCTACCTCCTTGTGCATCATATCATGTAGGAGAGTGGTAGCGGTTCTCTGATAGGTTGCTCTGGCGTTGATGAGGCCGAAAGGCATGACCGTGTAGCAATATGTACCCCATTGCGTAGTGAACGCAGTCTTGCGCATGTCTTCCTCAGCCATTTTAATCTGGTTGTACCCGGCATACCCGTCCATGAATGATAGGAGAGCATGTTCGGCAGTGTTGTCTACCAGAATGTCAACATGTGGCAAAGGGAAGTCGTCCTTTGGACTTGCCTTGTTCAGATCCCTGAAGTCGACGCAAACCCGAATTCGTCCGTCTTTCTTTGGTACCGGCACAATGTTGGCCACCCAATCCGAGTATTTAGATACTTTGATGAACCCAGCCTTGAACTGTTTGTCCACTTCTTCTTTGATTTTTAAGGCCCACTCAGGACGCATCCGGCGTAGCTTCTGTTTCACAGGTTTAGCCCCAGGTTTGATGGGTATCCGGTGCTCTGCAATTTCTATGTCAATCCCAGGCATGTCTCTGTAAGACCAGGCGAACACGTCCTTGTATTCGTGGAGGAGGTCAATGAACTGTTGTCTTTCCGAGGGGTCCAGGGTTGTCCCTATCCTATGTTCTTGAGGTGTATTGTCGGTTCCAACGTTAATAGGCTCGGTTTCCTCAATGATGGGGGTTCTGGTTTCCCGTTTGTCAAGTTCTTTGGCTAAGTGAGGTGGGTAGTCACTCAAGTCAGATTCCTCATAATCATTCAGAATCGCATTGCAGTTAAATTGAGATGAGTCATAAGCAAACTTAGCGTTCATTAAGTTGACACGAGCGAAAAGCTCGGAAAGGACAGACATCTCGGGGTCAGTCAGAGGCGACACAATAGAGGAAGTGGCCCCTGGAACAGGCTCCAGGTTGTCACCTTTCATGGGAGTGGGGGTGACCTTAGTAGACTCAGCCTCTGAATCAGCCACGACTTTGTGATAAAATAGTGGGAAGGGGACCTTGACTGGGACTTCCGGAGTGTTAGGAGCTATAACAGACTCTGACTCCGACTCAGACTCAGACTCATATCCTTCTTCACTTTCCTCCTTGAACATAGGGCCTTCTCCAGTTGTTATCTTGAGAATGCGGCCTTGGCGATCAGTCCACTTGATTGTTTTCCTCCAGCCTTGGGTAGCCTTCTCCGGGTCAGTATCGGAGATCAAGGCGGTTGGATCAAACTGATTGTCTTTCAATGCGATGTTGATGATGTCCTCATAGTCGAGGCGTTTGACGTTATCTTCCCCAAAGAGTAGTGTGACAGCTTGTCCGTCGAGGCATGGTGACGGTTTGGACTCGGTTGATGCAGCTTCGATGTTGTCGGGGATAAAGTAGCAGTCCTGGAAGACTTCCACTCCCGGGTATCTAGCCCTGGCCACAGAGTCGTAGATTTGCTCCGGAAAGCCGTGGTAGAGTTCAGACTCTCCCTCAGGGACGAAGTATCCATTGAGGGTTAGGTGGTACGGGCGGAGGATGACTTCGTGCTTCTTGCGTTTTCGGACTAGCAGGTTCATCTCCTGAATGTCTTCCTTGGTAGGTTCGTATCCCAGCCCAAAGGGAATGTTGGGGACCTTAGCCTATTTCAAGGGAGGAAATGGGTCCTTTAGTGGATCGAGCGGCAAACCCGGGGAATAACCCTGACGCATCATGATACGGTTCATCGTGAGGTTGGTGAACGGGTCACCATCAGAGGTTCCCGATTCATCAGTTACGGCGTTTACAGCTTGGAAACCCCACATTTCATTATCGTCCTCCTCAATGGCTTGGGAGGCTACCCCTCTTCTCATAACTGCTTTGATTGGGGAAGCGGGGATAGTGATCGTTTTCCCGTTGAAGCGGACCCTGATCTTTTGGTGGAGCGTTGATGTGACCGCCTTGACGGCGTGAATCCAGGGACGTCCCAGGAGCATGTTGAAGGACGCGTCGATGTCGACCACTTGAAAACTGGTTTGTCTTTCTAAGGGTCCGGTTGCGACGGTCAAAGTGACTAGCCCAGCGACCTTGCGACGAGTGCCGTCGTAGGCGCGTACTCCTTGATTTGTTGGGATTAAATCAGATTTCTTAATGCCCATCCTGTGGGCAGTTTTGAGAGGAATGACATTCACGGCGGAGCCGTCATCAACGAGGACCATCGGTATATTTTTCTGGAGGCATTGTACGGTGATATCCAGGGCCAGGTTATGATTGGCTCCAAACAGGGGGATGTCCTCGTCGGAGAAGACGACCGGGTTACTCAGATCAGGGGCGTCTCTCGTCATGTGTGCCACTATTTCTTCTGGGGAAGAGGTGGAGGGCACGGTTAATTTCCCCAAGGCCTGCAGCAAGGCCTGTCGGTGCTCAAAAGACGTTGCGATCAACTGCCAAATTGAGATCTCGGCTTTTGCTTTCTAGAGCTGCTTCAGGATTGAGTTCTCGGGAGCCTTTGGTTGAGTGTCCACCTCTGGGACGATTTGGTCATTCGTTGTTGGAACGACCGTTGGGTTGCTCGGATTTTGATAGGGGCGTCCGGACCGGGTAAGATGTCCGATTTCCTTCGTCCGCTTTTCCTTCCCCGGGATGACATAGACATCCTCAACATCATCCCGCCATATGCCGTTAGTTTCAGGGTCTCGAGGATACCTTGGAGGGGTATTCCTCGGTGGGTAGTTCTTGTGGGGGATATTTTTATGAGGGCGATTTTTGTGAGGGTAGTTTTTTTTAGGGTAGTTATTTTGAGGGTAATTCTCGTGAAGGTGGTTATTTTGAAGGTGATTATCGTGGGGTCTATGCCAGAATGGTGGCGGGAGCAATCCATCCTGGGGTGGGTAGTTTTGAATGCTTGGGGAATTCTCCCTCGGACGTGGTGCCGGGGGATTGAAGATGAGTCGACGATAGGCGTCGTCGAGTCGGGTGATTCTCTCAGAAAGGCTGGCAATGGCCTCCTCAACTTGCTGAAACATAGTGAGCATAGTGGCAGCACTGAACACGAACACTCCGTCTGAAGGATCCTTTTCCAGAACATTCACCTCGTCGTCAATTGGCAAGATGAGATGAGAGCAGTCTAGGGTCGGCTCATCGTCAGAGATGGCGTGGATTCCCAGAGGATTCGTCTTGTTGTTCGGCTTAGTTGGCGGGGGTATAGGCAAATCTCCCTTCTCAATCATGTCTTGAATAAGGTGCTTGAGTTTGAAGCAATTTTCGGTATCATGCCCTTTCCCTCGATGATACTGGCAGTAGGCGTTGGGGTTCCAAAATCGGGATTTCTTGGCGTCGGCCGGGTCCGGTGTGGGGCCGATCGGTTGTAGCTTTCCTTGGTCCATGAGCCTTTTCAGGGCGCTTGCATAAGTTGACCCTATGTTGGTGAACACTCTCTGGGGGCGTTCAATTTTCTTGGAAGATGGTTCGACGAGGTTAACCTCATCAATCTTGTTTGTCTGACCGTAAGGGCGAGATCCGGTCGAGGTGGATCCTTGATGACCCCTACCAGTGGTCTTTGCTAAGACACCCTTTCGGAGGTCGTCCTCAATACGTGTCCCCAGAATCTGCAGATCTTGAAAAGTTTTGATATTCTGATACCTCATCAGGTTGGCATAAACCGGGTGGAGGTTGTTGACAAATTTTTCTACCAGAGTTGACTCACTCGGCTTACTAACCAACTCAGTACTCACCCTCCTCCAACGGGTTAGGAACTCAGTGAATCCTTCCTTGTCGTTTTAGGTTAACACCTCGAGAGTACGGGTGTTGGCCTGGATCTCGACATTGTCGGCATACTGTTTGGCAAACTCAACTGCGATCTCATCCCAGGTGGTAAGGTTTTTCGGGTCCAAGGAGTAGTACCATTGGCGAGGAATCGGCTCCAAAGAGGACGGGAAGATCCTGGTAAAAAGTTCATGTTTGACCCCCTTAATGGCCATTTAGTCTTTGAAAGCACGGATGTGGTTGAGTGGGTCCTCCACTCCCTTGAACTTCAGCACATCAGTCAGGGTGAAGTTCTCAGGTAACTGGTCCCCAACAGGTTCGAACCTTCGGTTATTTTCAAGGTGGATGTTGTTACCCCGGGCTAGGAGTGACACGGCTATCGTGTACCCTGTCAAAGATAAAACCTAACGGTCTCAACTAAAATGTAGTAGAGGCAGTCGAGTATCGAATCCACAGGGAGGCGGTGCAATTATCAGCTGCCTAATTCTAATCTTAAGGTAACAAATGGGGGTTGTTTTAATTGGTTGCTAAACTACGAGATTTAAAAGAAGAGAAATAAAGTAAAGAGCAGTAAAAACAAGAAAATAAGTTTAAACTATCAAGAGAGAAGGGACATGTTGGGAATTCGGTTCACTACGGTAGTCCAGTAACTCAGCTGTAAACGATTCAGACGAATTATATGCGAGACGGATGTTGAAAGGTCCTTTCGGTCCACTTCCTATCCTAAATTACCACTAACTTAACTTTCATTCTCATTAGGGTAGTCTACTGTTCATAGCAGGCCTATTTAGTCCAATCTTTCGATCTAGGATTAATTTTAGCCAGATTAAAGGTTGACATAGAAGCGTGCACTCAACTAAGTCGAATAAATACGAATAAATTGCTATGGTGACAGGGTCTCACAACTAATCCATCTAATTCATTTACTACATCGTCACATTTCTACCGCAGATCCCCTAATCCCAACATGAAAGGGGTTTAGCCACTCATATCGCTAATTAAACTAACAGCAATTAAATTCCCAGCATTTAACATTATGAAATAAACAATAAATTGTATAAAAGAGAAATTAGGGCAGAAGAAATAATGAGACAAACAAAGAATTAAGCAAACAAAAGGTTAATTATTATTAAAGGAAGAGAAGGAATTACAATCAATGCGAATCCGGCGTAGAGAACAATCGAATCCGAGCAATAATAATCCCAAAACAAGGTTACAGTGAAGAAGAATGAAGTACGCAGTAAAAGTTTTGTGTAAACTGACTAAGATAAAAGCTAGATAGTCCTAATGACCTAGTAAAGCGTGCTTAAATAGCAAAGTAAATAAGTTTAGCGAAATAAACATTCACACGGGCTGATTAAAGCCCACAACCATCAAAACCACTCGATCGAGTGGATTAAAACCACTCGATCGAGTGGATTAAAACCACTCGATCGACCAAATTCTCATCCAAAACTACTCGATCGACCAGAAAGTTACTCGATTGAGTAGATGGTCTTTCTGCAAGTTAGGGATCTAGTACAAAGTGCTCGATCGACCACTCTAGGACGTAGAAACCACCCGATCGAGTTGTAAAACAGCTCGATCGAGTACTTCATTTCAGCTCAAGTCCTCGCCTAAATGCCTCGTAATGCGTGCCACGACGCTTCCAAATGCAGTATCTTACTCTGGAACAATCCCGTCTCCTCTAAATGCATGCAAAAATGACGAAAAAGGGTACGATTCCACTACTTTCGCGTTCATTTCTACAAAATAGACAAAACGAACCAAAGTAGCCAATTCGGGGCAAAATACTATAAAAACAGTATAAAAATGCATAGAAATACGTGTTGAAATAGGCTAAAAAGACTATACATTAGGCACGTATCAAACGTCCCCAAACCGAAACTTTACTCGTCCTCGAGTAAACTCAAAACTAAACTAATGGAACGGAAACGATAACTCAGAGCTAGCTTAACTTGTCTACTTGAACCAATTTAATGTAACAAAAACTAACAGTTAAAGCTAAGCAGTCAATACGCAAACGAGTTATAAGCTGTTCAGAAATATAGCCAACCTATCGACCTTGCAAGACCAACAAAATCGGACTCTCTCGTGGTCACTCTTCTCTCATGAAGCAAAGGGTGAATGTTATATGTAAAAGAGAGAAGAAAATATAGTCACTCACCTAACTGCGACCTACATAGCATGCATGTAACAAAAATGAAAGACAATTCAAGTACTAATGCACACACTCCAACCAATAATGTCCGTCACAGCCGAGCGCTTACAAATAATTTGGGAATAGTGAGGTTCAGGGGAGAAAAGGCAAAACATGTTATGGAAATGTGGAGGTAAAAGCGTCAAGCTAGTTCCGAACAGGACCATAATGAAACCATCCGAATCTCAACTGACTGAAAAACTAAGAACAAGTGCCCTTCATTTGGCACAAAACTCACTAGACTCAAAACACAATCTCCTCAAAAATAATGGGATAAAACGGAGGAGTCAGACGGTCACAAACTTCCCTTTTTTAAACACCGTCTCAAATAACTAACTGAAACAAACAACCTTCTTTTTTTTTTTCTAACTTTTCTTTTTTTTTCTTCTTTTTCTTACGTGATTCAGCTTCCTCTTTCATTATTTTTCATTTTTTTTTCCTTCTTCACGTTTTTCACTTTTTTTCTTTCAATTCCTTTTTTTTCTTCTTCTTCCTTCCTCAATTTTCCAACAACCCCAATCAAAGAAATACGGGCCAAACTGCAACGGAAAAACATACCACAAAAGAACATACTAACTAGCTTGACTAGGCAGGCTTAGTTTGGGATGTAGCTAATGGGTCAAAAAGGTAAATTTGGCTAATGTGGAGCTAAATGGGTGAAAAATATAAAGAAAGGGAAATTTGCAAGCACCTCCCTGCATGTGACACCAACCACAAACCTGAATATGTGCTTTTGACGAGAAATTAAATGTCATAAATGTGCAAAAAAGATGAACATGCTATGCAAGGAGTGCTACTCAAAATTCCTAATGAACTGGTCATGAATGTCACCAGTTATGGGCTCTAATATCTCAGAATTTTTAAGTAGTTTGCCAATTTATCAGGTCAAGTCTAAACAGTCAGCTATATTTGAAAAGAAACTCATAGACTATGCGTATGACAAAGCTAATAACTATCAAAAGAAGTGCAAGGCTCAAGTAAAATGACAAGTTATAGTGCATTATCATCACGGAAATCTACCGTTCCGACTCAACCTATATGCAAAAATAAACGTGAATATTTTTTTTTTTTTGAAATTTTTCTAATTTTTTGATTTTTTTTTTTTGAAAATAAAGAACAATGCAAGCTGAAAAAGAAACGTGAATGCAAAAACAAATGCAAATGCAGACTCAAAAGGATGCAATAGCCCCCCAAACCAAAACGGACAACGCCCTCGTTGTCCTCCAGCATACACCGGCAGATATATATAGGGGAACGGGAATATATAACCAACAAAATAAAAACAATAAAATAAAGGAGACAAAATAAAAGAGTAAGAGTGACATAGAAAATACGAACTTCCCCAAACCAGCCAGAAAACTGGGGAAGTGAGTAGACCAGTAGCTACTAGTCGTCGTCGTCGCTGCTGTCACGGATCTCCTCCACCACCCGGTACTCCGGGTCTCTCTCCTCCACTCTCCTCCTCCGCTCCTCAGCACGAGCTCTCTCCACTGCCACCTCTGGGTCCTTGTCCTCCTCCTCGTCAGAAACCGGGTACCCCTCAGGTGGGTACCGGAAGAAGGAAGGGTGTGGCCAACCCTCCGGGATCGGTCTGTTTCGCCGCAAGTGGTACTCGTACAGAGGGTGTAAGGCCAGAGCCATGTCCCTCTCCATACGAGCCTGACGCTCTGCAATCTCACGCAACAAACCGTAAACGGCGCCCCCTTGGTCCAGGACCGCGGGCGCCACAAAAGGAGGAGGTGGTACGTAAGTAGCCGATAAGATCGGCTTAGACTGTGTCTGGTCAGTGGGAGGTGGAGTAAGAGTAGGAGTGGTAGTAGTAGTGGGAGTATGGGTCGGATCGGGAGTAGCCGTGGAAGGCTGGGCACTCCCTGAAGGTGTAGACCCCTCTCCAGTCTCAAGTCGCCGCTTCTTGGCGGCGGGTGCAGCAGGAGTGGGTCTGGGTGGAAGGAGAAGTTGAGGTAGTGGTGGCAGACGGTGGCCCTTTGCGACAGTAGGTAAGGGCTCAAGACGGGGGAGAGTCTCACAAGGTAAGTCAACAGACAAGGAGCCGTCTATCTTCCAAGTCTGGTAGTGTGGGGTAAGCCAATGCTGAGAAAGCATGGTGTCCAGACTCAGTAGCCTCTCTCAAGCGAGGTACTGCAAGTCACGAGGCCAAACGGGGAAAAGACGACGGGCAAGAATGGTGGCTATGCCACCGCAGGCAATGGTTCTCGTCTTCTTCAGCCCCTGGCTCCGAAGGTACTGTGCGGTCAAGTAAGCTATGTTGAGGGTGAAAGGACCCTCGCAGTCGATGTTTAGGTAACCGCCCAAGATGGAGAGCTCGGTGTTGGTCATGTTGTTCGGCTCCTTTCGGCCGAAGATAGTGCTCCCCATCAGTCTAAGGAAAACACGGACAGGGGGTAGGCGGACCTAATGGAGCTTCCGCTCCCTGAAAGTGGTCTGGGCCAGACACCGCCAAAGCTGACGGTAGACCTTCCTCGGGGCAGCAGTCAAGCCCGTAGAGGAAAGGTCAAGTAACCTACCAAACTCCCCTAGTGTCATCGGAAAGGTCCGGTTGAACAACCTGATAGACACTGAAGAACTCTCGGGGGCAACCTCGTGTGCCCCGGGGGAGAAGGTAAAAGAGCTGAGAAACTCGAAGCTCAGTTCTAAACAGGTACGGCCTCTCATAGTGATGAGTCCAGGCATCCCCGTGGCCCGTAGTAAGTCACAAACCGACTCGTAAATGCCGAGTCTATCTAGTGTCGTTTTCTCTAGAAAACGGGTAGGTACATGTACACACTTTAGCAGGTTATAAAATTTTGTACGGTGTAAAGCGTTGGCGAATAATACCTGCGGATAATTTGGGTGAGGGTCGAGGGAGGTGTTCCCTCGAACAATAACAGTGCCAGAAGTAGAAGCAGAAGCAGTAGAAGTGCTAGGAGCGAAAGTAGAGGTAACAGGAGCTGGCGTAGGTCGAGACTGTCTACGACCCCGGCCTCTAGAACTCAAAGCAGAAGCTCGTGAAGCGACGGTGTGAGGAACCAGGGCTGCTCTAAAGGCAGCTGCGACTGCTAGCGAGTCCGCCACATGAGTAAAAGTAGGGGCTGGTGCAGAGGTAGTGGCTACTGTGATCACCACTGAAGAGGAACTAGCAGCAGTGCTAGCTGTGGTGGTGACCGTAGAGCAAGAGGTAGCTGAACTGGGCTAGCAGCTGAGCTAGCTGGGGCAAAAATTGTCCCCGCAATCGAAACTAGAAACACTGGGTGCAGTGGTCACTAAAGTGGAGACAAGTGGCAACAAATAGGGCCACTGTCTCACTCGAAGACGGACTGGAGGACGAACTAGTGGATGGTAAAGAACTAGAATCCATCCTGCAAACAAAAATTAAGGGAGACCAGGGTATGATGAGAAAATAGCTGCTAACCGTGGCTAAAACAGTATGTAAAACCAGCATGTGACAGCATATGAATCCCCTACTAGTCGAAAAATTCGACTTTACAGCAAACAATTCCCAACAATTCCTCAAAATTTCGAATTACTGAAAGCAAAAGGCGATAGGGAATGGCAATAACAGTTAACAACAGTAACGATTAACAAGTAACTGAGGTTAATTAAAGCAATGCAGCATAATAACCGTCTGACAGTCGAAAAATTCGACTTAAGCAGCCCTAATCGCAGTTTCTGTGCAAAGGTTCAGAGTAAATATATTTAAGCATCGACAATCAGCAGCAATATCGCAACAAGGATGCTAGCTAGGCAAGTTTACGCAGGAATAACGAAGTGACAGTCGAAAAATTCGACTATCCTGAACTCATATCACCAAGAAAATCATGTGAAACTCGAATTAGACATGCGACAGCAGTGAGGAAGGGTTATAGATCATTAAACAATACAAGTAAGAACAATCAAGGGCAATTAACACAATTAAAGTCGAAAAAATTCGACCAACATGGATTTTCGAACCCTAATTTAGATTTTTCCTCATAAAATTCGAAATAATCCAATTAAAATACAAGAGGTTATAGAAATCACTTACTTGATGGCAATGAACCTACAATAAGCAATTAATCTTCAAAGAACAAGAGAAATAGGCGATTTTTCGATATCAAAACCGTAAACCCTAATCCTTCTTTAAAACCGTGTAAATCAACACAAATTAAGGGGAAAATAAGGGGCTTTTGAAGATTAATTAGCAAGCAAAGGATTGTAAGAAGTGGATTTGGTGATTTGGGCAAGAAATTGGGGATTTGGGGTTTATTTTCATCGCAATAAGGGGTGTTAGACGAAATAAAGGGGATGAATGAGTGTAAAAACAAAACAAAAGAGTTTAAGGCAAAAAACTCCCTGTGTCCTGTTCATTTCACTCGATCGAGTGGTTTTAAACCACTCGATCGAGCACTTTTATGCTCCAGTTGCTCGATCGAGTAGAATTCTACTCGATCGAGAAGTTCCCCTTTTGCTTTACTCGATCGATCAAATTTTCACTCGATCGAGCTCTTTTCTCGCGTAAGCTCTTTGATTTTCGTCATTTCTTCCTTGGAATGCGTGAAACTTCCCCAAACCTGTATAAAAACACATGCAAAAATTTCCCAAAACACCAAATACGCGTAGGAACAGTCTATAGTCTTATGTCTATGCTAAAAACTGTCGAAAACTAATTGTCCTAATAAAAGCAATAAAACAAGTTCAACGAAAAATTCAAAAATTATTTATTACAAAGTGTTACACGGGGCATTTCTCCGCTCAATTCCCACTGCAATTCAGTAGCCCCTCGGTGGGCTCCTGACTGGAGGACGTCATCTCAGCAACATTGACTGTCCCCTTCAACTTCCATGAGCATGAATTATCATTTGAAACGGTAGGAGGGGAGTAGTTCGCATCCACATAAGCACGAACCTTCCTCGTCCTTACTCCTTTATCACCAGCTGTACATCATCATCTCCAATCTGATCGACTTTAATTGCACCATTTCCTTTGACAGCTCCTTCATTGCTTTCATCTGTACCTACAGCAAGGAAAACAGACTAACTTTCCTCCTTTTTGCTCTCAGTCTGAGGCGAAGGGTTAACAATAGCAGCACAATTCTCCAAATTTTCATCTGGAGTGTCAATAATAGGATCAATAGAAGAGAGAGCATTTCAAGGCTGGGCTTGCATGGGAGCTCTCCGGAACTTAGGCTGATGAAAAATCAGCTCCTCGTCCCCTACCTGAAAAGTCAAAGTCTCCCCCCCGACGTCTATAACTGCACGGGCAGCAGACAAAAATGGTCTCCCTAAAATGATAGGGGTGTGTGCATCTTCGGGGATGTCTAAGACAACAAAATCGACGGGAATAAAGAACTTCCCGATCTGGACAGGTACGTCTTCTACTACACCTAATGGCCGTGATAAACTACGGTCGGCCATCTGGACAGTCATGTTGGTGCAACTCAGCTTTGTCAAACCAAATCTCTTAGCTAGAGATAACGGTAAGACACTCACGCTAGCGCCTAAATCGCATAACGCGTTATCAATCAAATGAATACCGATATGACAAGGGATCGAAAAACTACCCGGATCTGACTGCTTAGGAGGTAACTTATTTTGAAATAGGGCTGACCCCACCTCAGTCAAAGCTACGGTCTCACTATCACTAATAGTCCTCTTACGCGATAAAATTTCTTTCATAAACTTAAGATAAGAGGGTACCTTTGTCAGCAATTCAATGAACGTGTAGATACCTCATTTCTGCACCTCCCGCAAACCACCCGGTGATGATTGGGCCGCATGTTTAATACGCGGAACGATTTGTGACAATTCGTAAGATTATCGTCAAGTGATTTCTCAAATATTAAATGTCGACCTCTTAGTTGTCATCTACGTCCCGATACGGTCGTTTTGGCAGTAATTAGAGTACATTCGGAGTCCGGGTCAAAAACCGTCTCCATTTCCTGATAACTGTTAAATCCCGAGTCAGAATGTTCTGGAATGTTCCGGATATTTCTATTCCATGTTTCATAAATTTTATCTTTTGGCAAATAATATCCCGTAATATTCATTTAAGATATTAATGAAATCGAATTATTTTCGTCCTACCATAACTCAAACGCGGAAATCTTTCTTCAAAGAGGAGGAAACCTCTGGGAAAAGACGCAAAGCAGTGTCGCGCCTCTTCCAAGAGACGCAGTGGCTCGCTGCGCCTCTTCCCAGTGCCCTTTTCGCATGTTTCTCGTATTTTTTTCATATCTTTCCGAGATTCACTTCCAAAGAGTCTCCGAAACCCTAATTCCTTCACGTGATTAGTATAAATAGGAGCCTTCGCTCCTCATATTTCTCACGCGAGTGTCCGCCCTTCTCTTCTCCCTTTGCATTCTAGACTTTGTTCTTACTTATTGGCGCCTACGTGCTTGAACTTTCGACCACGTAAGCTCGGATCTTTCCGGGTACCAGCCTCTCCGTTGCATGACCGACCAATTTGACCAACTACACTTAATCAACCTAATTAATCAATCGTTTTTCTCTTACGAGGGCACTCTCTTTGCATTCGCGTCGAGCATTCACTAATTGATATCTTAGTCCTTCTCGTTTCGTCAACATGTAAGTCTGAGGATGTAAACTCCTATTTCATTTATTGTATCATCATCAATTGTAAGGTTTACGTCGAAAATATCGTTGAAACCGATTTCTAAAACCCCTTGTTAAAACCTGTTTTTGCGGATTTCCAGTAGATAGTCGTCGAGAAAGGACGCAGCAACTGCTGCGCCTCTTCGAAGGAGCGCAGTTCCTGCTGCGCCTCTTCGTGAGGTTGCCGCAGTTCCTGCTTCCTTTCTTCTTCGTTTGTCCTCTGTAATTCGTATTCAAAATCCTTCTTTTGCTTGTTCGCTTGTTAATTCTTCGTCATGATAACATATAAATCACATATGTATAGTATTCATCGTCATTCCCATGTTTAATCATCATAAATCCGATTTAAATCCCTTATAATTCATATTTGCGGGTTTTCGTCATTATAATTCAATTCCGGGTTGTAGAGATTCAATTTGTTCATATTGAGTTTCTGGAATTCGTCCTTGATATAGTTTTCATCTGTTATTTATTGTATTTATCGCATATTCGTCATTAATCCGTTGCATCTAATGTTAGTTAATTGATTTCAATAGAGGACTCATTAATATTTTTCACTTCTATCATTATTCCATCATGTAATTAATCCGTTTGCATCCGTCTCATTCATGTTTTACTGTTTTCATGACCATCATTCATATGTAATAACCTATTAATCACTTTCATCCGAGTAAATAATTAAATTAATTATTAAAATCACCAATCGACATTAACGGCTTGCAAATACGGCTTCACAGCCAGAACTGAGCCAAGGAACAGACGCAGCGTCTGATGCGCCTATTCCAAGGGACGCAGCTCTGCTGCGCCTGTTCTTGGCTGAGTTCTGTCTCTGAACTTCGTTTCTGCCGTGACATAGTTTAATTAGCTTACGTATTAACAAACTATTACCCGTAATATCACGCTAATTCCTGTTCGTTTAAATCTTTCTTTTATTCTTTTATTCTTTTTTCTCAAATTATCCGTTTTAAAGGTATTTTCGACATAAATCGCCTTTCCCGTTGTAATCAATGTAATTATTGTAATTTTCATTATTGTATTTCTTTTATTGCTTGTATGTTTTCACATGTAAATCAACCTTAAATCCTACTTCGACCCAATTGTATGCTAATTACGTGTTTACCGACTTAGTTAAATCTTCACATGCTAGGATTAAAACTTGTATGTTGGATTGCATGCATGTAGCCGACGATATATCGAGTACGAATAACTTCCCTAATCATTAGTAGAGTTCGTTATCGAGGCGGGCGGGATTAGGTGTTCGATCAAAAGAGCTTCCTAATACGTACCCTCACCCCTTACTCCAGATCTCCGTGAGGACCCGTGTTCATTGGCATCCACGAGAGTCATTCTAGACATAGAATGCTAAGGGTAACGATTGCTTAGTGTTAATGTCACTACTTTGTGTCTTGACATGACACGAGGTATTCGAACGGTTCCAATTTCCCATAAAATTTGGTGGCGACTCCATACAAAAATGCAAACGCTTGTTTCGTTCTCACCAAGCGCCCCCGTGGGCGGCCCGCTGTCCACAGAACGGCACAGTGACTTCCAAGCTTTTCAGAAGTTCGACAAATTTGCCGAATTGTTGATTGGCCTTTGTATTTTGCAGCCGCCTAGGGAAGGGAACCGTGATTGGTATCTCGAGCCCCTTGTTTCTCGCTTCCAATGTATCTTCTGGTGCAAGTTCTGTATCCTTTGGACGCTTCTTACCTCTCGAACGAGGTCTTTCCGGTGATTCTTCGCTTAAACGAGCACTAGCAGGCTCTCGAATAAGCTTCCCGTCATCAAAACTACTCGATCGACCAAATTCCTCATTCGATCGAGGAGTTTCCTCATCAATATCAGTCGATCGAGTGAAATTTTCACTCGATCGAGCAACTCCAATATCTGCTTCACTCGATCGAGTAGAATAACTACTCGATCGACCAGTCTGTTCTTCCTGTTCACTCGATCGAGTGGAAAAACCACTCGATCGAGCATTTTCGTCTCCAGTTCTGCTCCATCGACCACCTGTAATCAGTCGATCGAGCACTTTCTTTGCCGTGAGCTTATTTTCTTCGACAGAACACTGTTCACCATCAGTTTTAGCCTTCCTCGGGTCTGATTTCTACACTTCCGGTCCCTCATAAGAAAGACCGCTTCTCAAATTTATCAGATTTACCGTCTCAAGTGGGTTCTTCTCATTTTGAGTCGGTAAATGACCTTGCTTTCTCGAGGATTGATTCGCGGCTAGTTGGGCAACTTGAGTTTCAAGTGCCTTAATAGACGCATCCTTTTGTTGATCACTCAGCTGAAACTGCTTTGTAATGGATTGCAACATAGACTTTATCTCACTTATTTCACTCACCCCATCGGAAGATGATGCACCTTGATTAGAAGGAGTGAAAGAAGGAGGCTCCTGAAAGCCTTGTTGATTCTTGTGTGGAGGGACATACGGCTGCTGCTGGTGCGGAGGAGGAGTAGGATTGAGCACATTTTGACTACTCCACCTCAAATTGGGATGGACGTTTGGCTCATAATAGGTGTTTCTCTGTCTGTAATGTTGGAAGGCAGCACAAGACTCATAAGAATGTGGACAGTTATATGAAACATGCCCCTCTCCTCCATATCTCTTACAGATGAAAGCACCGTCTGAAACAACATTCACATGGTAGATTCCTCCTTTCGAGGCTCCTCCCTACTCATACTTATCGAATCTAGCCGTGAGAGCCTCTAATGCAGCTACAGAAGGAGATTCAGCACTCCTCCTTTGATTCCCTCTAGAATTCCCATACTCAGCTTTATGGGTGGCTAAGTCATCAATGATCTTCCACCCCTTAGTCTCTCCCATATTCTCAGCAAATCGGCCACTAGCTGCAGCATCCAAGATAGCCCTCTGATCGTCACACAGCCTATTATAGAACAGATTGCATAGACTCCACTTTTCGAATCCATGGTGCGGAATGGTTTGCACCAACTTCTTGAAATGGACCCATGCCTCATAAAAGTTCTCATCAGGGCCCTGTTTAATGCTCGTGATTTTAGCTCTAATGGCATTAGTCTTCGAGGCAGAGAAGTACTTCTTGTAAAACGCCAGAGCCAGCGAATTCCAGTCAGTTATCCCATGAACATCTCGGTCCAGATCCCTATACCACTCCCTTGCGGCATCGCGGAGTGGGAAAATAAACATGGTTTCTTTTATCTGATCCGGGGTGACGCCAGCTGGTGGGGGTATGGAACAGCAATAATCAATAAAAGTCTCCATATGCTTGGCTGCATCTTCATTTGCAGCTCCCCCGAATTGGTTTCTCTCAACCAAATTGATATAGGACGGCTTCGGCTCGAATTTTCTTGCCTCCCCAGGCAATGTAAATCCCTTATAGAGATTCGCAGCTGTCGGCTCAGAGTGACCGGCAATAGTAGCTTCTTCGGCCATTTCTAGAAAGTCCGGAGAAGTGACGGTCTCAGCTGATGAATTAGAAATAGGAGATGAAGTTGGATCTTCCTCAAACAGAGCGTTCTCGTAGTAACTAGACAGGGTACTCAGCTCTTCCTCTGTCGGCAATACCCTAGATGATCTCCTCAACTCACGCAAAGTCTTCTCAATCTCAGGATTGATCGGTAGTAGTTCACCACCCTGTGACCTGCGCATAAGAAGAAACTACAAATAGAGTATAAGAATAGACTAAGGAACGGATGCCCCTTAAACTAAAAGAAAGACTAAAAATAAAACAACTAATAATTTAAACAATCACGGTTCCCTTCCCGGCAACGGCGCCAAAATTTGACACGGCTATCATGTACCCTGTCAAAGATAAAACCTAATGGTCTCAACTAAAATGCAGTAGAGGCAGTCGAGTATCGAATCCACAGGGAGGCGGTGCAATTATCAGTTGCCTAATTCTAATCTTAAGGTAACAAATGGGGGTTGTTTGAATTGGTTGCTAAACTACGAGATTTAAAAGAATAGAAATAAAGTAAAGAGCAGTAAAAGCAAGAAAATAAGTTTAAACTATCAAGAGAGAAGGGACATGTCGGGAATTCGGTTCACTACGGTAGTCTAGTAACTCAGCTGTAAACGATTCAGACGAATTATATGCGAGACGGATGTTGAAAGGTCCTTTCGGTCCACTTCCTATCCTAAATTACCACTAACTTAACTTTCATTCTTATTAGGGTAGTCTACAGTTCATAGCAGGCCTATTTAGTCCAATCTTTCGATCTAGTATTAATTTTAGCCAGATTAAAGGGTGACATAGAAGCGTGCACTCAACTAAGTGGAATAAATACAAATAAATTGCTATGGTGACAGGGTCTCACAACTAATCAATCTAATTCATTTACTACATTGTCACATTTCTACCGCAGATCCCCTAATCCCAACATGAAAGGGGTTTAGCCACTCATATCGCTAATTAAACTAACAGCAATTAAATTCCCAGCATTAAACATAATGAAATAAACAATAAATTGCATAAAAGAGAAATTAGGGCAGAAGAAATAATGAGACAAACAAAGAATTAAGCAAACAAAAGGTTAATTATTATTAAAGGAAGAGAAGGAATTACAATCAATGCAAATCCGGCGTAGAGAACAATCGAATCCGAGCAATAATAATCCCAAAACAAGGTTACAGTGAAGAAGAATGAAGTACGCAGTAAAAGTTTTGTGTAAACTGACTAAGATAAAAGCTAGATAGTCCAAATGACCTAGTAAAGCGTGCTTAAATAGCAAAGTAAATAAGTTTAGCGAAATAAACATTCACACGGGCTGATTAAAGCCCACAACCATCAAAACCACTCGATCGAGTGGATTAAAACCACTCGATCGACCAAATCCTCAGCCAAAACTACTCGATCGACAAAGAAAGTAACTCGATCGAGTAGATGGTCTTTCTGCAAGTTAAGGATCGAGTACAAAGTGCTCGATCGACCACTATGGGACGTAGAAATCACTCGATCGAGTGGTAAAACAGCTCGATCGAGTACTTTGACTTCATTTCAGCTCAAGTACTCGCCTAAATGCCTCGTAATGCGTGCCACAACGCTTCCAAATGCAGTATCTTACTCTGGAACAATCCCGCCTCCTCTAAATGCATGCAAAAAGGACGAAAAAGGGTACGATTCCACTACTTTCGCGTTCATTTCTACAAAATAGACAAAACGAACCAAAGTAGCCAATTTGGGGCAAAATACTATAAAAACAGTATAAAAATTCATAGAAATACGTGCTGAAATAGGCTAAAAAGACTATACATTAGGCACGTATCAAGGAGTTGTTCTTCCAAAAGTTTCAGTCTCAGTCAGAGGTGGGGTATTATGTTCCCCAATTTCCTTGTTCTCCAAGGCGTCGATACGGGTCTCGACGCGATCCAGGGTGACCTTAAGAGCGGTGAGCAGGCTGGCTAGCTGATCAGTTGTGACATCTCTGTTGTTATCATTGTTATTGTTGGACGAAGCTGAAGACGGGGCCATGGCTCTGAGGCCAAAAACGGCTCACATTACAACTCAATCCGACACGGTTCCAAGACTGAACACAGACAACACAGAGGACGAGACCAAGATCGACTCAACAGGACGGGGTGACCGTGTGTGGTACCTCGGTGCTGACTCGATTTATGACGTGACGGTGTTTGACCGAACCGTTGACACGAGTCAATCATGACGGCGTGACGCCATTGGACGGGTCTCGTGGTGAGACGACTCATAAGTAAAGACCCATAAGTACGTTTGCTTTGACTCGATAGACACGAGGCGGAATTGGAATGGTGGATTGAAGTTTTCGAAAAGAGAAATTTTCAAAAAGATTCATTTGTCGCTTTAGTGGGCGGCTTCCGAAGATAGAAATCTCCGCAAGTCGATCAGTTGAAAGGGGTCGTCTTAAGTTTATTTGCAAAAGACGTTTTGAGTTTGAGTCGGCTCGGAAAACAGTGTATTGTTTCCCAAGACGGTTTTGAAATTCAAAATTGTATGTTTTGAAAATCGAGTTTGAAATGTTTGAAGAGGTCTCGGGGACATTGCATGGTCCTCGGGATCCCGAAAGTGTCTCGAGAAAAGGGTGTGTGATTTTTTCGGGTTTTGAAAGAGCCATTGTCGGCGCGAAACGGGTTAAAATCCGTGTCTAGACGCGGCGATTATAACGGCGTAAAAAGGTGATTTTGAAATGGTTGTACAAAACCGGGTTTGAAAATCGTCATTACGACGGCCTAGAAAGGCGTGTTGAAATGGTTATACAAAACCGAGTTTGAAAATCGTCATTACGACGGCCTAGAAAGGCGATTTGAAACGGTTATACAAAACCGGGTTTGAAAATCGTCATTACGACGGCCTAGAAAGGCGTGTTGAAATGTTTATACAAAACCGAGTTTGAAAATTGTCATTACGATGGCCTAGAAAGGCGTGTTGAAATGGTTATACAAAACCGGGTTTGAAAATCGTCATTACGACGGCCTAGAGAGGCATGCATCGGTCGGCGAAAGACCGAGGTTTGAAATGGCCATTATAACGGCGCAAAAAGGTATTTTGAAAGTTTGAAATGACACGGAAGGACTTATGATCAAGTAGCACATAAGCACTCACAGTTTCATTATATTAAGCATCATGCTAACACGGGTTTTGGCTTAAAAGGGTGGGTTACACACAAGCAATCAAACCCCGATTTGCGAGAGGGATACCAATCCAAACAAAATGTGTAAGGAGGGTGCCCTAGCTTCGTGCTCGAAAGTGATGAAAGCCCTTTGACGAAACAGAAATGTGTAACGTCAATGGTATGCTTGACTCAATCGGGATTCAAAACGCGGGGATGAGAAAACTCACGCCGACGAAACGAGCCAATTTGTCGAAAGAGGTTAGGTTGTGGGCCCGGACAAGGAACCCGACCGTGACCGTAATATCAATTAATGCATTCCATCCAAGACCTCGTTCGAGTCTCACCATCTAGGGATCACAAAGACGTAAGTGTCCTAGTTATCCCCAGCGGAGTCGTCAATCTCTGGTCATGGGCCACGTCTCGGTCTGCGGATTCGGGCCGCCTACCGGTCTGTAGTCGCGGGCCACCTGCAAGTCCAGTCGGTCTGTGGGCATGCAGCGGTCTTTTGAAAGCCACGCTCGGCGGCGTAAAGATGCCTTCGACCGGATCATTTTAGATCGGTCGGTTTCGTCTCGGTAAGGGTCTCGAAACGATTAGAGATGTTCGAAGTCACCACCAAGCATTTTTGGGATGCCTGGAACCCGTTCGAATTCCACTTTATACCTCGGTCAAATCGAAGCACCAAGCAGCGTTTTGACATAGGTACTAAAGATAAGGAAATCGTCCCTCTTTATCATCCTATCTCTAGAATGACTCTCGTACGCCCTGGATAAGGTCGTCCACTATCCAAAGTTTCTGAGTAAGAGGTGAAGGTACGTATTGGGAAGCCCTTTAATCAGAAACCCAATCCCGCCCGCGTTTAGCGGCCTCTACTGATCGATCTTGGTTGGTTGAATGCAAAAGTTGATAAAACGGTTTAAATGCATGAATGCGCATCCAATGATTTAAACCTAACATGTGAGAGCTTTCTAAGTCGGTTGATTTAATCCACGTATCAAGTATAAGATGTTGAGTTGGATTAATGATTGATTTGCATGCAAGACGGAAATTAAACATCCATTTACCGTATTAGGTTTAGGGTGCATAACATGATCCATTTGTCTTAGTAAGGCATTTTGAAAATATGGTTTGAATAGACGAATAGTCATCTGATCCGTCCTATATCCGGGTAAACCAGAGTCGGGATCATCCTAGACTAATGCTGGAAGGGAACATGCCCTGTACCAGACGGCTATAAGAGGCGCGAGCCAGCCGGCGGTGTAAGGGGCCTCCCTCTGGTTTTGAAAATGAGAAAGAAAAGGCCTGCTTGAGGCGCGGGTTAGCCAACGGCTGTATGCCGTGTTCTGCCTGTTTAGAAAACGTTATAAAACGTGTTAAAAATGGGTTTTTGAACCCGGTTTGATTTTAAAGGGTCGTTTAGACCGCATTTGTCGATTTGAAGAACTAGACCCGAATAATCATCATTATTTGATAATATTTGGTGTCGGGTTCGGTTTGACAAGCTTGACATGAATAGTTTTGAAAATGATTATGGAGTAATTGTTTTAAGTCCATTTTGAATGTAATTAGTCGGTACTCATCATCGTACCCGGGTTAAAATCCGGCATGGTATGTATAACCAAGGATGACTTTGTGTTGGTGACTAATATGTTTGTTTGAAAAATGTAAAGAAATGAAATAAAAGGCTTTAAAATACCTCTTAAATGTCATTAACCAAATATTATCACCGAAACACGGATTTAACCGTCATGATATGAAGAACCAAGGGTGAAAAATGCTTTATGGTTAAAACATGTGAAATGAAACAAAAGGTTTCTAAAATACTTGAAATGGTAAAAACCGTTTACAAATATGAAAAATGGATTAAGGGAAATGACGAGAACAAACACGGTTGATCTCTGGTCTGAGTACCCCATTTAGGCGCGAGCCTGTTGGCGACCTATGGGGCTTCTGCCTCAGACCAAAAATCAGTTTTGGCTCGTTTATTTCATGTTTTGGTTTATGTTATGCATGTTTTAGGATGTTAAAGTCATGAAACAAATGAAAACATAATAAAAGAGGATTTTTACACCCTCATACTTACATGTTTGGTTATGGCGAGTGACCGTCGTAAGTGTAACAACTTGTTTGATCGGAAAAAACTCGGTTTAAAACCGTTTTGGTAAGTAAAAGTGTGTTTTAAAAGTTTAGTGATGGTGTAGTGGTCAAAGTGGTCGGACAAGTGATTTAATGCACGATGACGGTACCAAACAATGTGTAAGGCTCGTGTTTACGATCGGTAGGTCGTAAACACGCGTCGGATTGTGACTTTAGAAGTCGAGTCGAGAACTTTAAGGGAGAAAAGAGGGGGTGGACACTCGCGTAAGTCTCAAATGGGTGGCATTTGAGGGGTATTTATAGGAGAATGAGTGGTTGTGTGAGTTTTGAGCGACGTGGCCACCTGGGCTGCTCAAAGAGGCGCGAGCCATGCCGCGGGTCTTCAAGTTGTGTTGTCGCTTTCACAACAAACGCAATCATGATTTGTTCTATTCTAGGTTTTGTAGTCACATGTTTGGTACTTGACCAACATGAATCCGGGAAAACATAGCATAGAAGGCTTTGAGATATTTTGTTTTAGTGGTTGACTCGGTTTGACTCGTTGTTGGAGTCGGGATTTGAATTTTCGAGTCGGTTTTTGGTCCGGTGTCGGTTTTGACTCTAGTTAGCGTCATTGCGACCCCGTCGTCGTGCATTAAACACTCCAGGTATTTTTTGAAATGTTTTGAAATGTTTTGTTTTTGAAATCGTTTTAAGTTTTCCGACGTAGAGTTGTATACAAACTGTCGATCAAACACTGCGATCCCAAAACATGTTGTAGTCCGATAGTCATCGGGTGTTTGTTGGAGTCTCAGCAGATACTGGGTATCTACACTAGGTACATTGAACTTGTTGCTTTAAGTGTTGTAATTAAGTGAATAGTGAATGCTGAAACTCTTCACATTTTTTACTGTTCATTTCAGCTCATTTGAGGCTATATAAAGCCTTGAAGTTTATGAATAAAATCATCTCAGAATTTTCATAAAAACACTTGTGTTAAACTTGTTTCTTGCTTAGAAACAAAAACTGATTTTGATTGGAACGCGATTCTAATTAAAATTCCCGAGTTGTTGATCAATAGGTCTTGATCTCACTCACTTTGATCAAGTAATAGGTCTTGCTTATTCAAACATTATCCCTTTTGTTCACAAAAACCAGAACTGGTCGTACCTAGTACGTTCGGTTCACCAAAAACAGTCTGCTATTTTAATAGTTCTTGTTGTCTAAATCAAACAGTTTCAAGTCTGCGCGTACCTAGTACGAACAGTCCTTAGCACTGTCCAATTCGTCCTTAATTCCGCTGCTCAGTTCATATCATTTGTGGTATCAGAGCTTCAGCTCTTGATCCTTGTTTGACTATGTCGGTAGACTTCAATAGTCCAGAATTCATTCACCAATTACGGGAAGCTTTGAAGCATGCTCGGGAAACTGAAGAGCGTTGGCAACCTAGGAGAGGAGAACGAATTGTTGATGCATTCAAGGCGAGTGATCTTCCTGAATTCGTTGGAGGGGCTGATCCCGAGGCCTATTTGGAGTGGGAACGGAAAATCGATAGTTTATTCGATTTTAAAGACCTGGATGATGATAAGAGGTGTAGGTTTGCAATTCTGAAATTGAGTAAAGGAGCATCGCTGTGGAATGAGGCGATGAAGGCTAAGAGGGTCCGAGAAGGCAAAGAGAAAATTGATTCTTGGGTGTCCCTAAAACGCAAACTACGGAAAAGGTATGTACCATCGACCCATAGGCTGTCTACTTATCGCAAAATAGCTGATTTTAGACAAGGAAAGTTGAGTGTTAGTGAGTATTTAGATGAATTTCAGAATCTTGCTATTATGGGTGAATTGGAGGAAATAGAAGAGCATAAAATGTCTCGATTTTTGCGTCGATTGAATTATAACAATGCTAGTTCTGTTGAGTTATATCCCTATTCTGATTTTGATACTCTTGTTGGTCTTTGTCTGAAAGTAGAGTCACAAGGGAAGCCTAAATATGGGGGGAGGGTCGAGTTCAGAATCGAGTGAGCCAAAATCATGGTCTAAACCCGAGTCTAACTTTGTTGGTACTCCAAATAACCAGGCCGTGTCTAACACCTCGACTGGCAGCCTTAAAAACACCGTTGGTCAGTCCTCTAAAACCCCGAGAAAAGAGACTAGTTTGGCTATGGTTCGATGCTTTAAGTGTCAAGGATTCGGTCATTATCAAAGTGCGTGTCCTAATCAACGAGTTGTGACCTTAAGAGAAGCCTTAGAGTGTCGGGATGAGTTGTTGGCCGAGGAGGAACAAATGGATGAGTTTCAGATTTCTAATGTTAATGAGGAGGGGGAAGAAGAAGTAGAGGGTTATGAGGCACCTCATGTCGATACTAGTTTGGTTTTGCGAACTTTGAAAGTTGATTCTAAACCAATTGAGTCGGGACAGCAGAACCAACTGTTTCATACTAATTATAAGGTGAATGATAGACGGGTGAGTCTAATTATCGATGGAGGGAGTTATACTAATGTTGCCTCTACTGAAATGGTGTCAAAATTGGGTCTCAAGACCACAAAAAATCCCCATCCTTATGCTTTGCATTGGCTCGATAATGGTAGTAGTGTTAAAGTCACTAAACAGGCTCGTGTGAATTTTACGATGGGTTCGTATGTTGATGAGATTTTGTGTGACGTTATACCCATGGATGCTTGTCATATCTTGTTGGGTCGACTTTGGCAATTTGATCGGGATGTGTTGCATCGGGGAAGGTGTAATGAATATGAATTGAAGGATAAGGGAAAACGAATTTTGCTCAAGCCTTTATCACCTCAAAACAGCCGTGTTGCTGCCACAAACATGGTTCCCAAGGCTGGTATGTCGTTATTGATTGGAGAACGGGATGTGGAGCATGCTATTGATGGTGGTGAACATGTTTTCTTACTGGTTGCTAAAGAAAATTCGAGTTCTAATGTTTTTTTGCAGAAAAATGGGCGAGTTGAAAAACTCCTTACGGAGTTTAGTGATGTATTTCCCGATGATTTACCGCCTGGTTTGCCTCCTATTCGGGACAATGAACATCAAATTGACCTTATTCAGGGCTCATCTCTCCCGAATAAGGCTGCCTATCATTGTAAACCCGAAGAAACAAAGGAACTCCAAAAGCAAAAGGATGAAATGGTACTTAAAGACGCCGCATCAAAGTGGAAAGCAATGTTGAAACTTCATGAGCAAGTCCGGGCCAAAATTGAAACCGTGCATGCTGCCTATCAACACAAGTCTAACAAAAAAAGGAAGAGGAGGGTGTTCGGGATTGGAGACTTCGTTTGGGTGCAGTTTAGGAAAGAGAGATTTCCGAGCAAACGCAAGAATAAGATCATGCCTAGGATCGAGGGTCCTTACAAAATCATGGATAGGGTCAACAACAATGCTTACAAGGTTGAACTTCCCGGTGATTATGGTGTTCACGCCACTTTTAATGTTAGTGATCTCTCTCCTTACTTGGATGACGATGGCCTAGCTGAATTGAGTTCAATTCCTTTTCAAGGAGGAGTGGATGATGTGAACCAAGGTAATGACTCAGAATTGGTTGACGAGCTGGACGAGCTGGTTGTAAACATTCACGGCGATAGTCTGATTATGGCTCGTGGTTTTCAGCCTTTAAGCTTTAATTATCCTTCCTTTGCGAATTTGCTAAGTATGGACTAAGAGAGCTGATTTGTGGCACGCATTACAAGGGAAGAGCGGTCCAATATTACGTTTTTATTTTACTTTTCAGATTATGTTGTTAAAATAAAATATTAAGCTTAATTAGTAGTTGTCTAGGTACATTGAACTTGTTGCTTTAAGTGTTGTAATTAAGTGAAGAGTGAATGCTCAAACTCTTCACATTTTTGGCTGCTTATTTCAGCTCATTTGAGGCTATATAATGCCTTGAAGTTTATGAATAAAATCATCTAAGAATTTTCTGAAAAACACTTGTGATAAACTCGTTTCTTGCTTAGAAACAAAAACTGATTTTGATTGGAACGCGATTCTGATTAAAATTCCCGAGTTGTTGATCAATAGGTCTTGATCTCACTCACTTTGATCAAGTAATAGGTCTTGCTTGTTTAAACACTATCCCTTTTATTCACAAAAACCAGAACTGGTCGTACCTAGTAAGTTCGGTTCACCAAAAACAGCCCGTTATTTTAGTAGTTCTTGTAGTGTAAGTCAAACAGTTTCAGGTCTGCGCGTACCTAGTACGAACAGTCCTTAGCACTGTCCAATTCGTCCTTAATTCCGCTGTTCAGTTCGTATCACACTCCTAGCAACCCGGTTTTCCCTTTCTTTATCTTAGGAGGCTTGAGGAAAGAATACCTTCATATCCACCCAATCCAGCAGAGGACTCTTAGGGTCAAGAAGTCCTTGCCTAACAAGGTGAAAGAGTGGTGGATATTGGGCACAGTAGGCATTCACCTGATCATTGTAAGTGTAACACCCCCATACTCCAAGTGCCTTACCAGGACCACTCAGGTATGAAGACATTACCATCTCGGTTACCCGAGGCAATGATAATCAAACAACAATAAAGAAACAACGTTTATTATAAATAATTTAGTGAATAGTTACAATCCTCGAAACCAAACCAAAAGTACGATACATGATCTCAAACTGAATGTTCTAACTGAAATGTAAATAAACTAAAGGCTACAGCGGAAGACTCCTATCATCATGTCGTGGCATCCCAGCTATCCCAGTACTCATCTCAATACCGCTCAATATCGCTCACCATCCCCGAATGGATCACCGCAGTTTACAAAACAACACCGGGTCGTACTAATCACACAATCAATATGTATAACAACAATAAGATACACAGACGACTTTAATCGTCACACACACACACAACCAACCAATTCCCATCATCTCAATACCGACCGTCCTTTGGACCAGCCCCCGATGGGGACCGCAGCCGTACCCACCAAATCCCCGCTCCACATAGTGAGCGATAACCCTGTCCATTAATGTGCACATCCCCTTCCGTGGCGGGTTCCACGAAGGGCGAAACTAGGGCGTGAAGCCACTCCCGCAAGTGACCCCACTCGGCCCGAGGCCACGCCTCGCGAACCATCAACAACGATCACAACCACAATCACAAGACAATTATTATATCAAACAACCAAATACAATACATCAACCAATATCCCATTATGGGACTAATATTGAGTAGGAAATCCTACAGGGTATGCACACAATCGACGGTCTCTCTCTATCCGAGTCAAAAAGCCTCTTCTATGAACCCTCCTCCTATCATACAACACATATAGGCTACCAATCACATACTACACATAAAAACCCCCAATCTCTAAATTAGGGTTTAACCAAATCAAAGGAAATACAATAAAAAGGGTACGTAGATCTTACCCTCGACGCAAGGAACTCAACGGTATACACAACGACAAGAACCGACCGTCTCGAACTCCGGAATTGCTAAGAATGCGATTAGGAAGATGAACTTGTTGCTTTCTCTCTTAAACAGGAATTTAGGTTTTGTAAAAGTGGTTTAGAATAATGACGACGGAACTTAAATACCTTAATCGCATAATTAACAAAACCCGAGAAAACTCCCCGTAAAACCGGACACTCGATCGAGTACCCAAGGTACTCGATCGAGTACCCCCTTACTCGATCGAGTACCCTGACTACTCGATCGAGTACCCAACAGTCGAAATCATTTTATTTCGCAACTTACCCTTACTCGACAGAGTAAGGGCTACTCGATAGAGTACCCCAAGACTTATAAATACGGAGTATTACAGTCTTCCCTCCTTAAAAGGAACTTCGTCCCCGAAGTTCAAACCACTACTAAACAAAGGTACTCCCATAACCTTCCCGACTTAGCAACCAAAACAAAATTCAACATAAAACATGATACTAACCCAACTCATCCCGACAAACATCCCGACACAACATATAAAAGGGGTATAAAACTCTTAAAAACTGTTCGCGATCATCTCCTACCCCCCTAAAAGAAACAAGGTTACGTCCCCGTAACCATACATACCTGATCAAAAAGGAAAGGGTAACGCTCTTTCATAGCTTCCTCTGGCTCTCATGTAGCTTCCTCGGTCTCGTGGTTAGACCACAGGATCTTAAGCAAAACTGTCTCACCACTCCTAGTCTTTCTAACCTTTCGGTCTAGAATCTGCTTAGGCACCTCAAGATATGATAAGGACTCATCTAGCTCTAAGCTCTCTACCTCCAACACATGTGACGGGTCACTCACATACTTCCGCAGCTGCGATACATGAAACACATTATGCACTCTCTCTAACGCAGCTGGTAAAGCCAGACGATAAGCAACTTCCCCAACTCGCTCTAAGATCTCATAAGGCCCTATAAACTTCTGACTTAACTTGCCTTTCTTCCCAAATATCATAACCCCACGCATAGGAGACACTTTCAAAAGAACCTTGTCCCCAACTTGAAACTCTATGTCCCGACGATGTAGATCCGCATAACTCTTTTGTCGATCCTGGGCTGCTCTCATCCGTTCCCGATCATCTTAACTGTTCCACCATCTCATGCACCATCTCTGGTCCTAAAACCTTTGCCTCAAAGACTATCGTCCCAACAGATTGGACTCCTACATCTCCTCCCATACATAGCCTCAAACGGTGCCATACCTATACTGGTGTGATAACTGTTATTGTAAGAAAATTCTATCAAGTCCAACCTCGCTCCCGCCTACCACCAAAATCCATCACACAAGCTCGCAACATATCCTCGAGAGTCTTGATTGTTCTCTCGATCCGCCCGTCGTCGCAGGATGAAATGTTTGTACTCATCTTCAAAGTTGTTCCCAACGATTCCCGCAACTCCTTCCAAAACCTCGATATAAACCTCGCATCTCTGTCGGACACTATGTCCTTAGGGACTCCATGTAACTTAAGCACGTTCTTTCGATAGGCTATAGCCAATTGTGCCTTAGTCCATGTATCTTTCATTGGAACAAAGTGAGCTGACTTGGTCAGACGATCCACTATCACCCAAATCATGTTGTTACCTTGTTGACTCTTTGGCAAACCCACAATGAAATCCATGGAAATGGATTCCCACTTCCACTCGGGCACCTCTAAAGACTGAATCTTACCTTGTGGTCGTCGCTATTCCCCTTTAACTCTACGGCATGTCAAACAACGGGACACAAACTCACTGTCTCTTTCTTCATCCAGGCCACCAAAACGTTTTCTTCAAATCCTTGTATAGCTTGTCTCCACCTGGATGAACTGAATATGGTGTGCAATGTGCCTCTGTCATGATAGTCTTTTTCAACTCCTCGTCATTAGGAACACACCACCTACCATCAAACCTCAAACTACCATCTCTATGAATAGAAAACCGGACACTTTGTCCCTTTCTCTACTCCACTCTCCACTCCACTATCTTAGGATCCAAAGCCCGCTTATCCCGAATATCATCATAAAACTCAAGATGTCTTGTTATATCACCCATGGCATCTCCTTTCGCATCATATGTATCCCAAAACTCGCTACCTCATCCCTCAGCCTCATCAAAGATAGAGTGTACATGGGAATGCACACTCTTCCTACTCAAAGCATCAGCTACAACATTGGCTTTCCCTTCATGGTAGATAATTTCCATGTCATAATCGCCAATCAGCTCCATCCACCTCCTCTGTCTCATGTTCAACTCCTTCTGCGTGAAGATGTACTTGAGACTCTTGTGATCATAAAATACCTTAAAGATTGCTCCATAAAGGTAATGTCTCCAAATCTTAAGAGCAAACACCACTGCACCCAACTCCAGATCATGAGTAGGGTAGTTCTCCTCATAAGGCTTCAATTGCCTAGAAGCATAGGCAATCACTTTACCATTCTGCATCAACACACATCCCAGCCCATTCTTCGAGGCATCTGTATAAACCTCAAAGTTCTCGCTCCCTTCAGGCAATGCTAAGACAGGAGCTGTGGTCAAACGCTCCTTTAATGTTTGGAACGCCATCTCACAACTCTCATCCCAACGAAACCTGTTCTCTTTCCTCATCAACGCTGTCATCGGTCTAGCTATCTTGGAGAAATCTTTCACGAACCGTCTGTAGTATCCAGCTAAGCCCAAGAAACTCCTAACCTCAGCAACATTCTTCGGTGCTTCCCACTTTGTCACTGTCTCAATCTTCGCCGGATCCACAGCTACCCCATCTTTAGGGATTACGTGCCCCAGAAAAGCAACTTTCTCTAACCAGAACTCACACATGGACAGTTTAGCATACAACTCATGATCTCTCAAAGTCTACAACACGATCCTCAGATGCTCCTCATGCTCCTCCTTAGTCTTAGAGTAGACTAAGATATCATCGATAAACACCACTACAAACTGGTCCAAGAACTGTCTGAAGATTCTGTTCATCAAATCCATAAACACTGCCGGCGCATTAGACAACCCAAACGGCATCACCACATACTCATAATAGCCATACCTCGACGTGAAAGCTGTCTTTGGTATATCCACCTCTCTAATCTTCACCTGATGGTACCCCGACCTCAAATCAATCTTAGAAAAGACTGTTGCACCGCTCAACTGATCAAACAGGTCATCTATCCTTGGCAAAGGATACTTGTTCTTTATCGTCACTCGGTTCAGCTCCCTGTAATCTATGCATAACCTCAAACTCCCATCTTTCTTCTTCACGAAAAGAACTGGTGCTCCCCACGGCGATACACTTGGTCTAATGTATCCCTTCTCTATCAGATCATCCAACTACTTCCTAAGCTCCTCCATCTCCTTAGGACCCATACGGTACGGTGCCTTAGAGATTGGCCCCGTCCCTGGCTTCAACTCAACGGTGAAATCTATCTCCCTCTTCGGTGGCAACCCGGAATCTCCTCTCGGAAAAACATCCGCAAACTCCCCACCACGGTATCTCATCAATCGTCGGACTCTCTATCCGATCATCTCTCACATGGCACAAGATCAGAGGACATCCCTTCCTCAGATAAGACTTCAAGGTGACAGCTGCAATCAACTTAACTTTGGGTTTGACTAGAAACCCACGATAAGACACACTAACACCCTTAGGACCTCTTAAAGACACTTTCTTTTGATGACAGTCTATCTTAGCTTTATACTTTCCTAACCAATCCATCCCAACTATCATCTCAAAACCGTTAAAAGGAAACTCTAGCAAGTCTACAGGGAAATCAACTTGCCCAACTATCAAAGATACATCTCTGAACAATCTCCCACACGATACGGACTCACCCGAAGGTATGAAAACTTGCTCACCGACGGACTCATATACTCTCAAACCCAACTGTTTGACATGACTCGAAGACACAAACGACTGAGAAGCCCCCGAATCAAACAAAACAAATGTAGGAATACCATTAACAAGGAATGTACCGGTGATAACGTGCGCATCTTCCTCAGCTGCTTTCTTCTCCATCATGAATAACTTGCCACTGGTCTTCTGCCCACCTCCCTGGACAGTACTGGCTGAGGTGGTCGGCTTAGCACCCGACCCTTGATTGTTGTTGTTGTTCGCTGGTGGTTTCTGATAAGAATTACCGCCGTTGCGGTTGCCTCCACTCGGTAACTCGACTTCCCGGTTTGGCCATGATCCGGCCGGTCTGTTGCTCGCGAAGCTGCGCAGTCTCTGGAAAGATCCCGGTGCACTTGTGCACTCATGTCTCTTGTGGCCTACACCACCACAGCTATAGCAGGTCACTCCCCAACTATTACTCACACTTCCACGGCCACGCCCAAAGGAAGCCCCAAAGATCGAACCGGACCCGAGAAGAAAATCCCTTAGACTGATTGTGGTTGCCTTTCTTGTGATTCGATTGGCCACCACCCTCACTCTCAGACTTCCTCTTCTCACCACCTAACCTCTCCTGAGCCATCTCCACCAACCTCTCAGCTCTCCCAGCTCTCTCATAAGCTTCCTTAACATCTGTAAGGATTCCCACGGGTAACTTATCCATAATCTTAGGGGTCAACCCCCTCTCAAACCTCAATGCCAGATTCTCCTCACTCAAACCCATATCCTCAGCATACCTAGACTTCTCATTGAACAGCCTGTAGTACTCAGCCACAGACATCTCAGCAGTCATCTTAAAACCATCAAACTCTTCTCTCATCTTACTCCTCACATGTTCCGGTACGAACTCCTTCCTCACAGCCCTACGAAACTCCTCCCAAGGTATAGCAGGTAAGCCTTGGTTTGTATATATCTCCTTAGCACTCACTTTCACTGAATCCCACCACTTGCCTGCTGCCTCCCTCAGATAGACGCAGCCTGTTCCACCCTCATCTCATCAGGACAGTGAACCAAATCTAATATGTTCTCCATCTCTCTCAGCCAACTATCAAGAAGGTTAGGTTCCCCAACTCCCTTGTACTCTTTTGGGTTAAACCTTGCTATGTAAAGGCTGATTTTTGAATGGTCAACCTCCTTCTCCTTATCCTTATTCTTATCCTCATTCACTTTCTTTAGGGTCTCAGTAAGAGCATCCTGGTGCTCTAACATCTTAACGATGTCATCCACGGTCATAAGCTCAGCTCTCGCATACAAAGCAGTTCTCTTGGGCGGCATCTTGAAACTATACATATATAAGAAAGGGTAGATATGAACATACGTACTAAACTTCAAAACACGAAAACACGCCACCCAGAACCCACTCGATCGAGTTCCCAAACACACTCGATCGAGTAACGGGCTACTCGATCGAGTGTCCCACGTACTCGATCGAGTACCCAAACATCAGATCCCAAACAGACCTTCTGATCTCTTACCTACTCGATCGAGTATCTAGGCTACTCGATCGAGTGACCCCCTACTCGATCGAGTACCCCTAGTTACTCGATCGAGTGCCCAAAAACGCTATTCTGGACTCAAAATCGTTAAAAACCCACCCGATCGAGTCAGTCCCACTCGATCGAGTCATGCTAACACATAAAAGTTACCCGCATGTTACGTCATATGCTAACATGCTAAACTTATAAACCACATTATATCATAATACACATGCTACGCATCTTTTCTACTATCTACGAGATCGTTTCATCATATTATTAAATGCCACATTGTAAATCATCCAACATGTTATCATCTCATCAACAAATTCCCACATATCACCATTTTCTTTCACATGCTCAACTTTCTACTTCAACACCCAACAATTAACACATTTCACCACATTCTTACACAAGTTAACCAAACACACATACGACTCGACAAACACTTCCCCCATGTGACCGGTTCAAAGTTGTAGGGCGACTACTGCGACTTTAGGACGTCTCCCAAGCCTTTGCACTAGCTCCTACAACTTTTACCCCAGGTTCATTTTAATTGACTCTCTATGTTCATTAGGTTCATTGGTTACAGGTTTCAGGATCGTCGCTCTGATACCATTTGAAACACCCCCATACTCCAAGTGCCTTACCAGGACCACTCAGGTATGAAGACATTACCATCTCGGTTACTCGAGGCAATGATAATCAAACAACAATAAAGAAACAACGTTTATTATAAATAATTTAGTGAATAGTTACAATCCTCAAAACCAAACCAAAAGTACGATACATGATCTCAAACTGAATGTTCTAACTGAAATGTAAATAAACTAAAGGCTACAGCGGAAGACTCCTATCATCATGTCGTGGCATCCCAGCTATCCCAGTACTCATCTCAATACCTGCTCAATATCTGCTCACCATCCCCGAATGGATCACCGCAGGTTTACAAAACAACACCGGGGTCAGTACTAATCACACAATCAATATGTATAACAACAATTAGATACACATGCTTTAAGCTTTAATCACACACACACACACAACCAACAAATTCCCATCATCTCAATATTGATCGTCCCTTTGGACCAGACCCGCCGCCGATGGGGGACCGCAGCCGTACCCACCAAATCCCCGCTCCACATAGTGAGCGATAACCCTGTCCATTAATGTGCACATCCCCTTCCGTGGCGGGTTCCACGAAGGGCGAAACTAGGGCGTGAAGCCACTCCCGCAAGTGACCCCACTCAGCCGAGGCCACGCCTCGCGAACCATCAACAACGATCACAACCACAATCACAGTACAATTATTATATCAAACAACCAAATACAACACATCAACCAATATCCCATTATGGGACTAATACTGAGTAGGAAATCCTACCTCGTATGCACACAATCAGACGGTCTCTACTGCTGAGTCAAAAAGCCTCTTCTATGAACCCTCTGTTGGAATATGTGTCCTCCGACAATAATGCGATCACGTTTGTTGATCATGATGATCACATGTTTAAGTCTCATTAAAATGAATACAATTGGGAAGTAATATTATTGTTTGTCAATCGGTCAACATATATCGGTAATGATTGGTGACTAGAGTTTGACATTACTGTCGTGTGACGGTGGTGATCAGTTGACCCCCTAGGTCATACCTAAAGGGCAATACTCTTAATTGATTATTTAATTAATCGTATAATGTTACGATTTAATTAAATTACTTGAAAATTGACGGACGATTTTGGAAGTAAAATTTACGTATCAAATTGAAATGTGATTAAATGAGATACGGTCTGAGTAATTGAATTGTATCATTACTCGGATGAAATAATTGTTTAATGTAACAATTAAATTGAATGAATTGTTATAAATACAATCAGTTGTGATTTATAAATTGGTAAAATTTTTGGCACAAGTAAATATGAAATTACTAAGTCAATTTTTGTATGTGACGTATTTTTATTAATACGTTGATTTTTAATATTTTAAAAATACATAACAAATATATATGTGACATGTGACATGTAACACATAGACAATTGACAAAAATAATATGGAATCCATATTATAGAATGGGCCGAAAATTAGAAGGGTTTATACTAATTATATGTTGCTTGTAATTAGTGGAAAACACAATGATTAAAAGGAAACCTAGCCATGCAAGCCTATTGTTCCTTGTGAAGAACAATTTCTCCATGCATTGGCTCACCCTAAAGCTCCTCTTACACGGTTTTGGGGAAGCAAATGTGATCATTGTTTTTCTTTAATTTTGCCTAATAATATACTAAAGGTAGTGTATTATTTTCCATTCATTCACTCATCCAAAAACACAAGTTCTAGTGAGAAGAAAAATCCTCTCTTCTTCTCTCTTAAAAACCGAAATTTATAAGAGTTTTATAAAAGTTTTGGTTCAATTTTCTACTAAAATTAATATTATACTAGTATTGTAATATTAATTAGATTAAGTGTTAAGCCTTGGGTATAATACATAGGGAGAGATCTTACACTTAGATCTTTATTCTTCCATTGAAAAAGCTCAAGAACAAGAAGAGAAAGGTGATCTCTCTTGTGCCCTAATAGCCGAAATCTACTATGTAAGGACATGATTTCTCCTCTATTTATATTATTGTTTGCATGCATAAGATCCGTAATTAATTTTATGACAAATTATTTAGACATATAAGAGTATGTTAACATGTATATGAATCTACATTTCTTTCAATCGGTATCAAGAGCCACGGTTGTTTGCATGCAAATTGGTTAAAAGTTTTTCCGAGTTATATGAATAACAAAATAAAACTTGTAAAATTTGTGTTATTATGATATATCACGAAATTATTACATGCATGTGAATATTTCTGGTCCTAAAGTGTTTTAGGATATTTTGGTTAATTTTTCGGATTTTTATTGTTCATAATTTACAATAATGGCATTTAAATGTGATTTTATGAGTAAAAATGTCATTTTTGGTCTAAAAATAGCTATACTTCGAATTTTCACTTGGTTTTTGGATATGTTGTTACATATATTATTTTGAGATAACCTGTAAATTTTCATAATTTTTGGACTTGTTATGCTCGAAAAATGAATTTTTCATCATTAAATTCGGATTTAAGAGAAAAATAGGTTAATATGAGTTAAATTTCGAATCTGGTCATAGAAAATTAATATGTTGTCACATGCAATTTTACAAGATGTGTGTAAAATAATTGGCTATAAAGAAGTCTTTTAGCATGATTTATGAATTTTTGAAGAAAAATAGCATAAATAGTGACATTATTAGTGAAAAATTAATAAAACATAATCTATGACTTAGGAAAAACGTCTAATGTTGCATTTTATTATATTTTTCAGATCTAAAATTGAAAAGTTAATGAAAATAATTTTTCCATGTTTTTTTTTATGATTATTTTATTATAAATTGATAAACCGCAACATTGTTTTTCCGGAAAAATTTCGAAATTTTTAACCTAAGATTTTGAACATTATGAGTGTCATGGAATTTTTCCAGAATGTTCATAAATTTAAATTTCAAATTTTGAATTTATTTGAAATTTTTAGATTTATTTGAAGTTTAATGGCTTATTTTTGTAATTTTTGGTCCATTTTTGAACAATTTTATAAATAAAGGTTAATTATGGTCAAATTATTAGTGAAGACTATATTTTGAGTCCTAAGAGGTTAGGGTAATTAACTTATGCATAAATATGAGTTTATGCATTTTTGTGATTATAAAATGTTGAAATCACGCAAAACCGTAAAAACCGAGTAATATACGATATTGGCTAATTAAAAGGCGATTTAGCATAAAAATTGAGCATGTTCATACATATTATAATGCTGCATTTTCTTTATGATTGTCATAATTTTAATTTATGTAATTTTTGAATTATGTAATATTACTTAGTATGGCCTTAGATTTTAATTGGTATTTCCCGAAATGTATGGGAATATCGATTCGGTTGTAATTTTTATTGTGATCTCGTATCACCGTTTTGTAATTTAATAGATTTATTTTATTTTAGTTACAAATGTATAATAGGAAATTATGTAATTTATTATGTAATTTTATTCATTCCGGAGTTCCAAAAGACGGATTACTTCAAGAATGGCGATACATAAAGACGGTGTTACCTCGAGATGTGTGCCACAACCAAAGTTCAAGGGACCAATGGAGTTGGTTTCCGAATATGTAATAGATTAATAGTTTTTCTATTTTAGGAAAGGCCATACTAGGATTTTTATCTTTATGCTTGCATTTTATTTTATGTCACATGCATCGCTAAATCGCCATAACTAAACATGCATCCTTATTTTATCGAGTTTATCGACCGTGTCAATTAGAATTATCGTAGTTCACCGCTTTAGTTCACTTATAACGTGATAGATAATAAATTGACATGACCTCTCGCTAAAACTATCAATTGAGACATAGCCTTACCAAATAGTAGAAACCATGAAAACCTATTTCATGAGGGAGTGCACTCGGCTACCCCGGGGTACAAACCTTGTTACGTAGGGGAAGTGGGTGATAAATGTCTAATCCACCGAATTCATGTTGATGAGGGTTTCATCGGCTACCCCGTGCCTAAGTTAATGTGGGTTCGGATAATGGACACATTTATTCGAAATTTGGATTGAACTCAACAAAAGTAATTGATAAGGGTTTCATCGGCTACCCCGTGCCCTTATTGATGTGTTTTGGGCTATAGATAAATATTAGAGTAATTTTATCGACCAAGAGTTCTAAAAGTAGAATCGATTAAAAGGTTAATCCACCGAGTTATATTGATGAGGGTTTCATCGGCTACCCCGTGCCTAAGTCGATATGAATTTGGGTCTTGGAATCATTTATTCTAGTTGGGTAGAGGTCACTAGAAAAATGCATAAAACTTGTTTAAATCATTCATTTTTACGAGTATAATTAAAACGACAAATGTTTTACTCCTTATATTTTGTTTTGTAGACCACTTCTTATTCATAACAAATGGCAACACCAACTCCTAATGCTACACCACTCGCTACTTCATCTTGGCTCCGATCCTTTATGGATCGATGTAAACTTGAAAAGAATGGGTCGATTTCTCCGAGTGGGATGCCCAACTCAAATTAGCCGAGGGTGACGACAAGCTTCGTTACCTTACCGAGGCCTCTCCACCCGAACCCTCCGCTAGGTCCACCGCGGCCACTAGGGAAGCCTATGAGGCTTACCAAAAGGAGTCCGCCGCAATGAAAAATGTATTAATATTTGCGATGGAGGCGGAACTCCAAAGGAGAGCCTTCAAAATGGGCAATGCTAATGAGATTTACTCCAAACTTGTGACCATGTTTTCACAAACTCCGCGGATCGTCCAATATGAGGCGGCCGCGGTATTCTTTGATCTCGACTTCAAAGAGGGCCAAAAGGTTAGCCCTCATGTGCTCAAACTCATGGAGCTTGTCGAGACCTTGAAAATTCAAAAGGTTGAAATCCCCAAAGAACTCATCGTAGATAGGATTCTACACTCCTTGTCTAAAGTCAAGGCATATGTGCAATTCTGGGTGAATTTCAACATGCAAGACAAGGACGTGTCTCTTGAGGAGTTGCACAAGTTACTTGTGCAAGCCGAGAGGGACATGGGGTTAAATGTGAACCCTCCCAAGGATGTGCTTAACATAAGCACAAAGAGTAAGGGGAAGTTCAAGAAGAGTGCAAGAAAGGGTAAAAAGCAAGCTCCCACATTCACCAAAGCTAAGTCTTGTGAAGCTAGCACCTCCAAAGTCAAGAAGGGTCCTCTTGACAAATGCCATTATTGTAATGGCATGGGACATTGGAAGAGGAATTGTTCCAAATACCTTGGTGATATCAAAGCTGGAAAGATCACTCCAGTAGGTAAATGACTAACCTTCTTTTATGTTTCTAAATTCAACTATGGTATTATGATGCAAAGTTGTGATAATGTATCTCCTTTTTATTGTAAATAGGGCCTCCACCAAGCAAAGACAAGGGAAAAGAAAAACAAGCATGAGAAACCATGGAGAAGCTAAGGATAGCTTTTATGGAGCTTTGTTTTTCATTGTCTTATTTTAAGTTATGTTTTGGATTCTAGAACTTTGAGTTTCCGTGTTCGACATGGAAAAGTATTTTGGATAATGAGTTGTATTTTGGATGATAGTGACTTGGTTTGCAACCCAAGTCACCCGTTTTATCATTTATCCTTTTAATGTTCTAAAATTCATCTTTAAATGCTTGCGTTTTGAAACATAAGATCATTCACTTAAAGGTGATCTAATAAACAATTATAATGACGGGTTTCATTATATGTCCACATGCTTGAGGCTTGTGTATGATCATTTATGAAGTGATTTTGAGTCTATGAACTCTCTTAAAGGTATGTCAATCACCAAGTACACACATGAAATCAATTACTATTAGTCTGTCTATGAGATAGTTCTCCTTATACTTCAACATCATTGATTAGTGTCTCATATGCTATCTTTGAATATATAGTGTATTTATTCTAAAGATAGAGTGGGAGAAAAATGAGGACACAACACACAAGGCAAGATAAAATTGTGTACTTGTGTAAATGTAGATCTACACAAGAGAAAATGATTTGAATAAAGGTATATCTATTTACATAGTATACCAAATAGATGAGATCTATGGTCTCAAGTTAGTTCTATATAACTAATGAGACCAAGTGTAGTAATCATAAGAGTAAATTCTCAAAATAACTACACGAGGAGACCAAAAGAAGTTTTGGATAAAAATGACTAATGTAAAGTCTTAACAAGTTTTGACTAAGTTCTATATGATAAATTTTGACCAAATAGTTTCAATCATGAGTTTTACTTAAGAGCCTAAATGAATCAAAGTAACATACTAGTTATGATCAAGATTAAGTTGCAAAGATTGATATTCCGATATCTTCAATAGCCAACGTTTTAACCACGCAAATGTCATTGCTTAACCTCGCTAGGAAATGGTTAATCCTCCTTCCGAAAGAGTATTCCGAAGGACGTATTCTAGATATTGTTTATATTTGAATAATGACATTACTACACATCATTATGACATGAGTGTGTTAGAGATTTAAAAATCTCTTTCCGTAAGGTTGAGATGAGACCACTTCAAAATAGGCTTTTTGAAAGGATATGATGGGAACATATATGGTTTTATCCTAGTAACTTGGCAAAGCAATTTATATTTATATCCTTGACAAATTTCGATTGAGAAGTCAATTTCGAAATATGTTGAATTGAGTGGGAGTTAGGAAATTCTCATGTGAAGACATGGAATTTAGTGGGAGCTATCATACTTGAATGTATAAAACTCATTACTCATTAAAGAATGACGAGCTAATACCTTCTTTCATAAAGAAGCTTTTGAGTTTTCAATTCTGGATGAAAATGGACAATGATGAATCCAATTACATCATGGGATGTTGGATTAGTATTAAAGAGATACACATCGTATCAACATATACATAGGATATTCATATGAATGAAAATGGAATTACCATTAGCAGTCATGGTAGTTCATTGAACCTGAGAACGGTTGATCTCATGATTATCAATAACTAATGTTTCCGCCATTAGAATAATCATGTACATGTCCAATTTTGAATCATATGCATAAGAGCATGATGATTGGTTGGTGAGCCATAATAGAAACGTCATGAATTCTCAAGTAGAATCCGATGAGCGATTTCGGTGTTTGACGGAATACTCGATTATGTGACAATAGGTTGCACATATATATGAAATCCGAACACATGTAAGGATTTATGAGAATCCTAAAACTTTCGAGCAAGAAAGAGAAATGAGAAGCCTTGGAAAGATGCTTGGTTGAATAAGAAGTTATTCAAAAATAATCTTTCCTAGTAAAGCTAGGACTTGTGAGAAGTGCTGTTTGAATGATCTTGTAAATTGTTACAAGATTCTACAAAACATATACCTAGTGCATTGAGTGTGGATGGAACACTTGATCAGTACAAGTTGTATTATTCATCGCAAATTCGTTCGTTATGAGATGAGCGATAAGAAAGTTCTTTCAAATTAAAGAACCAAAACCAAGGTCGAGAACCTTGATGTGCACTTGGTAAGATTCATGCTATGAGAAAACATGAATGTGAAGGAAAATGCAAGTGTAAGAAGTTTAAACACATGGACACATGGGATGTTAAACTTCTATTGCAATCAATAAGTGTTTACACTTATGATAAACATCACAAGGTTGCAATATGATATTGACTACCCAAGTGTGATGTCGACATTTGTCGTATGAGTTATTCTTAACTCACCCTGTACATTGTTATATCCAAACGGGTTGTAGAGACAATTGAACCCCGTTAAAGTGAACATGGATTAACATTGTTTTTGCCCATAGTTACTTATATGAGGTGACGTCTCGAAGTGACTAGAGTGTGAGGCGATTGATGGCAAGTTCAAGTGCCATACAGTCATGTGAGATGACTAGTCGATCACATAGGCAGACTGTTAGGAACACTTTGTCGGGCCTTATGACCGCTTATAGAGTTCGGCAAATTTATATAGCCTGGTCGTGGCGAGAGCTACTATAGTATTCGAATGAGTCGATTCTTTTGACTAAAGACTATTCACCTAAGATGGCACAGTTTCAGATTAACTTTGATTTGTGTTACTACGACCTTCGTAAATGGGGTCAAATGGGCATATTTTGGGTTATGATGGCTGTGGCTAGTCGAAGGGAATGAGTGCGATAGGAATTGTCCACCCCTTGTCAGGGTTATAACAATATCTCAGGGCCACTCGAGGAGTAATGAACTGGAAATGCGTGGCCACGCTCGGAAAGTATCTATGACAGATAAGTCCGGTCAATCAGTTATTCTCCAGATCGAGGAAACCACTCTCGATATGATCACTTGCAAGTACGACCTGAAAGACACCTTGCATTGAGTGGGAGATAGTAATAGGACAAGAGAATTGGTGACGCACACTTGTCGAGGACAAGTGGGAGATTGTTGGAATATGTGTCCTCCGACAATAATGCGATCACGTCTGTTGATCATAATGATCACATGTTTAAGTCTCATTAAAATGAATACAATTGGGAAGTAATATTTTTACTGTCAACTGGTCAACATATATCGGTAATGATTGGCTGACTAGAGTTTGACATTACTGTCGTGTGACGGTGGTGATCGATTGACCCCTAGGTCATACCTAAAGGGCAATACTCTTAATTGATTATTTAATTAATCGTATAATGTTACGAGTTAATTAAATTACTTGAAAATTGACGGACGATTTTGGAAGTAAAATTTACGTATCAAATTGAAATGTGATTAAATGAGATACGGTCTGAGTAATTGAATTGTATCATTACTCGGATGAAATAATTGTTTAATGTAACAATTAAATTGAATGAATTGTTATAAATACAATCAGTTGTGATTTATAAATTGGTAAAATTTTTGGCACAAGTAAATATGAAATTACTAAGTCAATTTTTGTATGTGACGTATTTTTATTAATACGTTGATTTTTAATATGTTAAAAATACATAACAAATATATATGTGACATGTGACATGTAACACATAGACAATTGACAAAAATAATATGGAATCCATATTATAGAATGGGCCGAAAATTAGAAGGGTTTATACTAATTATATGTTGCTTGTAATTAGTGGAAAACACAATGATTAAAAGAAAACCTAGCCATGCAAGCCTATTGTTCCTTGTGAAGAACAATTTCTCCATGCATTGGCTCACCCTAAAGCTCCTCTTACACGGTTTTGGGGAAGCAAATGTGATCATTGTTTTTCTTTAATTTTGCCTAATAATATACTAAAGGTAGTGTATTATTTTCCATTCATTCACTCATCCAAAAACACAAGTTCTAGTGAGAAGAAAAATCCTCTCTTCTTCTCTCTTAAAAACCGAAATTTATAAGAGTTTTATAAAAGTTTTGGTTCAATTTTCTACTAAAATTAATATTATACTAGTATTGTAATATTAATTAGATTAAGTGTTAAGCCTTGGGTATAATACATAGGGAGAGATCTTACACTTAGATCTTTATTCTTCCATTGGAAAAGCTCAAGAACAAGAAGAGAAAGGTGATCTCTCTTGTGCCCTAATAGCCGAAATCTACTATGTAAGGACATGATTTCTCCTCTATTTATATTATTGTTTGCATGCATAAGATCCGTAATTAATTTTATGACAAATTATTTAGACATATAAGAGTATGTTAACATGTATATGAATCTACATTTCTTTCACCCTCCTCCTATCATACAACACATATAGGCTACCAATCACATACTACACATAAAAACCCCCAATCTCTAAATTAGGGTTTAAACAAATCAAAGGAAATACAATAAAAAGGGTACGTAGATCTTACCCTCGACGCAAGGAACTCAACGGTATACACAACGACAAGAACTAACCGCCTGAACTCCGGGAATTGCTAAGAATGCGATTAGGAAGATGAACTTGTTGCTTTCTCTCTTAAACAGGAATTTAGGTTTTGTAAAAGTGGTTTAGAATAATGACGACGGAACTTAAATACCTTAATCGCATAATTAACAAAACCCGAGAAAACTCCCCGTAAAACCGGACACTCGATCGAGTACCCAAGGTACTCGATCGAGTACCCCCTTACTCGATCGAGTGCCCCAGCTACTCGATCGAGTACCCAACAGGTCAGAAACTATTTTATTACGCAACTTACCCTTACTCGACAGAGTAAGGGCTACTCGATAGAGTATCCCAAGACTTATAAATACGGAGTATTACAGTAAGCCTCCTTATGGACATGCTTCATGAACTTAGTTAAGTAATCGTTGCCTTCCACAACATTTGGATCATCGGTTGTGAATTCTTCAAAGGCAAAGGGGTAAGGCGGTATATCGAAGAAGAAGGGGTCTTCATTTGGATTTTTTGATCATTGACGATTGTCTTGGCAAGTCAGAATATGGGAATAAGATAATTGTCACTAAGGTCAAGTACCTTACTGAAATGATCCTTAATCATGCGCATACTTTGGTTCTCAAGCCTAAACTCAACATACCTTCGAGTATCCACCTTATACACATTTAAAGAGCTAATGAACTCCAAAGTACGGGAGGGTTAAGTCAATTCATCCACCTTATGCTCATAAGTAACGATTCTCGGTGCTTTTGAGAACTCATTAGTGAGCGTGGTGAAAATCTTGTTTGCACCTTGGGCAATGAAGCGTCTTTGCAAATTGGTTTCCATTGCAAAAATGAGTACGTTCTTTATCGCACCCGCTTCCATAACGAAATCACTATAAGCAATTGACTCGTTAGCTCTTGCATTGGGGCCTGGGTTTGGCGGTATTGGCTCAGTTAAGTACTTGAGCTTACCGTCAGTAGTGGCAGCATTCCGTAATGATGCCTCCCAGTCCGCAAAGTTGGACCTGTCATTTTTCAGTCGTGTGAACTGATTAATGTGCTCCATGAAAGCTTTTAGCCAGGACTCGCGTCCAAGTGTGGCACTTGGCATAGGGATTTCGTTATTTCCAGCCATTTGTTGTAACAGTATTATCCATATAAAACGAATTCTACACTGCGAAAAGCAGAAAAATATAATAAGCGTATTCATCTTTTTGATTTAAGTCTAATGCAATACTGTTATAACGCGAAGACTCAAGCATTTATACAATTGACCTCCCTCAACAATTATATAAATGATCCCAAGACTCAATTATCTGTAAATTGATAAGCCAACCTCTTGGCTAATTATACTATTAGAATTCTTGGTCGATAAATTTTTGTAAATTCTATCTATAGTCCATCATAATCACGAGAAACTGTTCGGATTATAATGTTGAGGTAAACTAAGTCAACACAAACTACTTACCCAACGTAGAAGAGGTCATATGGAGAGTAAGGTCCTATATGCCTACCGACGAAGAAGGGATTCATAGTTGTTTGGCCTTATAAAGACTAGTCTCAATTTCAGTTATAGAGGAAGATCCCATAAACTTTATTTTAATTAATTTTAAGTGAACTAATATCTAGCATGCGAGAATGAATAAACTAAGGTGATGGTTTAAAATTGTGTGACATTTGTATGTTTATGAAAACTAACATCCAAACTATATGAGTCAATTTTCATGCATTTAAGTAGTAGGTGGTTTGGTTTAGGCGGAATATGATGCACTAAGTATTATGCAATGAAAAGCAATAAGAATGGAAAAATGTAAAATAAAATAAAGTCCTAGTGTGGCCTATCTACCAAAATGAACATAAATACAACTTTGGAATCCATCCTTGGACCCGAGAAGTTTGTCTTGATGTTCCCTCTTGGTCCATGTAGCGGGAGTGAGCAATCCAATCTCCATCTTTAGTCTTCTTTAAAATTACAATTAAAATTACAAAATAAACCTATTTACATTCTAATTTCAAAAACATAATACTTAAAGAAAATTAAAGGAGATTCGAGATCTCAAAATTACATTAAAATTATGTTTCCATCATTACGAAAACATAATTAACTAAGGCCACACTAGGTATTACAAATTACAATCGATTGCAAAAATACGTAAATTAAACCATTCAACAAAACATTCAACTGAATAAAAATGCATCAACAATAAATTAATCATTCAAGACATAATTCCTTAATTATGTAGAGTAATTTATCCAAACCACCTATTTAAATGATCAAATTATGTGACAATTCCTCAATTACTCACAATAATTTCAATCTTAATTCACATTAACCTATAATATGAATTAATCTAACATTATTTTAAACCTCTTTAAAATAATTTTGGTATCTTTAATTTGTGAACTTTTTCACAACAAACAATCATACATTATAAATGTAATGTATAATTAATCGGCCAAAAACAAAAAAAAAAAATTCAATGCTCTCGGCATTTCCACAAAACCGAAAAAAAAACAGAATTTTTTTTCTTTTCCTCTCGGCATTTCCACAAAACCGAAAAAAAAAACAAAATTTTTTTTTCTCTCGGCATTTCCACAAAAAAGAAAAAAAAACATAAATTTTTTTCTTAATCGAAAACAACCACTTTTATATGAACAATTTGTTTAAAGTTGCTAGTAGAACAAGATTGGCATAATCAACATTTTATTAATTTAAACATATATTCAAACTAGATGATTCAATTTAACCTCTTAAAATGAATATCTAAATCGTGATTAAATCGATTATCCGGATATTTGATTCATCACAATTGATTTGAACATTATTAAATTTAATGAATCATGATTATAAATATTAATTTAAAACCATGTATGCCAAAAACTATATAGCAAAACAAATGAACATCATATATCAAAACAATTCCCATTTACATTTTAATTTAATTCTTATTAAATCAAAACATCTACAAATTTATCATATTATCATCTTATACATATTAAAACAACAATATGAATAAATCAAATGGAAACAAAACATCAAAAATCAAAAATCTTTTCGGCAAAAAAAAAAAAAAAAAACTTCACGGCTGAATTTTTTTTTTTCGATTCTTCAAATTTTTTGTTTAAATCCATTTATGAAAATCATTCAAAATAATTTCGTGGCCTATTCTCAGATACCACTTGTAGGAAAATATCGGTATACTTCCTCTAAAATTCGGATTATAACGAAATTATAATTATGAATAAAACTAGTCATAAACGAATTTACATAAACAAAAAGAGTAGAGATTAAGAATCACACGTCGGTCCTAGCAATATGGCCTAAGAACAATATCGAAATCGATATTCTCCTAATCGTTGCACCCAAAATGCTATGAAAAATGCCTCTCAATTTGCTTGAATGAGATCCCTAATTTCTGATTAATTTTTAGGGTTTTGTGTGATGAGTGAATTAGGTCAAAAAGAATAAGAGAAATGATCTCCTACTCTCTTCATATAACCGAAAATGAGGAGGAAAATTAGGAAGATATTTTTTTCTTTCTTTCCTCCAAACCGTGTACTTCAAATAAGGAGAGAAATCTCCTTATTTTCGGTTGGTTTTGTTTTGTATAAAATGCATATATTTTATCAATTGTCATTTATTTCGTCACGTATTTAATAAGTCCACACACAACAGCTTGTAGGCGATTTATTAATACCGGTCTGTAATAATTTATTATGACAATCTCGTATAATATATACTTTAACTATAAATATCGCATATTTATAATTTGCTAATAATTAAATGTAACTCGTTACGTTTAATTACGAATTAACCTCTTAATTCGTTTAGGCTAACATTATATACATTAATTAAATATAACAGTTTATATTCAATTTACGAATTAACAGTTAATTCGTCTCAGCTAATATTATTTAATTGTATTAAATAATCGTCTCATCATCACATTGACTAACTGTTTAGTCAAATACATAGACTAACCTTTTAGTCAGGCATCAATGTGATTACATTTTCATATAATCACATCTCTCAAGACATCCTTTAGGTGTGACTTTTAGGGACCAGTTGATCACCGCCATCAGTATGATAATAACGCCAAACTTCTAGCAAGCCAACCGTTATTAAGTAAAAGTTAATCAACTGATAAAATACTAAGTATACCCTTGTAAACCTATAAGATATTTATATATGTTATCACACTAACTGTGGAGGACACAAGCTCCAACCCAACTTTCCTAAACTCTCTATGCAAACAAATTTGGTGGCAATGACTTTATTTTTTCTAAGGGATTCGAATGCATTTCTATGATCATTAGTAAAGAAAGTTACCTTCGGATAGTCTTTGAGTTGCTCGATCTCCGGTGTTGTAGCGGCAACCCCCTCAATAGGCTCCCTTGCTTGCTCTTTTGCTTGTTCAATCACCACAAATGCCTTGAATGCTAGGACTTTTTGTCTCTTTGAAAGATTTTGGGATTTTGATGCTTGAGTGTTTCTCTATGTTTTTGCCATGTTGATTTCTCCTTTGAATTGGTGTCAACAAACCTTTAGTGTGCTTGAATGCCCTTCATTTCTTCTACTTTCAATCAAATTGGGAATTTTCGAAAATATCCAACCCTTGAAAATTTTTGATTGATTTGTTAAGATTTTGATGTTTGAAGGTCAAAATGTTGACACTTGAGTGATTTGATTTACTTTTGATCAAGTTTGAAATGATTGTTGATGAATTTGGTTGAGTATTGTGGGTTTTTGATGATTGGGTTAAGTGTTATAGTGAGGGAAGGGTGTTTGTGTTTGTAAATGGGCAAAATAGAAATGAGGAATGAAGAGAGGAATCCCGTGTTTTAATTGATTAGCAGGTGGGGACGTGTGTCCCTAGGTCGGGACGGGCGGATCATGCTTCATAGTTTTGCATTTGTTCTTTGGGAACGCATGACCTGGCTCTGTCTCGAGCGGGCTGAACACTGGACACCCGTCCGGTTCCAGCTCGAGCGGGCTGCAGTGAATTCCTTGGCTTCTTTGCTCTAAACCCCACGAGCTAAGGTCAACGCGTGGGGATCTCTTTCCAACTATTTTTTATCCTTCATTTCTCATCTTTCCATTATTGGGTTGCACTCCGTAGGCTTGGCTAGCCTAGGCAATCGCTTCCCCACACTTGATCATCATACACTAAACATTACAAACACAATTAGCGACCCACCCTGACTTGCTCTCATGTCACAAAATTCCTACAACAAAGTATATAAGATGCAATGCAAAAATAATGAAATGCACAAATTAAATGGAATGCAAGTTAATAGGTTAGCATATTTATAAATGGGGGTTTAGGGAAGACTCCACCAAACTCTCCTTCATTTTGAGAGCTGTCATGGGGGCAAAGCATGGGCGTTGTTAATGTTGCTCAACGCCTTGTAGAAGTAATCAAAGGCTTGCTCACTTTCACGGTAGAAGTTGTTAGGTTTATATACCTATTATTAGACTCTTCTAATAGTGAACTAATTAACTTTTTAATTTATGTTCATTTAGATCTAGTGCATGCATAACAAAATAAGAGATTAATAAGAAAAATAATGTCCCTTACATTATTATTTTTGGATTTATGGGCACAAGTAAGGTCTCCTACCTTCACTTTTTCTTGAGCTATGAAGAGTATTAGGATGATCCTCCAAAACTCAATATTAAAAGCTCTCCTTTTGATTCCACCCAAGATTTAACCCTTATCACTACTAAATAATATTTGCTAGATATTTATTTAGTAATCAACCTTAAAACTGATTACTAATACTCATATATTACATTAATAATATTAGTAATATCATTGAACAATTTGGATCAAACTTCTCAAGTTTTTAGAGGAAAAACTATGAACAAGAGAGAGGTTTTTGCATCTGATGAATATAAGCATCTTTTAGAGAGAACAAGTGACGAAAAATTAAGAACAACAAAATGTTGTGTGCTCTTATGTGGTCCGGCCACTTTACTCCATTTTGAGCATTTTTGTTTTCTCATTTGTCTTATGCAAATAGTGTAGTAGTAGGCTTTGATTAAACTGTGTCATAAGATGTTGGAGAATCTATCCAACATCTAAATGACAAAAACCAAAACTCTAGCATGCTTATGGTTTTGGACGGTACACTTAGTGTATATGGGTCCATTTTTGTCTTATAATATTTGTCCCACAAATGCTTATAAGTCTTATGTTTAATTATCTTTCATAATTAAATATTAATTTGATCATACAACAATTATATGACAAATTAATAAACATATATCCACTCAACTTATTAAGTAATATTTTACCATTATATTAATATATAATGAGTCCCCTAGATGTATGCTCAAAATTGACCTGCAAAAGGCATATGATACAGTGGAATGGGCATTCGTTGAGCAACTGTTAGATATGCTTAGATTTCCTGCTGGTTTTAAAGCTATGGTAATGCAATGGATTACAACTGCAACTTTTTCCTTGGCAATTAATGGGGATATGTTTGGATACTTTAATGGTAAAAGAGGTTTGAGACAAGGGGACCCCCTCTCCCCCCTTGTTTTTACTCTCTGTATGGAATACCTGACAAGGAGTTTGAAGTATGCAGCTGCAAAATACAATTTCCATTACCACCCTCTATGCAAGCAACAGAAATTGGCAAGTTTGATGTTTGCTGATGATGTTCTGTTGTTTAGTAGAGGGGACATAGAGTCTATGATGCTGTTACTAAAGTCCTTTTCTACATTCTCAAAGGCATCTGGGTTAAAAGTGAGTGCATCAAAATCAAATGCTTATTTTAAAGGTGTACCAGAGCTTATTAAACAAGATATACTCAGTGTTTCTGGGTTTGCAGAAAAAGGTACCCTTCCTTTCAAGTACCTGGGAATGCCAATCCAAACTACTAGATTGAAAAAGAAAGACTGTGAATGCTTGGTGGCGAAAATATGCAGTAGAATAAATGGCTATGGGGCAAGAAAATTCTCCTATAGTGGGAGGCTAGTCTTGGTGCAAGCAGTGTTGTCATCTTTACACTCATACTGGGCTTCCATGTTTGTCCTGCCTAAGGGGATCATAGCTAGAATTGAGGCTACTTGTAGGAATTTCCTGTGGGACAATAGTGCAGATTATAGAAGGGTCCCTTTGGTGGCGTGGGACAAGGTCTGTAGATCAAAAGAAGAAGGTGGGCTTGGGCTTAAGAATCAGGAAAACATGAACAAAGCTATGATTGGGAAGTTAGTGAACTGGATAGCAGAAAAGAAGGATACAATCTGGGTTAAATGGGTGCAACAGAACTACCTGAAAGGGATAGACTGGATGGATTACAGTCCTGCTGCACAGTCTAGTTGGGTATGGAGAAAAATTTTTAAGGTTAAACAGGAGCTACTTCCTGGTTATACTGACGGACAGTGGATTGTGCAGGGGAAGGAATACTCAGCTGCTGTATGTTATGAGTGGCTACAAGGAAGTGCACCAAAAGTGTAGTGGGCTAGGCTAATCTGGAATGGTTGGGTGCTACCTAAACATCAGTTCTTTGGTTGGCTATATGCACAGGGGGCACTCAGAACTAATGACAGGCTAGTGAAGTTTGGTATGGATATTGATGATACCTGTTTCCTATGTGCTCAAGCTACTGAAGGGGCAGATCACTTATTCTTTGAGTGTTCTTACAGTAACGAGGTTATCTGTTGCATCAACCTGATTTTGAAATGCCAGTTTCAAGACAAGCAAGTCCTTGATTGGTGCCTGCAAAAGACTGGAACTAAGATGCAGATAGGAGTCCAAGCAGCTGTGATCTGGCGGGCTATGTATCAAATCTGGCAGGAAAGAAACAAGTGCAGATTGGATGGGGTGCTAACTAGGCCAGGGGCTTGTGCTGAGAAGATTATAGAGATTGTGAAAGCTAGATTCAGAGGAAGAGATTTTCAGCATATGACTAAGGAAGAGATAAATTGGCTTAAGAATAAGAATTATATGTAATAGAAAGCTACTTATGGACTACATGTAATCAACCTTCTTTTGATATATATAATACATACTCACATTTCACCAAAAAAAAATTAATATATAATGGGTCCCATAATAGCTAGTTAGTTAAATTTACAACCTCTTGTAAATGTAAATAACTAATTACCTCTACCTCAAAATATATATAAAACCTCAACATAATTTAGTAAATTAACATATTAAATCACTGAATTGAATCTTAGTTAATCAAATTACAATAAGATAGATATTTCCTCTTATAAATATAAATTGTTCTTATTTAAGGAATTAATTAACTTGTATCAACATACAACTAATTAACTTTATTGATAAGGGCATCATGCTTTAGGTTTTACCTTAAGCGATCAACTGACCACCACCGTACTACGACAGTAACGTCAAATTCTAGTAAGCCAATCGTTACGGATTAATGTTGATCAGTTGAATATTTAATTTATCATCCCTTTCGTATTATTAATATGAGATTTAATTCTGATATAAAATTATTTATCGCACTATTATTGAGGACACATATTCCAACAATCTCCCACTTGTCAGAGACAAGTGTACGTCACCAATTTAATAGGACAAGAGAATTGGTGACGAACACTTGTCCATGACATGTGGGAGATTGTTAGAGTAAGTGTCCCCGACAATAATGCGATCACAATTGTCAATGACATATTTAAATCTCATATTAAAAATACATGAGGGAAAGTAATATTTTATTGTCAACTGGTCCACACATATCGGTAATGATTGGCTGACTAGAGTTTGACATTACTGTCGTACAACGATGGTGATTAGTTGATCCCTTAAGGTCATATCTTTAGGGAATACGGTCTTAATTGATTATTTAATTAATCGTATGTAGATACGAGTTAATTACTACCTTAAAATTGGAAATGATTTTTGTGAGTAAGTTGACGGTCTTATTGTAATTGGATTAAATAAGACTCCGTCTAAGTAATCGAATTGTTTTATTTACTTTGAATTGTTTATTGTTTATGAAACAATTGAGACGGGAATATACGGTCCATCGAAATTACAAGATGTTGTAATTTATATTAAAGTTACAATTTTTATAAGATAGTAATTGAGAATTACTAGTGAAATTATTTAATTGTTTCATTTTTGTGTATTATGAATTTTATGGAGTTAAAATTGCATAATTACATAATGGGTAATGTAATATGTAACATATGTGACATGTGACAATATTACAAATGATAATGATAAAATGGAAACCATTTTATCCATTTGGACCGAAAAAAGAAAAAAAAATGGAGGTTACCATACATAATGGGTGTTCTTTTTAAGAGAAAATAGGTTATGATTTAGAAAACCTATTAATACCCTAGTCTAGCATGCTACATACATTGTGAAGACAAATTGTAGCCAAAGATGAGCAAGGAGTGGGCACTCTAACCCACTCCATGACCGGCTCCCTCCAATCCTCTTATGACAAATTGTTTTCTCATTTTTATCATTCATTCCACATGCAAAAATTTATCTCTCTACTCCTTTTCTCTACTAGATTTCTAGAGAAATAAAGTTCAAAAAAAAAATCGCTTTCCATACTAATAATTCTTACATATTACTAGTTTTAGTAATATCTATGTTAGTTATTTTTAAGAAGCTAATACATATTTTCTAGTAACAAAATTGGTATTAGTATTAAGATTGGTTCCTTGATACGAACTTTGAGGAGACGATCTTATTTTAGATCGTGGTTTAGGAGGATCATCCATTATGTTATGGCTCAAGAACAAATGAAGGTAGGAGACCTTACTTGTGCCCAATTCGGTCCGTTTTATATGGTATAAAAACCGGTTTCTTTAATCTGATGTAATTGTTTTTGCATGCATAAGATCCTTAAGTTTTAATGACTAAAACTTTAAACTATCATATGGGATATGTAAAATATGATTTTCAACTTAATTATCTTGTCCTATTACAATCTCCCACTCAATGCAAGGTGTCTCGCAGGTCGTACTTGGATTTGATCATATCTTGAGTGGTTTCCTCGATCTGGAGTGTAACTGTTTGACCGAAATTTTCTACCATAGATACTTTCCAAGCGTGGCCACGCATTTCCAGTTCACTACTCCCCGAGTGGCCTAGAGATTTCAAATAACCCTGACAAGGGGGCGGACAATTCATATCGCACTATTCACTTCGTTCAGCCACAGTTCATCATGACCAAAAATATACTCATTTGACCTCAGTTACGACAGTCGTAGAGCATAAATCAAAGCCAATCAGAAATCTGTGCCAACTTGGACGAATAGTCTCTAGTCAAAAGAATTGACTCATAAGAATACTATAGTAGCTCTTGCCACGACAAGGCTTTATGAATTACCATAACTCTATAAGTGGTCACTGCCCCACAAAGTGTCCCATACAGTCTGTCTATGTGATCGACTAGTCATCCCATATGACTCTATGGCACTTGAACTTTCCATCAATCACATCATACTCTAGTTACTTCGAGACGTCACATCATATATGTAACTAGGGGGCGAATACTATGTCAATCCAGTTCACTTTAATGGGGTTCAATTTGTCTCTACAACCCATTTGGATATAACAAAGTAAAGTGTGAGTTTAAAGAAACTCAAACGATAAATGCGATTATCATATATGAATAGTCAATACACTATTACTACTTCATATCTTATAATATTTAGTGTACCTTTTACACTAGTTAAATTGCAATAAAAGCTTGGCAAGTGGATATACCAGATATCCATGTATTTTAACTTTATTATTGCCATTTCCTTCTATCCAATGTCATCTCTAATGTCATGAATTTATCTAAGTTTATGTCTAGTCTTCTTACTAGAATTGGGCTCTTTAACTTAAAAGATGCTCCAACTGTTATCACATAACTTGTGATAAAGTCATTTGTAGAGGGATTTACTCTTAGTCCCTTTGTTGACCATTTTATCACAATTCACTTAGATTATGTTTGTAGAACTTGCAATGGTTGAATCTAAAACATTTCTCTAGTCTCTAACTCTTAAGTCAATAAAATCAGCCTAGGATTTCGACAAATCCTTTTCGGTTTAGAAACTAAAGCTTGTGCAACCCTTCAACGTATAACTTAGTTTATCATCCAAACATATGAACGAATCCTTAATTCTTCTGAAGAATCTTAAGGATGTTCTTTAAGGCTTTCACAAGACCATCTTATGAATTATCTTTTTATTGACTTATTATGCTCCGAGCATATACTTCATCACGGCGTGTGCGTCTAATGGCATACATGATCGTTCTAATGGCGGAAACATTAGCAATCGATTTCATGATCAACAACTTATTTAGGTTCAGTGAATGACTATGACTCTATCATAGTAATTCCACTTTCATCAACATGAATAACCTATTCAACCTTGTTGATGTTAAACAGATATGAAAGATCTTATCATCATAAGACTCTCAATTCTATGCCAATATCCTCTCGAATATAACACGTAGATTCGAAAATCTAGAATACATTACACCTTTTCCTAGTCTCCCAATCACTCTTTCACAGAGGAGAGTATTGGTACATTATTCTCAATAAGTAATATGTCTTCAACATATAAGACATGGAAAAATAATTCTGGCTCCCCCTTAACTTCATGTATGATTATGATTCTTCAATCATGTGAATGAAACCATTCTCAATTATCACATGAACGATAAGTATAATCCTTTAATGCTTGCTTAAGACCATCCTGGGATCACTTAAGAAAGCTACGCATAACATGTTAGGATTGTTAGATCTTTATCTAAGGTTTTGTGTTCCAAACACCTTCTTCTCTAAATTCCCATTTTAGAAAAGCGAATTTTTAATATCATTTGCCATTCTTCATCAAATTGAAATGTGGCAATTCCTAACATGATTTATCTTGATCAACATCTTCATGTCAATATATGCATTTAGGTACTCTAAAGCTCTATTTACTTTAAAGAGACTCTTGCCTTAAAGTAAATCTACTCTTGAGTAACAATTTTTTGGATTCTAACACTATGGCTCGTTTGTAACGTGGTCAATTTGAAATAATACCATTACTTTCGCAAAGCAACATTTTAAAAACAAGACATGTGTGCTAAATTCCCACTGAGCTATACTCCCACTCTATCTTTATAGATTAGAGTTCCATTACTTTCACAAAGTAACACATTAACTATAAGACATGTTTGTGGTGATCTACTCCCACTCTATCTCTTAGAAATACCCCTATTTTCTTAAGAGATAGCTTTGTGAGCAAAAACATATATGGTGGAGTAATAGTAGTTTGTCTAGATTGACATGTTAGCACATAAAAGACTAGCTCTTTTATAGCAGTTTGATTCACGTAATATGCGAATCTGATCCATGTCATTTGTTAAATAGACTCTCTATTTTACGTATCTCCAGGTTGACCCTCCAGATTAATATAAAATCCCCAAAAGTGAGTTCAACAACTCAACCCTACTCATGTTAGTTTGATCATATGGGTAGTGACACAATGTCATAAACCATATATATAATAAATCAAATTTATTACTTAGATCTTTGCCACCACGATCAGATCGTAATGCTTTAATTCCTTTTGTACAATTGGTCCTCTACTTCATTTTAGAAATTCTTTAAATTTCTCAAAAGCTTCACTTAATATTTGATCAAGTAAATATACCCATATCCACTTAAATCATCGGTAAAAGTGACGAAGTAGTCATAATTTCCCCTTTGCGGTGATGCTCATTTGACCACATACATCGGCATGTATTAGTCCTAACAAATCACTTGCTCGTGTTCCTTTACCACTAAAGGGTGTACGAATTATTTTGCAAAGGAGACAAGATTCACATATTTCATATGATTGAAAATCAAATGGTCCAATAATCTAGTCGACACTAGCCTTTTAATACGTTTCTCATTTTGAACCACTTGTTATGAGTCTTCTGGATTGTATGTTATAGATATCTTTAGTTGAGTTGGAGTTGTCTTAAAACATAAATACCATTAATAGAAATGGCTTGGCTCAAGGCCAAGTCATATTAAACAAAATACAACTATTGTTTTTGATGACAAAGGAAAAATTCTTCTATGTCCAATATAGAAATGGTAATGATGTTTTTAGACAAAATGGGCACATAATAACAATTATGTAGATTACAAATCAAAGTTGTTTGCTAAAACAAGTACATAAGTCCCTCTTGAAGTGGCAGCTACCCTAGCTTCATTTTCTTGTCCGCGATCTTCATCACCCTTGTTTAGCTTTTCCACATTTCCAAGTCCCATTTGGAGTGAAAAGTCCAACATTGATATCTTCAAAATACTTGGGGCAATTACGCTTCCAATGTCCCATGACATTACAATAGTGACATTCATGGTAGGATTTGGCACCCTTCTTGGTTTTGGTTGTGGCAGTCTCACTATCAACTTCCAATTCACAATTGTATTTGGGTTTCTTACCCTTCTTTGCCTTTCCTTTATTAATACCATTACCACTTTCGGTTGCAAGAACATTCTTGCTAGAACTCTCATTGAATTTAATATTTTTCATTGTTTCTTCAAAAAGGATGACTTGGGTTTAGTGAGATTTTCTACACATGATTTTCTTACCAAAGTGGTGGCCATTAAAATTGGAGTGGGTGGTGTGGAGGTGGTAAAGAAGCAAAGATTTCCATCCTGGCCCATGCCACGGCGTAATTCTCTGATCGTATCATTTTCATACTCGGAGCACTTTTCATCGAATTATTGGAGCCATGAATTAATGGTGATTGGTGTAAGAGTATTAGATAAATCCATTGCGAATAAATAACTACAAAAACGGAAATGAAGGAAATAATTAAAATCTATCGTTTTAATAATACTTGTAAACATTTTAAACAAGTTTTAAGCATTTATATAGTGACCTCTACCCAACTAAAATAAATGATTCCGAGATCCAAATTCATATTAACTCGGGCACGGTGAGCCGATTCATCCCTTATCAATATAAGTCGGTGGATTAACTCTTAATCTATTCTACTTCTAGAACGCTCGGTCGATAAAAAATTACTTTAATAATTATCTTTAGCCCAGAACACATGCGACTACGGTCACGAATACTTCCGTTGAGCTCAATCCAAATTTCGATGTAATAATATTTTATTACCCACTTACCCAACGTAACAAGTTTAGTACCCCGGTGAGCCGAGCCTACTTCCTCATGAAATTGGGACTCATGGTTTCTACTATTTGGTAAGGCTAATTCTCAATTATTATAAGTGAGAGGTCTTGTCAATTTATTATCTATCAAGTTTTAAGTGAACTAAAGCGGTGAACTACGATAATTATAATTGACACGGTCGATGACTCGATATGAAATGCATGTGTTGTTATGGCGATTTGGCAATGCATGCAACATATTAAAAGAAATGCAAAGCAATAATAATAAATTCCTAGTATGGCCTTCCTAAAATAGAAAATCAAATAATCTAATACATATTCGGAAACCAACTCCTTTGGTCCCTTGAATCTTCAAGTGGCACGCCTCCCAAGAACACCGTCTTCGTCGGAACGCCTTTCCGAATGGCATCGTCTTGAAGAAACTCCATGATTACAAATAATAATAAAAATACAAGGTTGTTCCTATTATACATTTGTAATATGAAAAACTAATAAAAATAAAAGTAATACGAGATCACATTAAATTACAACTGAATCAATATTCCCTTTCATTAGGGGTAATATTGATTAAAACTAAGGCAATACTAAGATAAAATTACATAATTCAAAATTATATAAATAATAGACATTCAACAATTGAAATATACAGTATTATAATATGTATCTATCATGCCAAAATATGTGCCAAATCGCCCTATTTAACTTATATCATTTATATAACCCGGTTTTATGGAAATGCGTGATCATAACTTCTTAAAATCATAAATTAACACTTAAATAACATTTAAGCTCACGTTAATTATTCTAACACTCTTAGGACTCAAAAATTAGTCATCACTCAATTTTTGACAATAATTCAACTTGATTGAATTATATGCTCATTTTTTGCCTATAAATCATAACATTTATGAAATAAATTCAAATTAAATTACAATAATTTCAAAAATTTGAATTTTAAATTTTTGTACATTCTGGAATAATTCCATGACAGTCATAATGTCAAAAATCATGGTTATAATTTTCGAATTAATTTTAAGAAAATATAGTCGCAATTTATCGGTTTTATCTCATAAAACATCTAAAGTATCCAAAAATTAATCCAATCAATTTTACAACTTTAGATCTCATAAGTGGTATATTTATGCAACCAAAAACAATTTTCTCATACTATGTAATTCGTTTTAGCTATTTATGCTAAAATAGTCACTATTTATGCCATTTTTACACTAAAAATTCATAAATCACGCCAAGTGAAATAATTTCATTTCAAAATTTACATGCAGTGTGTAAATCATGCATGTGACAACATATTAAAATCTCATGGCCTATTTCGAAATTTAGCTATTTTTAACCATTTTACCTCTTTTAATCCATTTTTATCTCATAAAAATCATAAATCATGCAATATTAATCAAATTAATACGATATTTTACACACAACTTGTAAAATATGCATGTGAGATTATATAATGTTTTCAAGGTCAGAGAGTAAGTTTAACCATTTTTAGTCATTTAACCTCCATTTATGCCATTTTATCACATAAAAATCATAAATCATGAAATATTATTCACATTAATATGATAGTTTACATGCAATACATAAAATATTCATGTGAGGTCATACTAAAATATCATGGCCAGTAGTGAAGGTTAACTTATTTTAGTGAATAAAAGTTCATTTTACTCATAAAAATGTAATAACATCAATAAAAATCATTAAAATGAGCAATAAATTACCATAAATCATAAAAATGACCTAAAAACATTTTAGGACCAGAATATATAACATGCATCATGATTTCATGACTTACTCATATAAATCACAAATTTCTAGTATTAATTAAGTTACTTTTAACTCGGAAAAACCAAGCCGATTATGCATGCAACATCCTATGCTCTAATACCACTTGTTAGGTTTATATACCTATTATTAGACTCTTCTAATAGTGAACTAATTAACTTTTTAATTTATGCTCATTTATATCTAGTGCATGCATAACAAAATAAGAGATTAATAAGAAAAATAATGTCCCTTACATTATTATTTTCGGATTTATGGGCACAAGTAAGGTCTCCTACCTTGACTTGTTCTTGAGCTATGAAGAGTATTAGGATTATCCTCCAAAACTCTATATTAAGAGCTCTTCTTTTGCTTGCAATCAAGATTTAACCCTTATCACTACTAAATAATATTTGCTAGATATTTATTTAGTAATCTACTTTAAAATTGATTACTAATACTCATATATTACATTAATAATATTAATAATATCATTGAACAATTTGGATCAAACTGCTCAAGTTTTTAGAGGAATAACTATGAACAAGAGAGAGGTTTTTGCATGTGATGAATATAAGCATCTTTTAGAGAGAACAAGTGAGGAAAAATTAAGAACAACAAAGTGTTGTGTGCTATTATGTGGTACGGCCACTTTACTCCATTTTGAGCATTTTTCTCTTCTCATTTGTCTTATGCAAATAGTGTAGGTAGTAGGCTTTGATTAAAGTGTGTCATAAGATGTTGGAGAATATATCCAACAACTAAATGACAAAAACCAAAACTCTAGCATGGTTATGGTTTTGGACGGTACACTTAGCGTATATGGGTCTATTTTTGTCTTATAATATTTGTCCCACAAATGCTTATAAGTCTTATGTTTAATTATCATCAATAATTAAATATTAATTTGATCATACAACAATTATATGACAAATTAATAAACATATATATTCACTCAACTTATTGAGTAATTTTTTACCATTATATCAACATATAATGGGTCCCATAATAGCTAGTTAGTTAAATTTAAAACCTCTTGTAAATGTAAATAACTAATTACCTCTACCTCGAAATATATATAAAACCTCAACATAATTTAGTAAATTAACATATTAATTCACTAAATCGAATCTTATTTAATCACATTACAATAAGATAGATATTTCCTCTTATAAATATAAATTGTTCTTATTAAAGGAATTAATTAACTTGTATCAACATACAACTAATTAACTTTACTGATAAGGGCATCATCCTTTAGGGGTGACCTTAAGGGATCAACTGACCACCACCGTCCTACGACAGTAACGTCAAACTCTAGCAAGCCAATCGTTTCCGATTAATGTTGATCAATTGACTATTTAATTTATCATCCCTTTCGTATTCTTAATATGAAATTTAATTATGATATAAAATCATGTGATCGCATTATTGTGGAAGACACATATTCCAACAGAAGTCTTGTGTAGACCTTGGTACATAGTTGCTTCCACTAGTGTAGGAACCCGAGCCAATGTTGTGGTGACAAGGGGCTACAAAGCCTTGATCTACGGTCATAGCGTTTCCAATGTAAGGATTAACCAATCCGTCAAACTCATTATCCCATAGACCATTTACTTCCTTTGCTTCTTCCCCTATGTTGAGAGGATTATGAGTTGGCAAGAGCAACTCCTCTTTCTTGTTGTCATGCCAATGAGGCCTTCATTGATACTTGTCATGATGGATGAGCCTTTCAAGCTCTCATTCTTGTTATGAAAAATCCCATGCTCTCCGAATACAGCCACTTCAATATCGTCCACTTCCTTCTTCCAATTGGGCGGCGTTTCTTTGCCCTTCTTGTTAGGATTTTCCTCTTTGACTTGACCTTTGAATGGGGATTCCACTTTCTTCTTTTCACCTTCCCGACTATAATAATAAACCATATAGCATGGTTCGTGCAAGTTGGGAGCTCTCATAGTCTTTTTAAGATTAAAGGTGATTGTTTCGTCACCAACTTCAAGTGTGAGCATCCCGTGCTTTACGTCTATCACCGCTCCGCCAGTGTGTAAGAATGGTCTTCATAGAATGATCAGTATATTAGAATCTTCCTCCATATCAACGATAACAAAGTCCACTGGTAAAAAAAACTTTCCAATTCTCACGGGTGCATCTTCCCATACCCCAAGTGGTTTCTTTGTTGTTCGGTCCGCCATTTATAGAGTCATATTAGTGCACTTAAGTTCTCCCACCCCTAGTCTTTCGCGTACCGAGTACGACATGACACTCAAACTTGCGCCTAGATCACATAGTGCCTTGTTGATTGTGGTGTCGCCGATGGTACATGGAATGGAGAAGCTTCCCGGATCTTTGAGCTTAGGTGGGGAATTTTGTTGAAGTATTGCACTACTTATCTTTATGAATGTGATAGTTTCCAACTTCCTAATGGACTTATTCTTGGCAAGGATGTCTTTCATATATTTTGCATAGGCCGGCACATGGTTGATCAACTCCGTAAATGTAATACCCCGTATTTTATAGGTCGTAATAATAAAATATTATTACTATCGTAAATTAGATATAATTATATATATATATATTCATATATATATATATATATATATATATATATACGGTATTTAATAATCACGATACGTGGTCGATAATTAAGATAACTGTGTTTAATATATATTACGCTTTTTCGTAACGCGTTCGTTAAATGATATTATGACTCGGTGTTGGGAATGAGGGTATGAACCGTATAATACCTAGGTAGACCGAGTATTTAACGAGGTCAATTACAAGTTTCACGAGGTTTGAATGTAGCAATTTACAAGGCATAATAATCAACGATTCTTTTTTTTTAGCTGAAATGTGATTATATATTTATATAAAAAAACCAAACGTCCATGTACAAGATTAGGGGTTCGAACCCCGTAGAGCTTAAAAAAGAACCATACAGCAACCAAACCTACTCAAACATATTCTCATTGCTAATCAAAGCAACTAAGCCAACCATTGGTGCTGTGACACAAACCAGGGCCTGCTTTGCTGCATCCTCTTCTTCCTGCAATATCCTCAATCTGTTTTGCTACAAATTCAGGCCTCTAAACTGAGTACTGAAGTCTTGTATTGTTTCTCTGGTACCACATAGTATATAGATAGACATTGAATACCATAGTCATTGCTTTCCACTGTAGACTATTTTCCCTCCCATTCTGGAGCTCATTAAGACTAGGGAATGATCTCCCCAGCCAGGTAGCAACAATGCCACGATTCTGCAGCTGTAAGTACATTCATAGAAGAGATGAGCCATCGTTTTAGGTAGCTCCCCACAGATTAAGCACAAGTTGTCCTCACAGAAACCAAACTGGTGCAGTCTGGTTTTAAGATTTAATCCTTCCTGCATAATAAGCGAAGTGATGATTAAATGTTTGGGTATGTTCCAACTGTTCCATACCAGAGAACACCAATCTACCTTAGGTTGTTGATTGCAGAGTCATCTATATCCATTCTTAAGTGTGTAACCCTTCTCATCAGGCACCCAACAGTTCTCAACAAATCCCTCCTTCAGTTTTTCCTTAGTCTTGCATATATTTTTCCAAGTCCAGGAAGAATCTGCAGGGGGAGAATAAGAATGCCAGTTCTGGTTTATCAGGTACACATTACTTATCCACCTTATCCACAACTTGTCAGCTTTGCTATACACTCAATTCACCAGTTTCCCTACAGCTGCCCAATTCCAAGCCTCCACTTTCTTAATGCCTAATCCACCAGCATCTTTAGGCACAGTAACTATATCCCAAGCTACTAATGGTACTCTGTGGTAGTCAGGACTTCCATCCCAGAGATAATTTCTACAGATTGCTTCTATTCTCCTTAGCACAGCTTTGGGAATCAAGAACATAGTAGCCCAGTAAGTGTGAATAGTGTTTAGCACTGAATTGATGAGGGTAATCCTGCCTGCATAAGAGAGTTTCTTGGCCCTCAAACCTCTAATCCTTCTAATAATTTTTTCAGTTAAACAACTACAGTCCTTCTTGCTCAATTTACCTGGCTGTATTGGAACCCCCAGATATCTGAATGGCATTGTGCCCTTCTGAAACCCAGTGACTCTCAAAATATCAGTCTGTAGCTCAGGTACCATACCACTGAAGAATATTTCAGACTGTGTATTATTCATTCTCAACCCAGAAGCATTAGAGAATGAGGTGAAAGCCTTCATAAGAAGCATAATTGAAGGAGCATCCCCTTTGCAAAACATGAGAAGATCATCTGCAAACATCAGGTGGGTGAGCTTTAAATTCTTGCAGAGTGGATGATAGTGAAAGGGCCATCTCTCTGTAGTAAAAGCAATAAGTCTAGTCAAGTACTCCATACAAATAGTGAAAATTAGAGGGGAGATTGGATCACCCTGTCTAAGCCCTCTTTGCCCTTTGAAATAGCCAAAATTGCTTCCATTCAGGACCAGAGTAAAGGAGGTGGACTTGATGCAAGCCATGACCAGATTTGTGAAATGAGTAGGGAAGTTGAGGCCGGAAAGAAGATGCTCCACAAAATCCCATTCTACAGTGTCATAAGCCTTCTGGAGATCTATTTTGAAGAGGCATCTAGGAGATACATGGCTTCTAGCATACAAATACACAATATCTTGACAAATTAAGACATTCTCAATAATTGACCTACCCTGGATAAAAGCTCCCTGATTGTCATGAATAATATCAGGTAATACAAGGGCCAACCTGTTGCATAGAAGCTTGGATATAACCTTGTAGATCATGTTACAGCAAGCAATAGGCCTAAATTGCTTAACAGAAGTGGGCCTATCACACTTAGGGATTAGTGTAATATTTGTGGCATTGATCTGTTGGAGAATCTGGCCTGTAGTAAAAAAATCTGCAACAGCTTCATAGACATCCTTCCCTATCATATCCCAAGTATCCCTGAAAAAGCCACTGGAATAGCCATCAGGCCCTGGGGCTTTGTGTTTAGGACTAGAAAAGACTGACTGTTTCACCTCCTCATAAGTGATACTGCTATTAAGAATTGCAGTATGTTCTAAGCTGCATACTTTTCCCTTAGCCAGTACAGCAGCTTTGACTTCCTCAGTGGGACTCTTCTTACCTAGCAGATCCTCATAGTAGTCTAAGAATGCATGCTCAATGGCTTCAGTATCAGTGCACAGTTGTCCTTCTTTATCCTTAATTTGGATAACCATATTTCTCAGGCATCTCTTCTTAATAGCACAATGAAAATAAGCTGTATTTGTATCTCCCTCTTCCATCCATTGAACTTTTGCCTTTTGTTGCAAGAAACTATCCCTGGCTTTTGTCAAATTTTGAAGCTCAGTCATGAGATGCACTTCTTTGGCAATAAGCTCAGCACTTTGACCATGTGTGGCAATCTGTACCTGGATTTCAGCTAGTTGGTATGCAGCTTGGCTAGCCTGATTTTCAATATCAGAGAAGCAGTCTTTGTTTAAAGCTTTGAGCTTGTATTTCAATTCCTTCAATTTTTTTGTCAGACAGAACATTTTTGTCCCTGTTAGGGGCCTGTCCCAAACTTCCTTCACAGTTGGCAAGAAAGCAGGAGCACTACTCCACATATTGAAATACTTGAAGCTTCTAGCCTTACCCTTGTTCAGATTTCTATTACTCACCACACAGGGTGTGTGGTCCAACAGTCCCTCAGGATGAAAGTGTGCTACCATATCAGGGATTCTTTCCACCCATGCCTGGTTGATTAGAAACCTATCAAGCCTACTATAATTCCTATGCTCAGCATCCTGTTTATTATTCCATGTGTAAAAAGCTCCAGTTGCAGGAATATCAGTCATTCCACATACCCCCAAACAATTCAAGAAATCCTCCATATCCTCCTGTCTTGTTTGTCCTCCCATCCTCTCTTCTGGGTGGATAACAGTATTAAAGTCCCCAGCTAGTGCCCAGGGCCCATTGCATTGCAATGCAAAGAATTTCAACCAACTCCAAAGTTCAACTCTCTCACTCATATCATTAAAAGCATAAATCATTGTTAGATGGAAGACTTGCTTAGATGCTGTCACAGTGACCTGAACATGAATGAATTGAGGATTGTATTGCAGTACTAATATATCAAAAAGGCTAGGTTGCCAGATGAGCTAAACTCTACCTCCCTTATGAGTATGGCAATTAGTTGTGACACACCAACCATCAAATAAATTATGAGATATATGACTCATATTTCCAGCATTTATTTTTGTCTCTAATAAACCAAACAGTCCAATATTCTGCTTATTGATAAAAGTCTTCACTATATGTTGCTTATTTACATTATTGAAACCTCTAATATTCCAAAACCCAATGTTATTCATTGATATCAGTTTGGATAGGAGGGTTACCAGTATCATCTACCTTTCCTTGCTGAGAATTCTGAACAGTGGGGGTTTTGCAATTCAAATCCTCCTGAGTTGAGCTTTCTGTGTCATTCTGAGGTGTCATGCTAGCCTGCACAGGTGACCTCTTTGTAGGAGTTGTCACTCGTAACCCAGGAGTACCATTAGCTACAGTCAAATCAGGGTATTCAGTTGCAGAAAGCTTATTGTCAGTAGCAACAGGTTTAGGAATAGGCTTCCAAACCCTGGCAACAGGCTTTGCCTTCTGACTCACCCTCCTACAGTTCTTCTCTTCATGACCCATGCCCTTACACTTAGTACATATGGTCGGCTTCCATTCATATTCCACATTTACCACAATTATTTTACCCTGCTCATCCTTAAATTTAACAGAGTTAGGATATTTCTGTCCCACTGTAAGCTTCACCATGGTTCTAGCAAACCCTATCCTCGTTTTATCCTCTGTTGCTGCATCCTTTCTGACATACTTACCAACTAGTCCAGCAATGGGAGGAAGGCATTTGCCCCAAAATTTCAATGCAGACCAAGTAACCTTATCCAAGCAGGAACCACTTTGACATCCTCTTTTAAGAGATCCACATTAACCTACCATGGCTTGACAATGAGTGGCTTGTTATCAAACATATGATATCCAGCCGTGAGTATAGCATCTCTGTATTTCAACTCCTTAAATCTGACCAAGAAAACTCCATTAGGAAGAAATGAAACCTTATCTATACCAAACTTGCTCCATATACGATAGATAAAACCATTTAGAACTTCCCATGGAGGATTAGCTCCAAGAACAAAACAATAAACTGCCTAATTCCAATATTCTACCTACTCTTTGACATCCTCAGGCGTAAATTCTAGCATCTCCTCAGTAACAGTCTCCTCAGTAACATTCACTACACTAGGGCTCTCTTCATTAGGAATCCTACCATCCTTTTTAGCATCCGTCTTCTTACCACGTTGAGTAACCCATGTTGTGGTTTGGACTGGATCCTCTTCATCATCAAAGGACAGGCCAGTCACAGGATGTATCTCATGCATAGGCTTAGTACGTAAAACCTCCTCTTCCTCTGGTCCTCTCTTTTTTCCATTATTATGGCCATTGCTAGGTTTCTTTGCAGATACAGTACGTTTCGTTGATGATCTTTGATTACTACGAGTCTTCTTTGCTGAATTTTGTGCCATAATAACGTAGGAAAGAGCCCTAATTAATGGCTGCAAGCAAGCTTATTTTTTCGCCTGAAAATCGCCTTCATTAGGGTTTTTTTCGCCTGAAAGTCTTGTCCTTTTGTGTGCCATTGTTGTTTGGGCCGAAACTTATTAAGAATCAATGATTCATACAAATTTCCATATAAGAATCAACGATTCATTGAACCTTATAATGATAATTACAAGGATAATTTATAGTCATTCCCCACCTACCTTTTCAACACTCATTCCACATATTATTTTCTGAAATTTTGAGGAGAGAAAGAGGGAGAAAGATAGGACTTTGAGGCGGGAATTATTCGAGGTACGATTATACATCGCTTTTCGTTTTTATAAACTAGTTATCGCTCACCTACGTTAGACTCGACCAAACCTTGACCTAGGCTAACTCGAGTGACCTAACCCAGGCCCTAGGATAAGTAGGAACCACCCTGACCAACCCTTGACCAGTGTCGGCCACCGTGGAGGTGGTGGTTTAATTGAAAACAGGGGTATACACGGGTGGTAAAGGGGAGCATTGTAACACCCCCATACACCAAGGTGCCTTACCAAGACCACCAAATGCATGGAAGTGCTACCATCTCGGTTACTCGAGGCAATGTATATCAAATTGACCATAAAAGAGCATACTTTAGATATATACGTTTAAAGTGATTACATCAAAACCAACTGTAAAGTAAAGTACAACTGTTCTAAAACCAAACTACAACTAAAGTACAAAAGGTCTCATGATAACACAGCGAAAGACTACTATCAGACTCGTGGCGACTCTATCCCCAGCTAATCCCACGGGCATCCATAGTATACCTGTTACAACTGCTCACTACCTCCGAATGGATCACCATAGATTTTAAAACATTTAAACGGGGTTAGTTACTGATTACACCAAAACACAATATATAAGATACAACACACACATTACCCAAACTCCGTCACAACTCCACACACCTGACTACACACTAAAGTGTGTAGTCCTGCCAGAATACTCATCGCAACAGATATTCCTCGCCGCCAATAGGGGACCGCAGCCGTACCCACCTAAGCCCCTGTAACAAATTAGATTATAGAATAACAATTGTAATAAAATTTAATATTTTTAATTAAATAAGTTCGCCCGATAGCGGAATTATCGAGTAAATAAAAAACCCAGTTCGTTAAACTCGAAATGAATAATTAAATTACATAAAATAGCAAAGTTACGAAATACAAGTTTATATGTAAAATAACTATCTAAATAATTAATTAAATCATTGATCAGTTTTCCGTCTGCTCACTCGTTAACCCAACCCGAATAAATATGCATCCAATCTTCAAAATATCAACCTGCACCAATCCGAATAGCAGTTTCTCACTAGATGCCTCCACAATTAACATGCAACAGTAACAATAGATATACCCATGCAGCATGTGAATAAATGAACAAATAATTGACCCAAACGATAGAATAAATGACCAAACATCAGACAATCGCAAATGAATGTCACACTTTATTTTTCATAACAGGATAAGATTGATTAATTTCATTTGTGAATAAAAATGTAGTCAAAGAAATGTAAGAGCAAGCATCTAAAATTAAGTCAAATATGAGTACGGTGGAACGCCTGCGAATCAACAATATGATGCACTCTAGATGCTCAGACAATACTGAGACCTAATTCCCTATGGTAGGACGACGATCATAATACGGTCCTAGTCTAAGTTTGGGCAATCTCTCGAGTACCAATTATACCCGATTCAACAACTGGTAACCTAAATGGTTGTTGGAATATGTTTCCTCCGACAATAATGCGATCACAATTGTCGATCATAATGATCACATGTTTAAATCCCATTTTAAGAATACATGTGGGATGTAATATTTTTACAGTCAACTGGTCCACACATATCGGTAATGATTGGCTGACTAGAGTTTGACATTATTGTCGTGCGACGGTGGTGATCAGTTGATCCCCTTAGGTCATATCTATAGGGAAATACTCTTAATTGATTATTTAATTAATCGTATACCGATACGAGTTAATTAAATTGCTTAAAATTGACGGATGATTTTGTGAGTATAATTAACGTATCTTATTGTAATATGATTAAATGAGACACGGTCTAAGTAATCGAATTGTTTTATTACTTAGATGAAATTATTGTTTACAGAAACAATTGAAACGGAATGAATAAATTATTATAAATACAGAATGTTGTAGTTTATAATTCGGAAACACATTACAGTACAAGTAATTATGAATTACTAGGTTAATTATATAAGTGACATATTTTATTAATATGTTGATTTTTAATTGTTAAAAATACATTTGATATACCTAATGTCATGAAACATGTTACATGTGACAAATTGACAACTTAATGTGTAAAATGGATTTTCCATTTTACATCATATGTGCCGAAATAAGTAAGGAGTATTAGGCTTATTATTGTGTTAATTTTTAGTGGAAAACACAATCATGAAAGCTAACTACTAGCCATGCAACCCTATAGCTTTTGAGAAGAGCAACTATTGCATGCATAGGCTCCCAATAAAGCCCCCCCAACCGGTTTTCCATGTGAGGAACCCATATGGTTTTCTCTATTATTATTCATTCATTTTAACAAAAACATTTTCTAGTGTAAGAAAGGTGTTTATCTCTATCTTTTGTAAAAATCCTAGAGAAATAAAACTCCATCATCTATTCTCTCTAAAACCGAAATACATGAGAGAACAAAAATTATTTTGTGTCATATTTTAAGTAAAACTAATATTGTTACTAGATCTAAATAATATTGGTTATTATGAGTTTTCCTTGGGTATATGCTTTTGGGAGGGATTCTATACTTAAATCCTTGTTCTTCCAATTGGAGAGCTCAATAACAAGTGAGTAGGAGAACTCACTTGTGCCCATATATCCGAAAATCATATGGTGAGATAACGATTTCTTCACTTATCTATTTTTAGTTTGCATGCATAAGATTTATAATTAATTTTATGACTAAATTAATTTTGAAACATATATCAATATGTTGAGTAATGAGATATAGATTTCCAACAAGCGGTATCAAGAGCACAAGGTTGTTTGCATGCAAATCGGTTATAATTTTTCCGAGCTATACAATTAACATATAAAACTTATAAATTTGTGTTTATTATGATATATCACGAAATTTATTGTGCATGTTAAATTTTCTGGTCCTAAAATTTTTTAGGATATTTTGGTTTAATTTATGGATTTTATTGTTCATTTTACATAATATTGGCATTAAAATGTGATTTTTATGATAAAACTGTCATTTTTGGACGAAAATTAGCTAAACTTCGAATTTTCCATTGGTTTTTGGATATATTTTTACATATATTATTTTTAGATGATCTGGAAATTTTCAAAAGTTTTGGAGTTTTTATGCTCGAAATATGGATTTTTCATGATAAAAATCGAATTTAAATGAAAAATAGGTTAGTATGAGAAATATTTCGAATCTGGTCATAGAAATTTAGTATGTTGTCACATGCAATTTTACAAGAAGTGTGTAAAATAATAGGCTATAATGATGTCTTTATGCATGATTTATGAATTTTTGATGAAAAATAACATAAATAGTGACTTAATTAGTATAAATTGCTAAAACATACTCCATGACTAAGGAAAAACGTCACATGTTGAATTTTATTACCTTTTTCAGATCTAAAATTGAAAAGTTGATGAATATAATTTTCTCATGTTTTTATGATTATTATTGATAAATCCGATAAACCGCAACATAGTTTTTCCGATAATTTTACGAAATTTTAACCTAAGTTTTTGAACATTATGAGTGTCATGGTATTTTTCAAGAATGTTCTTAAGTTTAAATTTTGAATTTTGAATTTATTTGAAATTTTTACGATTTATTTGGAGTTTATAGCATTTTATTATAATTTTGAGTCCATTAATGAACAATTTTAAGAAATATGAGTTAATTATAGTCAAATAGTTAGTGAAGACTAATTTTGAGTCCTAAGTTGGTTAGGGTAATTAACTTGTGCATAAATATGATTTTATGTAATTTATTGTGATTTTAAAAGGTTGAATCATGCAAATCCGTAAAAACCGTTAAATATACGATATTGGCTCCTTAAAGGCGATTTAGCATAAAATTGGGCATGTTCATACATATTATAATGCTGCATTTTATTTATGATTGTCATAATTTTATTTTATGTAATTTTTACTTAGTATGGCCTTAGCTTTTAATTGGTATTCCCGAAATGTATGGGAATATCGATTCGGTTGTAATTTATTGTGATCTCGTATCACCGTTTGTAATTTAATAGATTTATTTTTATTTTAATTACAAATGTATAATAGGAAATTATGTAATTTTTTATGTAATTTATTTATTTCGGAGTTCCTTGAAGACGATGTCACTCAAGAAGGCGATACATAAAGATGGTGTTACCTCGAGATGCGTGCCAAAACCGAAGTTCAAGGGACAAATGGAGTTGGTTTCCGAATATGTAATAGTTAATTAGATTTTCTATTTTAGGAAGGCCATACTAGGATTTAATTTATGCATTGCATTTTATTTATATGTCGCATGCATCGCTAAATCGCCATAACTAAAACATGCATTATCATTTTAATCGAGTTTATCGACCGTGTCAATTACAATTATCGTAGTTCACCGCTTTAGTTCACTTAAAACGTGATAGATAATAAATTGACATGACCTCTCGCTGAAAATAAACAATTGAGACATAGCCTTACCAAAAAGTAGAAACCATGAAAACCTATTTCATGAGGGAGTGCACTCGGCCATCCCGGGGTACAAACCTTGTTACGTAGGGGAAGTGGGTGATAAATGTCTATCCACCGAATTCGTGTTGATGAGGGTTTCATCGGCTATCCCGTGCCCAAGTTGATGTGGATTTGGATTATGGACACATTTATTCGAAATTTGGATTGAGCTCAATGGAAGTATTCGTGACCGTAGCCGCATGTGTTCCGTGCTATAGATAAATATTAGAGTAATTTTATCGATCGAGAATTCTAAAAGTAGAATCGATTAAAGAGTTAGTCCACCGAGTTATATTGATAAGGGTTTCATCGGCTATCGCGTGCCCAAGTTAATATGAATTTGGATCTCGGAATCATTTATCATAGTTGGGTAGAGGTCACTATGTAAATGCTTTACTTGTTATCTACAAGTATTATTATAACGATGAATGTTTTTGTTTTCACAATTCCGTTATCATATTGTTCTATTTCTTTACCACAATTCATATACGATATCATTTGGATTTTTGTTTCAAATCTCCATTAAAACATCGTAACTAAAGACAAATATGAATTTTCTTCTAAAACCTCATATTATCCATTGGAAGGATCTCTTGTAAAGAGTATAGATAAAAGTTATTCATTATCAAACAGGTTTTTGATTCTTGATCTACTTACAATGGATTGTTTTTTCATATACTTAATTGAATTAAGTACCTTGACGCAATAAATTGTTTTGGTAATTAGATTTGTCAGAATTCGTAATTGACCAAAATAACGCAACCACTTCAATGAAAGTTTTAAGACTAAAACGATTGAATTGAAGAGTAATCTTCATAAAATTCAAACTTTGCTTCTCTAAGTAAAGACTCTTTGAAATGAGTGGGAGCATTCTCTTAAACCGTTAAGAAAAGGACGAGGTTCAAGAAGTAAAAATTATAATGGAATTGATACAAGGTAATGTTAAAAGTAAAGTTGTTGAGAATAGCGATACTAAACCTATCAATCCCGACCGATAAAGTTTCCACTGTCTTAAATGTTGGACACTAGAAAGGAAACTACCCCAAATTATTGAAAAATCAACAAGTTAGTTGTGGGACATCTAATGGGACCTTCTTCTTTAAATGTTTATTTGATTAAACATAAATTTTGCTAGTACTACTTCGTCAATATTAGAAACCAGTGGAGGTTTTCATCATTGTATTCGACACATAAGATGATTAGAATATGACGACTAGCAACAATAATGTCGAGAGATAGAGTAATTGTGTACTCAATCTAGTTTTTGGATTTAAAGTTGTACTTAATTGTGACTATTAAGTGCATAAACTCTAAATAAGAATATAACTTGTTAAAGATACAAAAGAGGTTTCACTTTTTTGACCCTATACACCATAATTTGATATATGGCTAGCCCATTATCAAGGTGATTATATTCTAAACCAAACTAGAATAACACATCATGTAGATGATGTAAGACTCAAATCGGTAACCCAAGATTAAACCTTAAATTTTGGAATGATGAACGCAAAGAGTTATCGAGTACTCTTGAAACCATTAGATTGTTAATGGTATATGCGTATCTTGTATTCAAAGCAAGATGTCTCGTGCCTTTTGGTTGAAAAGGAGATCGAGATTGTAAATCATTGATCCATAATAGGTTGATCATTTTCTTTTACCAACGATTTAAGTTGATACTAATGTGTTCACTTAATAAGGTAAATAGAGAAATCTTTGCAGAAGTTCAAAGAGGTCAAGGAATCACGATTTAGTCGTGATAGGGGTTATCAAAGTGAAGACTTTGATATAAGCCAAATGAAATGTGATATAGTATCACAGGTTAATCTCTCTTAACACGCATTATGGGATAATATGTGGTCGGATAAAGAATTCAAACGCTATTCGATATGGTTTGGACTTCAATCAAGTTACCTTGAGTTACTTGATCCTTTTGGGGAATTTATCATTTTTGTCTAAATTATTTTCCACTAAATCTAAACGAATCATATGAGATATTAAATGGTAATGTACCATGTTTGTAAGCTTACACAAGAAACAAATACTCACTTTTCCCTTTCAATTATCACGAGTACAACAAGTTTGTGGCTCGTGAAGCTGTCTTTCTAAAATACAAGTTTATTTCTAGAAGACAGAGTGGGAGAAATTATTAAAGAGCCACAAAGAATGTTATGTCGCTATCAACTGGTCTTTCTTGGCTGCATGAGACGTTTTGTGAAAGACGTTGTTTCTTCAAAACCTAGGAGGTTAAAATCATCACTCGTTGAAGATGATGAATTAGTGTTACTTTTAGAAAGTAAATAGATTGTAACTTACAAAGAAATCATTTGATTCAAGTTGATTACTTCTAGAAAGTAATGGACATATGACTTACATGAGAATGTTTAAGTCACAACTCAATACAAGGCTTAGAGCCATGAAAATCCGAAATTAAAGGCTTGATTAGTTGCAAAGGGTTTTGCACTAATAAAGAGAGATTTCAAAGCTTGATTGGTAGCAAAGGGTTTTGCACTAGTTGAAATGCTTAAGTCTATTTGGATCTTCTTAGGGATTGTGTTTCATTATGAAATACATAGCGAGTGAATCTAAAACCCACTTCTTCAAAAGAAGGAATGTATTCAATACATGTCATGAGTTTTATAGATTCTTACAATCCTAAGATAATGTGAAACTTAAGAGAGGGTCTTAAGTAGGACATCAGTGAGTTGGAATCAATGTTTTGATCATATTATAAAACTTTTCTCGATAAGTCGAGAAGTTGTGTTTAAACATGGAGTTTAGTGGGAGTTACGGAAATTTTAATTAGTCTTATATGTGGATGACATATTGATCATTAACAATGATTTAAGACTTTGGAGAAATATAGTACATCTTTAATATCCAGATTTATGGAGATAAATCTACATGATATTAACGTCAAATAAGAAGTCTTATGTTTATAAGATTCATGACTAGTTCAATCAAGTTGAACATATTTGATTGATTCCATTCGCTTCCGCTGTCGAATCAATTAAATAGGAAATGATGTATAACACTTCATATACTTTGAGTATGATGAATTGTTTCAAAATCGAATTCAAGAAATAATTACCAAGTAGCCATATTAATTACCCTTAAGTGCTTGCAGAAGCATTAAGGATATAATGCAAAGTATTTTTGATGCAATTTTGTGTAAGGGTATTACACAAGTGACAATTGACAATTGAGATTGCGCATGGTTTCTGACAAAACCATAATCAAAACACATTAGGATGGTTAAGATACCATTGTGGCCATGTTAATTAAGAAGTAGATATTCTAGAATCGTTCTAGGCAATAAAGAACAATGAGAAATATTTACAATGGAAATTGAGTACACTTGCAATCATGGGATGTGCAAGAAGGATGAGTCCCGCACACTGTGAAAATAGTGGGAGCTATTCTAAGGCTAGAAGGCCTATGTCTTGATTGGATCTCGGCACGTACTCAGAATGTTTTGTAATGTAAATTTATACATTACAAAGGAAAACGAGTATGTAGTAAGGTTGAGTAAGGTACAAGAAGTTGATAAAACCTACTAACCAAAGCCTTCTCATAGGCTTAACATGATAAGTCATGTCATTTCAATTAAATTGAGATGAACAACTACATTCAAGATCAAACTGGATTATAGAATATGAAGTAGTAATCAGGCATTGACTATTCATATGTGATAATCGCATTTGTCGTTCGAGTTTTACTTTAAAACTCTTTTATTATACTTTGTTACATCCAAACGGGTTGTAGAGACAACATTGAACCCCGTTAAAGTGAACCCGGATTAACATGGTATTCGCCCATAGTCACTTGTATGAGGTGACGTCTCGAAGTGACTAGAGTGTGATGCGATTGATGGTAAGTTCAAGTTCCATAGAGTCATGTGAGATGACTAGTCGATCACATAGGCAGATTGTTAGGAACACTTTGTCGGGCAGTGACCGCTTATAGAGTTCTGGCAAATTTATATAGCCTGGTCGTGGCGAGAGCTACTATAGTATTCTAATGAGTCGATTCTTTTGACTAAAGACTATTCGCCTAAGGTGGCACGGTTTTAGATTAACTTTAATTTGTGTTACTACGACCTTCGTAAATGGGGTCAAATGGGAATATTTTGGGTTATGATGGCTGTGGCTAGTCGAAGGGAATAAGTGCGATAGGAATTGTCCACCCCCTTGTCAGGGTTAAAACAATATATCAGGGCCACTCGAGGAGTAATGAACTGGAAATGCGTGGCCACGCTCGGAAGGTATCTATGATAGATAAATCCGGTCAATCAGTTATTCTCCAGATCGAGGAAACCACTCTCGATATGATCACTTGAAAGTACGACCCGAAAGACACCTTGCATTGAGTGGGAGATAGTAATAGGACAAGAGAATTGGTGATGCACACTTGTCGAGGACAAGTGGGAGATTGTTGGAATATGTGTCCTCCGACAATAATGCGATCACAATTGTCGATTAGAATGATCACATGTTTAAATCTCATTTTAAGAATACATGTGGGATGTAATATTTTTACAGTCAACTGGTCCACACATATCGGTAATGATTGGCTGACTAGAGTTTGACATTACTATCGTGCGACGGTGGTGATCAGTTGATCCCCTTAGGTCATACCTATAGGGAAATACTCTTAATTGTTTATTTAATTAATCGTATAGCGATACGAGTTAATTAAATTGCTTAAAATTGACGGATGATTTTGTGAGTATAATTAACGTATCTTATTGTAATATGATTAAATGAGACACGGTCTAAGTAATCGAATTATTTTATTACTTAGATGAAATTATTGTTTACAGAAACAATTGAAACGGAATGAATAAATTATTATAAATACAGAATGTTGTAGTTTATAATTCGGAACACTTTACGGTACAAGTAATTATGAATTACTAGGTTAATTATATAAGTGACATATTTTATTAATATGTTGATTTTTAATTGTTAAAAATACATTTGATATACCTAATGTCATGAAACATGTTACATGTGACAAATTGACAACTTAATGTGTAAAATGGATTTTCCATTTTACATCATATGTGCCGAAATAAGAAGGGAGTATTAGGCTTATTATTGTGTTAATTTTTAGTGGGAAACACAATCATGAAAGCTAACTACTAGCCATGCAACCCTATAGCTTTTGAGAAGAGCAACTATTGCATGCATAGGCTCCCCATAAAGCCCCCCCAACCGGTTTTCCATGTGAGGAACCCATATGGTTTTCTCTATTATTATTCATTCATTTTAACAAAAACATTTTCTAGTGTAAGAAAGGTGTTTATCTCTATCTTTTGTAAAAATCCTAGAGAAATAAAACTCCATCATCTATTCTCTCTAAAACCGAAATACATGAGAGAACAAAAATTATTTTGTGTCATATTTTAAGTAAAACTAATATTGTTACTAGATCTAAATAATATTGGTTATTATGAGTTTTCCTTGGGTATATGCTTTTGGGAGGGATTCTATACTTAAAACCGTGTTCTTCTAAATGGAGAGCTCGAGAACAAGTGAGTAGGAGAACTCACTTGTGCCCATATATCCGAAAATCATATGGTGAGATAACGATTTCTTCACTTATCTATTTTTAGTTTGCATGGATAAGATTTGTAATTAATTTTATGCCTAAATTAATTTTGAAACATATATGAATATGTTGAGTAATGAGATATAGATTTCCAACAATGGTAACCAATCTCATAGTCTCAAATCAAGCAACCGCAGCTACTCGATGGAGTGACCTCGTGGACCTTGTACCAACAATATGGCATAAGGATCTACCCACGAAGTGGTAACCTATCAACGGGAGGCACATATTCCAAAACAAGGACTACTAAACACCCGTCTTGCTACCTCTCAACTAGACCCAACTACTTATACTTATAGCTATACAACTACACAAGACGGCATCATAAAATAAATTACTCACAAATGTCCATTATAATTTCCAACAATAGTTTTAAGTTAAAGATATTAATTCCAAACCACAATTTATGTAACTGGAGTAAACCTGCAAGTTTACAGAAACAAGAACAAGTAGTGTACCATGCAACACCTGCCTACCTTGCAGGTAAATATTTCCCAAGTTATGCGTTACCAACTAACCAACTAACCAACTACCCAACTACCCAACAACATAATATGTATAATTCTCAATTGAAGCATAGTTCCAAGCATTGAAAATTAGGACCTCATGTTCACATCACAAAATTCAATGCCAAGTTAGTCGTAAGTAAATTCACTTTATAGGGCCATTGCTAGTTTTGTACATTCCCATCATTAAGTTACCGTGTTTCGTAAAATAATTTCATGCCCTAAATATGGTATAAAATTTGATTGAGACATGTGTAAGTCTCTTATGAGACCGTCTTACATTTAGATAATATGAGACATATAAGTAATACACTGGAAATTTAAAGAAGAAAAATAAGGAAACCTTGAACTTAATAAAAGTAACTGCCCCTAATGTGAGAGGTCTCACAATAAGCTTATTATAAAATCGTCTTATATGAGAATTAGTATTTAGACATAAAGAGGTTCGCACTTAATATTGCACCAACAAAAACCAAGTTCAAGCAAGGTTCACAGTACCGTTGATTCAAATCTCACCTGAACCAGAACACGGTGGAGTAATAGATTAAACATGAACTCACCCAAGTTAAGCATTCCATACTAACAATAAATGACAAAGCCTATGTCATGCTGATAATGGTGAAAACTTTCTAGCAGTACTTTCATAAGTGACTAATCAACATATTAATTGATGGCAGGAGTTTATTGATGGCAGGAGCATTCCATACTAACAATAAATGACAAAGCCTATGTCATGCTGATAATGGTGAAAACTTTCTAGCAGTACTTTCATAAATGACAAAGCCTATGTCATGCTGATAATGAACTCACCCAAGTTAAGCATTCCATACTAACAATGAATTCCAAGACAAGATCAGTACCAATTTGGTAGCCAGGAGTGACGCCCAATAGAGAGAACAACATAAAACAGCACGTATTACGAAATTAAGCAAACAAGAGGCATCTATATCACCTTATATGAGTAGCCCTAAATATCGTCGTTGATTATGTAATAATCAGCCTCCGGATCGTCATCAGCTTCACCTATACAATTAAGCTAAAGAACCAAATTTTACAAATCAAATTGAACCCGAACGATTATAGTTTGCTACTAATTCGAGTCTCGGAGTTACATACCTAGAACGATTGAAGACAGTAGTGGGGTAAAAGATGAAGATTGAACAGGAAAGCAATTGAGATGGGAAAAGGAGGGAAAAGGAGGGGAAAAAGAAGGAGGCGGCTCTCTATTATTTTGTATACGTGAGTTTCACGAATTTTACTCGGCAATAAAACTAGGTCTAATAACCAAGTCAACTTATTACATATTAGCCCGTCCGATGTCTTTCGGGTCAGCCCGTGTCGACAATTGGTAAATTAATCACAATTAAAATTATATTTATAGACTCAAGTCAATTAATTTACTTAATACACATTCCATTGTATTTTATTTTACTCTAAACTTGTTATTATATATTTAATAATTTTATAAGTGGTACATTCTACCCACCTTTTATGAAGTTTCGCCCTCGAAACTTGAGGGAAAAAAGAATGAAGGAAGGCAAATATAAGAAAGAAATATAAGTGAAACGCGATATGCGGACGATGCTCACTAGAATAGGTGAGGGTGTTTCTCTCGCATCAATGCTTCTGTCTCCCAGGTTTCCTCCTCGAACTTATCATCGCCAAAGTACTTTAACTAGGGGAACCACCTTATTCCTCAGTCGTCTATCTTGCCTATCGAGAATATGAATCGGTCTCTCCTCATAGGTAAGATTAGGTTCAACCTCAAGTATATCAGCTTGTAAAACGTGTGGTGGATCACTTTGGTACTTTCTTAGTTGGGATACATGGAACACATCATGTACCTTCTACAAATTAGGAGGCAAGGCCAACCTATATGCTACCTCGCCAATATTCACTAACACCTCGTATGGTCCCACATATTTAGAGCTCAACTTAGCTTTCACACCAAATCTTTTCACTCTCTTCGTAGGCGACACCTTAAGGAACAAGTGGTCACCTACCTCCAACTCCAAAGGCCTACATCATATATGAGCATAAGATTTTTGTCGATCCTGGGCAGCCTTCATCCTACCTCGAATCACCTCAATCTACGCGCGGGTTTCTTGTAACAGTTCAGGACCAAGGGTCGCAACTTCACTTGAATCGTTCCAACGTAACGAACTACGACACTTTCTCCCATAAAGTACCTCGTAAGGAGCCATCCCGATGCTAGCATGATAGCTATTGTTGTAAGAGAACTCCACCAAAGGTAAACTCTTCTCCCAACCCACGTGAAATTCCAGTGAACAAGCCCTTAACATGTCTTCTAAAGTGTGAATTGTCCTTTCAGCTTGTTCATCTGTCGCTGCGTGGAATGCCGTGCTAAACCTTAATTCACTACCAAGAGCTAACTGAAGCTTCTTCCAAAATTGCGAACAGAACCTAGGATCTCTATTAGAGACAATATCTTTCGGTACTCCATGTAATCGGATGATCTCGCGCTGATATGCATTGTCTAACTCTTGTAGGCTCCACGACTCCTTCATGGAAACAAAATGAGCGCTTTTAGTTAACCTGTACACAATTACCCAAATAGAATCCATTCCTCTAGCTGTCTTAGGATGTGCCATCACAAAATCCATAGATATAGATTCCAATTTCCAAGTCGGAATATCCAGTGGTTTCAACAGACCACTGGGTCTCCTTTGCTGAATTTTTACCTTTTAACATGTAAGACATCGAATCACATAGTTAGCTATATCTTTTCTCATATTAGGCCACCAATACATTAGCTTCAAATCCTGGTACATTTCATCACCCCCCGGATGTACAGAATAAGGTGTCATGTGCGCCTCCCGCATAATCTTCCTTTTAAGCTCAGTATCGTTAGGTATACGCCACCTTCCCTGAAACTTTCAAGCATCATCAGAATCAATCTCGAATCCTGGAGATTTTTCTTGACTCAAATTCACCCTAAAACCTCCTAAAATCACATCATCCTTTTGATTATCTATAATCTCCTTAAATAAATCAGGCTCAACCACCATAGCTGACAAACGAGTAGCTGAGAAAAGAATGTCCACTAGGTGTACAATCTCTAAATTCATTCTCCGAAATTCTCTACACAACTCATCGGGCAGAACTATGATAGAATTAGCAGAATGCTCCACCTTTCGGCTTAGAGCAACATCAACGACATTACCCTTGCCTTCATGGTAGTGAATCTCCAAGTCATAGTCACTTGCTAGCTCTAACCATCTTCTTTCTCTCGGGTTCAAGTCTGTCTGGGTAAATATATATTTAGGCTCTTGTGATCTGTAAACACCCGACATGGTACTCCAACCAAATAGTGACGCCAAATCTTAAGAGCATGAATTACCACTGCCAACTCTAGATCATGGGTTGGGTAATTCACTTTATGAACCCTCAACTGCCTTGAAGCATAAGCAATCACCTAACCCCGCTGCACGAGCACACACCCTAAACCTAGCTTGGAGACATCACTGTAAATCTCGAAATCAATGACATCCTCAAGAGGGTTAAAACTGGAGCTGTAGTCAATCTCTCCTTAAGCTCCACGAAAGCTTCCTTACAAGATTCAGTCCAAATGAACTTTGACTCCTTCTTTAGTAGCTGAGTCATTGGCCTAGCCATTGTGGAGAAATCCTTTACAAATCTACGGTAGTAACCAGCCAAACCTAAAAAGCTTCTTACCTCATTTACATTAACTGGACTTTTCCAATCCATCACTGCTCGAATCTTAGCTGGATCCACCTTAACCCCTTCACCCGAAATTACGTGACCCAAGAAAGCCACTTCACTTAGCCAGAACTCGCACTTAGAGAATTTAACATACCACTTTTGTCTCTGAAGTGTCTCTAGAATAATCGTCAAGTGTGTCTCATGTTCCGTCTCATCCTTAGAGTAGACTAAAATGTCATCGATAAACATGACTACACATTTATCAAGGCTCTTCTTGAAGGTACGGTTCATTTTGTCCATGAATACAGCTCGGGCATTGGTTAACCCAAACGGCATCACATTGAATTCATAGTGGCCATATCTGGATCTAAAAGCAGTCTTAGGAATATCCTCTTTCCTAACTGGAATCTGATGATACCCCCATCTCAAGTCAATTTTAGAGAAGACACTCGCACCCTTCAATTGGTCAAATAAATCCTCAATCCTCGGCAAAGGGTACCTATTCTTAATGGTTACCCGGTTTAGCTCGCGATAATCTATGCAAAGACGCAAACTACCATCTTTCTTCTTTACGAATAACACTGGAGCACCCCATGGTGAAGCAGTCGGTCTAATAAACCCTTTCTCAATCATTTCTTGAAGTTGCTTCTTCAACTTTTGCATTTCTGTTGGAGCCATGCGGTAAGGAGCCTTGGAAATCGGACTTGTCCTCGGAATCAAATCAATTGTAAACTCTACATTCCTTTGAGGTGGAATACCGAGAAGCTCATCGGGAAAAATATCAGCAAAGTCACGAACCACTCTGATTTCTTCCAATTTGCACTAGTAGAAATATGACAATTGGCATCGACACAATGGCATCGGTTGTACTAATAACCGATGCCAAATTCAGTTTATGGTGATATTGGCATCGGTTGTTAGTAAATAACTGATGCAATTATTATTTTCTGGACACTGGCATCGGTTACTTACTACAACCGATGTCACTTTTGTTTGTCCTTTTACCATTTTTAAAAGTTAGGGTTATAGACTTTCCCCCCACCCCTCATCATACACAGCCATGCCTTACCCACTCCCATTACAACCACCATCCCAATACTCTATTGTATACACCCATGCGCACATCTCTTACCGTTCACCGGACCGCGTCCCTTACGCTTACAGACCACCACTACAACCATCATTTCCTTCGCCATCTCACATCCCCTCGTCTCCCTTCAGCTCCTCAACCACGCACGTCTCACTCCGTTCTCGCCACTCTTGCGCACTAACATTGTCGCTACTTCGATTTGACATATTGGCTATGGCTACCGCTCCACCTAATCAGCTTGCCGGTAAAATTCCATCCAAACCATAATTTACCGTCCTCAAATTCAAATCCTAATTAATTTTTTTTTAACCTAATTAGTTTGTTGATAGAGTTAGTCTACATTAACTCTTACTTCCGGTCATCCTTTTTTTAATATTTTTGTAATTTGTAAGTTTTTTTTTAATATCAGTTCTGGTAAGTTATTAACTTATTTTTTGCAATTGAATGATGTAATTAGTTTATTGTGCCATTCATTGTGGAATTTGGTGTAGTTATTTTTGAATTACACGAGTACACTACAGATGTAAAACGGCGATTAAGGGTTAGTTTAGGACTATTAGTTAATTTCTCGAACACATTTACAATCCTTGGTCATATGAGTATGATTGAAATTTGGATCTTGTTCCAACTTAAATATGCAGTTAATATAAGTAATATCGCTCTTTCACTTGTGTTATTTTAGATCTTTTTTGGCTACTGTTATGCTTGTGTTTAGCTTGTTTTGATCGGCTGTTAAAGGAAGGCATTACATAATTTGTTTGAGGCGTACGTATCATTCATTAATTCTGGTTTTGCACCATATAGAGTAGGTCTATTGACTCACTAGATACTTGAATCTATGTAGAAATTAGAACTAGAAGCTTGAACATAATTCAGATAACTTATATTTGAAGCGAGTTTATGCAATGGTTTGATTTACTCGTCCAGTTAAGGTAACATGATTCCATCAGCCTGGTGATTATTAGTTGAGGTCTGAATGTTTGTGGACCATTTGTTTGAACTTTGCAGTAGAGTTTACTGGCCTTTTATTAATCACATATATTTTCAACTTAACAGATGGTGGGTTTGTTGGAAGGGAAGGAGAAAATGGATTCTGTCGATTCCATTATCTCTTCATTCCTTGACGCGACCCCTTGGTTATACAAAGAAGAGATTTTCAATCCTTTCCTCCCCTCCTCTGATTTCCCTTGATCTCAATAATAATATAGTAATGTGGGTTGTTTAGCTCTTTAGCTACTAGCTTTAATCTGGAAATGCTTGCGTCAGCTAACATGAACTTATTTGGAAGTGTGTCTATGAGAGGTTAAATAATGAAAAGAGAAGGTAATAAGAATGTGAAACAGGAATCCCATAACTATGCAGTCAAAATTAGTAAAATCGATTGAAGTCGTAAAAATGCTCCTAATGCTTTTACCGCATTGTACTTTTGTGTAAAATTATGGGGATAAGACTGTGTTGACACAGTTTCTTGGTACATGCTTTTACTTGTTGTTATTGTTATCTGAACTGAACTGTCTTGGGATACATATTTTTGCTTGGTCTTTCACAGAATCCTTTTTTCCCTCCTCTAGTATTCTGTTGAGCTTACATGTATGCTTATATCATATGATGCTTCATCTGGTTATTTTATCTACTTTTAGTGTCCCATAGAGAGTTACAGGTTTCCAATGAAGATTGTTGCATTTGTATTTATAATTGTTATCACTATCAGATTACAGGTTGCTATTTTTGCTGTCTTGGCTATGGTTTGGAGACTTAAGCCACTGAGGGAGAATTCCAAATACCAAGGACAAGATAAGCTGCCAGTGATCATTTGGATAATATGCCAGGTATACATTTTAAGCAGTACAACATATTCAAAGTAGCTTTTCCTAAATTCTTCTTCTTTTTTCATATTTCATTTAACCAATTTAACATTAGCCCATGTACACTTTAGGCCTCTCAAGGAGATTTGGCAGTTTGCTTGTTTGTATGTGTGGGCTCATAATCTCCTGCCCAACTCAACAGCAAATCAACTAACAATTCACTTAATATGGATTTGATTTTTACAACCAAATAATGACGAGTGTGCTTACTGTGTCTGAAATGGATGTATAATATTCAGTCCCAAAAGACAACTTAGAGAAGGTATTTAAATTCATCTCTCATTCTAAATTGTTTTAAGTTATACCTCCTCTGTCCCAATCATTTGTTTGCTTTTGATTAAAATACTCGTCACAAAAAAGGCAACAAATAATTGGGACACATGGAGTAGTTTCTTTACCTGATGATTGAATTTAACATTATATTGTTCTTCTTTATACAGTGTGTCTCAGGTACAGGTACATTGTTACGATTGATGAAATGAACAAGGTTAAGGAGCTTTGGGATCTATATTGTAAAAACAGATGACCTGTAGTGAACGAACCATTGTAAAGAAAACACGTGTATGTGCTTATGTTTTTAGATGTAATTCGTGGAATAGTTGTATTGGATTTGAATTTGTTGGTATCGAAATTGATTTTGTAGGTTGTTAAGATTTGATTCTTTAATTTACAGAGAGATATTGCTGAATTTTTAATAGCTTGTATGAAATTAATTGCAGGGTGTATAATTTATAATTGTGCACTGAAAAAGAAAAAAAAAAAGAAAAATGAGAGTGGCATCGGTTGTGAGGTGTAATAGATCCTAATATATTGACATTGACATCAGTTCCTAACGCAATATTGGCATCGGTTCTTATGTTACAACCGATGTCATTATAAACAAAGTGGCATCGGTTGTGAACCGATGCCAATTGAAAAAAGGGCATTTACATCGCCTTGATTGGCATCGGTTGAGAACTGATGCCAGTCACTGTTTTCAACCGATGCCAATTGCATTAATTGGACTAGTGTTGGGAGTTGCTAGCAAATCAGTGACACTGCATAAGTACAGCTCATACCCCTTACTCTTCATACTGGCCATCTTCATAGTTGACACAAACTTAATCCCTTTCTTCACTCGCACACCTTTATAAGTTATCCTAGCACCAGATGGGCTCTTCAAAAGAATTCTAGAATCCCGACATTGAAATCTTGCATCGTATATAGCTAGCCAGTTCATGCCCAAGATGACATCAAACTCGGCAAGATGAAATTGAATTAAGTTGGCTGGAAGGATAGACCCCGCAACGGAGATAGGGACATCCCGGAATAGAGTAGAACAAGGAATGACTTCCCCCATGGGTAAAGATATAGCAATATCCACGGTGGTACTTGAAGTGAGAGTAGCCTTTTCAGCGAAGGAATAAGACACAAATGGCATGGATTCACCTGTATCAAATAAAATAACAGCAAGAATATCACAGATAAGATATGTACCAGTAATAACATCTGGATTTGCCTCTGGCTTAACTCGACTCATAACGAACGCCCGTACAACCTTAGGAGTTGTAGTAACTCCAGATGACGTAGTCATAGAGGAAGTGGTAGCTGGTTTCTGTGGGCACTCAAAACTCCTATGACCCTGAGCATTGCATTTAGAGCAGGTATAAGGATTCCCCTTACAAACCTCTCCTTTATGAAATGGCTTCCGACACGTAAAACATATCATTTCCTTCTTTGATTATCCTAAATCCCAGTTCACAGCAAGCCGGCTATCAGACTTTTCTTTCTTTTTTGATTCTGGTAGGTGGAAGGTGGTACGTAAGGCTTCTTCCCAGACTGGTTCTTGTTACTCTCCTTGGTGAGATCTTCAACTGCACCATCAAATCTTAAAGCACGATCATTAGCGAATTGAAAAGTCTCAGCCGGTGCACTAGCAATATGAGTACGGAGAGTGGCAGTGAAACCTCCCTCATAAAAAGTAACACGATCTTGCTCTGTCGGAATGATGTTCCCAGCGAATAGAGCAAGTTCATTAAACTTTTCAGTGTATGCCTGCACCGACATGGACCCTTGAGTTAAATCTATAAACTCTCTCTGCTTCCTCATGCGAAGTTCTTGAAGGTAAAACCTCAAATTATGCATGTTCTTGAATTGGATCCAACCAAATCCGGGCTGATTTATAGCAGTATCCTGATCCACTGCCCACCATCTATCAACATCTTACTTTAGGTAATGAGCAGCAATATCCACCTTACGGCCTTCTTGAACTTCATGAATAATGAACAACTTTTCCCACTCGTGAAGCCAGTTTGTCAGTGCTACTGGATCAACCACCCCATCGTAGCTAGGAGGTCGAAGGCGATCAATACGTTCAATAAGAGTACGCTGCTGGTTCCCATCATTGTTGTTTCTATCATTCATCAATTTTATGAGGGCTTGTTGCATAAGCCTATTACTTTCTTCCTGAAGTCTGTTCCTCTCAATCTCCAAGTTGCGGCCATTGCGATTATTGTTAACGTGAAACATCTGTAGCACCCAGAGAATTAGTTATTAATTGGCAGAAATACTATTTCCACCACTACACATTACTACTCAATTAAGATCGAACAAGAAGAATGTCCTTAATGGTTTCTACCCATCTCTCATACAATTATTTTAAATTTGTTTACATATTATTTCGGTTTCCGAGAAAGTGTTGGGAGCGATTAGGTTCTGATACCAACTTTAACAAACCAGATAATAAAATAACAATTATAATAAAATTTAATATTTTTAATTAAATAAGTTCGGCCGATATCAAAATTATCGAGTTAATAGAAAACCCAGTTCGTTAAACTCGAAATGAATAATTAAATTACATAGAATAGCAAAGTTACGAAATACTAGTTTATTTGTAAAATAACTATCTAAAATAAATAATTAAATCTTTGATCAGTCGTGTGTCTGCTCACTGGTAAACCCAACCCGAACAAATAAGCATCCAATCTTCAAAATATCAACCTGCACCAATCCGAATAACGGTTTCTCACTAGATGCCTCCACAATTAACATGCAACAGTAACAGTTGATATACTCATGCAACATGTGAATAAATGAACAAATAATTGACCCAAACGATAGAAAAAATGAACAAACATCAGACAATCTCAAATGAATGTCACACTTTAATTTTAATTTCATTTGTGAATAAAATGTAGTCAAAGAAATGTAAGTATAGCAAGTATCTATAATTAAGTCAAATATGAGTACGGTGGAACGCCTGCGAATCAACAATCTGATGCACACTAGATGCTCAAATAATACTCAGACCTAATTCCCTATGGTAGGACGACAATCATAATACGGTCTTAGTCTAAGTTTGGCCAAACTCTCGAATACCAATTATACCCGATTCAACAACTGGTAACCTTAATGGTAAACAATCCCATAGTCTCAAATCAAGCAACCGCAGCTACTCGATGGAGCGACCTCGTGGACCTTGTACCAACAATATGGCATGTGGATCTACCCACGAAGTGGTAACCCATCAACGGGAGGCACATATTCCAAAACAAGGGGTACTAAACACCCGTCTTGCTACCTCTCAAGTAGACCCAACTACTTATACTTATAGCTATACAACTATAAAAGACGGCAACATAAAACAAATTACTCACAAATGTCCATTATAATTTCCAACAATAGTTTTAAGTTAAAGATATTAATTCTAAACCACAATTTATATAACTGGAGTAAACCTGCAAGTTTACAGAAACTGAAACAAGTAGTGTACATTGCAACACTTGTCTACCTTGCAGGTAAATATTTCTTAAGTTATGCGTTACCAACTAACCAACAACATAATATGTATAATTCTCAATTGAATCATAGTTCCAAGCATTGAAAATTAGGACCTCATGTTCACATCACCAAATTCAATGCCAAGTTAGCAGTAAGTAAATTCACTTTATAGGGTCATTGCTAGTTTTTGTACATTCCCATCATTAAGTTACCGTGTTTCATGAAATAAGTTCGAGCCCTAAATATGGTATAAAATTGGATTGAGACATGCGTAAGTCTTTTATGAGACCGTCTTACATTGAGATAATATGAGAAATATAAGTAATGCAATGAAAATTTAAAGAAGAAAAATAAGGAAACCTTGAACTTAACAAAAGTAACTATTGGCTTGGTTAATAATTCCTGGAAAACAACAACTCGTGTCGATTCCAAAATGGATTTGGAAGTCATCACAGATTATTATATTCATACACAACACACTATCACTACTCAAATGTAACGCAACGGTTTCATCCACACAAGACATATATTACAGTTGGTGTATGTGTCCTCAACAATAGTGCGATCACATGTATGTTTAAATCTCAAATTAAGAATACGAAAGGGATGATAAATTAAATAGTCAACTGATAAACATTAAGCGGTAACGATTGGCTTGCTAGAGTTTGACGTTACTATCGTAGGACGGTGGTGGTCAGTTGATCCCTTAAGGGCACACCTATAGGATGATGCCCTAATCAGTAAAGTTAATTAGTTGTATAATGATACAAGTTAATTAATTCCTTAAATAAGAACAATTTATATTTTTGAGAGGAAATATGTATCTTATTGTAATTCGATTAAATAAGATTCGACTAAATAAGATTCGATTTAGTGGATTAATATATTAATTTACTAAATTATGTTGAGGTTTTATAAATATTTCAAGGTAGAGGTAATTAGTTATTTACATTTACAAGAGGTTGTAAATTTAACTAACTAGCTATTATGGGACCCATTATATGTTGATATAATGGTAAAATATTAATCAATAAGTTAAGTGAATCTATGTTTATTAATTTGTCACATAATTGTTGTATGATCAAATTAATATTTAATTATGTAAGATAATTAAACATAAGACTTATAAGCATTTGTGGGACAAATATTATAAGACAAAAATGGACCCATATACACTCAAGTGTACCATCCAAAAGGGTGAGCATGCTTGAATTTTTGGTTTTATCATTTTCTTGTTGGAAAGATACTCCATCATCTTATGACATACTTTATAAGCTAGCCTACTACCTACATGTAAAGCATTTTTGCATGTGATTTTTGAGAAGACAAAAATACTATATATAGAGCACTTTGGACGGTTCATTCATTAAGGAGTAGAAGAATTTTGTTCTTCTTATTATTACTCTACTATCTCTCAAATCATCACATGCAAAATCCCTCTCTCATACTTATCCTTCTTTCTCAAAAACTTGAGAAGTTTCAATCTAAATTGTTCAAAGACACTACTAATATTATTAATGTAATATATGAGTATTAATAGTCATTTTTAAGGTAGACTACTAAATAAATATATAGCAAATATTATTTAGTAGTGATAAGGGCTAATCTTGGGTGAATGTCTTGAGGAGGGTTTCTACTATTGAGACCAAGGTTGGAGGATCTTCCATTGACATTCAAGCTCAAGAACAAGTGAAGGTAGGAGACCTTCCTTGTGCCCAAAATCCGAAACAACATTGTAAGGAATATTGTTTTCTTCTTTATTTCTTTTATTTTGTTATGCATGCAACTAGATCCACATAAATATAAATTATAAGTAATTTATAAAATGATTAGATGAGTCTAATATGGGTATATGAACCTAACAATTGGCATCAAGAGCTTTGGTGTTTCATGAATAATCGGTTTGGTTTTTTCGAGTTATAAGTAACTTAATTAAAATATTTTTAGGTCATATTGATGATTTATGGATTATTATTGCTTATTTTAATGATTTTTAGTGAAATAATTACATTTTTATGAGTAAAATGGAGTTTTATTTACTAAAAATAGTTAAACTTCGCTACTGGTTGCGATTTTTTAATATGACCTCATATGAATATTTTATGTATTGTATGTAAAATTTCGTATTAATGTGATTAATATTTCAGGATTTATGATTTGTAAGTGATAAAAATGGCATAAATAGAGGTTAAATGACTAAAAATAGTTAAACTTTGAAACAAGCCATGAAATTTTAATATGATGTCACATGCATACTTTAGAGAGTGTATGTAAAATTTTAGATAAGTTTTATTTATTATGAATGATTTATAATTTTAATGGTTAAAATGATATAAATAGTGACTATTTTTAGCAAAAATAGCTAAATTACATTTTATGACATGAAATTTTTCCCTAATGTTGTATATTTGATATGAACATCAGATCTAATGTTTCATGATTAATTTTGATTGATTTGGTATGTTTATTCATTTTTATGTGATAAAATCGATAAAAGGGCAACTTTATTAGTCATAAAAATAAATTCGAAATTTTTGGTTGAAATTTTGTCATTTCCAGGTTTTCGAAATTATTTAAGAATGTTGAAAATTTTGATTTTGATTTTTCCATAATTTTTATGTTTAATTTGGAATTAAATGGTAAAAGTTATGTTTTATACGATTTATTAATGAAATAAATTATAAATATTTTTTGGCAAAATTTTATTGTGTTTTTGGAATATTGATAATATTCCAGTATTTAAAAAATTGTGATTTCGAGATTTTTCAAATTTTTATGATTTATTGGGAATTATTTCATAATTGTTATGATTAAGAGAAGGTTAATAAGCAATAATAGAAAACCAAGTTGAATTATAGTCAAAAATTGAGTGAAGACTAATTTTGAGTCCTAAGAAGGTTAGGATAATTAACTTGGACTTAAATTTGATTTAAGTATTGATTTGTGATTTTAATAAGTTATTATCACGCATTTCCATAAAATCGGATTATATACGATATAAGGTTTAAGTAGGGCGATTTGGCACATTAATTTGGCATGTTAGACACATATATTTATGCAGCATATTTTATTGATGAATGTCATATTTATTTATAAAATTTTGAATTATGTAATTTTTTTTTTTTTTTTTTTTTTTGGTGAAATGTAAGATTTTATTAAGCATCAAAGAAACAATTACAACAAGTGAGAACAAATAAACTAATCTGAAGTTACAATCATATGACTAAACATCCCCATCTCCTTAACCAAGTACTATCTTGTGCATGCTTGGATGTGCCAGCCTTACTCCTTATTCTCGTTTTAGTCTCTGCAATAATCCTCTCCGAACGGTAGGAGAAGTGACTACAGCATTCAACCTAACACTATTTCTTTCCAGCCATACATGGTAGTGACAGGAAGCCCATAGTTGACAATGAACCATTTGCTTCAATCTGCCCATTCTATTACCAGTTGAACTCTGAACTGCCATAGGAACAGCAATTCTAAATCCACACCAGTTCTCAACTTCCAGCAAGACTCTTTGACTGTAACTGCATTGGAAGAACAGATGAGATTGAGTTTCATCTGAACTCTCGCAAATGCAACAAAGGTGCTCTTGACAGTACCCAAATGAAGCAAGCTTAGCACGAGTATTAAGACCATTATTCATGGCCACCCAGGTAATGAAGGAATGTTTAGGGACATTCCAGGAATTCCATACAGCAGGTGCCCAGTTTTGAAGAGGTGCTCTATGCCTTAACCACTCATAACAGTTTCTGATGGTAAATCCTTGAGGGTTAGGCATCCATTGGTCCTCTACATAAGCATTCTTGATCTTCTCCTTTACTTTGCATACATTTTTCCAGTTCCAGTTCACGTCTGCAGGGGGGACATACTCATGCCATGACTTCCCCTTGATGTGAACCTGATTAACCCACCTAATCCAAAGCCTGTCAGCTTTGCAATATAACCAGTCTACAAGTTTTGCAACAACAGCTGTGTTCCAAGTGCTCGTTCTTTTAATGCCCATCCACCTTCTTCTTTGGGAAGAGTAACTTTATCCCATCCTACGGATGGGACTCTCGAAATTCAGCAGACCCATCCCAGGTAGTTCCTGCACACTGCTTCAATTCGTTTCACTATACTCTTTGGAATAAGAAAGATACCTGACCAATAGTTATGCAAGGTATTCAGGACTGAGTTAACCAGGACCAGTCTGCCAGCGTAGGACAATTTTTTAGCACCCAAGCTTCGAATTCTGTTAATCATCTTCTCTGCCAGGATCGTACATTCAGTTTTGGACAATCTAGTGGCCTGGACAGGCACTCCCAGGTAGCTAAAAGGCATAGACCCTTCAGTAACCCCAGTTATTTGCTGAATGTCATCTTTTACAGTTTGAGAGACACCATTGTAGAATACCTCAGATTTGGATGAATTCATGGACAACCCAGAGGCTTTAGAGAAAGAGGAGAATGCTCTCATTATCAGCATAATTGATTGGATATTGCCTTTACAAAACATCAGGAGGTCGTCAGCAAACATAAGATGGTTCAACTTGATATTCTTGCAAAGAGGGTGGAACTGAAATGGCCATCTATCAGTAGCATAGTTGAGCATTCTAGTTAAGTATTCCATGCACAATGCAAAAATAAGGGGGGAGATAGGGTCCCCCTGTCTAAGTCCTCTCTTCCCATTAAAGAAACCAAAGCAACTCCCATTTAAGTTCAGAGAATAGGACGTAGTTTGGATGCAAGTCATGACTTTCTGGGTAAATTGCTCAGGGAATCCCATGCTACCAAGGATCTGAGCAACAAAACTCCATTCAACAGTATCATAGGCCTTTTGGAGATCGATCTTGAATAAGCACCTAGGTGACACTGCCTGTCTATTATATAACTGGACTAAATCCTGGCAAATCAAGATGTTCTCAAGAATTGAACGGCCTTTAATAAAGGCACCTTGATTCTCACTAACAAGATCTGGAAGAACCATAGACAGTCTATTGCAAAGTAATTTGGAAATGACTTTGTAGATTGTGTTGCAACAAGCAATGGGTCTAAATTGTTTGACAGTTGTGGGTCTCTCACATTTAGGAATGAGGGTGATAGTGGTAGCATTTATCTGCTTAAGGAGCTTACCATTAGTGAAGAATGCTTGGATAGTACTGCAGATGTCCTCCCCCACGATGTCCCAACTTTCCTTGAAGAAGCCACTGGTGTAGCCATCAGGGCCAGGCGATTTATCAATAGGAATCTGGAAAAAGGTTTGTTTTATCTCCTCAGTGGTGACTGGTTTATTAAGCATCATCTTATGCGCCTCAGTACAGCAGTTGCCATAATTGATCACTTGTTGCCTCACTATATCAGTAGGTTTTGATGTTCCCAGAAGGTCCTGATAGTAACTCAGGAAGGCATCCTGAATACTCTGACTGGTGGTGCAGGTGTTGCCATGCTGGTCATCTATCCGTGTAACTTTGTTAATTGAGCATCTTTTCTTAATGGCCCCGTGGAAATAAGCAGTGTTAGCATCACCATCCTCCAGCCACTGAGATTTAGCTTTTTGTCTAAGGAAGCTTTGTTTGGCATCATTCAGGTCCTTAAACGATTTGAGGGCAGTGATTTCCTCCTGAATAAGTGCCTCATTTAGGGGGTCCACTATTAACTTCCCCTGAATTTTCATCACAGATTGTTCAGCAAGAGTGGCAGCATTTTCAACATCTGAAAAGCACTCCTTATTCAACTCCTTAAGTCTCCTTTTCAAAGTTTTAAGCTTCCTAGTGATTCTGTACATGGGGTATCCATCATAGATCTTATTCCACTCTTCTTGGACAGTGGGAAGGAAGGAGGGAGCCTTACTCCACATGTTGAAGAATTTGAAGCTCGTATTTCTAGTTGCATTCAAACAGCTATCACTCACCACACAGGGGCAATGATCAAAGTAACCAGCTGGGTGGAAGTGCGCATTCATATTAGGGTAACGATGAACCCAATCCTGGTTAGTCAAGAATCTGTCAAGTCTACTGTAAATCCTCGTCTGAGCTTCCTGTTTGTTGGTCCAAGTATAGTAAGCTCCAGTGGTGTGAATATCAGTCAGTTCACAGGTTGCAAGGCAGTCAATGAAGTCATCCATGTCACACTGTTTTGTATTTCCCCCTAGCCTTTCAGAAGGAGTAATGACTGTGTTAAAATCACCTGCAACCACCCATGGTCCAGTGATAGCACCCTTTATAAGATTCAATTTATTCCATAAATCTCTTCTTTCCATTCCATCATTAAAAGCGTAAACCATTGTAATATGAAATTTTTCCTGAGAGCATTTCTCAGTAACTAGGGCATGCACAAACTGTGCATCATACTGAAGAACAAAGACATCAAAAAGTTCAAACTTCCAAATTAGCCAAACTCTACCTCCTTTGTGGTATGACGCATTAGTTGTCACACTCCAACCATCAAGCATAGCCATAGACACATTATGAGTTTTGGTAGAATGGATTTTGGTTTCTAGCAGGCCAAACAAGCCTATCCCTTTATTATGTAAAAACCACTTAACAGTTTTCTGTTTATTAACACTGTTGAGACCTCGAACGTTCCAAAAACCGATATTATGCATTAATTTTGAGGGGGGTCAGGGTCACCTTTTTGTCCAGTGCCCTCCTTGGGTGTGACTGGACCCTCTGCTGCTTGTTTGAAAGTTTTCTCAGGGGTAACTATGGCATTACTAGCATTATCTCCATTCACTGGTTGTTTCCCACTTGGGTCTTGGTTCTTAATGCTCTTATCTGAAGTACTAACAGTTGCTACATTTTTCATAGGTCGCCAAACCTTTGTAGTCTGCACTGGTTTTCTCTGAAGTTTCATGTCTTTACGACAGTTAGAGACCTCATGTCCTATCCCCTTACATTTAGTACAAACCGAAGGTTTCCACTCATATTCCACATCTAGGGACACAATGTTACCAGTTTCATTTTTAAACCGAATCTTTGAGGGGAATTTATTTCCCACTGTCAGTTCTACCATCACTCTGGCAAACCCCAGTCGGGTTTTATCCATTGTAGCCTGATCAGATTTCTGGTACTTACCCACGAAGCCTGCAATAGTAGGCAAGCATTTGCCCCAGAACCTTAATGGCAGAGCATGGATACGAATCCAAGCTGGGACATCCTTAATATTTTCTTTTGTTAGCTCAGTCTCAGCAGTCCAAGATCTAATAATGAGGGGTTTGTTATCAAACATGAAGTGTCCTGCATTCAGGACTGCCTCCTTGTCTGCAACATCCTTAAAACGAACCAGTACAATTCCATTGGGCATGAAAGAGACTTTATCAATATTGTGTTTAGACCAAATCCGTCTAACGTAATTATTCAAGATTTCCCAAGGGGGATTTGCTCCTAACACATAACAAAAAATGGCATTAGACCAGTACTCTACCTCTTCCTGTGTGTCCTCTTTAGAGAATTGTAGGAGTTCTTCATCAGAGTCCTTATCATCCTCATGAGAGCCTTTTTTCTTTGCTCTTTGTGTTATCCACAGGGAATTTTCCTGTTCTAACTCTTCTTGGCCAGGAATTTCTTCAGCCACTTCAGGTGTAACAGTAGCATCTGTTTCTTCTATTTCATCATCAAAATTCAGGCCAGGAATACCGTTAACTTCCTGCGTACTCTTCGTTTTCATCACTTCATCTTCAGCAGGTCCACTTTGTTTTACTTTCTGTTGTTGTTTCCCTGATTTTCCAGCTGATTTCAACGCAGGCATCCTCTTTGCACTCTTTGATTTCGTTTTATTGGAAGAATTACGTGCCATGATGTTGAAAAAATAAGCTTAGATTAGCAAATTAAGCAAGTAATTAGTACCCTTGATGAAGAGTTAATGACTGCGTTAATGACTGCGTTCATCGCTTTCTCTTTCTATCTCAAGGGTTTTCTTAGTATGGCCTTAGTTTTTAATTGGTATTACCCGTAATGAAAGAGAATATCGATTTGGTTCTAATTTTAATGTGATTTCGCATCACCGTTTTGTAATTTAATAGATTTAAATTTTTATTACAAATTTATAATAGGAATAGCCATGTATTTTTATTATTATTTTGTAATGCCGGAGTTTCCTAAAGACGGAGCCATTCGGAAAAGAGTTCCAGTCAAGACAATGTTTTCCTCGGGAGGCGTGTCACATGAAGTTCAAGGGATCAAAGGAGTTGGTTTTCGAATATGTAATAGATTATTTGATTTTCTATTTTAGGAAGGCCATACTAGGAAATTATTATTTGTTTTGCATTACTTTTAATATGTTGCATGCATTGCCTAATCGCCATAAACAACACATGCATATCATATCGAGTAATCGACCGTGTCAATTATAATTATCGATAATTCAACTTTTAGCTCACTTTAAATTGATAGATAAAAAATTGACAAGACCTTTACTTTTAAAAGATTGAGACTTAGCCTTACCAAATAGTAGGAGCCCATGAATCTCAATTTCATATAGGTACAATACGGTATTGAAATATTATACCGGGGTGCTTGCTTTGACGTTGGATAAGTGGGGTAATAAATAGTTATTACACTTCGAAAATTTGGTTGATCTCAACGAAGGTATTTTGCGACCGTAGCCGCAATAGGTTCGGGCTAAAGATGAACTTAAAGTAAATTCATCGACCGAGAGTTCTAATTATAGAATCGGTTAAGAGGGTTAACCCGCCAAGTTGTATTAGTAAAGATTGTAGGGGGACCGTTGTCCCACAATCGAGTTAATATGAATTTTGGGTCTCAGAATCATTTATATAATTGGGTGGAGGTCATTATATAAATCCTAAAACATGCCAAAATGTTTTAGATATAACGATGAATGTTTAATTTTCCCACTATTTCGTTGTTTTAATGTTGTTCTATTTAATTACTCCTACTCATATGCGATATCATTCGATTGTAACACGAGTCTTCGCTAAACCACTATTGCTAACGACAAAAATCTCTTCTAAAATGAACCGTATCATAGATTGTGGACTAGGTCCATAGGAATCGTTCTATAACATAGAACTCCATAGAAGTTGTCCTATATCATATAAGATTAGCATCTTAGATTCCTAACATACCTATGTATGATTTCTTGTGAAGAAATATGACTAGAGGTAATGATTAGCCAAAATATGTTTTGATTAAATCTTCTATGCATCCATGGTTCAAAAGTCTTATTGCTCAACCTAAACACTTGTCATCAAGCACTTAAGTTGTTAAGAACATTACAATGTTAAATTGGTAAATTAATTTGTTAGAAATTTTGATTGACCAAATACCACTATAGAGTTCGTCCTTGTAAAGGATTAACTAGGAATTTATATGAAGATAAGTTTTCATCAAGTAGAAATTCTTAAAGTGAGTGAGAGCAATATCAAGTGAAGTTCCTATCTTAATTGTTAAGGATAGAACTAGGATCGAAAGAGAAGGTGTTAGACACTAAAATAAAGACAAACCCCAATAAGTAAAGATCAAGGAAGTTGGTCGTGTGACTCCAACATATTCCTTCTTTAATATCTATGACATTGACATTGCATTATTACCAAATATCATATCATGAGTATTTGATACAAACTTATGGATTTCATCATATTTGGCATTATCGTGTGACGACAAGCAAGAATAAGTTCTGAAATTTGCATGAATGGAACTAGGGTAGTTATCATTTCATCAATGAACATTTGAATGTTGTAGTGTACTCATTTTAGTTTTGTATTTAGAAATGTACCTCAATAATTATTATGATGTACAATATATCTAAATAAGAATATAATTTGAGTTTTGCATAAAAGGTAAAGTGTTTTACCATTATGCAATTAAAACAAGAGTTATACTCTTACATACCACGATTAAGTTTATGGTGAGACCATACAAATCAAGGTAATTATATTCAAACTAAAAATAAATGTCATATATACAATACTCAAGTTGGTGACCCCTATCATTCCTCAATTCTCAATTAAAAATCGCATTAAGAAACTAGTTTTACATCTTGAGTGGAGCTGCGTTCTTCTATTACCCGTGCCTTTGAATTTGTTTTATTGGCACAATTTATTTCACTACTTTGTTACAGATATGGATAGCTTGGGATTTGTACGTGCATCGACATTGGCTCTGAGTTAATCATTCACCATTTTTATGATTGCTATTTTGTAGTGTGTGTTGCTTTGCTTAGAGACAAGCAAAGAGTTGGTTTGGGGGAGTTTGATGAATCATATTTATATATACTTTTAAGACTCCCTTTTAGTTGGTTTGATACGGTTTCCGTGCTAATTATGTTGTTTTTATGTCTTTTACATTAGAATGTCGATATTGCGCTACTTTGTGTTTAAATGCATAAATGACGCATTTATGAAGTAAAACAAGTAAAGTTGAGCACCGCGGATTTGGCATGAGCGATACACTAAGCATGGCATGGAAAACTAGAAGACTAGAAGATAAGAAGTGAAAATTGCACGAAAGAAAGTTGAGAAGAGCATGTACTCGATCGAGTTAACCTGTACTCGATCGAGTTGACCTGTACTCGATCGGGTATCCTTATCACTAAAGACTTTTTCCGATATTTCCTGAAAGTCGTCTAATTTATATTATATATACTAAGCTCGTATTAGGTTATTAATTACGCTTTTAATTACTTTCAGAACTCCTAAAACTTTAAGTATTAGTCGGCTAGCATTACTTTGGATCAATCATTCGTTCTTCAATCATTTATTTACGGTACTTTAATCTTTCTTCATTAATTACTCAATCTAGTTTATTCAATTGCTCTATTGTTCTTATTGCATGTCTTTAATTATGTCTTCTATTAGTATCGTTGTTGTTAATTCTAGTATCATGAGTATCTAAATCCTTTATCTAGGGTAAAGGGGATCTAGATTGACTAGAAGGAGGTTAATGAATTATTTGTTAGTAACATCCCATGAATTATTGTTCTTGTTCTAATTAATTGATTTCGGCCTGAATTGATAATTAGTCTAGCGAATTAATACTTTCACCGAGCGGGATAGAATTAAGATAAGTTACCATAATCAGATAGGTTAAGTTTAATTATAACGAATGCATGATAAACTGAATCTATAGGGCATAATTGATTTGAGCGATCTTTTGACCTTATATAATTCGATTGACCATACAATTGGTTAAAATACACCCCAAGATAATTGACCAAGTGAACCCGTTCCCTAGACTTTTTAATATTATTGTTTACAACTGTTATTTTATTGGAATTAGTCTTAGCAAACAATCAAACCAAAATCTTCAAGAAAAACGGTTACTTTATGACACTGTAAATATTAACAAACTGAATATTGCCGCCTCCATGTGGATTCAATACTTGTCATACCACTAGCTATTTGTTAGTACTTAGATTGGATTACTTTCATATAGGTGCCACGACTTTAGCCTTATCATTTATGATATTGTATTGTCGTTTATTCTTGCTAGGTGACGAGTTCGTAGAAGAACAATTCTAGCATCGTTGTTGTTGTTGATTTCAGAATTCGAATAAGGTAGGATTTCCCTACTCATTTCATTGTGTAATTAATTCGAGATTGATTGTGATTGATTGTATAACATGTTTCATTGGATTAAGGTTAATTGAGTTTATATTGTGATTGGTATTATTTATATGGGACTATTTTTGGGAGATGGTTCCAACCTCATGTTGGCCTATTATGGTTCCTGTCACAAGGGTGATGTGCCAATTAATGATCTGGGTTCGCTCATTATGATGAGCGGGGCTTAGGTGGCCAAGGATGTGGTACCCCACTGGCGGTGAGGGATACCTGTTGCGATGGGTACCTGGCAGGGCTACACACTTCGGTGTGTAGTTGGTTACTGGTTACTAATGGAGTTTGGAGAATGGTACTACAATTGGATTGGATCGTATTGGTTGTGTTTGTGAATTCTTATCTTGGTTATGCAGATGACTGAACCCGTTATTGTTTTCAAAACTATGGTGATCCATTCGGGGATGGTGAGTAGTTGATGTAGCAGGTATGGTTGTGGATTAGCTTGCGGGTTTTGGATGGGGTCGAGTCATCACCGATCGCTTAGCTAGCTTCCGCTGACTTTTAAATATTATTTGTTTTGGCAGTTTTGGTTTAACTTTAAATTGTACTTCATTTAAACAGTTTTGATATCTTTTAATAAATGATATTTCATGGTCTATTTGATATAGCTTACCTCAGGCAACCGAGATGTTAGCACCTTGATATGATAGGGTGGTCTTGGTAAGGCTCCTTGGTATATGGGGGTGTTACATAACCAATTGGGGAGGTGGTTCGTCCTCTTCTTCACTTCTATCTTGTTCATTCTCGGCTCCATTCTCAATGTCATTACTGAAACAATTATTTTCAAAAAATGAATTGCAATGTAAATAAGACAAGTGTAAGCAAATCGGTTCATATTATTATTATTATTTTTTTTTTTTTTTTTTTGCAAGAAAGGTATTGCTCATATATTCCAAAAATTTTAGGAGTACATGAGTTTTCTTACAAAGAATATCCCCTATACCATGCCTAAAACTCCTCCACTATCTATACAATAGGACGTATAACACTATATCTAAGAGTTAAACACAATAGCTATGTCAGTGTAGATATTTTCAGGCACTTTGTTCGTCAACAAGGCAGTGATAGTGAACTTGAGCTCACTGAAGACAGCCTGAACTGTCCTCTCACCTCCCCCAAAAGCTCATGCGTTTCTCTCAGTCCAGACAGCATAAGCTAGGCTGCCTATGATGCAGTTAATTAAATGGTGCTTTCCTTTCTGCCCCCTTCTCTGCGTATTAGTCAAAACAAGCAAGGAGCATAGAGAAGTAGAGGTGGCAGGTAACTTAAGCCACTGCTGAAGAAGCTGCAGCAGAGCAGCAACATAAGGGCATGTAAAAAAGAGATGACCTGCACTTTCAGCTGCTGACTTGCACAGGTAGCATCTATTAACAATGTGAACCCCCTAGTAATTAATAGGTCCTGAGTAGAAAATTTTCCTTGAACTGCAAGCATAAGGATGACTTTATGCCGAGGAAGGATTATGCTCTGTGGATATCTTTATAAACAGCAAGGATAGGGTAGCAGCATCACAGGCTATCATAAGCTTTACGCACAGAGAACCTATTCCTGATGGTATAGGTAGTGAGCAAAGCCTGAACTGCTTGAACATTGCCTAATTGCTCAATACAGGCATCCCTGAGGAGAACAACTCCTCTGAGACTCTCAGAGAAACAGTTCCTAATAGTGATGTCCCAGATAGAGCACTGTGCTAGGAAGTACCTGGTGACCCATGTAGTCCAAATTGCCCCAGTCACTTTATCTAACTGCCAGAGCCATTTAAGCATGGCATCTTTGTTCCAGGCACTTACATATTTGATTTGGAATCCCTCTACTTTCATTAAGTGGATCATGGCATGTGTAGCGGGCTCTTGGTTTACTTTAAAAGTTAATGGGGCACATCATGGATTCTTTAAAAGGCAAAGTGGTGTGAGGCAAGGGGATCCTTTGTCTCCCTATTTGTTTGTCTTAAGCATGAAAATTTTGTCTAGACAGTTCAGAACAATGTGCCAGTCCCCTAATGTTTCATACCATCCAAGGTGTTCTAAAATAAAGCTAACTCATCTGTTTTTTGCTGATGATCTAATGATCTTTACCAGAGGGGATTTGCCATCAATTCAATAAGCCACTGCTATTTTAAGCTCCTTTTCCATCTGGTCAGGTCTGACTGCTAATCTGGAGAAAACTGAAATATATTTTGGTGGAGTCCTTCCTGCAATCAGAGCTCTTATCTTGACTAGTGTTAGGATTAAGGAGGGCTCCTTCCCTTTCAGATATTATCCCCAATGTTAGCTTTGATTTTATCCCCAATGTTAACTTTGATTTTATCCCCAATGTTAGCAAAGTGCTCAGAATGCAGACAACTTAATGCCTTCTTAACGTTTCTAAGTTTACTCATTAATCTGAACATAGAATTTCCAATCTAATCACCAGTCCAAGCCTCGGCCACAATATGAAGAAACTGAGGATGCTCAGCCAAACAGTTAAGAAATTTAAATTGTTTCCTGGGCTTATCATTGTCATGAAAAGTGAGCAGTGCAGGACAATGGTCAGAAATACCAGGGTCAAGGAAGTGTGCAGTAGTCTGTGAGTAAGCTTGTAGACAGCTACTATTAACTAGAATCCTATTATTATTATTATTATTATTATTATTATTGTTGTTGTTGTTGTTGTTGTTGTTGTTGTTGTTGTTGTTGTTATTATTATTATTATTATTATTATTATTATTATTATTATTATTATTATTATTATTATTATTATTATTATTATTATTATTATTATTATTATTATTATTATTATTATTATTATTTTTATTTTTATTTTTATTTTTATTGCAGATACTCGTATCCGTCGATATTGGAATTTACAGAAAACCTGACAAACACCTGATGATGATAGGACGACATGTATTCACTAGTTGGCATTGTCATTATTTGGAGTTCGTTTTACTATGTAGAACGGGAGTCGTCGATGAAGCGTTTTATTAATGATATTTAATTTAGACGTTTTAATTCGTATTAAATTTAAACGATGTTTAAATTAAGAGTTTTAATTCATTTTATTTATTTAATTTGAATTTATTTTCTCAAGATTGTTTTATTGAAAATAAAATAAATATTTGGTTTGAAAAATCATTTTATGAGTGTATTTGATTTGGAAAATCATTTATTTTAATGTGTTATTTGATTTGAAAAAAAAATCGATTTTGAAAGTTGAAAATTCGTCTTAATCACACGATTTGTGAGCTCGTTTTATGCTTGATTTAGCCTCGATTTTCGACGCACTTTCGACCCAACTTCCTCTCCCATAACCCGTGTTCGATTCTTAGCCAAAGCCTACCCCAAACCCCTTGTTTAACCCACCCAAATCTCATCCTAACCATCCCCCCCCCCCCAACACAACCCAACTCCTTAGCTTCCCTTACCCGTGTTTGCAAAGCCCATCGAAAGCCCTTCTAAACCGACTCAAACTTGGTCCAAACCCGCAACCCATCACCACCAACCCGTGCTCCAC